>NC_143395.1:84191428-84845491 GCF_052110815.1 Crocodylus siamensis | reverse complement strand
TCCCTACAGGAGCTGTACTGACATGCAAGTGATCAGTGACAGTGTGCGATGCACAGCCGAAATGGGGTGCAACAGCAGTACCACTGAACCTGCTCTGGTCGAAAAAGACATGATGTATTGCCATATTTTAACTACAGGAGAAAGTTTTATCTAATTTAGGGAGTAGGCTTATCTGATGATAAAACGTATTTATAGGGGTAGGGGCACTAGGAAAATTAGAGAATATTCTGTATGACAACATGGAGGAGAAATTCCTCCACTTGCAGTAAGTGGTGACTAACAAAGGCACCAATTGATGATTTATTATTATTGTTGTTGTTGTTAAAAACAGGGTCAAATCTGGATGTATGGAATCTAAGGGAATTTAAAGCAAGATGAAGAAAAGATCCCTGATTCTTGTATATATTGCTGGGGAAGTGGATTTAATTATATTTAATTTAATAGCAGTTAGGCTCTGGAGTGGCGAGAGACACGTGAGTGGGAGGAGGCGGCTGCATGGAGCTGGGCCCATGGTTCCAGGCTCCATGCAGACAGAGCCCCTGACTCTAGGCTGGGGGGGCTGTCTGTCCCTTTTTCAGGCTCTGGGAGCATGGCCACCTCCCCGTGTGGGGTCTGCTCCCTTTTGGGGTCTCTGGCACACCAGTTGGAGGAGCTCCAGGCCACAGTCCACAGACTATGTGCCATCAGGGACTGTGAGCAGGAGATTGACTCCTACTGCTGGGTTCTTCTCCCCCAGGAGCCGGAGGGTAGACCACAGTCTTCCTCCAGGACAAAGGAGGACTCCGGGACCTCCCACTCTGTCCATTCTGTCCAGTCAGGGGCATGGACCAAGGTGGTCAAGGGCCCTAAGGCCCGTCGCACCAAGGCCCCTTCCCCGCTAGAGCTTAGCAACAGGTACGCACCTCTTGCTGCTCCCGCAGAGCCTGCTGAGTTGCCAGCTCCCACAGGCAACACAGACTCACCTGCAGCTACTGTCCCCACTCTCCCCAAGACAAAACTTAAGGTGTTTGTTGTGGGAGACTCCATCCTGAGGGGAACTGAGGGGGTGATCTGTTGCCCTGACCCCTTAGCCCGGGAAGTCTGCTGCTTCCCAGGGACCTGCATCTGGGACATTGTGGAGATGATCCAAAAGCTCCTCCAGCCCACAGACCACTATCCTATGCTCCTTATTCATGTGGGCACCAATGACACGGCTCGGAGCACCCCCAGCCAGGTGATGAGGTGCTGCAGGGATTTGGGAGTGGGGCTAAAGGGTCTGGCAGCACAGGTGGTGTTCTCATCGATCCTCCCAGTCTTGGGCTATGGGCTCAGGAGGGAGAGGAGGATCCATGTAGTCAACCAAAGACTGTGGCACTGTTGTCATCAGGAAGGCTTTGGCTTCCATGACCACAGCCTGATCTTTGGCGAGGGAAGCAGTGAGCTGCTGGGAAGATGTGGCCTCTACCTCTCTCCCCTGGGGAGGAGGCTTATCTCAGCCAGACTGGATGACCTGCTCCACCGGGCTTTAAACTAAGCCCTCTGGGGGATGGGGGACTACCGCCACTGCTGGCCCGCTCAGCAACCCTTGCAAAGCCAGCAGGCCAAGGCACTTAAGGGAGCCCACCCTTGCCCCAGCCCTGGTACAATCTGTGGGCGAGGCAAGAGCCCCCAGGGGGACACTTTCCTGCCTGTACACAAATGCCAGGAGCTTGGGGAACAAGCAGGAGGAGCTCGTCCTCCTGCTCAATTCAAATAATTATGATGTCATTGGGATAACGAAGACCTGGTGAGACTCCACCCATGACTGGACCTTGGGTATAGATGGCTATACCCTGTACAGGAGGGATCGTGTATATAAAGGGGCAGGCGTCAGGAAAACAGATCTTACGATGACAGGCTGAGAGACATGGGACTCTTTAGCCTGGAAAAGAATAGGCTTAGGGGTGATCTGATGGCCACCTATAAGTTTATCAGGGGTGACCACCAGGATCTTGGGGAACATTTGTTCACCAGAGTGCCCCAAGGGATGATGAGGTCGAACGGTCATAAACTACTTCAAGACTGTTTCAGGCTGGACTTATGGAAGAATTTCTTTACTGTGTGAGCCTCCAAGGTCTGGAAAAGCCTGCCATCGGAGGTAGTTCAAGCACCTACATTGAACACCTTCAAAAGCAAATTGGATGCTTATCTTGCTGGGATCCTATGACCCTAGATGACTTCCTGCCCTTTGGGCAGGGGGCTGGACTTGATGATCTTCCGAGGTCCCTTCCAGCCCTAATGCCTATGAAATCTATGAAATCTATATAGTGGTGACCAGAAGAAACTCTACCTTTTTTAGGAACATGAAGTCAAACCATAAAAGGTCTTAAATCCATATTGACCTGAAGTATTCAATCGTTTAATATGACAAGAAAATCATATATATATATATATATATATATATTCTTGCCATATTATAAAATTATATACCTATATGTATAATATTACCATACACACACACACATACACACACGCACATACACACATATATATATATATTCTGAAGAAACTTTTGACTGCCTAGGTTAGAATTGTGGTAACACTGAATATGGTAACAACTTTGCCACAGGCACTAGGTTGGAGTTAAGTTGAAGCTATACCTAAAACACAGTATCCACAACATATCAAGGAAGGAAGTGATGCATTGTTAAGAAAAATATTAGACACACTAACTGAGACTATAAATTCAGGTTCACCTCTGTATGCTCTTCTCTTGTCCTAAAGATCAAGGGTGGCCAGCCTTTGGCACACGAGTCACAAGTGGCACAGACAGCCTCTATGGGTGTGCACTCTTAAGGCGACATAAGACAATTTACATCACATTAGTCGCCATATACAAGGTGCATTAAGGATGGGTCTACATGTGCAGAAAGCAGGTATCAAATTTAGGCCCGATTAGTTAAGACACTGTAACCCATGTGTAGAAGTGGTACCGCACCTTAACACTGTATCACCTGCAGTGGCCAGAGCTGAGCCCATGGGGATGATGGGGATGAACTGAGCCCACGGGAGCAGAAAGCAGAGCAATAAATGGGGCAGGAGAAAGGGACTGGATTGGCACTTGAGTAGGGGGCAGCCCTTAGCTTGTGGCATGCCTGCCCAAAAAGTTGGCTCTCCCAGATGTAGACTATCCACAGTGTTTAGGCTTTTCTTGGATGCTTCACTGATCCTGGCTAACCTGATGAAAGCAGAATCCAGAAAAGCAATGATTTCTTCTAAATGTATGGACCTGGCCTCTTGGAGCCATGCACCCACCACTTGCATTCCAGGCTTGAGGGCTAATGAATGAACAAATTGCTGAAACTTTCAGTAGTTCATGTATAACCATGCAGTATGAAGCTGGAAATTCTTATTTGAGTTAGCAGTCCTGACTCACCCAGGCATCCCACTGGAGTCAATGATGCTACCTGCATGAACAAGGTCTTCCAAGTGAGTAAATTGTTTGCAAACTGATGGAATCATTCACAGACAACAGGAACTTGGCTATTTCATTCAAGAAAGAGAGTAATTTGGGGAGTAACAGTTTGAAGCAAGGGGAAACAAAGAAAAAAGGCACTGATCAAATATTAGAGGAGCATACTTAACAACATAAGAAACAGAGATAATTAAATGACAATGGGTAATCAAGGCAAAGACAATGCTTCCCTGCAGGGAAGGATTTGCCAGTTCACAGCATTACTTCAATAATTTTTTTATCTCACATGAAAGGAATAACAAATAATTAAGTTTCTAATTTTAACTTCAGTCAGCTATGTTTCTGGAGTAGACCAATTTACAAAAAATGTGCAAAAAAAGACATAAAATCAAGCAAACAAAAATCTCCTAAAACCAAGGAAACAATTGGGGTGTTGGGGATGTCTTTCAAAATATTACTTTGGAATAATGAATGGATATACAGCAAATTGAAGAGTCCCATTTGTTCTTATTTCATAAAACTTGTTTTAAAATTTGTAGCAAATACTGTAAAATGAAAGCATGTAAATACCATCAGAATAACTTCTGAGTCATGGTGCAGTTTTATTACACAAATAATAGTTTGTGATCATTACAATTTATATTTGGGTTGTGTGATATCTGAAGAGCATTAGGGCTGAGTCATTTGCTTAAGAGGATCACTATAAATGTGATTGATTGTAACATTTTATAAAGTACAAAAGGCAATTGAGTGAAATTAATTAGGAAAGTAGGAAGGTTTAGCAGAGAAAAGGAAAGCAACCTGCAAACTACTGCAAAGGATCATTGGGCCAGACTCTGATAAAAAGGCTTAATATGTTCCAGCCACATATTATGATATTCAATGAGAACTTGGCTGGTTGAAAATGTGGCTGCATGCATCTTCGAAAGCTGAAGGTAAGTCATCTTAAGGGAAGGAAAGCTGTTGCTTGTAAGTTACATTACCCCAAAAATTGTTTCTTACAAATTTAAGACTTTTTAGTTACTAAAGGCTAATGGCTTCCTGAAAAAGGTGTAATTCCTTACAATAGCTGTATTTACTAATCAGAAGCATTCTATCTTACCTCATTAAACATGTATCTACAGACAGAGCAGTGTCTGATAATAAGTTACTTCCTGTCTGTTAGGTCAGACAGTCACTATATTATTGGTGGTTTCTTTACTTTCTTTGTCCAAAGTGGTATGCAAATTGCTTCAGCAGTCCTAGTTTTCCTCAGCATGTCTATAATTAATTGAGGAGACATGGCCTGGATAACCAAAGGAAAATCATTGCTTGACTTCCATAGTGCTCCCTCTAAGGATTTTCTTAGGGTGTTTCTAATTAAAGAAAAAAGATGAAATAATGTGAGATACAACTACTTTCATCTCCTTAAGTTTTAGAAGTATTATCTAACACAGGCTCATTCTCCAAGTTTTAGTTCTGAAAGGTATACTTTTTCTTAAGCTATGGATAAAACTATTAATATAAGGGCTAAATATTAAAAAGTATTTTCTGGGGAACTTCAAGGCATTTTGCTCACTAAACGTAACAAAAACGGTTGTGATGGATGGTTATTTTAAGTTGGTGTATAACAGTATACTTGGAAGTTTTAATAAGCCTATAGTGTAGTACAAGATTCTGCTGTTTAATCAGCAAGAGATATAGGGAGTACAAAATAATCATCAGTTTATTATAAGTGACAATTCCACAGAGGAAAGGAAGAGAAGAAGTTGGAACATTTGAAATTTAAGTTGAAATTGGGATATATTTATGTTTAGGCCATATTTCCAAAGGTATTTAGGCCATCGAGAGGAGGTGGTTGTTTTAACAACTTAATAATTTTTGGAAGGCCATCTGATTGCTTGGTTATATCTTTAAATACTTATGTTGCTCTGCGTTCACTCCTGATTTAAGATATGACTAACTTTAAGCACATGAATATTCTACATTTGTGGTTTATGTTAAGCATTTAGTGACTTTGACAGGGGCCTTCATAACTTGTAAGAATGATTGGTTTCTTATTTTGTTCCATAGAAGGTATGTTTCTTACCATGTGACAGTTTCACATTTGGTCACTCTGTCCACACTCTAATCTTATTTTCTGGTCAAACTACTTGGCTTAAAAACTGCAACTCCCCTGAAGTCCAGGGAACTGTTTTGTGGAGGCTACTGCAGTCCAATGGTTGGCATTGCCTTATAGCCTTTTATTTATCCCCTGTCCCCACTCACAAGGGGACATCTATGGCCTCTGCTATTCTCTTCCTGAATGCTGCCATGCAGGAAGCCATTGTAGACCAGTAGCCTGTGTCTCACAAAGAAATCTGTTATCACCAAAACCTCCATGCTGCTGCAATACAGCTATATCGCAATCAGGAAATTTTCTGTGGCTACAGAAGCAAGATTTGCCTTAAAAAATACAGTTCAAATTGAAGTACAACATTTGAAAAAATATTGATGGCTTGCTTTAGATAACTTCAAATGTATCTTTGCAGTTTGGGATTTTGTAAGATATATTTATAATTTAAACTGCTAGAAAGAGATCCTGGAGTTTGTGAATTTAGTTGAATCACAGAGTCTGTAAATGTAAGGATGGTGTATGCCCTTCTGATTCAGCTCAGAAAATGTAGGCTTAGGATTGTCTTGCTGTGACCAACTGTACCTGCCATTTAACTTCTTCAGTTACGCCATGCAGCTCAGTCTAATGCTGTTAGGATGCCAGGGTTAACAGCCAAATATTATTCCACTTCAAAGGAACCATTGCATAGTTATCTGCCTACAGGGTATAAAGGAAGGGGAGAACATATGGTACTAGGATGTTATACATGAGAAGAGTTGGTCTCTAAGGATGCAACATTTGTGTCAAGTGGCTGATCACAAAGTAAATATCTGAGTCACTTAGTTGAACTATTGCAAAACTTCAGCAAAACTAGATTTTAAAGCTAAGGGTATACTGGATTCTGACACAAAAAGACAGGATTTTTTGGTAGTTGTAGTCCTCGTGATTAAACAGTATCACTCTAGATAACAAATCTTTGCTTCTTAGAACTTTATATTTAGAAGAGGGCGCTAGTTTACCTTGTCTTTAGCTACTTGACTTGACTACTAGACTCTCTGTAATAGACTGTTGTGCTTATCACTTGCTGACCTATGCTTGGAGATACTAAAGCAAAACAGACTCTCAGGATGAAGTTTCCCTTCTTTTCTCTTGTTTTTTTTGTCCCTCTTGTTGTCTGATAATGAGATAATTGGGGAAAGAATCGATCATTCTGAGGATATCTCTCTATCCCTGCTGAATTATTAGGGTGGTCTTTTGCCCTAGATAATTTTCCATTTTATTGGAACTCCCCTGCTTTAGGTTCTACCCTCTCATTCTTCTTCTGTATTGGGGTTGGCAACATTTCTGCCTGGAGTGCCAAAAACACCCTAACCTCCACCCATACCTTGACTCAGCATGCCAGGGGCAGGGGAACTATGAGGGGCCTGATCCTCATTGCTGGCAGCAGCTGCATGAGCACCTCTGGGCAGATGGAGGGGCCAGGGTTACAACAGTGTGCTTATAGGGTTTTGTTCCACAATATAAAAGCCCAAACCTAAAGACTCACTAGAACCTGGGAATATCAAAATATGTGCATGGCTACATCATTTGGCAATGTTATTTGTTATTTCCCTTGACCCTTGATCTCTTTGACTGTTTCTTTCTCTCTGCCTGGGACATCTTCAGGGACTGTGTTTTGTTTTGTGTTTGTACAGTGACTGCCACATTGGCAAAAGCTACTTGCTGCAAACAATAAAAATAAAGTACAATTTTTCCTATAAATTCTTGTGTGATTACTCATCAAAGCCAGAAAATATATGCTTACTACAAATTAGTGTTAGACCTTTACATTTACAACACTTTTGGATAACTAGGTTGATGCCTTTTGAAGGTTAGAAAGTTTCTCTTTGTAGTGTCTACCTGATGACCCATTAAAATGTACTTCACAAAATGTCAGTCTACTAATAAAAAAGGGAGATTAAAGACCAATGTAGGAAGATATTTTTGGTTGTATTCTTTGAAAGATTTCCTAGTTCCATTCTTCCTCAGATTATCTGTTAAAGTACTCATTTTAATGCATTGGAACTCTGAATTAGGAAGATATACCATTGATCCTGCACTGTCCTGGGGAAGTGCTTATGTCCTGACATTCTTATTCTTGAGTTTGACATGCAGAAATAGCAGAATTTGAAAATACAATAATATCTGTGAAAATAATAAGGAACAAAGGCTATAGGTGATATGATGTTCTAATTAAAAGTAGGCTAACATTGGTATGTGAGGCATGACAATATCCAGTGGCTACATCAAGGCTGATTGAATGCTTAAATTCACACATTTCTTCCAGCTGTAGGTGGGCAACCCAGTAGCTCAGCTTTGAATAAGGAACACCCTGCAGTGCTGTCAGTGTTTCAAGTGCTCTTGCTCCCCTCCAATTACGCCCTGCATATGAGATCGGTACTCTTTTTGACCCCGCTTCTACCATGCCAAAGGCCTAAGCACGGCCATAGATAAAACTTACGATCAGCAAATAAAAAGTAACTGTTACATATTATGTTAAACAAATGCTGAAAGTAACAGCCAGAAATATATTCATACTCATGGAAAGTTATTCCCATCTTTGGCTGTCCCTTGACTTCTCTAGGTCCAATTCACTCTTGATTGTAAATGCTCATGATACCTGATAATTAGGCTATTCCAGTACAGATTTGTAGACATTATTAATTTCCCCATTTAAAATTCCTCAGGTGATGGATATCATTCAGCAGAATTTTAGCTACATAGTTTCATGTTTAAGTTAAAAATGGAATATTTGTATCAAAATCTTGGGCTATTCAACAGTTATTATCATTATTAATATCCATGATCTTTCTATATCCCTCTTATGTGCATTCTCAGGATTTCATGGTTATTGATTACTGCCTGAGGACTTGTAACTCTCTACCTGATTAAGTCATTTACAGATCAGGGGAATGTGGAACAGCACCATTTTTACTTGGAGAAATTTGAATCCAGAGCTTAAATTTGGGGCATTACCCCATATAGCAGAGAAGCATTTGAAGCCCATATTAATTTGGTCATATAGACAACTGCATTTAGGTGCAGGGACACATACAGCTGAAGCCTCTTGATCATTGAAAATTGAAAATTGAACTTGATCAGTTTTAGGTACATAGGATCACTATACACTAATCAAGAGGATTAAGTGTTTCAAAAGAACAATTCAGAGAGGATCAAGAAAACAGAAGTAGATAATAGGAAGCACTAAGAATGGAGGGGACCCTATCCCTCTGTTTCAAATTCAGGCTGCATATTAGGCACCTCCATTCATATGATCCAGAGTGTTTGATCCCACTTGTAAGAGTAGGTATCTAACTAATTAGGGGTGGTATTTCTATTTAATTTTTCACATAGTAGCCTAGGTGATAGTGCACTCATACAAGACTTAGGAGACTGAGGTTCTATGTCCTTTTAAGCCAGAGGGCATTCAAACCTATTGTATCCACTTCCCAGGAGAAATCATATGCAGCAGTCTGTAGAGTATTCAGGTAGGGACACATGAATAAAAGATATGGAGCCAGAAGGAGAAGTATGCAGGAACCTAAATGTGCAGCCTACTGGGTAGGGCACTCAGCTGGAAAGCAGGAATCCTGGGTTCTTGTTCCTTTTCCCACAACTCCTGACAACCATTGGTTAAGAAACATGAGTAGCCTTAGCAGCAGGGATGAGAACCTAGGTTTCCCCCTTCTAGGGGAGTTTCCCTTATCCTGAGCTAGAGAGTTAAGTCCAATGACCAGCTCTTGGGGGAGAGGTTGGCATCACCCCAATTATTAGTGAGCTGATTCAATGCTGTTGGTGTGTCTGGTGTTCTGAGAATATGCTTAACAGATAGGGTCCTTCTGAGGACTTAGGCACTTCCCCTGCACCTTTCTGTATCACAGCTTAAGTGCCTAAATCAGTGGTTTCAACCTGTGGTCGTGGGGGTGTAGAGACTGTGGCGGGGGATCCATGAATGACTATGATCAATCAAAAGTAGGTGAATACCCACACTTACAATTCAAAGGGGTCAGTGCCTCCATTTGAAATGTTTTAGGGGTCCACAAATGAAAAAGTTGAAAGCCACTGGCCTAGATGATCAAACACCATCTTTTCTGAGGATGTGTAGTAGCCCAAATGCAAGTGTGGAGGGAATGTTACAGTCCAAGATAGATACAACTAGTTGATGGCAAATGCCTGTTAAGTTTTGTGGCTTTAGAGAAGGGCAATGTGGATCACACTTTGGAAATTTAAGTGTCTGAAATCTGCCTAAAACCTATTTAGGATTTAAGTGACTATGGGACTAATTTGGATCTGTCTTTTTGACCATAGAGAATGTGGATATAGCTCTTTTTTTCCTGTTAACTGTGCTGTCATACTCATGAGAATTCTTTTTAAATAAATATTTGACCTTTTGTGTGTTTGTAATTTTTTCTTTATTAAACATAAGCAGGACTTCAAATAACATCTTCAGTCTCTTGTGCCAAACAGCTGAAGAACAAGGTGTTATGTATTCATACCTGAATTAAATCATGGTGCTGATTGTAGCTAAATCAAGATAAGGACCAGAATTATATTTATTTTTCTCTTTCAGATACCAAGCACAGGCATAGCAGGTCAGCTCCATGCCTGGGGCAGTGCCAGCTCTGGTAATGGCTATTCTTGTGCCTCTTCTCCCACCACAAAGAGGTGGCACCTAGACTGCTGCCCTAGTTGCCCCCCCCATTATGCTACTCATACAAAGTAAAATGCTCAGAAGTTATTTTAATTAACATTTAATTTGTTATTTTATTGAACAGTTGAATTCAATAATTATTTTGTACATATAGTTTGAAAGCATTATATATTTTGCTGCAAAGAAGCATTACTATGATGTAGGGTATACTGTCTGAGAAATATATTCCCACAGGTCTTGTTCATATGTCAATAAGTATTTTATAACTTAAATTACTTTATAGCCTTGTGTGTACTTAATCTTTTTAAAATCAATCTCTAAATACATATTAAAAGACTCATTTTATGCATCTTTTCTTAAGATTTTTTTTAGAAGATATTTACAAATTTAAAGGCTCTTAGGGTCATAAAAAAGAAAAAAAAAGCTGATTTGCACAATATCTCCAGGGCTTATAGAGGAAATGTAGTCAACTGTACTATTCCTTACAGAAAGATGTACTTTGAGAACATGTTATAGGAACAGTCACAAGTTTTACTATAGGAAGAAAGTGTCTCAGTGACTTATAGACAGTATTTTTAAGAACTAATGAATTATACCAGTGGGCAGTGGAAAATTGTGATTCAGCTTTTCTGATTTAATACCACATCATTAAGCAATAAAATCATTTTTATATCATAAAGTGTTTTGACACTGAGGATGAATACATTGTGTCAGGAGAGTAGCGGTCTTCCTTTTATAAGGATTTCTGAATAAAACTTTCATTCTTCCGAATTCCCGGAAGAGAAATGTGGTACCTATTTAGCTGCATTTCATGATTTCAAACTTCATTTCCATACCAGCTGTATTTTTGACAAATGTTTAATTAGGGCTGTATAGGGCATTTTGCCACAAGCTGTCATGTAAAGGAGGGGACATACCTATGCTACACCAGAACTTATAAAGTTTGGTTTCTGCAAGTCCCTTGTTCCCTGAGGGAAGAAAGGTGACTTAGCTGTTTTTCCCGGTGAGGCTTACTCTTCATCATTGGCTCAGCTGTGCTTTGGAATCAGAACTAAAGTTTGGGATATCCAGGCACCATATGCACAGGAAAGGCCCCTGGATTTTTTCATTATTTATGTGTCTTTCTTCTGTCCTGGATCACATAATATAAGTACCCAGGCAAAGGCAAGTTTAGTTCTTGCATTTCCAGGTGCCACTATATAGTCCACAGTCAGACTTATGGGTTATCTCAGACCCGGTGTGCTGGGAGGGGGTTGGGGAGATGCTATTTGATCCTATCCAGGACCATATTTCCTATATCCACCGGGGTGCTGGAGAGAGTGGGCAGGCAGGCGCGCAGGGTCTCCAGGGAGATTGGCCTGGGACCTCTGTGGGCTGGGTGCATTTGACTGGGTGGATGGGATACGGCCATGGGTGGGCAGGAAGCAACATCTGGGAGCAGGATGGGTGGATGGGGGGGATCATGGGGTGGTGACAGCATGGGGCTGGGGCCCAGGGCAGAGCCATGATCTGCTCCGTGCACATCCCTGTGATAGGTGTTGGCTCCATGGGCAAGGGCCAGTCCACACCCTTTTTAAATACATAGGTGGTAAAAAGAAGGTTCCAGGTAACGTGGGGCCCCTGCAGGACACACTAGGGAATTTGGTCATCACACCAGATGACAAAGCTAACATATTTAATGATTTCTTTGCCTCCATTTTCCTGAGCAGGGACTGGAACAGCCCCCCTTTAAACCCCAAGGGAAGCACATCTAGGCCAAGGGTTAGTGAGGAACTAGTCAGGGAACTTCTGGAGGGACTGGATGTATTCAAATCAGCTGGTCTGGACGATCTCCACCCTTGAGTACTGAGGAAATTGGCTGAGGTCATTGCCGGACTCCTGGCACAGCTTTACAAGCACTTGTGGTGCTCTGGTGTGGTGCCAGAGGACTGGAAGAGGGCCAATGTGTTTCCCATCTTCAAAAAGGGGAGAAAGGAGGACCTGGGAAACTATAGGCCATTTGGTCTTACCTCAATCCTGGGCAAGCTTTTTGAGAGAATTATTCTGGCACATGTCCACGAGGAGCCAGCAGGGGAGATTATGCTTAGGGGCAACCAACACGGGTTCATTAGAGGCAGGTCCTGTCAGACCAACCTGGTGGCCTTCTATGACCAGATCGCCAAGTCCTTAGATGCAGGGGTAGCAGTGGACATAGTCTTTCTGGACTTTCAGAAGGCCTTTGACACTGTCTCTCACCCTGTTATCATTAAGAAACTGGGGGACTGTGGTTTCGACACCCACAGAGTCAAATGGGTCGCCAACTGGCTGGAGGGCTGCATCCAGAGAGTGGTGGTGGACGGGTCATTTTCGACCTGGAGGTATGTGGGCAGTGGGGTTCCACAGGGCTTTGTCCTCGGGCCTGCACTGTTCAACATCTTCATCAGTGACTTGGACGAGGGGGTAAATAGCACCCTGTTCAAATTTGCTGATGACACTAAGATGTGGGGGGATGTGGGCATGCTAGAAGAGAGGAATAGGCTGCAATCAGACCTAGACAGGTTACAGGGGTGGGCGGATGAGAATAGGATGGGATTCAACACCAACGAGTGCAAGGTGTTGCACCTGGGGAGGAACAGCCAGCACCATACCTACAGGCTGGGGAACTCCCTTGTCGTCAGTACAGAGGCAGAAAAGGATCTTGGAGTCATCATTGATGCCAAGATGAACATGGGCCGGCAGTGTGGCGATGCAGTCAGGAAGGCCAACCACACCTTGTCATGCATCCACAGATGCATCTCCAGCAGGTCCTGGGAGGTGATCTTCCCCCTCTATGCGGCACTGGTCAGGCCGCAGCTGGAGTACTGCATCTAGTTCTGGGTGCCGCACTTCAAGAGGGAAGTGGACAACATGGAGAGGGTCCAGAGAAGGGCCACTTGCATGATCACAGGGGGCAGCAGGGCAGGCCCTATGAGGAGAGGCTATGGGACCTGAACCTGTTCAGCCTCCACAAGAGAAGGCTGAGGGGGGATCTAATGGCCTGTTACAAACTAGTCAGGGGGGATCAGCAGGCACTGGGGGAGTCCCTGTTCCCCCGAGCACTACCAGGAGTGACCAGGAATAACGGTCACAAGCTGGCAGAGGGTAGATTCAGGCTAGATATCAGGTCAGGGTGGCTAGGATCTGGAACCAGCTTCCAAGAGAAGTGGTGCTGGCTTCTACCCTGGGGGTGTTTAAGAGAAGGCTAGATGAACACCTTGCTGGGGTCATTTGACCCAATACTCTTTCCTGCCATGGCAGGGGGTCGGACTCGATGATCTACTCAGGTCCCTTCTGACCCTAAAAACTATGAAATTATGAAACTATGAATTGGTGCCTATTGCAGGGACATGCATGAAGTAAAGTCTGGCTTTGCCGTAGGCCTCAGCCCCACGCTGTCACTACTCCATGATCCCAATCCTTCCTTCCTGTCCCATACCCGGACATTGCTCCCTGCCCACCCCCACACACAGCCCATCCCATCTCCCGAGTTGAACTCAGGGGTCTCAGGCTCGTCTCCAGGGAGACTGCACTCACCCACCCACCTGCCCGGACATGGGTGTGGGGCAAATGGGCCAGGATGCCCAAGCAGCAGGGC
Source organism: Crocodylus siamensis (assembly GCF_052110815.1). Classification (NCBI taxonomy): domain Eukaryota; kingdom Metazoa; phylum Chordata; order Crocodylia; family Crocodylidae; genus Crocodylus; species Crocodylus siamensis. The sequence continues at coordinate 84,831,681 of NC_143395.1, read as the reverse complement.
TGGGTCTAGTGGTGGTGCTGGAGTCACTGGCAGTAGCAGCCAGGAGAAGCTTCCACCACAGGAGCTTCAGGGAAGTTGAGTCTGGGCCCCATGCTATGCTGCTCCTAACCCGCTGCCCTGCTGCCTGGCCCCATGGATGAGATCTGCTCATGAGGATAGGGTGGGGTGTGCTGCATGCCAGATGTCGACTCTTTGCCCAGGGGTGGCACGACCAGGGGTGGCACCACAGCTCATGTTGCCTCCTGTACCTGGGCTGGGTGGGGCTGAGGTCCCCAGTGCAGGCCAAACAGAATAATTTGGCAGGCTGGATTCAGCCCATTGGCCATATTTTGCCCATCCCTGGTTTAACCATTTTATGTGTCTCTTACTCCATTTTAACTTTAAACCCATGACTGTCACATACCATTCATACTTACATACCTTACTTGTGTTTCCTTTGATTTCTCACCTGATAATGATTATTTTATAACAATGACCATACCTCAGTTAGAAACTCTGTAAATGGCATGCTGCCTCAGAGGCACAAAGATTAAGTATGTACCCTTGTGCCTTGTTAACAGGATTCACTAACAATTGAAGAATGCCTTTTGCACATGACAGCATTGCTGAAAAGCTCTTGGGTGATTAGTCTTTTGACACTTAGAAAAATTAACTTATTTTCCATGTATGATCTCCACTTGAGTTAACTGACTTGTTGCCACATTCAAATTAGCCAATGACATTTTCAGTCATGCAAAGCACATTAATAAAAGTGTGGCAGTGGTTGTCAGTGGCTGTTTGTGAACATGTCCTAATTGAAATTAAGGATTGTTTAGATGCTGTTTAATAATCACATTTTAATGCTCTTTCAGCCATGTTTGGTTCATCACCTTGATTTTTAATTTCTTCTTGCTATCTTCACAAATCCAAACTTCACTGAGTGTGATAAAATCTCCAGTGGCTGAGTTTGAGAATTCTTTAGAGTTTATGATGAGGAGACTTTAGTAGACAAAACATTACCTTTCACTTCCAGAAAGAATGAGCTGTAAACTGTACTATCGTGCCATGATATCAACCTTGCTCAAATTTATTACTAAATTATTGCTGTGTCCCTTACCACAGATGTCCTTAAGTTACTCTAAAGGTGTCTCCAATGTATGCAAAATTCTATGGTTAAATTGTTTGCGTTCATATGAGTGAAACATACTGTGACTTGATGGAAGAACTACACTGTTTTGTTGGTGAAAGACTAGATAATCATACTATTAAAACTGTGTACAACCTTTGTCATTTATCTTTGTATTCCATCTTTAGCTTCTGTTCTTCTTGCTACTTCTGTTCTGAGTGTTCACTGAATAGTACAGTGGTGATTGCAAAAAGAGGTGTGGACAGTTATACATTAGCAGCTGATTTAGGGGGTCTTTTAAACCTCTAATTTCTTTGAAGTTCTTTCTTTGCATAATGTGCCTCTCATCCATAGAATTCTTTTCTAATAATGATTACACTCAGTATCCTTATCAGAATTTAAATCAGTTTGCAGGCTTTTTAAAAAAAAACACCGGCCTTTTTGTGGATTTCCCTGAGATCTGAAGGCTTGGTGATGTGTGTCAGAATAAGAGAGGCTATAGAGAGTAGGCAATCGATTGTTTAGAAATGCTCAGTGCTTTGGAAAGCTTGTGATTCCCTTCTGCTCCTAATATATAGGAAAGTGAAAGTGCGTGTTCAGGAGCTTAAATATATATTTCCTATTTTATCTACCGGTTTGTTGACTTACGTGCTCGTGTCTGCCTGGTTAGGCTTATCAGCCATTTGAGAATTTTCCAGTTTTATTTTTTGTCAACTGTGACCTCTTTCTTCTTCTTTGCAGTAAGGCTACAATAAATGATTTGTGGAATGATATGAAACCTTGCCTTGGGGATTTTGTCTTTTATATAAATAGAAGCAAATTTTACACCTCATGGTACTAGCAGTTTACTCCCAAAGTTGTTTTTACTTAGTTTTAAGGCTATTGGAAGTATACCTAAAGAAAAGGACACATTCTTGCTAAGAGCCATAAGAGAGAAAAGTGCTACAACCCTTAATCATTATTTTTTATGTGTACACACTATTGTTGTTATAAAGGATGTTCCGTTCCCAAGTAAATGATATTTTTCTGTTTATTTAATTATAGATTATCCACTGCCGCTTTACTATGAATTCCTCCATGGAGAGTAGACACAGTGCCTCAGCCTTGCTTCCCTTTCAAGCAGAAAGGGAAGAGGATTTATAAGGCTTTCAGTAATGAAGGTTTCATTCTCTTGGGACTATCTGTTTGGGTACTGTCATTTCACTGTATATAGAAGGAGATAATTCTGTCTGTTCAAAAGAATGAATATACGGTACCAAATGTCCCAGTGATGTAAACACAGAGTAACTGTATGAGTATATGTGTAACTGTACTGTAGAAAGAAGAAATGTATTTAGGACCAAGAAAGTGGCTTGTTCACTCGTGTATTGTAAAAGTACAGATTTATACATTATTTCTTGTTAATGGCAAAGACCAGAATGTTACCATTAATAATTCTGAGAGCAACAGAAATACTGTCCTAAAGTATGTACTATCTAAGAATGCCTGAAAAATGTCCATGCATTAGAAAAAGACTATTGCTTGAGCAGACCTTAATTTATGTCAGTTCATAATGATAATCACTACATTGTATTTATACATTAAGGCATGCAGTTAGCTAGATAGGAGAAATAATCATAGAAAATTAGGGTTGGAAGGGACCTCAGAAGGTCATCTAGTCCTGCCCCCTCCTCAAGGCAGGTCCATCACCAACTACATAATCCCAGCCAAGGCTTTGTCTAGCTGGGTCTTAAAAGCCTCCAAGGATGGAGATTCCACCACCTGTCTGAGTAGTTTTACTACCCTTCTCGTGAGAATGTTTTTGCTAATATCTAACCTAAACTTCCCTTGCTGCAACGTGAGACCAATGCTTCCTGTTTTGTCACCTGCCATCACTGAGAAACTTCAGCTTTATCCTCTTTGTAACCACTCTTCAGGTAGTTGAAGGCTGTTATTAAATCCCTTCTCAATCTTCTTTTTTCTAGGTTAAATAAGCCCAGTTCCTTCAGCCTCTCTTCAGAAGTCATGTGACTCAGCCCCCTAACCATTTTCATTGCTCTCCACTGCACTTTCTCCAATTTGTCCATATCCTTTCTATAGTGGGGGACCAAAAGTGGACACAGTACTCCAGATGTTGAATAGAGGGAAATAGTCACTTCCCTCAATCTGTTGACAATGCTCCTATTAATACAGCCCAGTATGCTATTAGTCTTTTTTGCAACAAGGGCAAACTGTTGGCTCATATTCAGCTTATTGTCCCTGAACCCCCGGGTCCTTTTCTGGAGCTGTTGCTTAGCCAGTCAGTCCCCAACCTCTACCAATGCATGGGATTGCTCTGTCCTAAGTGTAGAACATTGTATTTGTCCTTCTTGAACTTCATGAGACTTATGTTTTCTGAATACTGTTTCACTTACACTGGTTATTAAAAAAGGAGCACTTTTAATAGAATACAGCCAACTAATATAACTAGAACTGTTTGATTAAATACCATGGAAGGACTAATTGAATAGAGAGAACATTTATAATTAATGGTATATTTCAGGTTGGTATATCAAGAAAATAAGATTGATAACAACAGTTGGTATACAGAAACACCTGGGATGACCTTACACTTGGAAAAGTTTCTGTTGTAAAACTGAAATTACCTTATGTGGATTGTATTGTTAACATCAGTTTCCTTTAGTTTTCTGTGATTAGTATAGAATGAAAGAAAACCTACCCTCCACACACAGGTATAATTTTAGAATCAGCAATCATAGTCTGATCACTTCAATGGTAAATCAAAGGGTGTCTGTACATGCACTCCAAAGTGTTCTAATTAGAATGCTCAGGCATGCCTCACCATCACGTGTTAAGCACACTGCATTTCAAAATAGTGGTGGGGGTGCTTTAACAAAAACTAGTTGAGTGAGCTAAATGAAGAATGCTTAATGTATGCGATGCTGTGGTGTGGTGTCTGGGAGCTGCTCTAATTAAAACACTTCCCTCCTTCACCCCAGAGCACGTATATAGACACCCATAGTTTCTCTCTGGAATAGCAAATGTGTCTTTTCTCTGCTTCTCTTTAGACAGACTAAAAAAGCAAAGAATTCACTTTTTCTTATCTATACAGATTTTAAATACAAGTCTGTAGTTATATGCTGTGCATAGGTGGCAGAAGGCTAGAGCTAACAGGGCTTGCAGCAGTGGCAGCACAGAGGGCTGCAGGGCAGACCAGGCATGGGCTCTGGGCAGCTGCAGCAGTGGGGAGGTGCATGCACAGACTCAGACATGCAGCCACATCCTGCACGCAGCCAGGATCGCAGCCTGGTTGTATGTGGAGCACTGCTCAGCATGGCAGGCAAGTCTGTGAAGGGGAATAGGTGTGGGGGGCAGACTGAGATCCACAGTGAGGGAGGGAGTGGTGCAGAGGCAGAGGCAGGGACTGGGGTGAATGGGACCTTGGGGCAGGCCATGGGATGGTCAGAGCCCAGGCAGCTTGTCTCAGGACATGGGGGGTCCCACCACTGCATGCACCCCAGGGGAGGCATGGAGGCAAGTGCCCCCCAGATTTGTGTACAGGGCAAAGGTGAGATGCTGCTGTGGTTCTGTGGCTGTGTGCCCTGCTGCTGCTGCCTTGGGAGCTGTGTGATGCCTTGTGCCTGCTGTCGCTGGGCAGGCAGGTGGGTGGGCAGGGGACACAGCACAGCCTGGCAGTGGTGGCAGGCACATGGTCATGCGATGCTACTGTACAACAGGCTCAGGCTACTGGATAGAGTCTCATGTAGACACAGCCAGTAAAGTGTCATGGTCTACATGAGCCAGTTCTAGGGCACAGTAAAATAATTAATTCTACTGCAGGATATTACTGTCAAGGACAGTACTACGCTATGGCAGAGTAATTATGTGCACTGAAACACACATGTAGACAGTGACAGGGGCTGGCTGGGACAAGAGGGTGCTAAAGTATGGGGGCTAGCTGGCTCCTAGCCCTGCACTTCAGCACCATCATGCCCCAGTCAGGCCCTCTGCTGCTTGATGTCACCACCTGGAGTGTAGGGCTGATTCACTCCAGCTCCAACTGCTGAGGTCCATTTTGCTCCAGAGACTTGTCTTTGTCCTCATCATCATCCCTTTTCTCCTTGTGGTGTAGCTTGTAGGTGGAGTAAAGAGAAGCTACAGAAATAGTCACCAATGCTAAAATAACAGCCAAAATTGCTTGGTAACATGGCAGTTAGCTTGAAAAAGTTTCAGGCAGCTACACCAACATGTCAAATATGTCTGCAGAAGCCTCTGGATATTTGTGATTACCAAATTGCAGTGTGGAATATTGTTTCATTCCTGTTTATTAACAGTTTAAGCATAGCACTGACTCCTCCTAAACATGTGATTTATAAGATGGCAGGAGAGGAATAGGTTCCATGTGGCCTGTAAGCATCACAAAAGAGTGTGGGATGCCAACTGACAATGCTGAATGTATCACTTATAGAAGAGATGCTAGCTCAAAGGGTAGGGTCTAGGTTATGTTCTCTAAAACTGGACCCCTTTGATAATACGAACATATTCTAACCGTTACTGCAGTTTGAGTGGGGTTTCAGACTCACTTTGGGGTTCAGGCTGGATCTGGACAACAGGGCTCCTCACAGGACAGATTCAGCTTATGCCAAAGGGTAGCCACAGGAGTTGTGACCACCAGTATGGAGTCATCAATGGCCACTGGCAGTGATCCACACAGCAATAGCAGTGAGGCAAGCGGCCATGGGTCAGGTAGCCAGTTGCTATAGTGGTGGTAGTGGGCCAGGTGGCCAAAGGGCAAAATAGGAGTGTGCTGCACAGTCCTCACTCATCCTCCTGCCACCAATGTCCAGATCCGTTTGGGCCCCAGAGTCCACAGCAAGCCCCATCCATTGCTTGACAAGTTCCCTAAGCCACCGGTAGCCTGACAGTCTAGACAGAACAATTCCAAAGGGATGGATCTAGCCAATGGGCTGTATTTTTGAGACCCCCTTATTTAAAAGAAGTCCCCATCATATAACAACAAGAACATATAATGAAGGAAAAGCTGGATATTCCTTTGGATGTAGGTATTATTTCACTGCAAAGTAACTACAGTGAAGTATCTTATTGAGAAGTAAATCTTATTGAGAAGTAAAAAAATTGTGTAGACTAGTTTAGACTTGCAAAGAAAAATTTGACTGCTGCTACTTTCTTTTACAAACTGAATCATATCTGGTGGATGGATGAAGTGGTGCTATTAGGATGCCATTAGCTGTGGGATATTTGCAGGCCTTGGTGGGAAATGAATTACACTATCATTGACAAGTTAGTGCAGGAGTTGGTGTTTCATTTTTTATTTGAGTATATATTCTGTTGTTGTCTTTTTCCTGGGTTTTGAGTAAGAAGAGCCCTTTATTTGTACACAGTAGCTGTGTCTATAAGTGTGCTTTACTGTGGAGTAGGCTAATTATCTGTGGAGTAAAGTATCACCATCTACATGTGTGACAGTATTAGGCTGCAGTAAATTAAATAATACTGCCAAAAAATAGTAGTCGGGGACAGTACTATTTTATGGTGGAGTAATCAACTGCAATTAAATGCATGTATAGATGCTGACCATAGGTGTAAATTGCAGCAGGGGGGCAGACTCCTGCCTGCCACCTAGCTCTGTACTTTCAGGTCCCTCATGCCCAAGCCAGCCACTCCAATGACCAATGTCACCACCTAGAACCTTGGCAGAGCAGGGCAGGAGTGGCCCTAGCATAAACTGCTCCACCTTAGCTCACATTGCTGCTGTCATGGGCATATGTGTAGTTTCATAGTTTCTAGGGTTGGAAGGGACCTGAGCAGATCATTGAGTCCGACCTCCTGCCATGGCAGGAAAGAGTACTAGGGTCAAACGACTCCAGCAAGGTGTACATCTAACCTCCTCTTAAAGACCCTGAGGGTAGGAGCCAGCACCACTTCTCTTGGAAGTTGGTTCCAGATCCTAGCCGCCCTGACCGAGAAGTAGCGCCTCCTGATATCTAGTCTAAATCTACCCTCTAGCCTAAATCTACCCTCTGCCAGCTTGTGACCATTATTCCTGGTCACCCCTGGTAGTGCATGGGAGGACAGGGACTCCCCCAGTGCCTGCTGGTCCCTGTGAGAGAGAGAAGGAGCCACCAGGCTCCAAAGCTCCCAGGCAGCCCCAAGGAGCCTGGCAGAAATCTCCCTTGCCCAGGTGTGTTGGGAAGGGAGGGGCACAGAACTCCCATACCGGTATAAAGAAGAGCCCGGGACAGGAAAGCTGGGGGAGCACAGAACTGGAAAAAGGAGGAGGAGGAGGCGGAGGAGGAGGAGGAAGAAGAGCGAGCCAGCACATGCTGCAGGGAACTCTGAAAGCGACCTGGAGTGCTGGTAGGTGACTCTTGCAGACAGTAAAAACCCCAGCGGGGGTTTAGAGCCAAAACTACTGGCCCTGCGGGGAGCAGAACTGTTTGTTTACATGCCAGGAGCTGGCAAAGCCTGGCAGTGAGAATGGTACCATAATAACCCTAATAGAGGGGCACTATTGAATTTCGTGGTACTGTAATGCATGTAAAAGGGGCACAAGCCAATAAGATGGACTCAAGGTGCTAAAAGAAATTGAGGCGATCTCCACAAGAGGCTCTCAGAGAGAGAGAGAGAGAGAGAGAGAGCCACCAAAGAGGGACTGACCACATGAAGGTCAATTTTTGGTTTAGATCGTGGCTGCAAACAGCAGGAGCAGTGACACAGGCCAGGAGAGCCTTCTCTGTTTTCTTGTTTTCTTTTTGGTCTTTTGTTGGTTGTTTGATTGGAACAGAGGACACGTGGCTGGACCAACTGGCTGGCTAGAACCCGGTGGAACGAGCAAGGGTGTAGGGGTGGCGGAGCCCTCAGGAACGCGGGACTCTGCGGGACATTGGTGAGACTACTAATTGGACTACACATGCAGGTCCATGAACCAACTCCGTTAACATCAAGTCGTGGCAGGAGAAACGTGGGCATGTAGATCATCACTTAGCATCAATAACACCGTAGTCGAGCGGCAGGCGGTGCCCTACAGGTCTGCAAGGAACAGCAATACCTGACAGTCCCCTCTGACTAGTTTGTAACAGGCCACTAGATCCCCTCTCAGCCTCCTCTTGTGGAGGAGCCTCTCCTTGTACAGTCTGCCCTGCTGCCCCCTGATCATGTGAGTGGCCCTCTTCTGGACCCTCTCCATGTTGTCCACATCCTTCCTGAAGTGTGGCGCCCAGAACTGGATGCAGTACTCCAGCTGCAGCCTGACTAGTGCCGCATAGAGGGGGAGTATCACTTCCTTGGACCTGTAGACAATGCATCTGGGAGTAGTTCACTTCAGATCAAACTGCTTTGGAGTTTATTGCTCAAAATTAATTATACGTGTAGACACACCCAGTCTTGAAGTGCTCAGAAATGGGAAAACTGCATATTAAGGGTTTGAGCTAGGTTATTTATATTTGAAGATGAACCCAACCCTTCTTTTAGTAACATAAACCACCTTGCTTATACTAGTACATAAAATGTAATTAAATCTCCAACTACTCAGATTATTTAATATGCACAGATTTAAAGATCTGAGATATTACTATGCATTCAGATTAATTAATACATTTGTTGTTCTGAAACACGTGAGAGTTATAGATTTGCTGACTTTCTGAAGACTTAATTTATAACATTTTATGCTCCACTTAAATTATTTATCCTGTATGTTATCAAAAAAGATTAGAGAACCACACTTTTTTAGAGGCATTACCTAATTTTGTTGTTTACTGAAAACACCCTTCTTTACTGGCTCCCTGAACTGATGTCCCACTCCATTTTGTAACAGTATGCAAAACAAATGGGGAGAAAGAGTTTATAGAAAATGAAACCATTACAAATTAGAAAGTGATCTGAGAGCTATACACTGAAATCTGTTTAATTAGAGACCGGGGTAAATTGTCACTTAGCAGCAGGGATCCACGTTTTCCATTCACTAAGGAAAAATGCAGTAAAAGATTATAAGGAGAAAAACTCAGATTTCCTCCTTTAAAGGAGAAAAACATGGGAAACAGTCGTTTTCCCCTTGCAGGCTGGCAGAGTTCCAGCTTGCAAGTGGCTGGGGAGAGTGGGAAGAGGGTGGTCAGGCCTGGGCACCATGTGCCCATGTGCATATATGCATGCACATAGCTGCCAGGTAGCCTGGAGAGCAGCTCCATTCAGGTATGTCTGGCAGCCATCGGAGGGTGAGGGGGAAATTGAGGTCCCTATAATAGGGAAGGGAGGGAGCTTAGCAGGGCTGAAGCTGGAGCTACTGCCAAGTGAGGGTGGTACACAGAGCCCAGGGCAGAGCTGCAGGACTCAGGTGGGGAGTAGGGTGGGCCCGCAGACAGCTCATCTGGGGCAGAGTGGGGGGCTGGCTCCCCACTGCTGCACACACTCCGAGGAGACCCTGGGGGGCACATGCCCACCAGATTTGTGTACGGGGAGGGGGCTGCCCACTGCAGGCTCAGGCACCCTTTCCTGCTGCCCTCCCTCTGGGGCCTCTGGGGCCCAGTGGGTGGGATCTGGTGTGGCAGGGCAGAGTGCAGTGGGAAACTTAATGCTGCCACTACAAGCCCTGCACCAGCATGGGGTGGAACTCCTTGTCTGCCCGGCAGCAGTGGGGTTGGCAGCATGGAACTGTGCCCCTCGCTGCTGCCAGGTAGGCAGGGAACACCTTGCCATGGCAGTGCAGAGCTTCCAGCAGTGTCAACAAACTTCCCTGCCTGGTCCCACTCTGCTCTGCTGCACCAGGTCCTACCCACTGAGCTGTGGAGGCCCCAGGGGGAGGGCAACAGGGTAGGGAACCTCAAGCCCCTAGCAGGCAGCCTGCATCTGCCCCCCCAAAGGACTCCACTTTGGCCATGCCACCTGTCGGGGAGGGGTAACTGGGCTCCATGCTCCACTCCGCTGTGCCATAGTAGCCGTTACCTCCTGTGGGTGGCAGCTGGAGCTTTGGCACTGCTATGGGGGCAAGGGGCTGTGGGCCTGGGTCCCTGGCCCCATAGCTCTGGCAGCTGGGGGGCAGGGGACTATGGGTGGACAGTGAGAAGCAACAGTAAGGCTGTGAGGCTATGGCTGGGGAGTGAGGGGCACCAGTAGAGGTGTAGTGCAATTAGGATATTATGGAAATAGAATATATTACCAAATGCACATGCATACTGTTTGCTCCTGATAGTTGGTCAGGTTAAAAGATACAGACATATGCCCTTCATGGCATTTGTCATGCCAGCCCATGTTTTCAAAACCTTGGATATTTTCAGCTTTTCCTTGGTTCATCAAGATATAGTTGATCAAATATTCCATTTTGCAGGCTTACCTCCTATTTTGATGATGGTGCATGTAGGAGTACAAAGCAAAAACTGATTATTTTATTGTGTCATAATCATTTAATAGTACTCTAAGATTTTGTACCAAAAAATTGTGCATTAAAAGCATATCTGCATAGTCATACAATTCTTAGATATTGCATTTTGCACTCAGAATTTATACTTTTTATTATAAATGTAAAAAATATTCTGTACTATGTCTCAATATGGCTTGGGAAATAAATATTACTCATGGATAACTGATCATCACTACAAGTCCCTGTCCCTTTGGCAGACTTTCATGGCAATAATAAAAATAGAAACAACAATGGCAAGCAGAAAACCACACTAGAAGCGAATATCTAGGGTCAGAGCAAGTCACTGTCTCCGCTGAGATCTAAGAAACACTGGTAAGACTGATGAGACATCAGTAAATACCTCAACCTAGTTTATTCTGGGTGTCTATCCTTGTTCACAGCTTTCTCCATTGACAAATGTTGGCTCTGCTCCAAAAGGCAGTAGAGGGAGTGGGGAGGCAGAGGACGAGGTGGAAAAAACTTGATAGGATAAGATGGGGTGAGATTACAGGTCAAAAAACCCCTAGGCAACAGCTACAGCTAAGGGCAGAAGGACAGATGAGAAAGGATGAGGCTTTTATTGCAGCTAGCAGTTTAGTTGATTTACCACCAACCTCTCTGAGATCTTGAGAAATTAGGTACTCAGATTAATCTCACCTAAAATTCATTAGGGTGTCCATTCTTGGCCTCCCACTGTACTCCTACATACTCCCATGGGCACCCTCCAAAACTGTCCCAGAATATTCTTCTTTTTCTACATTTTTTCTGATCAATTCAGTATTGTTAACTAAATCATATATTTGCTTTCTAAAACCTACCCTGAAGGTTTTAAAAGATATTTCAATTTCATGACTGATAATTTCACTGCTACAAGTGCAGAAAAGACATTTTTGCCATTGATCACTCTGAATTGCTTCACAGACTTATTCAAAGAGTATGTTTTAATTACTGTCTGTATTAGTACAATAATTGCCAAAATCCTCCACAATGTCTCTAACAAGACATGTATTTTTATAAGCAGTTTAAGCTGTTTTTTTCTATTATTTTCCAAGAAAAAAGTGAGTCAAATATAAAAAATGCACAGATTCAATCTCTAAAACTCTGGGTGCTATGTATATGTTTTTGTCATGTAACATGATACAAATATAGTTGTCTAACATTTTTAAATCAAATGATAAAATAGAAATTCTGTAAACTGGCTGATTGCTAAGAATTAGTAATATGAAATTTAGAAAGTAATAAAGCTTTGATGTGAATCTGATTAATTGGCATCAACTATTATGATTCCATAGTGAATTATGCAGCAAGTTTTCTTTTTTTTTTTTAATTGAAGGCACTAGTTAGATTGAGTGATTATACAAGAATATGGCCTTTCTTTGAGGGGAAAAAAATGTTTCATGTTTATAGACAAAAGCTTTGAAGCATGAACCAAATATATCATCCAAAGTGGTGGTTCTTAACTTCCTCAGACTCAGTCCACCTCTTGTTTTACTTAAGGCACCCCTCTTCCAGCTCAAGGTATCTTTGAGAAAAATGCAAGCTCTTATTTTTTCCTCCTTTTTACACTACAGGAAAATAATAAAAGAATTATTTTGTTGCAAAGAACTCAGAAAGTCCACAATGTGGGGAGGATGTTTTTAACACTATAAATCCCCATTAGAAATCTCTGGGCATGTCCCCATGAGCAAATTAGCAGTGCGGGGACTGCCTGCACAAGTGGCATGTGTGATGCTGCAGATGGGTTTGTGGCACCATGTACCACATGCTGCACTTGTCTGGATGCACCTTTTGCATGCATCTACATACACATGCATTTATTGTGAAGTTGGCTAATTAGTTCCGCAGTAATGCATTGCACATGTACCAGTATTTGGGCACAGTTAACTAATTAATTCCACCATAAGATAGTACTGTTGGGGACAATACTATCTTACGGCAAAATCATTAAGTGTGATCAAATGCATCCATAGATGCTGACCACCAGTTGCAAATAACCCAGTCAGCCCAGCCAGTGGGGGGCTAGACCCCTGGCTCCTGAAAGCCACTCCACCACTCAACAGCACCACCTGGAAGCCAGGGCTGATCTTCTGTGTCTCCTGCCAGCCTGGAGTTACTCTTCCCTGGCTCAAATTGCTGCTGACCAGGGCACAGGTGTAGATGCTACGTCTGAGAGCAATGCACCTTGGCTCAAAGTACTCCAGAGTAGATCACTTTGTGTTAATTGCATGTGTAGATGCACCCTCTGGGTGGGTTTCCACATTCAGCAGCATGTACTTGTAGAAGCTCAAATAGCAGTGGCACAAATTTGTGCCCATGCTTTGTGCCCTATCACATGCCCTTACATGTATACTTTGGCACACAGCAAATTGGCCCAGGTAGGGGAGGCTGGGGCCAACACCTGTGCTGGCCTCAGCAGTCTTACCTGGTGGCTTGGTGCCATGCTGGAGTAGAAGGTGTTGCATGGAGGCCTGGCTGTCAGCCAGAGCATCACTTTCAATGGGCTGACCTCTATTTGTGCCTGTACATGCTTGTTTTGCATGCATTGCATCGCTTTTTGTTCTGTTTTTGTTTGTTTTTGTTTGGGTGTTTTTTTAGCTACTGGGATTTGCAGGATGGCAAATTTGCAGCATGGCACACATTTTCACATTCCCTGCATGCAGTTTGTGGTGCCACAAACTGCACACACCTGCATGTGGGGACCTACTTTCTGGGTTTATCTTGTGACCTATGTTTGCACACCTAACAGTGCTATTATTATGTGGGACCCCCTCCACACCCTTGAAAACTCTTACTGGCACCTTGGCTGAGAATCACTGCTGTAAGAACTTGGAAATCAAAAATGCAAATAAGAACAACCTCAAGTTCATTATTTTTTCCTAAAACAATCTCATGATTTTTTTTGTGACTTGAATTTCAATAATTTTTCAATAGCTGAGGTTGACAACCTGAGTAATGTGTAGAAACTGCACATTCTTGTTGGAGGACAAGTAACTTTGGTTTGTTGTGAAGGAACCTTATAATAAGAGAGAGCATTTGCTGGATTTATTCAAACCCATTGAGGGGCAGATACGAAATCCTTTAAACTCTGTAGGAGTATTCCCATTGATTTTAGTTGCTATTAGATCATATGTCTAGTCCCATGCTGTCAATTGGATTAGTAAATTGCATAGCAATCCCTGCTTTCCAAATACATAATATTATATTATCACTGTGTATCATGTGTACACACCCATATTCTTCATTATCTCCTCCCACAATACATATTATTTTAGACTTTTTGGGGAAAAATTACACACATTCATGCATACATATGCATGCATACATACATATGTATATATGCGTGTATATGGGTATATATATTCTTCACAGTTTATCTTAATCAAATTAAAAATAAAGAATTAAAAAGCTGGAGAAAAGTGGTGAAATGGGAAAGGAAAACTTGAGGGCAGATGACATCTCTTTTTCTGATTTGTGTTTGAATTGCTTTGGAATTGGTATCAAGTAGGATTAAGTCAGAGCATTCTGAATAATGATTTTGTGAAGCTAATTTCCTGACATTTTCTCTGAATCCTGTCAATATCAACACATCAAACAAGCCTGGACTGTAATGCTTATTTACAAAAATGGAAATAAGGGTCAGATTCTGCCATCCATGTTTTCATTGGACAGTACTTTCAAAATGATGTGTTCTATCCTGGCCAGTAGAGGATTCTACTCAGTGTAAAACTTAATCTAGACCTATTTAAATAAATTCAGATAACACCATCTTCTACTCAGCCAGTATGCTCCATATAAGAATTGTTTTGCCCAACTATTGAGACCCTGATCAAGCCAATCCATATGGGGCCATGTGTCTGCTGTTTTAACATGGAATTGAAAGGTCACCTTAAGTCATGATTTTCGTATCATGCTGCACTGAGTGGCTGATATCTCAGGCCACTTGCTTTAAATGCAAAGTTCTGATTTCTTTATGATGGTATTTAGGAGGGCATTGTGTCACACATTGTATGTGACTTCCAAATACATCAAAAGCTAAAGTAATACACAGTTCATTTAGTTTAAATCAATATATTTTCTGAAAGAGTAAGGAGCCATTTCAGCAAAACCAGTATATTGGGGGGGCGGGAATCAAAGGACAGTTGTTCTAAGACTCCTAAGTCTTGGCACCATAACAGGTACTACTTAAATACATTTGTTTGAATATACTCAAGTACCTTTGACGATATTCAATATGTTCACATTTTAAAACATCTCCTATAAATAAAATGAGAATACTGAACAGCATCAGGGCTTAACAAACTGTTACTGTTGTTTATTTTTTTATATTTCCAATGCATGGACCAAGTTTTCTAGTGTATTGTGTGAGTTTGGAACAAAATGATGGTCTCAGCTCCAGAAGATTTATAATCTAAATATATGAGAGGAGACAACAGAGGAATACAGCGAGATAAGAAAGCACAAGAAAATAATATTGGTCAGCATGCTAGGCAGCAGTCATAGGACATTGTTATTCACTTTCTTTATCAGAGCTAAGGAGAGTTTAAGGAGGAATTTCAAAGAAGTTAATGAGATAGCTGTGCAGTTTGGTTCTCTTCTCTTTCCCACCTGTAAGCCACCTCAATCCTTTGTGAACATACTAATAGACTTTATTTTTCATCTCTTTGTTCTCCTCAAGGAATAGATTAAAATATTTACTTAAATGACTGCTGTACGCATCAAAGCAGCCATTTCATTAATTAAAATAGTGTATTTGGTGTGGAATTTCTGATAAGTGATGTTTCTTGGAGATAGCTATTTCCCCTTTCTAGGAATGTTTTGCTTGGCATAGCAACATCCTGTTGTATTCTTTTAGGAAATTCTGGCATCTCTCTCTCAGTCCCTGGCATATTGACTTGTTAGTGACTCAGTAGAAAAGTGTAACAAATTTAAGGCTTGACATTACTAATAGAAAGTGTACTACTGCATGTAATTGTTATTAATTTTCTTATCTTTATTTATCATGTATAATGTGATACATCTGAAAGGTCTCAATCAATTTAAGATACTATTATGGTGGCCCCTGGGCAATTATATCAAGTGAAAGGGTCACGTAAGCCATGCAGTCCATTAGGCAAGAGTGGTAAAGGCATACCAGTCCCTATTGCTAATAGCATACAAGGGAGTGATATCTTTAATCATGTTATCTGCTTTAAACTTCTGAAACTGGAGTATACCTACTGGGATGACTTGGGGTAGCCTTCAACCCTAATCCAGAGCAGGGCCCAAACTCATGCTCCTAGAATCATAGTAATATAACCTTGAAGGATAGTAACATAGTTTTATTGTTCTGTAAGTGACAATATTAGGCCTAAATAATTTAGAATAAAAAAGACATATGCTAGGTGAGGCAAATGAATGGGAAGGTTGGAGAGGATGGGGAAATTTAAATTAAAAAAAAATTATTAACTAGATAAATGATATACCTAGAAAGGCATTCCTTTGATTTTTCATTTTTTTAATAATGTATTCCCTATGTTTTACACTGCATCATAATGAATGTTCCTGAGGGTTTTTAACTAAAAACATCTGTAGTGCAAAGGTTGTTGGGGAAAGCTGAAGGTTCGGCAATTGGACAGAGGAGTGTGCGGCTTTTGACATTAGGGATTTATGGTTGCAGGTTTGTGGGATAAACATAATAACTGGATGTTTCAGCTAAAATTATCATGGGTGATATAATTAATGTTGGCGATAAATTGTTTTTGTTTTTGTTTTTTGGGTCTTTTTGGCCTCATAAAGACTTTCAGTTTCTCCTGGGAGACTCACTGCACTCCCAGAAGAAACCATAAGCGTACAGATGTTCAGGATTTTTCTCCCAGAGTAAAAATGGCTGCTCCAGAGAAAAATAATTTGGGAATAACCAGGATTAAATCACTCCAGGAGAGATTTTCCTGGGAGAGCAAATGTCTGTTTGTACTGTGGCTTCTCTCAGAAGAGAATGTAATCATAGATTCATAGATTCATAGATGCTAGGGTCGGAAGGGACCTCAATAGATCATCGAGTCCGACCCCCTGCATAAGCAGGAAAGAGTGCTGGGCCTACATTACCCCAGCTAGATACACATCCAACCTTCTCTTGAATACCCCCAGGGTAGGGGAGAGCACCACCTCCCTTGGGAGCCCGTTCCAGACCTTGGCCACTCGAACTGTGAAGAAGTTCCTCCTAATATCTAATCTAAATCTGCTCTCCTCCAGCTTGTGGCCATTATTTCTTGTAACCCCCGGGGGCGCCTTGGTGAATAAATACTCACCAATTCCCTTCTGTGCCCCCCTGACGAACTTATAGGCAGCCACCAGGTCGCCTCTCAACCTTCTCTTGCGGAGGCTGAAAAGGTCCAGTTTCTCTAATCTCTCCTCATAGGGCTTGGCCTGCAGGCCCTTAACCATACAAGTGGCCCTTCTCTGGACCCTCTCCAGGTTATCCGCATCCTTCTTGAAGTGCGGCGCCCAGAATTGCACGCAGTACTCCAGCTGCGGTCTGACCAGCGCCCGATAGAGGGGAAGTATCACCTCCTTGGACCTATTTGTCATGCATCTGCTGATGCACGATAAAGTGCCATTGGCTTTTCTGATGGTTTCGTCACACTGCCGACTCATGTTCATCTTGGAGTCTACTAGGACTCCAAGATCCCTTTCAACTTCCGTGCCACCCAGCAGGTCATTTCCTAGGCTGTAGGTGTGCTGGACATTTTTCCTCCCTAGATGCAGCACTTTGCATTTCTCCTTGTTGAACTGCATTCTGTTGTTTTCTGCCCACTTGTCTAACCTGTCCAGGTCTGCTTGCAGCTGTTCCCTGCCCTCCGGCGTGTCCACTTCGCCCCATAGCTTAGTGTCATCTGCAAACTTGGACAGAGTACATTTCACCCCCTCGTCCAAGTCGCTGATGAAGACATTAAAGAGTATCGGTCCAAGCACCGAGCCCTGCGGGACCCCACTGCCCACACTCTTCCAGGTCGAAACCGACCCATCCACCACAACTCTCTGGGTGCGACCCTCCAGCCAATTCTCCACCCACCGGACTGTGCAGTCATCCAAGTCACAGCCCCTTAACTTGTTCACCAGTACGGGGTGGGATACCGTGTCAAAGGCCTTCCTGAAGTCCAAGTATACGACATCCACCCCTCCTCCTGCGTCGAGGCGTTTTGTGACCTGGTCATAAAAAGAGACTAGATTGGTCAGGCACGATCTACCTGCCACGAACCCGTGCTGGTTTCCCCTCAGCATAATTTGTCCTGCCGGGCTCTCACAAATGTGAGCCTTGATAATTTTCTCAAAGATTTTGCCAAGGATGGAGGTGAGACTGACTGGCCTATAGTTACCCGGGTCCTCCTTCCTCCCCTTCTTGAAAATGGGAACCACATTGGCCCTTTTCCAGTCCTCCGGGACTTGACCCGTGCGCCACGAGCGTTCAAATATTCCCGCCAGTGGCTCTGCAATGATGTCGGCCAGTGCCTTCAGTACCCTCGGATGGAGCTCATCCGGGCCTGCCGACTTAAAGGCATCCAGTTCCTCCAAGTGACCCTGCACCACCTCAGGGTCCACGCATGGAAGTCTGGTGCCTTGCTGCTGCCTCCCTACCCTCCCAGTGAGAGACTTGTCATGCCTCTCACTTAGGAACACTGAGGCGAAGAACTCGTTGAGGAGTTCAGCCTTGTCCCCTCTGTCCGTCACCAATTGTTTCTGCCCATTTAGCAGGGGTCCTATTCCTCCCTGGGCCTTCCTTTTACTCCCTATATATCTAAAAAACAATTTCTTATTGTCTTTTACTTGGGTTGCCATCCTCAGCTCCATGGTAGCTTTGGCCTGTCTAACTGCCTCCCTACAAGCACGAGCAGAAGAGGTATATTCCTCTTTGGTGATCTCTCCCTGTTTCCACTTTTTATGTGCTCCCCTTTTGGCCCTTAGTCTGCCCAGGATTTCTCTGGTCAGCCAGGGAAGCCTCCTGGCCCCTTTCCCTCTTTTACCTCGCACGGGGATCGTCTCGCTTTGTGCGAGAAGGATAGCTTCCTTAAGGCACAGCCACCCTTCTTGGGCTCCCATCGTTTCAAAACTACTACTCTGCAGTGCATCCTTCACTAATCGCCTGAGTTTGCTGAAATCAGCTTTCCTAAAGTCCAGCACGTTCATCCTACTGGTTACCTTACCCACTCGACGCCTTATGTTGAATTGTACTTTTAGGTGATCACTGTCCCCCAGATGGCTACCGATCTGTAGGTCCCCTACTATGTCATCCCCCGTTGCCAATACCAGATCCAGTAAGGCATTCCCCCTAGTGGGACCATGTACCTCCTGCGTCAGGTGGAGGTCCTGTACACAGGTTAGAAACCTGCGTGAGCGGTGGGACTTTGCTGTCTGTGTCTCCCAGGAGATGTCCGGGTAGTTTAGGTCCCCCATGACCACCGCCTCTTTAGCTTTTATGGTCTCTGAGAGTTGCCTCAGGAGCCCCAAATCTATTTCTTCCCCTTGATGTGGGGGTCTGTAGCAGACCCCTACCACCAAATCCTTTTCTCCTTGCCCCCCATGTAGCCTAACCCACAGTCCTTCTACTTCCTCATCCTTTGATTCTGTCTTGATGAGGGTTGATGTATATTGCTCCTTAACATAGAGCGCAACCCCTCCCCCCCTTTTCCCCACTCTGTCCTTTCTGTACAATCTATAGCCCTCAATATGTACCGCCCAGTCGTGGGATGGATCCCACCAGGTTTCCGTCAGCCCCACTAAGTCGTAGTCGTTTAGTGCAACCAGGAGCGCTAGTTCATCCTGCTTGTTCCCCATGCTCCTAGCATTAGTATATAGGCACTTGAGCCCTGTGACTGGTGCTTTTGCTACCCCCTCGCTCCAAGTCCTAAAGGGCTTTTTGTCTCTAACCTTCCCGTTCCTTACCTGTGCCGTATTGCTGTCCACCCCCTGCCTTTCACGTTCCCAAAGCTCTCTTTCTTCAGGCTGGGCTGTCCTTGTGGGTGCCACCTGGTTTGGTGGTCCACAGCCTCCCCCACCCTCATCTTCCCCTCCCCCCGACGAGCCTAGTTTAAAGCCCGCCGGAGGAGATCCGCCAACCTGGATCCTTCAGCATCCCCACCAACTAGGGACACATTTTGTCATTCATTAGACTCTACTGCTTCAGTAGGGAGAAATACATGTTCCCTTCACAATCCCCACATTGTGCTGCAGGGAAACATAGGCTGACCAGGAGAGTCTGGGTAATCCAATCAGGTCTGCCCTATGCACTACTGTCATCTGTAACCAGGCAGCTTAATGGATCCTGCAGAGCATTCTGAGATTCCACACTTGCTGAGATATGTGCACAGTCCTTTCTGGCCCCCACCCCAACTGCTGTACAGTGTCAGCACTGCAAACTTTCTCAGTATTCAAATGTCTGCACATATGGTTCTGGGTAAATTTCTCTACCAGGAGAACAAATGTGCAAGAATTCTCCCAGATTATTTGAATGTGTGTACACAGCATTTGTTAGGTTCAGAGTTTGTTAGGAACCAGCCATTTTGATGCCTAGATTTGGGTTTAGAAATTTGTCTTTTGGCACTTAAAACTAATATTCTATTATCATTATTTCCAGAAACTAAAAGAGAGTTATAAAGGACTCTGGCAGATGTTCAAGTAAAGGTGACAAGAGTCTGATGCATGATCCCCACAATCACCCTTTCTACCATGCCATATATCCATGGCAGGAGGTGATTGTGGGAATCAAGAATCAGATCCCATCACACCTTATTGTGGGTTCAGGGGGAGACTGAGATCCTAATTATTAATGATCATGATCCTAGGCTCCCCCTGCACTGGCAAGTAGCAAGCTCCTGTGGCTGAGAAGCATCAGCTGATGGGGCTCCCAGCCATGGCGGTTCACCATACACCTCCAAGGTGGGAGACATCTGCTACTGGAGCTTCTTCTAGTTATGAGGGGGACAGGAGGGTAACATGCATCTCTGTGGCTGGAAGCTCCATTATTTGAGTCAGGCTCCAAGTCCTGGGGATGCACCACGCAGCTAGGAGCCCCAGCCTGGCCAAATGTTCAATTAATGGTGTGATAGGAACCAGCCAGAAAGTTATTAAACATTTTTTGTGTAATAACTTTGTGACCTGTTCCTTGTTTTTTCACATTGTTAATTGCATTAATGAGTAGCTATGTAACAGTTTAAGATGTGATTAACTGCAGGTGTGCCAGGGGCCAAATACATATAAATGAAGCTGTGTGTGTATATATATATATAAAATGAACCACAGATGTCTGTGAGGAGGCAGAATGTTTTACTAGAAAATCCACTTTGTGAGTATATCGTCTCAAAAAACCTTTTTCATTATCAACCTCTTAAAATTACCATTTTTACCTGTGCATGGAGAAAAGAAGGGGTTGTGTGTAGACCTGTATTATCTTGAGTTGGTTTCTGGTTCTTCCTCAAATATTGTGCTTGACTTTGAGTAAGTCATTTCATCCCTGTGCTTCAGTTACTTCATCTGTTTAAGGGGATGTAATACAGAAACTTGAACAAAATTACAGCCTACAATGAATGGAAGTACATTTTCCCACCCGAGACCGAATATTTAAAGTTAGTCTTTAATAAATATGCTGCACTTATTCCACTTAGTCTGATCAAGAAATTCATGTTATAAATCAGAGAGGAAAATTCTGTCCATTTAAAGTTTTAAAAAGATAGAGAGAGCTACAAACGCATTCAGTAAAACAAGAGACAGCAAATCTACATACACAATGAATATAGATAAAAATACCTTGCCACAGTAAGTTTAAATATTAATATCAACATCTCTTGGATGAAAGAAACAGTATTTTGAGTGTTGTGACATTTGGCACAGTTATATAAAAAAGGAGATATTTCTAATGGTGTTTAGGCATATTTCTGAACAACACAAAACTTTTCCAAGTTTTAAATGCTGTTATTGTGGACCCACTTAAGCTTGGAGTTTTTTCGACTATGTATATGCCTACTTTGTGAATGCTTAAAAAAAAGTAGTAAACTTGTTTGTATAGCTACAAAATATTTTAAGCTACTGTAGAAAACGTAGTCTAATTAATAATTATGCATGTCTTATCTGGCCTACTTTTTATAAGCAAAACTTTTTCAGCAGCAAACCGCTTACAGAGTAAAAAAATTATGAATTGTCCTCTTTGCCCTAAATATGAAATATACTCTTTTTAGTAGAGTCAGATTGCATTAATCATAGACTGTATGACAATTTCATCACGTGTTGAAGAATTCTTTTAAGACAGTTTTAAATGGAAAATAAGATCTGATGTAGAAATCCTGATTCAAACATCAATGTACTGGCTTTGGGTGTTTGATCATAAAATGAACAGTAGATGGCTTCAGTGAACATTCCAATCTGTGAACGACAGCTGCAGATAAAGGGAAAGGAAATGCAGTGCCAGATAACACAGAAAACTAACATAAAGAACTAGTTTGGGAAGACTGGATTTGCTCTCCTGCATATACCACTGTTCATTTTTTTAAAATCAGTCTTATTGACCAAAGCCCATTACAAACATGCCAGAAATATTGTACACTAGAATGTAGTAGCATAACTTGGGGTGGGCAATTGGGCATGAGCCCTGGGTGCCCACTTAAAGGAGCATGAGAATGGGAGTTCTCTGGAGAGTCTGCGCTGCAGTAGTAGCAGTGCCTCATTGACCACGTCTACATGAGACACGTACTGAACAGTAGCTCATTACTATTGTGTTGTAGTTCATTAGTACTATGCAGTAGTGTCATGAGGCATGAACCATGATGCATCAGTACTGTGTTGTAGTAAAGAGCTACTGCACAGTAGGAATGAGCTACTGCACAGTTAGCATCACCATGAAGCTGCGCACAGATGCTACTGCATGGTAACTCTGGTTACTGTGCAGTCATTTAGTACTTGGGTATGCAAATACTAAGTGACTGTGCAGTAGTTTCATAGTTTCTAGGGTCAGAAGGCCCAGAACTGCACACAGTACTCCAGCTACAGCCTGACCAGTGCCACATAGAGGGGGAGTATCACCTTCTTGGACCTGCTCGAGATGCATCTGTGAATCCATGACAACTGCTCAGTTAGCGTCTCATGTAGATGCAGCTACTGTGACTACAGCAACAGCAACTGGGTGCAATTGGCTCTGAGGTACTGCTGTAGAGGCAGCAGGAACAGCCAGGGCCAGGCAGCATGCTCTCCAATTCCAGCATCAGTAAGGGATCTGGAGTCCCTCTGGGAGATAACAGTGATCCCTGTTCCCTTCTTTTACTCTCTCCCACAGCAGGGTTTAGCCTGCCCCTCCCCCAGCTTCCTTCCCTCCCCTACAGGGTTTTGCCCAGGGACAAAAACCTGCTGGTTATGCCTCTGGGGCTATGGTTACTACAGTCACTGCAGGGTAATGTAGACATTTCTGAGCTAGCTTTAAGCTAGGTACTAGTGGGTGTGTCTACATGAGACTAATTAGCTCCACATGTCTTCGTGTCTACACATGCAGAGCTATTGGACTGGAATAAACTAATACACTCAGCAGCAAGGTAGTACTTGTAAACACAAGTACTATCCTACTGCAGAGCTTCTTACTCTGCAGCAGTGTATGTGTAAATGCTGATGCAGCTGGTTGGAGCACAAGAGTGCTTTAATATGGGGGCTGCCCTCCGGCTAGCCCCCACGCTGAAGTACCCTTGTGTCCTAGTGAGCCCCTCCACAGCACCTTGGGCCAGGTCAGAGCAGCCCTGGGCTGGCAGGCTGACCCCCAAGACTCCCTGTCAGTCAGAAATATTCTGATTTGGCTCAATGTGCTGTGGTCCTGGGCGCATATGTAAATGCAGTGCCCAGAAGAAATAATAAATGTGTGTGACTGCATACATCCCCAAAACTGTATTTGGAGAAAATCTGCAACTAGTAATGGAGGGGTTAGGGCACTTGCTCAAGAGCACAATAAACTAGGAGTTGGGGCATTCACTTAAGAGTGGAAGACTGTTGGCTGCCTCCATCAGAAAGAGTTTGAATCTACTCAACAAAGTCCTCTAACCACTAGACCATGAAGGGCACTACTCAGGGAGATTTCCAATTCTCTTCTTGAAGCTGGTGTACTTGAGCGGCCAAGAGGGATAGGCCAAGAGGAGGAACTCAAACCACATAGTATGTGTGGATCAGTGAGGTAGACATTGCTTTATGAGGATGGCACCCTGGCTTTTATGCACCTTGCATTTAATATCCATTAAAGAAAATTGATAAAGAGCAGTGCAATAACTTTAGTCCTATTAGGGGCAGGGCACAAGTCATGATCCCAGGGCCACCACTTTCTAAGATGAACCACTGACTCCTCAATTTTCCTTCAGAAAATTATGTATGTCCTGGCTGATACTATTCTGCAATAGATGGAAAGAAAACCTAAAATCTGCCCAAGGCCCCAAAATTGTACTTATGTGCGTAAGTACCATTTAGGACTGCAGGATTTGACCCTATTACTACACTATAATCGACCCCTAGATGCCTACTCATGGCCTAATCTTTTTTGTTACTTAACATCTATGATTCTTGATGTAGTCATAAGATATCCTATGACCATAATGATTAATCTCAGTATGAAAATCTTCTATAGCATGCACTTTTCATCAAAGCTTTAATACATTTGCAATTAAAGTTGATCCAGACACCTCCAAACTTTGAAGCTCATGTTTGGTTAAAAAATATAATGCAGATTAATGTCTAATTGGTGATCCCTTTCATTTTTATATTGTAATGTGAATGTGATGGGTATAACAGCCAGAAGAACAAGGGGGAAGTCTGCAAAGCTGTGCTATTCATTTGAATGCCAACTCCCAGAAACCCCCAGGGTCCAGAGGCAAGGGAAAAAGGAAAAGGAAGGTGATGCTGGAGTAAGGGGAGGACAGAGCAGTGTGCATGTGGAACCTGGTCAGCCCTACACAGAGGAGTGCATAGTGGATCTGGATATCGCACTGGCTTGGTTATCAAGGACTGTGGGCTGAAGGGAGTGGACTCAAACATGGGGCATGTCACAGGCTGATGTTTGAGCACTCAGAGGATTAAAGGCTTTTTAGGGACACCTTCAGAGGTATGCAAGGGACATGAAGGTGATGACTGTATGTTACCACAGTGTTGATGGTATTTTTTTTACCTTTTATCTGTTCCCTCCCTTTGGCCCATTGGCTTGTGACCCTAACCCCTATCATTTTCTGTATAAAAGTGGGAACTCCCCCTTGCTTCTTGTGCTAGTTCTGAGGTTACAGGGTTGGCACAATATTTAGGAAATGACCCCTGAAAGATTGCTGGCAATATGACACCAGAATTAGGAGTTTTTCTATTTACTTGTTCCATTCTCTCTGTGCTTAAAATTTCAAGTTACTAACAGATAGGAATGCCATTTACTTATGACAGCAATGTATGTCTGACTGAGTGACTATATAGAAGTACAAAGGAACTGAAATATTAGGAAGGGAATCTCACTTGGGGAAATTATAGAGCCTGACCATTTAGTGTCTCTTCCTACATTTCAATAGGCTTTTGCTCAGTGCCTTAAAATAATGTAGCCAAAAGTAGCAAAAAAATTCAAGTGTCCATCTTAGAAATGATCAAATCTTTTGTTGTGTCAGTGGAGGAATGCCAGCAAGAAAACATGTCCCATAAATAATGTATATATCTTTCAAATTGTTAATATGGAAAAAGACTGTATGCTGTCTCATTCTCAGGTACCTTTTGATAAGAACATTGACAAACATTTTCTCTTCTTATTTTTAAAATCAAGCTGGTTACCTGAGGGAGGGTTAGCAATGATGGATGAACCTCACAATTTCCTAGGAGGTTTGATTGGGTTGCATTCCCTGCCAAAATGTGGAAGCTTATCTGGATTTTTAGTGGTCTCCATTTCACTTCCTCATGCTCTATAGATGTGTTTAAATGAAAATTGTGTCTCTCTGATTTGTGATCATTAACATAACTTATGCCATATGTTAACATAAGTTGTGCCAAGGACTCCAATAGAATTTAATAGGTACATCTGACTGGAAAAGGCTTATTGTTGTGGCCGACACTAAAAAACATAATCACAGTGCTTTATGTAATAGAACTGTAGCTGTATTTGTTCAGTTACAAGAGCTATACATTTTATTTATGCTGGCTGCAGTGCAATGTGCAGTGTAATCCTTATGGACATTCTGATTTTTGGTTCCAATGTATGCTAGTTGGATAACCAGAACCTTTGATTAATTAGGGTAATAAATGTGGAACAGTATGAAAGAAGGTGACCTAAACCTTGTTGAAGTAGTCTAGTTGATTTACTTATTGTTAAAGTGAGGCTTAAAAGTTTTTATATTGTATTTAGATTTGAAGCCTTCCTTTCTCTCACATCCATTTGCCAAGTGGGTGTACATGTTAAAATGTGTATAAGCTGACGTGTACCCTATGCATCTAAGTTTATATATAAGAGAGAGAATTCCCTAACACTTTGATTCAAAATAGATTGAAAAAATATTTCAGAAATGCTAGTGGTGTTCGTATGTAATTTATATGTAATTTCTACTTAAAATATTTTAAAAGATTTTTTCCCTTCTGGCTTTCAACCACCTGTCACCAGAAATGTTGCTTCCTTTAAACCCTGAGACAAACTGAATATATATGTTCCAAGTAAATGGTTTCCTTAGGATATTAAATGTGTAAAAAAGTTCAGGTTGCCACCTCTACTCACGTATTGGACTTTTATAGAGATACAAAATTATACTGAAAACTATGGATGCGGATGCTGCATTTCCCCACAGTCTGTCACAGTCTGTAAAAGAATAACCACTGGTTTGCTTCTAATTGGCAGACACCATACTGCTGTCTGCGTTCCTTTGTCTGCTTGAATCTTCCTCAGCAGATAACCTGGCCTCTGGTAAAGACATTAGTTGTACTCTTCATTATACTAATTGTCCCTAACGGTTTTTTGTATGAGGCAACAGAACCAACTGAAATGGAAACATATGGGAGACTCAAAAATCATTTCAAAGTATACATTTTTGTGGTGGAAACCTGATGAAGTATGAGGTTCAGTGACCTCTTTCTGTCTCCTGCCTCTCTGCCTCTAGCTTCAGAGTGAATGCTGAATTGTATTACCTGGAAATCCAGATAATAAAAAGCTGGTAAGCAGTGGGATGAGGCCAGTTGAAATGAATGTCTTAAGCCACTAATGCTACATAAATTTATGCAAATGATTAACAACATGCAAGTGAGTGATTCCACTGGGCGCATCTACATGAGACATTTGGTGTACAGTTGACAAGCTGTGCAGTAAATGTCTAAGCATCTAAACGTGCACCTCTATTAGGCTGGAGCAAACTAATTTACTCCACAAGTACTATAGTGCTGCAGAGTAAAAACTTTGCAGCAGTGCACATATAGACACTGCCTGGCTTGCTGGGGCATGAGAGTGCCTTAGTGTGGGGGCTGCCTGCTGGCTAGCACTACCCAGAAACTTCCTTGTGCCCCAGCCAGCCCCTCCACAGCACGTTGACTTGGGGGGAGCAGACCCCGGCTGGCAGGCTGCCCCCTCCTCCAGCCCTCCTGCCAGCTGGGGCTGCTCCACCCCGGCCCAAAGTGCTGCACATGAATAAATTTCAGATTTTATTGCTCCCAGGCACTCGTTCAAACTGCACACCTGGGAGCAACAAACTGTGGAGCAATAAGCTCTACAGTTTATTCACGCATCATAATTGCACGTGTAGATGCGCTCACTGCTTTGATCTATACATTTGCAGAAATGGGGCAAGAATATACATGTATACTGACCAATTAAGAAGTCTGGCTGGTGACTTGCTGAGTCAGGACCACTTGTTGACTGTTTAAAGCTTCTCCTGCTTTTGTGATGATAGATATTGACAGGAAGGATGCTGTCTATTTTTGCTGCTAATTTGTTTTCTGATTTATAGCTCTTTTGTGTATATGTCAGTTTTATATATGATATATTTCCACTGTGGATGCTGTTTTCCTTCTGTTCACAATGGTGTTCCGACATCCCAACAGATTCATATGTTTGTGGCAATGAGAGACAGAACTGACAGCTCCTCTCCTAGGATGCAGCTCATAAATTATCCCTTGCCACCAAAGCATTACATAAGACAGTCTTCTAAAACACTCACAGAGTTGGCTTTTTAAATGCATCATTAATGCATATCTTTACCATCTTGGTTTATACAAAGCATAAACAAACCATAATATATACGTCAAAGCTCAGGCTTTAGGTGAATAATCTAAGTTTGATACCTGTTGTTATACTGCAGTCTAAAAATGCTACCTATAGGTTATCTTCAATTTACTTTTCTTTGTTTAAATGTTAGATTTGTTCTAAGTGCAAATCTTTTATATTCATTGAAGAAAACAGTCAAGATGGCAACAAATACAGAAATATCCTTAATGTAATATTTCCTTAATCCTTAATAGTTTATATTCATATCTAATATAAAAAGCTGTGAATAAAGCAGCTAAAAATGCTGGAACACAGCAATATTTACAGTAAAGGAAATTTGTACTCTAATATTCATTCCAGATTTTAAAAAAATTCCCTATCATAACTTAAATTGGGGTTAAATATAACCACATACCAGAAATTAAATGGTAAAAAAACAGTATGTTCAAAGCTCAACACTTCCCTTCTGAGGGAATCCTAAAATATCCAAAAAAAATCCGCTTTAGAATAAAAAGCAAGGGATTTCATAGATATTAGGGGCTGGAAGGGACCTCACAAGATCATCAAGTTCAGCCCCCATGTCATTGGCAGGAAGTCTGCAGGGATCAAATGATCTCAGCAGGATAAACATCCAAATGCCTTTTGAATTTGTCCAGAGCACCACCTCCGGGGGGGAGTCTGTTCCAGACCCTGGACACTCAGTCTTTGAAGAAGTTTTTCCTTCTGTTCAATCTAAATCAGCCTTCTAGGAGTTTGTGACCTTTGGATCTTGTTCCTTGGGGAGCTCTGGTGAACAACTTTTCTCCCAGATCTTGATGCCCTCACTTTATGTACTTATAGGTTGCCACCAAGTTACTCCTGAGCCTTCTCTTCTCCAGCCTGAAGAGTCCTATATCCCTCAGCCCCTCCTCATAAGGTTTGATCTCTACACCTTTGATCATATGGGTGGCTCTCCTTTGGACTCTCGAGCCTATCCATGCCCCTCCTGAACTAGGGGGTCCAAAACTGGACTCAGTACTCCAGTTGAGGCCCCACCAAGGCCAAGTAAAATGGGAGGATGACATCCCTGGTTTTGCTAGAGATGCATTGATAGATGCATGCCAGAGTTTGGTTAGCTTTGCTGGCCATGGCATCATATGGGTGGCTCATGTTCATCGTGTGGTGAAACAGGACCCCCAGTTCTATTTTCAATGATGCCCAACATTTTGTGGGTTTTGTGGGTCTTTGAATTTAATGGTACATAAAAAGATTAGTCCTTTCATTTGGATTCTTCTCCTGTTGGCTTCTTGTTGGCTTAGCTCTAGTGTAGCAATCTTTATCATTCTTGATATCAGCATCTGTTGAAGATCTGTTAGTTTTACAATGTTCACTGTACAGTGGAGGGACTCTGAGATGGGACTCTGGAATAAGGAACCAGGCATATTATCCAGAAGGTGTTGGATAGCTGGAAGGGGAGTCACTGTTAACTCTCCTAAGAGGAAGGACTTGTGGTGCACTGAGAGTACAAAGGACACATATAGACTATAACAGTAAATGACCTGGAATGACATGCCAGTCATCTGAAAACTGCACTGCTGACTGGAGGCCTACCCCCTCCCTCAGAGAAGAACATCAAAAACATGAGAAAAGAATATTAAACAGGTGACCAAGGTTCTCTGTCACAATCATATGTTGACCAAATTTTTCACTTAGAATGATTATGTGGAAGACTATGCCTATTGACGGGAGGAGTGGTGATAACTTTTGTTCAGCTCCTTGCATGTAAAATGGGAATAATGCCATTCCTCTTATCCAACAGCGGTGTTCCAAAGAGAGATTCATTAAAATTTTTGAAGCATTCAGATGCTTTCGGGATGAGCACCAGAAACAAGCCCACATGGACATTAATCATTCTGTCTTCAGAGCAGGGTTTGTGTAGTTGGCCATAAATAAGGCATAAGGCCAAACATTCAACAATGAGGAGGAGATGAAATATTAAATAACAGCTTTTTAATTGCTTCCTGTGTACTGAAAGAGCCAGGGGTCCTCTAGAAAAAAATGTATATGATTATATGACTACAGAATTTATCATAACACGTAACAAGGGAGGCACATTAAGGTTGTACACAGGTAACTTAGCTCTGGCTAACATATTTTTTGTGTGTAATGACATACAAATGAAAGATGTGATTTGCAGTAGGTTATAAATTCTGTTTCTAATTGTGTCATAGTTCAGATTTTCTAACTCTTAAAACAAGTATTTTCCTTCTTTTTTCAGGGCTTTTAGTCTAAAACTCTTTCATATCTTTTAATTCCCTATGTAGAAATAAAACTTTGTTTATCATTCTAAACCTTCTAGATATCAGTAGTAGTGGATGAATTACTCTGCAGAGTCCAATATAGAGAAAGTTTAAATACATTGTTTCAGTTTAAGTTCATTAAAATGAAAGCTAGTTATTCACTTGATATCTGTTCTGGAGGGCTTAATAAGAAACCAATATATAGCCTTCTACTACAGCCCCTAAAAGAAAACTTATCTCAAGTTTCATAGTTTCGGAAGGGACCTGAGCAGATCATCAAGTCTGACCCCCTGCCATGGCAGGAAAGAGTACTGGGCTCAAACGACCCCAGCAAGGTGATTGTCAAGCCTTGTCTTAAAGACCCCCAGGGTAGGAGCCAGCACCACTTTACTTGGAAGTTAGTTCCAGATCCTAGCTGCCCTGATAGTGAAGTAGCACCTCCTGATGTAAATGAAACTTTACAACACTGGGCCAAATAGAAGAGGGTTTGTTTTTTATCATTACCATTAATTTAAAATAAAGTAATTCCAAGATATTTATGATTGCTGAAATGATTAAATTGTATGTAATTGCTTCATGGAAAATCTTATAATAACAGATTGGGAAAAGTGAAAGAAAACTAATGACTGGATCCCCTATCTCCAACCCTCAAAAAGTTGCATATTTGGATATAGCGATATGTGGCAGGGCACCTGCACTGCCTGCCACTTTAAGGTTTCTAGTTGGCAGTGGAGCAGCTGGCAAGTGGGTGCTAATCTCATCAAGGCTAGCATGTGACCGTAGGAGGACTGTGGGATTGGCTGAGGGGGCAGAGCAGCCTCCATTTTAACCCAGGCCCTCAGAGAGAGAAGCAGCAGTCGGTGCTGAGCAGGTCAGGAGACAACATCAGGCTGAGATGCTCCTGCAAGACCTTGGAGGTAAGGGCAGGTGCTATGTGGATGGTTTGGAGCCTCCTGGTCCTGGATATGAACTAAAACTGCACCCTGCTGGGGAAGGATTGTTTGGTGGTTCTCCTAGCCCCTAGTAAATGGCAAGCAAGTTACCTCCCTGGTGAAAGGTGAGGAGGGGCTCCTTATAACCCCAGCCCCTACCTATGGGTGGGTTACCAACTCTGGAAGAGACCTGGTCCAAGCCAGCCCAGAGGAGGACACCTGAGCCCAGTGTAGTGGGGTCTCACATGGTGGCAGCCACCTGAGCCCCGCTGGGTGAAAGACCCCAGTGACCCAGTGAGGGGCTGGGGGAGTGCAGTGGCCAAGTGGGGGGCCAAAGGCCCAGTGAGAGACCAAGTGTGGCCCTAGTGAGGGACAGAAGGCCCAGTGAGGGGGCCGAGTGTGTAGAGCGGTCCAGTTGAGAGTGGTAAAGATGAGTGGCCCTAGTGAAGGGCAGAACCACTGATTTGGGGAACCTGATATAATGGATGGGATCATATGGAAATACCGGATGTGACAGAAATATTGGAACTGAGCATAGGAAAGTACTGGATGTGACATAGAAACAGCTGTGAGGCATGGGACACATGTAAGGTGAGGTCAGAGCATGTACTTAGGCCCTTGTTATTAGGAATTTGAGCAATGGGCAGCATCCCACCTTAGAAATAACATGCATATGATTTTCATCAAGGCATGGCAGTAAAGTGACGTGGGGACTTAGCTTGGAACAGGTGGGCAGCCAGCACTGAGACCTGGCTCTGAAGAGCTGGCCTGTTACAAGATAGAATACATAAGAATGATAGAACACATAAGAAATTTAGCCTAAAACTTTGAACTTGAAGAGAGATGCTGGTGCTAGGCTACCTGACACACATCTAGAACAACAACGCTTTTCAATAAAAAGAAAATGATTGTGCCTGAAGTCTGCTTTATTACAGGAAAATGAAGAACAGCATTTTGATTCTCTTTTGGTTACCAATACAGACAGCTAAGGAGAGCTTGAGCAGCTCTGCTTTAAATTTGAATGTTTTAAATATGTTTTAAATATTTGGTTTTAACTACTTGCTCTTGTAATTTTCAATGGTTTCTTATTGGTTTATTTAATCTTTGTTCTCTAGGTCAGTGATGCTCAACCTAGGCTGTGCCCTGGGATTAGATCCTGGGGGCCTGGTACTGCCCTCCTTCCTGCACACTGGAATTGGGCCTAAGGGCCCAGCATCAGCCCCTCCAGCACCCAGGATGCCAGAATTGGGCCTCAGTGGCCTGGCACCCCCTGCTCATGCACCTCCTGCATACTGGGATTGAGTGCTGGGGGCCTGGTACAGCTCCTTCCCAACCCCTGAGCACTAGGATTGGATTTTAAGGGCCCAGTGCCACCCCTTCATCCTCCCTCTTACACTAAATTTTAACTGTGGCTAAGAGATGATTGACTGATCAATGAGACCATTCCAGTCACAACTCAAAAGCTTTATTAGGATATGCAATAGCAAAGGTCTGTGTGGGTGTGTGTGCATCTGTCCTGCTTCCTGCTGCCCCTGCTCCTGGGAGCTATGGGGCCACAGGTGTGTTTGTGTGTGTCTTCTCCCCAGCCCCTCTCCTGTGTGTAGGGGGTGTCAGATGTGTGTGTGTGTGTGTCTTGCCAGTCCTGATTCTGAGAGCTGTGGGATTGGGGCTGTGTGTGTATGTATGTGTGTGTGTCTTGCCCTGAAGACTGGGAGATCCTGCAGAGCATACTGAAATATGTGTACTGGGGCCCCTGGCTGTACAGTATCAGCACTGGAAGCTCTTTGCTTTTCAGGGGCTCAGCATTTGAATGTCTGTTCAGGTATCTTTGGGTATATCCAGAGAACAAGCCCAAAAGAATTCTCCCATGTCATCTTAAAATGTGTACACAACTTATTTGAGGCTGAAATTAATGCCCTGAAAGCCACACCTCTATAGTGCTTAATAACAACTTTAGTGCTTGTTATTCCTTCATGTATACAACTGACTTAATAACATCAGGATGCTTCAGGTTATGCATCCCATCTATTGTATAATAGTTCATGGCTGGAACACTCACCAGAAGAAGGGAGGCTGGGGGATAGGGACACAACTTCATCTCCCTTCACTTCTTAGGAGAGTGCCTTAACCAGAAAATCAGTGGCTAAATTGGGTGGAAGGCATGATCTGTCCCTCTTGTTGCAGTTTGGTCACTATGCATAAAGGAATGTAAGGGTCATGAGGCCAGCGAGAAAGCAAAAAAATTAAGAGCCTGACTTTGTAGGTGAGTGATCAAGGAAGAAGCTGAGAGAAAAGAAGCTCTCATTTCTGGGCTCTGTTCCATGACCTGCATATACATTTTTGTATTTGGACAAAATAGATAAACACCATTGTTAGAGTTTTTCTATGATAATAACATGCAACATCAGAGATGATCCTCTATTCTGCCTGTTGCCCTGTGGAGTCAGGCCAACTCTCAGGATCTCAATATTGCGCTGTTAGACAGGAGGGTGTGACACAATTGCACATATACAAACACACAAATCAATTGGATGCATACACACACACTACCAACTCAGGCACATACACATCCAAACTAGCTTAGGCACATGCATACCTATCACCAATTCAAGCCCATACACTATACACCCCAAAAGTTAGAGAAAAATCAATTGTCCATACCTCAGTACACATACACAGATCACTAATTCATATATCATACACACAATGACGTGTGTCTATGTGTCACAGGGCACTCAGGTGCCCTGTGGCTGAAAGCAGAAATGGCTCAGGAGAGACCCCCAGTGGCGAGAAGGGGAAGGCTCAACTGCCAGTCTCCAGTGCAGCACAGGTGCTAGTTGCTAGGGCAACCAAGGGAACCAGCTGACAGGAAGGGGCAGGGCTTGGCCCTTCTTAAGCCCAGGCATGAGGCCAGGAGGGCAGTTCCCCTCTGGCAGCCAAGAGGGGGGGAGCTCAGCCAGTGCAGAGAGAAAGGAGAAGATTGACTGTATTAGCATCCCCTGGTTGCTGCCATGGGTTGGAGTATTTTCCCAGTAGGGGTAGAATATTGTTTTGACCAGGTCATTTAGTTTTATGTTATAGCCCAGGGGCTTTGGATTTTGTGTTTACTATTATAACTGGAGGACCGGGTGAGGCTGTTAGGGGTTGGAGGAGGCCTCATAGGGACTCCACAGTAGCGTGGGGGTCCTGGTGCCAAAACAGGGTGCAGCATTTGGGGTGCATTGGCCCCAGCCCCAAAACTAGGGGGCAGTGAGGAGCTCCAGAGTGAAGGGGGCAGTGAGGAGCCCGGAGAGAGGTCCACGAGGGGCAAGGAGCCCCAGAGCAAAGGGGGACAGTGAGGAGCCCCAGAGCGAAGGGGGGGGGCAGTGAGGAGCCCCAGGGAGGTAAAAGAGCCAAATCACAGTAGGGCCCAGGTCAAAATCCTGTTGGTACCATCTGTGAGGCTTGGGCTGCAGTGTAGGGGAGGAAAAGGAGCCGTAGATAGCACCCCCTGGCACTGGGGCATATAAAGTGGGCAGCCCCCCGCTAATTACATCACTTAATCAATTAAGATCAAGGCATGGCAGGTGAGTAAGCCCAGAACAGGAGGGCAGAGCCACCAATAGAAAGGCTCCAGCAGAGATACTCCTGTCACAGTATGTGTGTGTGTGTATATGTGTATATACACATACACCAGTTCATACACATACAACCCACCTATACATAGGTTAGTTCCTAACTTGGATGGCACAGTATGTATGTGTGTGCTTGGGGTACCTGGGATACTTGTGGGAAGGTTAAGGTGAGAGAGAGAGAGAGAGAGTTAAAGTGTAGGGAGTGAAAGTTGCCAGAACTGAGACTAGAACCGGTGGACTAGAGAGAACCTAGCTGAGGAACTGAGGCTTGGGGTTACTTAACATAGGTTGGGGAGGGAAACTGAGGCAGACAGCTGAGGTATTGGGGGGGGGCAGATAAGTGGTGGCAAGGAGAAGCTAGCCAGGAAAGAGAGAGAGAGGCAGAAACCTGTGAGCTTGGGGCTGGGAACAGGCTGACAGCTTAGAGACTGGGGGTGCAGAGAAGTGGTGGCAAGAAGGAAACAGTCAGGAAACAGACAAAAACCCAACTTGGGGTTTCAAAATAACAGGTTTATTAAACAGACAACACATTACACAGCCCCTTGAAGTTATTGGTTCCCACACGCACAAGCACTCACAATGGCAGTGTTGCCTCCCTCGGGCACCTTGTTGTTGGTGTCACTGGGCATAACCCTAGGTAACTCAGAGGGATGGAAGACCACGAGTGTCGATGAAGCCCCTCTGCTCTGGGCTCAGGTGAGCCAGGACCCCCCCTTGCCCAACCTTTGTAACCCTTTCTCTGGCGCCTGTAATCTCCTGTCCTTCTGGAAAACAGGTGAGCTAAAACTGTTATATATGGAATGCAAGGGCACTGCTCGGAGAGAGAAGGGAGGAGGGAAAGAGGAGGAAGAGGGGGGCCAACTAGTGGAAAATTACTGTTGCAAGTGGCCAGGGTACACTGTTGCAGGGCTAGGGGAGCAGGATTTGAGACCATACAGTCTCCCTGCACCTTTTACTTGAGCTCAAATAAACTCTGTCTACTTCTCCCTCCAGTGTGTTTATTGGCGCAACGCACACCGGGCAACGAACCCAATTGTTGCCTCCCTCTGGCACCTTGTGCTGGCAACAGCAGCAAGAGAAAGAGACTCAGTGGAAGGGTTGGAGTCTAGGTGGGGAAGAGAAGCAGAGTCCAAGTCCTTGGTTGAAGAGGGCATAGGGGGTAATAGTTATCTATCCAGGCTGGAAAGGGGTCTTTGTCTAGCAGGTATTGTCCAGAGGGGGTCGCCGGCAGGGCCTTTGGGTGGATAGGTGGTGTGGCATGGTGCTGGTCCAGATGGAGAGGGTGTCCCAAGGAGTCAGTCTTTACCATCCCTTTTTATGGGGCAGACAACCTCTGATGTCCTATGGGGAGGGCCTGTCCAGGCAAGGTCAGTCCTGTTCCAGAGGGCTGCAAGTGTTCTTACTGAGCATGTGCAGCTTGGCACAGTGGTGGGTTGCCTCATCTTTTGTTTCTTGAATGTTGAGAGTGGTTCCAAGGGCAGGTATTGGTCATTGGTGCGGGTATTGGTGTTGATGGTTTGGTCATTCAGAGGGAGCTATTTTTAAACCTACTGCCATTGTCTCTCAAGCACCCTCATTCACCCTCATTCATTCAGGAACCAAGTTATATAGGAGGGGTATGTGTGAGTCGTAGGTTATGCAGCCAGGCCTCGGGACAGGATGGAGACTTGACAAACAAAATGGAAACTTGACATGACTTATGCTAACTTACATATGTAGGCCTAAATCACATAGTACAAGTAAGACAGTAATATAGAACAGTAAAATCAATGTAAACATAATAATTATAAAACATAAAGGAGAAAAAACAAAACAAATACAACTTGCTACCAAAATAAAATGCTGAAGCTTATCCTATGTCTTAGCTCACTTATATTTATCTGTAGGAAATAGGGAAAGAAAAATTCAGAAATGGTTGGGTAAGGGGAGGGAATGCATTTTAAAAGAAAAAAAAAAGAAAAGCTAGGGGTTTTGCTACATGCCTACTTCCAAGAAAATGTATACCCAATCATTGTAAATAAATAAAGTCCTCAACCACATAAACACCAGTGATAGTATCTCAAACAGAATTTCTATTATCCAAAAGGGTTATAGACTGAAGCACAATGTTGTCTACAGGGGGTCTATTTTATTTGGATGGTATTCTGATATTAAGGTGATGCCATGAGACACAGTATGAAAACCTTGGATACTACTATCACATACTGGGCACATCTACACATCACCCTGTGGTGCCATGTGGCAAGCTATGGTGACATAGTGCTCACATGTGTTTACACATGATTACCAGCTATGTAAATGTAGTGACACAACTCCCTGGGTATAGTGTGCTGCTATGGCAATGAAGCAGTGAAATCTAATCATGCACTGTGTGTACAGCGCATAGCCACCTGTACTGCATAGGGGAGCTGTAGCTACGTTGCCATTCAGCAATGTGTAAGCACACCCAGTGAGTGATAAGGTATTATTTCTTGACTGGCAGCAGCTTCTGCAGTGAGTTCTGGGCTGGTGGCACCCTCTAGGTTGAGCCCCAGGCTGGCGGCAGCCTCTGGCATGAGCCCCAGGCTGGGAGAGGGCCCAGGGGTCTGCCCCAGGCTCTGAGTGGCTGTGTCAGGTGGTAGAGGAGCTATCTGTACCATGTGGTTCCTGCAGCTGCTGGGCCATGTGGCTGCTCAGTAGCAGACAGGAGTATGGCCCCCTGGTGCCTGGGCTGACTGGGTTCAATTTGCAACTATGTCACTGTCTATATATGTGGTTAATCACACTAATTTGCTTTGCCATTTGGATAGTACTTAGGTCTGATGGGACTATCCAATGGCTCAATAAATTAGTCTACGCCATTCTAATTACTGCACACATGTAGATGGTGCATCTACATGTGCATAAGGACACTTTTCCTAATGCATATTAAATTTAGGACCTCCATTGTGAGGTACTAACCAAATGCACATTAAGCTGCCTTCATGTGCAGTAATGAATGCACGTGGTTTTTAAGTGACACTTAATGTGCAGAAGCCCATTTTACTATGGATTAACATAATAGAGCAGTTTTTCTATGATGCTTTAATGTGCAGTAAAACAGGCTACTGCACATTAAAGCACATTCATAGATGTGGCCATAGTGCAGCAAATTAGTCTACTGAGCAGTAAAGCACATGCATAGATGCATTCTGTGGACATGTCTCCATGTGTACTTTAAAGTACAGTAGCTTATTTTACTGCGCATTAAACATCAGTTAAAAAGTACATGAATGTGCAGTAAAATAGGCTACTGTGCATGAAGGGTAACTTAGAACCTGTTACTGAGCATTAAGGCAGCCTAATGTGCATTCGGAAACACACTTTAGGAAAAGCCCAGTGGATGCATCTGCATGTTCATTAATGTGCTGTAGTTACTGCGCATTAAGTTTAGTATTTGTATAACCAAGTGCTAAATTAATGTGCAGTAACCGGCAATACTGCACAGTAGCACCAGTGCATGCCTTTTTAGTGATGTTACTGCATAGTACTTAATCATACTGTAAAGCAGTGTATTAACAGTTTGTGCTGTGACACGCTACTGAGCAGTATTTTTAGGATACTGTGTAGTTAGCGTATTGTGTAGATGGGCCCAGTGAGTATAAACTTTATGCCGGTTGAAATGAAACAATAGATAATGAGAATTACTACTTTCCCCTCAACTCCCTGCATGTAACATGAAAAAGAAATCCTTACAAATAACCAATGTTAGACATTGAAGAGAAAAGATTGTACTGACAGAAATGGGTCTTGTAGATTCACCTCTTCCACCAGAATGGAACTGCTTTTATTTCAGAAAAGTATTAAATACTCAGTATTTTGGCTGTTTTTCCTTTAAATATAAGTAAAACATTTGGCAAGCTTACTGAGCTGTTGATACAGCTTGCCTTGAGGGAACAGGAGGCAGTTGTCAATGG
Organism: Crocodylus siamensis; assembly: GCF_052110815.1. Taxonomy (NCBI): domain Eukaryota; kingdom Metazoa; phylum Chordata; order Crocodylia; family Crocodylidae; genus Crocodylus; species Crocodylus siamensis. The sequence goes on along the minus strand of NC_143395.1, from coordinate 84,793,228 downwards.
TTGACTGAGCTGAAGTGCTTAAAAAATAACAACAGATAACATACACAGTTATGGCTGAAAGTGCGTGTCAGCTTAGAGTTATCAGCAGTGGCAAAGACAACAATGTTACCAGCATCCATAGCTCTTAGTAAGATAGAATGGACAAAGACTATTTTTTCCAGACAAATCTTTAACAATAAAACCTTCCCAAAGACATGAAGCAGTTCCAATATTTTCGCCCTGTGGTTATCTGCTGAGCTGTAAAAAGGGAACCAGATCCTGTCATATTTTCTGTTCCAAGTCTCCTGTGAGGTGGAAGGGAAGGAGAACCTGCTAGTTTTTATTCTCTTACGTAGTCCTTTTATTGAAAATGGTAGCTTTCCATTACTATATACAAAAATACTACCGTAAAACCTAATTAATTAGAAATTCAGGAGACCAAAAGATACTGACTTCAAAATAAACAGGTTTGGAATAAATGTACTGATGGCAGTTTGTGTATATGCAAATTACTATTGGTCCATACAGGCTTAGTTCACCCATGTGCAGACCTTACTAACTAATCAGAACAAACCAGTGATTAATTAAGCAGATTTCATGGGATGTCACACAAAGAGTTCCTAATGTAGTTCAGTAACAATGATCTTTTTTCTTTTGTTTAGATTAATCTAAGTGTGGAACTGTTTTGCCAACCCCCCACTCCACAAATCCCCCAATGGACCCAGCATCCCCGATCTCACAAAACTGTCTCTAATCCAACTAACCTCTGATCCTGTCCCATATCATGCATATAGCTGGGGCTGCTGCACCATCTCCCACCCCTGAGCACCCCCCTGTTCCTTGGCACTTGCTGTCCTGAGCCCTGGTGGGATTTCCATGGCAGGGAGGTCTCTAGGACTATCATATAGTGCCTAGAGGTGGGTCCTCATGTCCAGCTGTTCTGGCTGTCTCACCCTCATACTTCAAGGCAGTGGGAGTGCAGCCCCTGCTTATTCTCTGGCCCTTGCATGCCAAGCTCTTATAGTATGGCATTTCCTGCTGGAACTGCACAATGGTCCATAGGCTGGAAAAACTGCAGTTTGGCATAATCAGGATTTGGCCCAGGAGTGCCTGAGGGAGCAGAAGCATGTGGAGCAGCTGGACCTCAGGACAGCAAGTGCCACTGCATAGGGGAGTCGAATGGGGCATAAGGTAGGGGCAGTAGCCCCAGCTACGTGCACAGTTGGGGGCGGGATCAGAGGTTGTCAGGATTGGGGGCAGTTTCATTAGATCGGGGATATTGGGTCCATGGGGGTTTTGGTGGGATTGGGGGGAAGAGGGTATTGGTGGGGCAGTTCCACACTTAGATTGATCTAAGCAGAAGAAACTGCCCCTAGATCATTGTTCACCTACGTTAGGAACTCCTTGTGCTACATTCTATGAAATCTGCTTAATTAGCCATTAGGATAACACCTCACTTTGTTCTTATCATTTAGCAAGGTCTGCATGTGGGTAAACTAAGTCTGTACATACCCATAGCAATTTGACTACATGCAAATTACTATTGGCATGTCTATTTCTAACCCATTTACAGTATTTCAAACTGGGTATTTTTTGGTTCCCTGTGTTTCAAATTAATGAAGTTTTCCTGGTCCAGGGGACCAGAAAACAGCTTTGAATTTAAAAGTATATGTATTTTGAATGATCTGTATGGTAAAGCATACAAAGTCCTATTCTTTTAGCTAGGGAGGGACAATAGCTTTGAGGTATTTAACACTTTGAACTATCTTATATCAAATTAATGAGGTTTTACTGTGTCCTGCAAATTATTTGCAATGTCAGATCCTATCCTTACTGTCCACAAACTCCTAAATGAAATATTAGGCTCAAACCCATTGTCTTCATTTATGACATCATATACTCATTTTAGTAAATCAATCTGAAGCCACATCTGAGAGAATAAAATTGAGATAGTTTTATGGACTATCCATATTAAATATGCTTACTCCCACAATTTCAAAGTGAATGAAGACTTAGCAGCATGAATCCAAATGATGTTAAATGTAGATGTATGTTTCTGACACCTAATTGTATGATTGGGCCTATAAACATAAGGACACAGACCAAATGAAGAAATAAGTCATTTGAGAGGAGAAGTGTTGGCAGTTTATGGATTTATTAACTTTCTTTTTTTCTTCCCTAAACTCAGTAATTCTTTCTGTCTTTCACTGGTATTGCAGTTAAATGACCACACTGAGCCTATATGTTTATTTATTTCCTCACTGTGTTGAAGATGCATTAAGATAGAAGTATAGCATAGACAGAAAAATTGCTAAACTAGGTTGGATCAGTGGTCTATCAAATTTGGTCCTACATCTTGAAGTGTCCAATGACTCCAAGGTTCAGCAAGTAAATCCAGCTCTCCACCCCAAATGCACCTGCAACTAGCCATAGCATTAGTGACTAGATGGGGGCTACTTTTCAGCATCTGGACTACTGTGTCCAGTTTTGGGTAGTGAATTTCAAGAAACATGTGGACAGATTGAAAAGAGTCTAGAGGAAAGAATGAAAAATTATTAGAGGTTTGAAATACATGCCCTATAAGGAAAAGTTGGAAGAACTGGAGTCTAGAAAAGAGAGGACAAAGAGGGAGGGAGGGTCGATAATAATGTTTAAACATGAAAAGGGGTTATCATAAAGAAAATGGCAATCAACTACTATTTTCTGTACCTCTAGAGGAAAGGACAAGAAATTATGGTCTTAAATTGCAACAAAGATGAATCTGGTTAGTTATTAAGACAAATTTTCTGTGAGGATAGCTAAGTACAGGAACAGGTTATCTAGCACAGTTGTGGAATCTCCATTATTGACAGTCCCTTCTAGCCTTATTTTTCTGTGATTCTATGCTGTGTCTTGTAATATCAAGTGGTTAGGTCATTTCAGATGTTTTATATCTTAAAATAAAATTCTATTCCAAAATGACAGAACTCATACAAGAGGCTATTTTCATGTGGCAGCATAAAAGCTGCCGATAATATTTTAAGTTCAGGAATAAACTGATGGTCATTGCTGTAAATTTACACTGTGGTGTGAAAGAAAACCAAAAACCTACAGCTTCTTGATCAGTTACTATATAAAACAACAAAATAAGCTGCTGAGCTGTGGATTTTCATTTCAGTTTCCTGGAAGCTTTTTCATTTCAATATAAATGGAGAATTTAGAGCTTTCACTGTTCCAGTCTGTCTTATTAACCTGGATGGTTAAGGGCATCATAAGAATACAAAGAATAGGATGTTTATTCATTCATGTAATCATTTTAGTAAATTAATCTGCCGCAACTTATTAAAGAATAAGCTTCAGACATTTTTTATGAACTATTTTATAATAAGCATGCTTACTCTTATGTTTTCAAAGCAGTACAAGTGGGGATTTAGCTGTATAAATCCAACTAATATTAACAGGAGCTGTATGGTTGAATCTCTAGCATCTGGCTCTGAAAAAAAAGCTAAACTTGTTTATTTATTTAAAAAAGCCAACAATGCTGGAGTTTACTGAACTATTATGAAACTGTTATCAAACTCTAGCAAGGATAAAGATGGAATTTTTCACAAATAAAATTAATCATATTAAGAATCTAATATACATAATTGTTTGAAAATAAAATTTTCTATTTGGGATTATTAAACATGTACATCCAATATTGACATAAATAATAGATGTGTTTTTTCTTGAATTAAACCTTATGCATGTTGAACAGTAAATGTACCATATCATTGCTGTGCTTTTTATGTTCACGAAGCAGAAAATGTGCTTTGTTTCAAAATATTACTTTAATAAATATTTTACAAGATGATTAAGAGAATAAATCTGGTAACCATGAGGGTGGCTCTATACAAGGCATTTTGCCACAATGACAAGCTTTGAAGTTGTTTGTATGTATTTTTGATGCATTTCCCTTTTTCTGCTTTACTGAACTACTGTTTGCTATTTTCATCTGCTGCATCTAGGAAAGCATAAATTAACTAGAGCTTGTGTTAAGATTGATATTCTTTTATTTTTTTCAAGTTCCCACTTTTCCAAAAAAAACCCCAAAAAAACCCCCAGAAATTTCCTTCACAAAAAATAATTTAAAAAGTATAGCATTTGTGGATGGGCCTAAGAGATAGCCGTCACACTGTACATCCCGAGAGGTACTTATTTTACGTGCTCCAGTCTTTAGACTGACAGTGAAAGTACTTTTTAAAAATAAATATGTTTATGAAAGGTTTTGTAGATAAGCTTGAAACCACATTGTACATTGCACATTGCAAGATGCGCCGAGACTAATGGGGTGGAATGTACATTCTGTTTTCTGTGGCTCTTGACTGATGTTCCTACAGAAGGGATTTTCTTCAAAGAATTTATCATAGCCATAGCCATAAGCATATGTACTTGCTGCACAGCTGTGTGGTGTGATCTCATAAACAAGTTTGTATTGCAGAGTGAAAAGTATGAAAGATACCCTCAGGTTTGCATCGTTCTTACAGCCAATGTTTTAAAAAAATAGTTCTTTCTGTGGATAACACCACAGTTTAATAGTAATAATAATTTTAAGATGAACCCCCTGCAGTTCAGTCTCACTCTAAGCTATGTTACCCTAGAAAATAAAATTCTCTCACAAAAAGGGAAGGACAGTTCAGCACCTGAGTGCTTTCTGTTCAGTGCCTTGGAGAGTAAATAGAGATACAGAACAGATCCCCTCCAGGCTCTAAACAGCAGCTTTGGATTTATAATACGACAGTTAAGATCCTAATACATCAGCAGATCATATAGAGGCATAAAACAAGCCTTTAGAAATGTCTGTCATTTTACTTCAAGGTGGAGGTATTATGAGGTGGTACAACACGGCAATTCAGTGATTAGAAAGATTATAGAACAGGTGGCATTCAACAGAACGTGGAATGCCAAACATCAATCATTTTAGGAACAGGAATCAATTAAACCACTCACTCAAAGTGTAGATTGAATAATAATGTTTTAAAGATACGATTTACAGGCCTTCCCTCTCCCCCCCCCGCCCTTCACCCATCTTATTGGTAACAACAACAAAAAATGAGAGGTGAATCACACAAGATGTATTGTGTATGCTGAGGTTTCTCCTAAAAGCTAGTTAGTGCAAGTGAGGCATTTTATACAGTGCTTATTACTTTCATAGCCAAATGAGGGTTCAGATAAATGATCAGATGTTTCAGATAAATAATTCAGTTTGTGTGATACATGGGGTGCTTGTGTTGTAGAGTGACATCAGTAACAGATTCAGTCTTGCATGTTTATTATCCAAATCATTTGATCTTCTGTGAAAATTGGTTGCAAAACTCAGATTACTGCTACTTTCTACTTTCGGCCATGGTTGAAATCACCACCCTAGCTGGTGAAATGCAGGATCAAAGACAAAATCCTTTTTCACAGGTTTTTTTTTTCCTCAGAGGCTGAGGAAACTGTAGTGAATGGTCAAAAGACCTGTGATTTATGTCTCTTTCTCTTTCTTTCCCTAGATGTGTTGACTTCTATATTACATTTTATTGTGTTTTCACTTGATTAATCTGCACATCATACTTTGGAGATAGGTATATAGTACTAGCCAATTGCCCGTCATGAATGACGGAGTGTTTAAGGGAGGGTTTACATGCTCCCCCCCATCCCTTGCTCACCCTTCAGGGCTGGCCATGTAAACAGTCCCTCCAACGCCACTGCCTCCTCCTCCAGCCTCCAGTATGGCGGCTCCCTCCCCCTGCCTGCCTCTGCCTCTGCCTCCACCTCCACCTCCTCCCATGATGCAGCGGGGCTTCCCTCCTCCTGAGGAAGTGGCGGTGACACAGGCAGCAGCAGCTTGCTTCCCCCAGCCTGCCCATCTCTGCCTTCTCCTGTGGAGCAGTGGGGTTCCCTCCACCTGAAGAGGCAGTGGCTTCTCCCTCCCCCCTGCCCACCTCCACATCCTCCCATGGAGCAGTATGGCTTGCCTCTGCTTGAGGAGGTGGTGGCAGTGGTGGTGGATCCCTCCCTCCTTGCACCACCCATCTGCCTCTGCCTCTGTCTGCAGAGCTGTTCTCCAAGTGAGCGGACCTGGAAGATGGCATGAGACGTGCATCGCAGAGACCAACTGGTGGCTTCAGAAATGGTGTCTTGAGCTTTGGCTTCCTTGATAACTACCCGCACATCATGACGAGAGACATGCTCGGGTGGGATGGGCTCCACCTTTCCCCTAAAGGTAAGCGTGTGTTCTCTTCTAGGTTGGTGGATCTCCTCCAGCGGGCTTTAAACTAGGCTCATCAGCGGAAGGGGAAGACGAGGGAGGAGGAAGCCTTGGACTGCTAAACCAAGCAGCACTCACAAGTACAGCCCAGCTTAGACCGACGAGCGGAACATATATATAGGTAAGCAACAGGCGCCAGGGCAATGCTGTGATTAGGGGGCCAGTGAACACATCCACAGAAGGCCTCAAATGCCTCCACACAAATGCTCGTAGTATGGGAAACAAGCAGGAGAAACTTACCCTCCTGCTAGCTGACACCAACCCAGACATAGTGGGGCTCATTGAAACATGGTGGGACCCAATGCATGGCTGGGCAGTGAATATCAAGGGCTATAGGCTGTACAGGAGGGACAGGACAGGGAGGAAAGGTAGGGGCATGGCACTCTACGTTAAGGAGGAATACACATCCTCCTCAGGTAGCACAGAGTCAGAAGAGGGGCACATGGAAGTGTTCTGGGTTAGAATACAAGGCAGTTGAGGGGAAAGAGACTTGATGGTGGGGGTCTACTACAGAGTACCCCGTTTCCCCAAGCACTACCATGAGTGACTAGAAATAACGGTCACAAGCTGGCAGAGGTTAAATTCAGATTAGACATCAGGAGGTACTACTTCACGGTCAGGGTGGCTAGAATCTGGAACCAACTTCCAAGTGAAGTGGTGCTGGTTCCTACCATGGGGGTTTTTAAGACAAGGCTTGACAATCACCCTGCTGGGGTCATTTGACCCCGGTACTCTTTCCTGCCATGGCAGGGGGTCAGACTTGATGATCTGCTCAGGTCCCTTCCGACCCTACTAACTATGAAACTATGAAAATACACATAAAACATTTGTTTTCTGCTCAGGAATGGTTGTTTTTGAATTTTTAAAATTTAAGTAAGCTACTGGAAACATGACGTTCTTTGCTGGGCTGTATGCAGTTACAGGAGTCTGGCCACATGCTATCAGCTGAATGACTGGAGTCTTCTCCTTGATTAACTGGCATTCTTGTCAGTTTGATGACTCTTGGGTCAAAGTAATTTTTTGGGAAATGTTCTCTAGGAGGCTCATGTGAAGAAACCCTTTCAACACTATCTCTGGGAGAAATTTATTTATGTGTTTATGTCAGTAACTTTGTATCCAATAAAATGTTCGAGTTTCATACTAACTGTTGGCACAGTTAGCATCTCCCCAGGCCTTGAAATCGATACACAGATTGAAAAGGTCAGTTCCACTGTAGTGTTTGCAGGCAGCTCAGTCTGTTTCATTGAAGGACTGTACAACAGTCATGGTATTTACACATAAAGGAGAAGCCTGTAAATACTCTGTGTTCCTGAATTTTCCTACTATACCCTAACCTTTCTGTCTTCTCAGTATTACTCGAGTTTATGGAGTTGTTCTCTTTCAGACCACATAGCCTACTTCACCTCTGGAACTGACCTGTAGGCCTTCTCACAGTGGTCCATTTTCCTATCTCTCATCTGTGCTTATGGATAATTGTGTTAAAAAATAATTGAAAGAAACATAATGATAAAAGTGTATTCCCTAGTATAATGATGCATTGGAACCATGGTCTGACTCCCTGCTGTACTTACAAACATGTGGATCATAGGTTTCAAATTATGTTAGTTTTGAGAACTCAAAACTATATTTGCTGTGTTACAGAATGTACTGAAGATGCCTTCCTTTTTTTTCCCAAAGATTGTACAATCTAAGCATTTGATTTCCAACCTTTTACTCCCATGGGTGAGCAATTACTTGCATGAATAGTCCCACTGAAGCTAATGGGGCTATTTTTATTAGTAACTGCTCACAAACAGGAGTGAGAGTACATAATCTGGTTTTAAATTGACAGGGGAGTGGGAAGAAACATAAAAGTGAACAGCTTGAAAGGATGGGGGGATGACATGCTTGAATGGTTCTATGAATTAGAAAATAAATACAGCTTATTTTTTCCTAGGGCTTTCCCTTTGACTGTGTTTTTGTGCCCACCCTGCTTTCTCTCACATTTCACCATAGTAGCGACAGAAGTAATTGGTTGTTTCTGGTTTTTGAATATTTGGAGGATTCCTTGTGTATCCCTAAGGAAATCAGGAGACTGACATCTCAAATTCTTATACATGTGGTTGTGAAACACTCACATTTTAATTCATGAACAGGCCTCTTGGTCCCTGGAACAACAAGATGATATCAGGAGAACAGTCAGGTGGCAGGCACTTTCTTTCTAAATGTGAAGAAAGCTGTATTAAAAGGAGAACAAAGGGACTGTAAAAGTTTAGGGGTTATATGAGGAGATCATTCAGGCTGCAAGAAAAACATAACATGCAATTAAAGTAAAGCCCACAGTGGTAAAGAAGTCTTTGCCAAAAGGAAAATAGAGTTGGGAGGAAGAACATGGTTTAGAAAATAGAAATAAATCTATAATGCTGTGGACAAGAGGTTTGTAATTAAATCACATGGAAGGAGTACAACATTTCTTAGGGAAAAGAACAACAAACAAAGTGAAATAAAACTTGTGTGCTCCAAAAGGTAAAAAAGGCCTGGTGCTGGCAAAGATGATCTGAAAATATAAGCCTTTATCTTCAGACTCCAAGAAATCATTTAAAAATTTTAACTAGATTTGGAATTATTATATTTTTATATATATATATATATATATATTCCATTCCTAATCTCTCTCTCTCTCTCTCTCTCTCTCTCTCTCTCTCTCTCTCTCTCTCTCTATATATATATATAGACATGAGGAATGGAGGGAAAGTACTGAAAGGAGCGTATATGTGTCAAGACAGGGTGGGAGATATTGGTGAAGGCCGAGTGAGAACAACATGGCAGCCTTCAGGATAAGCTTATCAGAAGGCAGCTTGAGAAAATGTACCTGGTTCAGCAAGACACCAGGATGAGTCGCTATCAGACTGCCAAGAGTATGTTACAGGGCGGGCTGATCTGTATGTGATTTATCAGTATGTAAAGAAGTCTGTGCTTTGCTTTTGTTGAGAACGAGCTGCCCCTTGCTGTTCTCCTGTGGCCATGCAAAATAAAGCGCTTCTGACAGCCAAACAGTGATCCTGTCTGAATTTTCACATCTCTCTCTCTCTCTCTCTCTCTCTCTATATATATATATATATATATAAAAAAATATTATATTTATGCTTTTTTTTTTTTCTGGCTAAAAGGCTCTAACTAGATACCTGTTTTCTCTCTGCAGTGACTACCAAAAAATAATTACGTCATGAGATTGTTGACTTCTGCGCTTTTTGACTTCAGCGGGGTTCTGTGCAGGAATGAGGTTCTGCCCATGAAGAAAGAACCTTACTCTTCTCTGACCTAAAGGAGATGGAAAATTATCCAAATGAACTGCCTGTGAATTCACACAAGAACTGAAACAAAGCAACTAATCCAAAAGGTATTGTTGGTCAGTTCCCCATGTCTCTTCTAAGCAGCCCTGTTGCAGGGGGTCACTGGGAGCACGAAGGCATACAAGTCCCCTCTGCATCCTCTCTCAGAGAACACTTTATGTGCAACAAACTTGGAGAAGTACTGGAAGCAATCTTTCCATGCTGTTCTCCAGTTCAGCATGTACAGTCATGCCATAACTCTTTAATTCAGGTCACCCCTGCTCCTGCAACTATTAGTACTCTGCCATCCACTAGATCCTTCATGTGCAGCCTTCCTTCTCTAAACAGCTTCCAAATTACTATCTGTTTCTATTCACTTATAGCTGCTGACTGTGGTGTTCTCTAAATTTATTTTTGTTTATAGTCACGAACTGGCTGTTTTTTAAATTAAGTAACAGAATTTCTTCTATTACCCACATGTGTTTCCTCTGCTTAGCTGAGGTGAAAGGAACATATCCAGTCATGTACCAGCAGGTTAATCACAACATTAATAGGAAGCTCCAGCTCCTAACAGCAGGTTATGCTATGGGAGGAAATAATGAGTATTCAATGCCTTTCCTGTGTGGCCTAAAATTGTGTTTAGCAGGAAGTACTGGGTAGTCTGTTTCTAGTTTGAAGGGAAACCAGAAAGGCAAAATGACTTTACTGAAGTAAGAGTGCTCACTGACTAGTTTGCTTTCAAAATTATGCTCAAGTGGAAAGAAGGAAGCAGCTCCAATATGTGTTCCCTGAGCAGACATACCCCATTCTTTCAACATGTAGCTTCAGAGATGGGTTCAAAGAAGATTTTTAATACTTCTAGGGTAATCTTTAATCCAGTCATCACCTACATCCCACTTTAGTCCCCTTCCTCCCTCCTTTCATATTTTTTCTGGTATGGAAAATGAAAGAAGGTGACTTCCGTGCCTTCCAAGTTGAGTATGGCGTTGTGGGATGGTTACTCAGAGGTGAAACTGCTAACCATGAAATGTGGAGTCTAATTTTGTTTCTAAAGTTGAGGGAGCTCTTGGAGCCTGAGGTACCTCATTTGTGGTACAGAGATAAGGTTTATTTTCCCTTAAGTAGGAGTAGGAAGCATATGATAATTTGTATAGTGCGCTGTTATAGGCAAATTCTGAACTGGTGCCTTAGAGGTGAAAGGCTTTTTCCCCCCCCCATCACCTGTCCTCCCAGAATGCTATGTGAAGCATATTATATACCATAGTTGTAGTATATTGTTTCAAAGAATCGGACTCACAGTTGTTTAGGGCAGTTTAGCTGTCTGTGACATACAAATAGCTAGAGAAATACTGACAGTACACACTCATATAATACAGTCTTCTTTCTGAATCAGAGAATAGGTTCTCCTTTTTAATAAACAGTTTCTCTTGTGGTTAGGAAATTGCTCTCTACAGAGCACCATCACAGCTGTGAGTCTATCTGCAGTTGGATAGAAGTCTGTTCTGTCAGATAAATGGCTAGGCCTGAATAGCCCTTTTGTGTTCAAAAACTCTTCTGGGTGGAATATAGAACAGATTTTGAACAGGAAAGGAAAGTATTTCAGGCCAGATGGTTAATCTGATGGAGCCATATTCTGACAGAAGGAAAGAGCAGTATTGTGTAGTTCAACAGTTATATCAGGAAAAAAACCCCCCAACAAAACCCTCCACGGTTAAGTTAATAGAGATCCATGATTGTGCTGGACTCTAGGGTAATATGACAATTTCTAATAATATGTAATGGAAAATTGTTACTGTAATATGATAAAGTTTTCTTTCTTTGTCAATGTTTCAGCATTTTCTGAGTATAGCAAACAGTTCAGATTTATGTTCTTGAAAACTGTTCTTTAACAATTCAAGCTTGTATATTTGTGTTATCAGGGTTTGATTAAATTTGGCTTGGTGTTTAATGATCCTATGTACTTATTCTTTAAAATATGAGTCATTTTGGAAATGTGGAACTGTAGGGAAGGACTTTGGACTAAAGTACTTTGTTTTCAAGTTTGGATGTAAACAAGTCCAGAGTAAGTTGTCCTTTCTTATTTCAGAAAGAAAGGATGTGAACAAGCAGTTGTGAGATCTGGCTCAGATTTAGACAGCTTAGATTTATCCACCTAAACCTGATTTGGAATTCATGTGTACAAGCATTTGCCATTTACCAGGAGGAGGTGGGGGGGGGTGGAGGCAAATAAGTTGGTGAGGGGAAGGACTGGAGGGGTTTGGGAGGAGAGGGCAGACAGCTGATGGGTTTACAGGGGTTGGGGGTGATGACAGGTCCAGGCAGGGCTGATGGGTCTCGGGAGGGGTGGGGTGTGGGGGTCTGCCCAGTTCAGGAAGAAAGCTAGTCAGGAGGGGGCATAAAAATAGCTTTGTCAGGGCTGGAGGGGTATAAACAGCACAAACGTTGGGGCTTTCCCAGCCCCAGGGCTGTGTTAAATTGCATGCAAGCATTGCTAGTCTGCAAGCATTTGCTAGTCTGAGTTAACCCTATGCCAGTCTAAAGTTAGTTCATATCTGACAAGACCTAACTCCAGATTCGGTGTACCATTTTACAGTGACCTAATCCCTGCAAACACTTGCATGCCCCGGCATTTAGATAGCCCCAACCTTGGTTACAGCAATCTAAATATAACAATTGTATATACCCAGGAATTATTCCTTCCAATTTAAGCAGCCATCCTCACACTGTGCTGAAATTGGACATTTATACATGTGTTCCGGGATGCGGGGGATGGGATGGGGGACTTTAATTAGAAGGGTTTGTAGGTTCATAGATTCATAGGTTCATAGATGTTCGGCTGGAAGGGACCTGAGCAGATCATCAAGTCTGACCCCCTGCCCTGGGCAGGAATAAATACTGGGCTTATATGACCCCTGGTAAGTTTAAGCTCAAATGACCCCAGCTAGTTAATTATCAAGCCTCCTTTTAAAGACCCCTAAGGTAAGAGCCAGCACCACTTCCTTGGAAGCTGGTTCCAGATCCTGGCCGCCCTGACTGAAGTAGTGCCTCCTGATGTCTAGCCTGAACCTACTGTCAAACAACTTATGGCCGTTATTCCTTGTTACTCCAGGAGGTGCTCGGGGGAACAGGGTATCTCCCATTCCCCTCTGGTCCCCCCTGGTAAGTTTATAGATAACCACTAGATCCCCTCTCAGCCTTCTTTTGTGAAGGGTGAACAGGTTCAGGTCCCATAGCCTCTCCTCCTAGAGTCTGCCCTGCTGCCCCCGATCATGCGAGTGGCTCACCTCTGGACCCTCTTTATGCTGTCCACATTCCTCTTGAAGTACGGCGCCCAGAACTGGATTCAGTACTCCAACTGTGGCCTGACCAGTGCCACATAGAGGGGGAGGATCACCTCTTTGGACCTCCTCGAGATGCATCTGTGGATGCATGACAAGGTACGGTTGGCCTTCCTGACTGCATCCCCACACTGCCGGCCCATGTTCTTCTTGGAGTCAATGATGACCCCCAGATCCCTTTCCGCCTCTGTGCTGATAAGAGGGGAGTTCCCCAACCTGTAGGTATGGTGCCGGTTGTTCCTCCCCAGGTGCATCACCTTGCACTTGTCTGTGTTGAAACCCATCCTATTCTCGTCCGCCCACCCTTGTAACCTGTCTAGGTCTGATTGTAGCCTGTTGCACCCTTCCAGTGTGCCCATGTCCCCCCACATCTTAGTGTCATCAGCAAATTTGAACAGGGTGCTTTTTACCCCCTCATCCAAATCACTGATGAAGATGTTGAACAGTGTGGGCCCGAGCACCGAGCCCTGCGGAACCCCACTGCCCACGTCCTTCCAGGTTGAGAAGGACCCATCCGCTACCACCCTCTGGGTGCGGCCCTCCGGCCAGTTGGCGACCCATTTGACTGTGTGGGTGTCTACGCCACAGCCCCCCAGTTTCTTAATGAGAACAGGGTGAGAGACAGTGTCAAAAGCCTTCCAGAAGTCCAGGAAGATTATATCTACTGCTATCCCTGCATCTAATGATCTGGTGATCTGATCGTAAAAGGCCACCAGGTTGGTCTGACAGGACCTGCCACTGATGAACCCATGTTGGTTGCCCCTAAGCATGCAGTCCCCTGCTGGCCCCTCCTGGATGTGTGCCAGCACAATTTTCTCAAACAGCTTGCCTAGGATCGAGGTAAGACTAACCGGCCTATAGTTTCCCGGGTCCTCCTTCCTCCCTTTTTTGAAGATGGGGACCACGTTGGCCCTCTTCCAGTCCTCTGGTACCTCACCAGAGCACCACAAGTACTCGTAAAGCTGTGCCAGGAGACTTGCAATGACCTCGGCCAGTTCCTTTAGAACTCTAGGGTGGAGATCATCCAGGCCGGCTGACTTGAATACGTCCAACCCCTCCAGAAGCTCCCTAACTAAATCCTCACTAACCCTGGCCCAGGTGTGCCTCCCCCGGGGCCTGAGGGGGGCCCAGCAGGGAGGTGGCTGTTCTGGTCCCTACTTAGGAAGATGAGGCAAAGAAATCGTTAAACATGTTAGCTTTGCCGTCTGGTGTGACGACCAAGTTTCCAACGCATCCTGCAAGAGCCCCACATTACCCGGGACCTTCTTTTTACCCGGTACATATTTAAAAAAGGACTTCTTATTGTCCTTAATCTGGGAAGCTAGTCCCAGTTCCATCTCTGCCTTGGCCTTCCTCACTATCCCCCTACATCCCCGAGCAACTACAGAATAGTCCTCCCTGGTGATGACCCCTTCTTTCCATTGGGTGTAAGCCTCCTTTTTAGCAAGGAGACATTCCAGGATGCTTTTGGTGAGCCACAGAGGCTTGTGTGCTCTCCTGCTCCCTTTGATCCTCGTTGGGATTACCTTCCTTTGGGCTTGGAGGATCGTCTCCTTAAGGAGTGACCACTCTCCTTGGACACCTGGCTCCCCTTCCCTCTGGGACCTCGGTGCTTCTCCAACTATCCTCGTTAGCTCGTTGAAGTCTGCCCTCCTAAAATCTAGGGCCGCTGCCTTACTGCATGCCTTTGCCACCTTGTGCTGGATGGTGAATTCCAGCAGGCGATGATTGCTGTCGCCCAGGTGGCCGAGTACCCGCAGCCCCCTCACCAGGTCATCACCCGTGGCCAGCACTAGGTCCAACAAGGCGTTACCCCTCGTAGGGCTGTGCACCTCCTGGGTTAGATGGAGGTCCTGCACTCTGGCCAGGAACCTACGTGAGCAGTCAGACCTGGCTGACTGTTCTTCCCAGCAGATGTCCGGGAAATTCAGGTCCGCCATGACTACCACATCCTTAGCCTTCACTACCTCTGTGAGCTGACCCAAGAATTCCTGGTCAAGCTCTTCTCCCTGGTTGGGAGGTCTGTAGTAGACTCCCACCGTTAAGTCCCTTTCCCCTCGACTGCCTTGTACTCTAACCCAAAGCACTTCAGAGTGCCCCTCCCCTGACTCCTTGCTAATTGACGAGGATGTGTATTCCTCCTTAATATAGAGCGCCACACCCCCACCTCTCTTTCCTATCCTGTCCCTCCTGTACAGCCCTGTATAGACCTTGACATTCACCGCCCAATCATGCGTTGCGTCCCACCACGTTTCCGTAATCCCCACTATGTCCGGGCTGGTGTCAGCCAGCAGGAGGGTGAGTTCCTCCTGCTTGTTGCCCATACTACGAGCTTTTGTGTAGAGGCATTTGAGGCCTCCTGTGGGTGTGTGTACTGACCCCCTAGTCCCAGCGTTACCCTGGCCCCTCTCTCTTACCTGTTTGATTGCTTCACTCGTTGGTCTGGGCTGAGCTGTAGTTGTGGGTGCTGTTTGGTCTGGCAGTCTGATGTTTCCTCCGCCCTCATCTTCCCCTTCCCCCGACAAGCCTAGTTTAAAGCCCGCCGGAGGAGGTCCGCCAACCTAGAAGAGAACACACGCTTACCTTTAGGGGAAAGGTGGAGCCCATCCCATCCCAGCATGTCTCTCATCGTGATGTGCCAGTCGTGGCTGAGGAAGCCAAAGCCCTCCTCGAAGCACCATTCCTGTAGCCTTTAGTTGATCTCCGTGATGCACGTTTCATGCCGTCTGCCTCGTCCACTCACTGGCAGGATAGAAGAGAAAACCACCTGTGCGCCCATCTCCTTCAGCACGAACCCCAGAGCGTGGTAGTCCTCCATCAGGTGATCAGGGCTCCTCCTGGCCCCATCGTTAGTGCCCACATGGACTAGGACCATGAGGTAATAATCGGTGGGCTGGATTATGGTCTGGAGCATCCCTTTCACATCCTGAATCCTTGCTCCAGCTAGGCAGTATACCTTGCGTGCCGAGGGGTCCTGGCTACAGATGGGGCCCTCCGTACCTCTCAGGATGGAGTCACCAATGACGAACACGCGACACTTCTTCCTCCTGGCCTTCTTGCCTCCTTCAGCTTGCACAGGATGCCGTGTGCATGGAGTTGCCTCCTCCCTGGTTTCATCCTCTCCATCCTCCTCCTCCAGGGCTGCCAGGGCTTTGTACCTGTTCTCCAGCTGGACTGTAGGAACTGGTGCTGCCGTGTCTCGAGCAGCCCTGGCACGGCAGGTGACCATCTGCCACTTAGTGGTGGAGGGCTCATCTTGAGGTGCATCCTCCTTGGTTGTACAACCCTGCAGGGAAAGAAAATAGCTGTCAATTTCTTCCTCTGCCTCCCTGATTCCCCTCAGCCTGCTAACCTCCTCCTGGAGCTCCCTCACCCATGCGTCCAGGGCTCTAAGGTGGGCGCCTGCAGGACAGGTATGGGGTTCTCCAGTCCCTGCCCCCCCAGGCCTTGCTGGGCAGCTCCCGCAGGCTAGAGGGTTGGGGGATGCCAGTCCCCCCATGGGCTCCGTCTGGGTGGAGGCCTCAGACAAGCCCCGGGAATGCCGCGCCCCCCGGGCAGGGGCCCTGGTAGCACTCTGTGTCAACACCATCGTAGGAGTTTCTAGCTGAGTTCGGGTCCTCTGGCCCACGCTAACATGAGTCGGCCTCTGGGCCCCTCCTGCTCCCCATCTGGCGCGAATGCTGGCACAAACGCCGGCGCACTCTTACAGACCGCACCTGTTTGTGCGCTCTGTTCGCACAGCTCGGGAGCGTGGCTCCCTACCGGCTCAGCTAAGAGGGATCTGGGGGGCTTCCCCTCCAGATCCGGCTCAGCTGCGTCGGTCCCTCTGCCCCACTTACCTTAGGGGGATCAGCTGCTGCTGCCCCCGCTGCTGCTCTGTTCACTTCTGCTGCTCTTGCCTCTGCTCCGGGTCAGGTAAGGGGGCACATGTGTGTTTAAGTTATTGGTTCACACACACACAATGGCAGCAGGAGAAAGTGACTCAGTGGAAGGGTTGGAGACTAGGTAGGGAAGAGAAGCAGAGTCCAAGTCCTTGGTTGAACAGGGGGTGGGGGTGATAGATACCTATCCATGCTGGAAACAGGTCTTTGTCCAGTAGGTGTTGTCCAGAGGGGGTTCACCGGCAGGGCCTCTGGGTGGATAGATGATGTGGCATGGTGATGGTCCAGATGGAGAGGGCATCCCAAGGAGTCAGTCTTCACTACCCCTTTTATGGGGCAGACTACCTTTGGGGAGGGCCTATCCAGCAAGGCCAGCCCTGTTCCAGGGGGCTCCAGGTGTTCTTACTGAGCATGTGCAGCTTCGCAGAATGATGGGTTGCCTCATCTTTTGTTTCTTAATGCTGAGGGTGGTTCCAAGGGCTGGGTCATTGGTCCAGGTATTGGTGTTGATGATTTGGTCATTCAGACAGAGCTATTTTTAGACCTACTGCCATTGTCTCTCAAGCACCCTCATTCATCCCCATTCATTCAGGAATCAAGTTACATAGGAGGGATAGGTGTAAGTCATGGGTTATGCAACCAGGCTTGGGGACAGGATGGAGACTTGACAAACAAAATGGAAACTTGACATGACTTACGCTAAGTTGCATATGTAGGCCTAAATCATATAGTTCCAGTAAAACAGTAACATAGAACGGTAAGAAATCAATATAAACATAATAATTATACAATATAAAGATGGAGAAAAAACAAAACAAATACAACTTGCTACCAAAATAAAATGCTGAAGCTTATCCTATGTCTTAGCTCACTTATACTTATTTATAGAGAATAGAGATGGGGAAAAAAGTCATAAATGGTTGGGGAAGGGGAGGGAATGCATTTTAAGTGGAAACAAAAAGAAAAACTGAGGGTTTTGCTACAGTGTAGTACCCTCTTTAAATTTGGCTGTGTTATCTGCTCTAACATCTCCTGTGGCAATATATTCCATAACTTTACTTGTTGCATTAATTTTTTTCCTCTTGTTAGATTTAAACCCATCTTCTACCCAATTTCAGTGGGTGCCCCTACTGTTAGTATCCTGGGACTTTGTGCGTAAGAGTTCTCTGTTCACTTTGTCCACACTCTTCATGCTTTTATTGAACTCTGTCATATCCCCTCATCAGACTTCTCTTTTCTAAACTAAAGACAGCTAGCCTTTTCAGTCTCTCTCGGTATAACAACTGCTCTATATCCCTGATAATTTTTGTTGCCCTTTTCCATACCTTTTCTAATTCTACTACATTCTTTTGGAATATAGAGACCAGAATTGCACACAGTTTTTAAGATGTAGGCACACGGTGGATTGTATAATGATGATGTTCCCCACTGTGTTTTTAATTCCCTTCTTAATGATGGCTATATTTTATTGGCTTTCTTAGTCACTACTGTACAATGAGCTGACTTTTCAAAGAACTATCTACAATGATTTCAAGGTCTGTTTCCTGAGCCATAACAACTAGTTCAGAACCTAGCAATGCCTGTATATTTGAGGTTATTTTTCCCTTTTGAATTACCTTCTAGGGCATGAACATTTAGCCCCTCAGGCCAGATGGACAGTGCTCAATCCATCCATGGGCCAGATCTGGTGCTTGGGGTGATGATCCAGCTGTGTGAGGAGGTTGGGGGACAACCGAGCCCCGATTGACATATGGGGAAGGGGGAATGGTCCAGCCCTGATCTGGCAGTGCAGTGGGGAAAAGGGATGTGGCTTGACTCCAATCCAGTTGCATAGCAGGGCAAAAGGATGTAGCCTGGGCCGGATCCAGCCATGCCTGGGAAAGGGGGTGTGTCTTTGCCCTGATCTGGATCCTTGGAGTTTGGGAATTTGTCAGTGGGGGAGGGCAGCAGTATTACTTGCCATGGCTCCCCCACCATCAAATTTCCCAACCTCCCATGGATCAGAGGTCAAGCATCTCTGTTCTAGAGGCTTCTATGAAACCTTACCATTTTTTACTATTTTCTAAATCTATAAGACTTTTAAATAGTGTCTGTCCTGGAATCTTGAACCTAGATTAACTCTGGAGTTTGCAGTTTGAAAATCTGAAGTAACTTCAGGCTGGCATCCTTTTATACAGCTTATTAATTATATTATAAATGATTCATATTTGAGTCAATATTACCTTAGAAACTATTCTATAAATCCTATAACCTTGCAGCATGATCTTCGAAGAGGGAAAAAAGCAATATATCAAATGTAATTATCAGGAAAAAATCCTTTAAGTACTGCCTGGTTTACCAGGTATAAGTTGGGGTAGTTTTTTAAGCCTTGGGGAACTGAAGATAATTGCATGGTCAAAATGGTTCTGATCTTGGATAAGCTGTTAATTTATTATCATAAGTTAATTTATTAAACACTTTAGCAGTTGTTTAATGAGCTGTCTACGGAAGAGGGGTGAATGCAACTGGAATCAAAATATTAATATATTCTATGTACAGAAAGGATTTAGCATAACAATTGAGTGTACGGCAAGGTTTTTTTAATATTTTCTCATGCAAGTTTCTCTAACTGTATACTTGATATTAGAAACATGAAACGTGAACAGTGCATAAATCACAAATAGCAACAGTACATTGTGTTTTATGCATTGAGGTGTCAGGGCTCTATATTGTACTTTGGGATTGAGGTTTTTAACATTAGTTGAAGCTAGTATATTGTATGACATTGACATACCACACAAAAAAGGAAATTAGAAATGTTCAACATTTATTTTGAGGGAAGTGATAGAAGTCCAGAGTCCTACTGGAAGCTTTGATTATGTTCTTATTGTTCATAGGATGTGTCATTCTGCTTCAGATTTTAGGTTCCTCTGGTTCATTATCCTGTCTCTGACAGTGGTCAGCACCACCTATTTTCAAGGAAGATTCACAAATTCCTTTGATAACTACAGATGGAATAATCTACTGACAGAAAAGTTTCTTTCAACCTGTCATTAGTTACAGGATACTTTTATGTCCTAGTATATGAGAACATTACTGGCAAAACTTCTTGAACATTCTTTCTTGATATTTTTTATTTTATTGTAAGTCAAAGTATCAATGTAGTTTATACAACATTGGTTCCTTTTTTAATCCTATTATACTCCTAAACTAAGCCTATGCTGCCTACTTGCTGTATCCCTCAAGCATGCCACAGTGTTCTTCATGGGTTACTTCCTGGACTGGAAGCAGAGGAGCCACATTGTATGATGCTGGGGACTAATTAGCACCACTACCAGGTGAAAGTGCCAATTCACCTGCCACCACTCCATCAGCACCCCACAAATGTGGCTACACTGTTCCAGAGTAGGAAATAGCCTATGTGGAGCGGAATGGCATTGTTCAAGGGTGCTGCTTCTTGGCGCAGTAAGTTTGCTATGTAGTCATGGCCTTAGTGTCAGTGATATCCTGTAGCCATGTGTTCACCATCTGGTTGAGAAAGTGCTTCCTTTAATTAGTTTTAATTTTCTGCCTTTCCATTTTATTGAATGTGCCCTTGTTCTTATGAAAAAAGGTGAGCTGAAGCACCTAATTATATTCCCTGAACTATTCACCTTATGTATGCATTTATCATATCCTATCTGCTTTGTTTCCTGTGCAAGCAAACAGTTTTAGCTTTCCAATTTTACTTCATCTGAAAACTTTTTCAGACACATGATCATTATCTTTCTCTGGACACCCTATATTTTTACCAAAACCTTCTGGAGATGTGGTAACTAGAAAAATGAATGAAGTAGTCATCTTGAATACTACTAGAAGACATATGTTAAATGTACTTCTTAGTGAACGAGAGGACCAAATGAAGGTTTTACCTGTGTGACCTAATGGTCTATCAGAATTTGGATGCAAAGTAGATATGAGACTACATTTTCCAGCCTCCCTGCAAAGAAACTCTCGCAATTATGCCCAGTGTATGTATTGGATATTTACAAAGCCTAAAGGCACATCCATCAAGAGCTACAGGTTCCATTTGTGATAGATGTGTTGATTTATGTTCCTACAGAGAGCAGCATAAAAAAATGAGTACAGTGGTAAGTTTGACATTATTTTTAGAAGCTACTGAGAAAATGCATACTTTTACTGAAAGTGGAATAAACTCTTATCAAGAGACCAACACTGTGTGCCAGTGTGAAATAGAATCCTAAAAGAAAAAAATGTATTTTCAAGGTAGAAATGTTCATTTTTATTATTCATATTGCCATGGCTCCTGTAATGGGAAGGTTCATTCCAAGTAAGGGAAGACAGATTTTGCTGCAAAGGAAGTGCAGAATGTGACTCTGGTCCTACAAATCTTTCTCATGGGTTTAACCTGGGCACTGTGAGTAGTCACAGGGTGTGTCTACATAAGAGGCTTACTGCACAGTAGCCTAATAGTGCACAGGAGCATGCCAGTAAAAAAACATGCTAAAGTGAAACTTTGCAGTGTTATTAATCTACTGCGCAGTAAGTGCCACAAAAAAACTTCACCAGCGCTACTGTAGTTATGGCTCATTTAGTTAGTACTTCATTAAGCAAGTACTAAACAAAATGTGTAGTAACTACTGAGTGCTAATGAACATGTAGATGTGCCCATTGTCACTTCAGTGTGTGCTGTCATGTTAAAATTTTGAAAAATGGGAACCTGTGATTTTGTACATCCTGCCACTTTGTTTTAGAAGACATTTTTATAAGAATTCCTTGTTTGCTAGTTAACTTCATGTCAATTTTAGTATTTTTTTGGCTAAGTACAGTAAAAAAGCCCAAGGCAGAATCAATCCAATCTATGCCAAGGCCCGAAGCCTGGGAATGCTTCCACATGCCTTCCAGCATGCTGGACATTACCGAGGGCAGCTGGATGTTGCTGAATGACTGCGTCATACCTGACTGGCTGTCATCTGTCAGACAGCTGGTAGCTGAAGGTAGCCAGCAGATAGAAGTATGCTCACCACACTCAATGGCATGGGGGTCCCTGGGCCTTGTCAGGGCCAGGGGCATGGGGGTCTACCCCAGGCAGGGCACAGGTGGAGGGGAGTGGGGCTTGTGAGCTGCTGGGGGGAGGTGATGCCAATGGTGTACCCCACATTCCTGGACAGCAGGGCACAGAATATCCTTGTCCTGTCATGAGCCTCAGGACCCTGCACTGCAGCAGTTCTTGGAAGGGCTCACAGGATTTTCCCTCCCCTGAAGTTAGTGCTGAATTCCTGGCTGAAACCACTTCTTTGCAGATGCGGGGCTCCAGTTCCCAGACAGAGGGGTGGGCAGCCTTGCCCTCACAGCTGCAGAGAAGTGGCTTCAGCCAGAAATTCAGCTCTGGCTAGGAGTACCCTGTGTTCCCCTGACCTGAGTCAGGAATATGGGGTGTGCCACTGGCACTGCCTCCCCCAGCAGCTCACAAGCCCCTCTCCTCCCCACCTCTGTCCTACCTGCTCCTGCCAGACAGAGAGCTTGAGGGCAGGGGAGCCAAATCAGGGCTCCCTGCAAGGTGGCTCCCACAAAGTCCCCTAGGATACTGGTAGGTAATGATCTACCTTGATTCATGAGCAGATCTAGCACTGACATTTGATAGTCCAGTCCAACCTAGCTCAAGTAAGTCTGAAACTATGTGGATCTAGGTCTATCTTAGACTGGTATCTGCCATTTTGAAATCAGTCTACACGCCCTGAACTTTTGTTCCATTATGGGTATAGACTGGTTTCTGACCCCCTACACCAGAAAAAGTGCAACGTTTGCACTTAGCCAATGCTTCTTTATCTATTTGCACTCATGTTTCTCAACCTAGTTTTTCCATGGTTATGAGGTTACTAAAATATTAAGTGCAAGCAAAGTAGAAGGAATGCAAGGAACTTATATTAAACTGAAATCCATTGGCTATTTAAATAATTGATGTTGTATTAAAATATTAACATTGCTACAGAGTTAACACATGATTTAGAATAGAAACATGACATTTATTTAAAAAATGAGATAATATGCACATGGAATGTTTTGGGAAATGCAAAACATTTAGTTTCACTATATCTAACTTCAAACAACTCTGTCTTATTATGACAGTAACATGGTTGTATTGTATATCCTGTTCTTGTGAGTTCAAATTGTTTCTTTGAAACAGTTTCACATGAAAACATTTTTTTTATAATCATAATTCTTGATGGGAAATGTAAGGGTCAAGTTTCTGATACATAATTTTGTACATTTCATTTAATGTTTTATATTTTTGAGTTGGTAGTGAGACTAGACCCCAAGCTTTGAGTCTAAGACAGTGATTCTCAACCAGGGTGAGAGGTACATCCTTTTAGGGTGCTGTGGCTTGCTGTACAGTTTTATTACTTCTAGGTGTGCAAATATGATTTCCAAGATAAACCAAGATAATCTGACTTTTCTGAGTTCTCTGCAACAGATAATTACCCTATTTTTTGGTAGTTAAAAATCAAGATAAAACTAAAGAACTGGCATTTTCTGAGGGATACATTGAATCTAAAAAGGTTGAAAACCATTGGTCTAAGGCTATGTCTGTGTGTCTCAAGGCAGCACAATGCAAAGATATTTCTGGCTTACTTTGTATAGCTCTGGAACTGGAACCAATGGAGCACACATAGCTTATTAGCTTGGGTGTAGCACCATATTCATTTAACTACACTGCTTCTGATTGTGGAACTACTGTATATGCAAGTAACAGCACATATGTCTGTTAAATGAACCAGATCTCTTAGGAATGATCCATACAGCTCAGTGGTGGGTCTTGGAGAAGGCGGGACTGAGAATGTCCTATCACATCTCCACCCACTTTAGTCCATTCATTCACTCCACTGCTCAGTTTCATCTCTGTGAGATCTATTACTGAGCCAGTATACACAAGCCCTTTGCCTACTCTGTATAACTCATCAACCTGCTTATATGGCCTAACCACCACTAGAATCGACACATTATCACATTACATGTTCAATGAGCATCTAAGGCCTTTATGATAACTTTGGCAGGGCACCTGTTGGGTGCCTGTGACTTTAAGGGCTGAGGCAGGCCACTACCAGGAGCCTGATGGGGGTGGCCATTTTCAAACATAGGCCAGCTAGGCAGGGCCAGCAGTTAGCTCCTAGGAGTTTTAGTCTTCTGCCCTACAGCTGCGGAGTGAAGCACTGGATTTGGTGCAGCTCAGGAGCTCTGTAGGAAGCCCTGCAGGCAGCTTGGCAGCAGCCTGGGAAGGCAGGCTCCATCCAAGAAAAAAGCAGCAAGCTTGATCTTTTTTTCTTTTCCCCACCTGGAGCCTGCCTATCTGAGCTGCATGGGGGCCTGGTGCTCCCCTCTGCAGCTGTCATGCCCCCTGGGACTGCCTGAGCTGGGTGCTGCCTGGAGAGGGGTGGTGTTGCCACTGTGGAGGGAAGTACCAGCCTCCCCCTGCAGCCCAGGAACCACTCTACTCACCAGCAGCTTGCCCTCCCCACCCCACCCCATTGGAGAGGCAGGTAAGTGCACAGGGGTGTGTGCAACATGGGGCTTATTTGGCCCTAAATTGAACTGGTGTTTTTAAAAACCCACCCCTTTAATTTAGGGCCCCCATTTTGTCTATACATACCCTAATTGTTTCACATGTTTATTGCAGAGGTAATTTGAGTGGCATTGCCAATAAAGTTTCTGTTATTTGGAATTCTACCTTATACAAAACACAAAATATTCTATAGTCCATTGGCATCCTCAACAACTCTAAAGGTGTGGATAAAAAAAATTATTATTAAATGATGCCCACATCACAGTTTTTCTTTTATTCTTACTACAGACCATCATTTATCACATCTGTTTGATCATTCTGCTGTATTTATACCAACCCTGAGAATGAAGTGGAATTTTTTCAGAACTAGTAATAACTAGCTCAGCCAAACAAGCTTGATTCTGATGTCTTAAAGATTTCATAGTAGTAGTTGAATTGTAATATACAGTGGAATAAGAATGTGACTGATAACATAAATGTGTAATATATTTTTAGCACTAAAATCAGAGCTACTGGTGTTTCAGGTATTATATAGCTTATATGGCCACTTCTTATAAAGTTACCCTAAAATTTATCTCCCTTTTCAGCTTGATTTAGGCACTTAGGCTAAGTACAGACAGTCAAAAAGCCCAAGACTGAATCAGTTCAGTCTTTGCAGGTTGGTCTGAGCTGTGTAGATTGAACCGATAAGCAAGTAAACACACATTCACTCCTGATTCCCTAAGTACAGCTACATGTCTGTAGTGGCCCAGGCTAGAAGTGTGGGGACACTAGAGCACACATCCCTGCTCAGCTGCAGCAGACAGGTTGGGTCAAAGCTAGTCCACCCACCCTATGCGGAAGAGGGTGGGGGTGTTGCAGGGGAGGTGCAAAGCATCCTAGGATGCTGGTGGATGATGAGTTAACTTGAATCTGGAGGGGATCTAGGACAGAAGCTAAATACACTGATTTAACCAAAATCAGTTAAGTCTGATACTACATCCACCCACATTCCTCTTAAACTGGTATGACCATTTTGAAAGTGATTTAATGCACTGATCTTTTGTTGTGTTACAGATGTGAACCAGTTTCCAATCACTTATATCAGTTTATATGTAATTTTTGCCCCTAACCTTACAGACCACCTTCTTCAAAGGTTTTGTCATCTCAAAGATGTAAATAGGCTCTCAGTGCAATTTTTTAAAGATGCCTTTGTTTCTGTTGATTTCAGTTCTTTTACTTAATGGTTTTAAAACCGTTTTTAAAAGTTTGGTCCCATCCTTGAGTATTTGAGGGGAAGATGGTTCAAATAATTTTCCTAGGCACCATTAGTGGCTTCTGTTTTCCTGTGTCTTTAAAGATGAACCAGTGCTTTCTAGAAACATATACACCAAGTCCTCATATTCTTGTACTCACAGCTTTCTTCTTCAATATTGTATATTTTTGACCCACTTTTCTTTACATACTCTGAAATATTTATAAAGGGAAAGAAGCCACTGGACAAGTTTACTAGCCAGCTAAACTAAAATCCTGATGCTCTAAAGTCAAGCCTCTTGTTTTAGGTTTCCTCTATTGCCAAACAAAATAATCCACATAGGATCTGTTCTCAGAAGTTATCTGTCCCTAGTATGCCAATTATTAAAGTATCATTGCTTATACAAAGTTGAATGGTTTTACCAGGAGATCTGAGAGAGCCCTATAGCAGAATATTCAATAGCCCCTTGATATAAATGGTCACCTGGGAGGTGAGAATTGGGAGAGGTAGCTAAGCCTGGTTTTTCACTCTCTTCAGCCATTTGTAGTTTTAGCATAGTCTAAGGCAGCAGTTGGCAATGTTTCACAGCAGTGGGCTTAAATAATGGCCCAGCTTGGGTCTGAGGTGTGCCAGCTCTAGGATATAGCTGCCACTGTTGCTTCTCTATTATGCAGCTTCTCCATGATGCCCAGCTGTGGCCAGCATAAGAAGGCTCCTGTGACCCAGCTGCCTGGCCATGGCATGGTATGGCAAAGCATGATGTGGCTAATATCTCCTCAGTGATGAAAAATAATGAGGCCCCCTGATGATGAATACTGCCAAAGCTCCAGCTCCATGTACCAGATGCAACGGCTCCATGGACTGGATCCAGCCTCCAGGCCGTAGGTTGCTGAACCCTGATCTAAGGCACTGCTGAGATTCATAAACCAGGGATAACACTGTTTATTTTGCCTGAAGTGCCTGCCTTAGCAAACAAGCATTTCTGGGTGCCCTTAGCCCAAAATGTGTTGACAGCCCTCTATATCCAAAAAACCTTTGGTTAGAGCAGGGTTTATCTTTTATTAGACCAAATTTATAGCCAGGAGAGAAGTTTGACCAGGAATACACATTTAACTTGACCTAAATAGGAGACTGAACAAAAGCTTCTACTTAAAGGAATGGAGGAGGGCCACAAACTAGGAGAAAAGAGAGGTTATCATAAGTGGTTACAAGAAATGCAGTAGAATAGGTAATTTAATTAGTTGAAGAGCAAGACTATTCAGGAAGGAAGAGGGTTGTTATTACCTGTGGAATACAGGGAGATTAGTAGAAGTAGCTGGTAGATTACAATGAGCCATAAAGCCATTTTCTGTTTAGACCATATTTTTTACTGTCCAGTAATATTCATGTTTATATGTTTATGTTACCAGGCCTTTCTTTTGAAGGTGTTTTGTAGATTCCCTTAAGTAAATCCTTGGAAAGTACGGAAATGTGGGAGGACCTTTTCAGCAAAGAAAGTAAGTCAGAAACTATTTTTAAGGAGTTTGGTTTTGCTTCGGTTTCCTTTTCTGGAACCTGGGGCTGCCTGTACATGTGCTTGTTTGCATTTTAACTAGAACACATTGGAGCAGGCTCAATTAACTGAGTCTTCTGCATGTTCTAATTGGAATGCTCCAGTGTTGTCTCACTGTCATGTGTATTAAGCCCCTGCATGTTTTACAATGGCCATGGAGGTGCTTTAGCTAAACTCATCAAATGAGGTTTAGATAAAGTGTCCCAAGTCCATATTTAAATGAACAGAAGCTTAATACATGTGAAGGTGAGATGTTTTAAGTACAGTGGCTATCTTGGAACTGCTTTTATTCAAAGGCCTCTCCTACTTCTGAGCAGGTGTATAGACAGCCTGGATTTTCACTCTTGGATTGATTTTTATGTGGATGTTAATCTCGTCCCCCTGAAACACACTGTGGATGATTCATACAGTAAGTTAAAAAAGTAACTATCTAGCTATCACTGCCAGAACAGTGAAGTTAGTCTCGCTGGATAGTTCATAGAATGATGCCAACTGTCGATTATTATCTAATTAGAAGAAAAAGGGAAAAAGAAAAGAGGCAATTGGGCTAAATTACATGTTTTTATATATGCTGACATTCTCCTTCACAATAATGTGATTTGAAAGCAAAACAAAACTTTAGGCTTGAGTTCCAGACCAAAATGGGTGTCTGGATTCTAATTTTATAATCTCCTTGTAGCAGCTGCCATTCAGTCTTTCAAATCATACAAATCTTTGATGTCAGGCTATTGTTCCATTAAGGTGCAGCTCACTGCTTCTTTCAACTCAATCTCTTTTAATCTTGCAAATCAAATAAAGCTCTGTAATGCAGATAATATGTCAAAAATGTCTTTACCTCATTGACATTCCCAGTGGAAGTCTACTCATGAAATCATTTCTCAGCTAGGTTCTGATATGTTCTGCAAACCATGAAAACATCATTGAAAAGTGCTTAGTGTACATCAATAAAGGGAAAAAGATAGCCAACAGGTATCGTAATAATAGTTGACTGCAGGGTTTTTGTGCAGTGGAATTTAGATGTGCATAAAAATAAAATCAGATTTTATGTGCATGCTATTATTGCTAAATACCACTTCTTTATGAAAAATAATATCAGATTGTATTTCTAGTGATGCGTCAGTGAGCAGAATAATAATTGGGCAAGCCTACTATATGTTTGAATAGTAGAAGCAAATGGCTGATGCAGATCTTTAAGAGCGTAGTAGATTTTGAATATTTTCATTAGTAAATATTTTCATGTCTTTGGCAGTTTGGAGACATAAAAAGATGTCAGTATGATGTACAGTTTATGCAGATTTGAGGTATGTGCACTTTTTAAATGTGTTACTATAAATTTAGCTTCTAATCCCATATGAAGATGTCTAAACTTAATGGACCAGGAAGCCAGAGAACAATCAGAGGGACACTCCCATGGCACAATTCCATAATGGAACTCTGCCCATGTTTATAGCCAACCTCAGCTTTTAATGCTATAGTCACAGTTCAGCAGTAATGTCATTGTTCATCCATTTTGGGATGAAACTGGGTTAATATCCATCTAATCTGGTTGCAATTAACAATATCAGTGTAAAGGCTGAGGGTTTTACAGAAGTTGTTTCATACACTGAAGGTTGTTGTCCCAGGCACAGTGCACATTTTTAAACATGCAAGCGCCACAGTGCTGGGCACTTCGAAAAGCACCTGGCGCTGCAACGCTTGCAGTTGTATAAGCAGCAAAATGCACATCAGCAAATGGTCGTGGTACACTTTGCAACTAAAACATGTCACGGGTGTTTTAGTTCAAAAGTGCACTGCCACCACCTTCTCCACACTAAGGTGCATTTCACCGCTTATACAACTGTATGTGGTGCAGTGCAGTGCATGTCAGCTCCTGTGCAGAGCAGGCTCAATTAATCCAAAGTGGCGGATCTCCAGTATGTCTGAGAGCTAAAAGGTATGGTTATAAATGTACAGTGTTTTTAGGAATTGTAGCTGGGTCCTTCCCCTACCAGCAGATGCAATTTTAATAGCCATTATAGCCAGAATCCAACCCACTTTATTTTGGACTGAAATAAAAAAGTTTTACATTTTAAATACAAGATGAGCAAAAAGCTATGGATCTTAAAAGTTGGCAAAGGAAAAGTTCTGTTAAATCATTTAATCCATTTCACTGCTAGTGCTGTATTATTCACTACAATATATTCTCAAGTGTTTAGTCCTGCCTAATGTGTTGCTAATTCTACTGTACTGGCCTCTATCATTTGCTCTGGAAAAATATTAAATACCTTCATCTTCCTTTCTGTTTGAAAACTTCTTTGATACTTACTGGGCATTTCAAAGGAGTCAACAGGACGTAGATATCCAAGGCTATATACAGGCATTCAAGAAGCTGGAAGCAGAAGTGCTTTGACTTTCAAGCTTTACTCTAAGTGCCCAAGTTCCTGGCACCACCTATGCATGCGTCTCTGGCTGACCATCCCGGATCCAGTGTATCAGGTTTTACAACCGGCCCTCTTGCACATAAATGCAGAGACAAGGGAGAAACCAAGGGACTTATGACGAGTCCCCTGTCTGGGCCCTCCTCCCCCACCCCCAAATGTGTGGAAGCGTCACAGCTGCTCACAACCAGCACTGATCACACCGTGAAATGACTGTATTCCACCTCCCAGCCTGGGTTCCATTACTCTGCTGTAGAAGCCAGCAGGGTTAAGAACACAAGTGTCTGGGCTAGGAGGCATAAGTCTTCTCTTTTTTTGTGAAAGGAGAGGGAGGAAGAGTAAGTCTGGGGGTTTTACTAGGGAGAATTCCCATTTTCTGCAGTGCTCATAAGTAGGTTCTTTGCTGTATTACCAGTGAAAACCTGGCGTTGCCATTGTTGGTTAAACCTTGGTTGTGGAGCTGGAAAAAAGCTTTCAGCATCTTTCAGGGTCTGTATGGATGCCATTTTGCATTAACTGGTTCTGAGTGAACACATTGGCCTCTTTCAGGAAAGCAACGTGACCTTGAGGGATGTAGCAGCCAACTTTTCAATTATTCAGATTTACGGTCCCATTCAATGTAACACAGACAGATAACCCCAGAACAGTAGAGGGTACTGACCCCGGTGCTTCTGCTTCATTCCAGGTCAGCGGCATGGAGGTTGGGGGGTGGTGGTGCTTGAGAGGCATAAGGTCAGTGGGCAGTATCAATAAATCAGTATAATCAATTTTCCATGTTGTTATGGGGTCTACACTCAGGATGAGGCTCTTCATGAGCACCCTGCGAGGGAAATCCCTCCAACTCACTTGTTACGTCTTTGCTGTTACGAAATAGAGAGGAGGGTTCAGTGATACAATTATGGGTTCCCTTACTGGAGCTACTCACAGAACAGCAGGAAGGTGACTTGGAGCTCCACTTCTCCTGCCTCCTGTCCACACTCCAGCTGTGGTGTTGTCAAAGATGTACTGGTCACCCAGTTCTCAGCCACTGGGCTCGCCTGAAGGTAGGGATGCTGGATCTACACTGGTGAGGTTTTGCTCCTCATCTCAGTTGAGACAGCATCAGGTTTAAAGAATGGATCTGATCCCCAGAATATTAAAGGCAAGAAGGGTTAAAGCAACAAAAATGATGCAACCAACAATATGTTTTCATTGGGGCAGCGCTGGATGCCTTATGTGTTGGATCCTAACCAGATACGTTACTGGCAGGCTTCAGACGACCCTATCCCTAAACCCTGCTTAGGGTCAGGAGCACTCTAATTTTCCCAGTACTCCAAGAAATCTCCCAACAGTCAGTGTCTTGAAAGTAAGTTTGAACCAATCCCAAGGCTCTCACTCTTTCAGTCATACCTGCAGATACAGAAAAAAAGAAAAAAAACCCTCCAGGTACTCAGGAAAGAAAGATAGAAAATGGAACCATCCCAGTTGTCCTAATGAGAAGGCTGAGACACTCCAGCAGCAATGCTCATCTCTCCCAGGGCTTCTCCTGCCTTGGATGAAGACAGCCCTGAAGGTGGGGATAACAGTCTGAGTCCCCTGGCACTCCCCTCCCTTGGGGATGCTTCAGGAGGTTGATAACCTTCCCCATACCAGGCTCTCTCTTAGCTTTCTGCTCCCTCTGTGTGCTGTCTTCTATACGGACAGGGCATTGTGGCTCCTTGATGTCATTAGCCGCATGTCCCCAGAGCTGGAAGGAACACAAACTGTTAAGTCACCGCTGTGGTGCTGAACGCCCTCTGTGTTGTCAGCTCTGATGTTTCTGTGGGTAAGTCTAATGGGTCTTCTGCTCATACTGGAGCCCGGTCAGCTGCTCCGAGGCTGTCCAGCAAGTCTCTGGTCTGGCAACCTGGCACTTCACATGCGACTCTCTGGGTCCTGCCAGCACACATGGACAATCTTCAAGCCAAGAGCATGCTGAATATCAGAGTAGGCAACTACAGTCTTCCCCATGACCACACCCCAACTTACCAAGGAGTTGCATTAGACCATTCCCTCACCTATAAACATCACATTTGGGTCAGCAGTAAAGTCTCTGCATGGGTAGCTGCCTTAAGACACTTAACCAGTCCAACATGCTCAGAACAACTGCACTTGCAATAGTACATGCCCCAGCAGATTACTGTGCTCTTGGATGGTCCAGGAGTTGTCACACTAAAAAGCCTGACGCTGTTCTTGACAGTGCTCAGAGACTTATAACAGGCTGCACAACTTATATACTCACAGATCTATTTCCTGCATTCTGGGGAGTTAGACCAAGTCCCAGAAGACAACAGACCCAAACTGCCCCTCTGCTGCCAGGTTTCTGGGTCCATGGAAAAACTGGCAAGAGGGGTACTTTGGCCTGGTGTATTGCACTAAATTTAGATAAGGGGTGGGAATCTTTTTCCTTGCGTCTCCAGTCAACCTTTCTGTGTTGTTTGATCCCAATACTCTGCACAGGCTGCTGCTACTGGTGGTGGTGTTGCCAAATTTTGTGGGTTGCATTGTGGTGCTACAGTGCACCTCAGGAGATGATCCATTGTTTGCTTCTTCTGACAAACACATTGGTTGGTTGTGTAGAGGCCTCATGATTTCATGCAAAAGTTATATCTGCTGAGACCCACTCTCAATGTGTTCAGACTCCGACATGTGTGCCATTTGTCACTGAAGCCAGAGGCCAACTCCTTACTGGGGGTAATTCCTTGCTGGCTCCATTCAACAGCTTACACTTAGTTTCTCCCATTCTTTTTGTCTGGGGTAGTGCTGACTGATTCCAGTGATAAGGTCAATGGTATGGTAGAGGACAAAAAGCTATTTCTCAATGAAAGACTACAATGAAATGGTTGCTGTCCATATAGCAGGTGGTGGGCATCTGACTCTTGTACCTGCCGATCAGTGTCACCTGCTACTTTCCTCCTGATGTAAGGGGGTGCTATGCAAGATAGTGCATATAGGCAGGGAATAGGGGTATTTTTTAGGCAGCCTGTTATAATTCTGCACGTATTATTTAGGGTGGTGTCAATACATTTACTGTGATATGAGTATCATAGGTGGTGCAGGCAAATTCACCCACAGGGAAACAAAGTGTGAAGGCAGTAGTGCATAGGGTAGATAAATGTGCTCCCGACTTGGAGTTTGCGAGCTTACACAGAACATTGTTTCATTTGCTGACCTTGGTTTGGTGTTGGGTGAATGGAAATGAAATGATCATTCAGAGTAAGCTGGTCTGAAGTCTATTCCTACAGGTTTTATACAACACCAAATAAGTCCCCCATTAGGCACAACCTTGACAGAGATCTGAATACAGAGGCTTCAAAACAACACAGTATAAGATGTACATCTTGGACAGCCCCCTGTGTGAATGTAGTGTCCAGCAAACATTACAGCACTTAATCAAAATCTGCAATTTTTACAAATGCCCGGATAGGGTAGATGGAATCTGCACACTGAGTAGTACTACCAAACAGTGGCTCAGAGCTGCCTGGATAGAAAGAGGAGGCAGAGGCAGGTTGGAAATGGTCTTCTCTATCACCAGTGACAGCCTGGGCATGAGGCTGGCCTGGTGCTTGGACAGACCACACAAGCTCTGACCTAGGCTAGGTGGGGAAGGGCAGATGAGTGATGTACTGCAAAGCCCCATGGGTTGCTAGTGGAATGTGTCCTAATGTGAGTTCTGATGGGATCAGATACAGATGTTCATTATGGCTTTCTAACCTATAAAGCTGAAATCTGATACTATATCCATTCAGTGTTATCTTAGAGTGGGATTCACCATTTTTACAGTGCTCTATGTGCCCTGACTGTCTGTTTGGTTACAGACATAGACAGCTTTCTGCACACTTACCAACAATAAATGTAACTTCTGTACCTGATCCAAGTGCCTAATTTCTTCAGACTCCTTTTAGAATCACAATTAAGTCTACATTTTCTTCAAATATTTAGTTAACCATCTTTGTGCAGATTAATTAGTACCTTGGCAATACCTCTGTGGCATGTACAAGTTTTATTCTTCCTTTTTTTCTTTAGCCCTTTTTTGGCCATCAAAATTACAATCTAGAAATAGCATCTTGTAATTAAGTACTGATCATGATTTTGTTACTGAAGGACTAAAAATACTTGCATCTTGAAGGATGAAATCTTACCCTTTCCTAGCAATGAAATTTGAGTAGTCCCAGAATTATCATGTTATTCAGTTAACAATCAGACACCAGCTTAAAAAGATAAATACACACTCAGTTTCTAGCTATCCATCATTAGGTGGCAGATATTGTAGGGAAATATACTTCTGAGTGCTGTGGAAGAGCAAAAGCAGTAGTGGTGGGAGATTTAACTCAATGGTAGTAAATCACTTGCAAGATATTTCTGACAGTATTACATTTTGCAGTATAGATAAGCCTGCTACACTTAATTTTTATTTCTATCTTTTTCTGCATAGTAATTTTAGCAATATCATCAATTATATTTATGCTGTGGTTCATACATGTGTCTTTAGAGCACTTAATGGTCTAGGGCCTGGTACAGTAATACTAGTGTAACTTGCATCGAATTTGTACACGGACGTTCTGTATTGTAGGTGTTATTGTCATATATTCTATTTGAATGTGTTCCTGTTGTTAAAATGCTGTGCGCTTCTGTTTACCTGTAACACTAGTACACAAGTTATGGTTCTCAGTGTTGGTGGGTGGAGGGTACAGCCACCTCCAGCCCTGTCCAGTGTAGCCTAAGTTCAGAGTAACCTTTCCAATGCGACTGCTCAGAACACATTCTAAGTTTTAATATGGCATGGTAATCTTGGCTAAAAACATGCTAAGTGTCCCATATGACAAATCTGTGAGATATAAGCATAACAAAAGACAGGGTAAGTTTAAAAAGCAGTGTCTGCTGACGTGTGAAGGCCTGAAGACAGAGGCAGAGGCCCTTCCACCACTATACCACATGTGCATTGGGTCCCTTCCTCCACTCCTGCACCAAGCATAGTTACTTTAACAAATATTTAAGTCGAGATCATTACTACTATAAACCTCCTTGCTTGGCCAATGAGTGTCAAGAACATCACATTCTTAAGCATCCACTGCTTAAGCGGATTGGGTGAGATACTGTAAAGTTGTACAGATGCCTAATAAAGACGTTGAATGGGTCATGTAGAGAAATTAAACCCAATAAATTATGAAAGCCTTATAGCTTTTCTTAAAAGGAGTCAGGTCTATGGGTTCCATACAGTTACTGGAGGGCCTTGGCATTTGTTATAGTATCAAAATATCTGGCTAGTGGTATTGAGATTGAAAAGCTAATTTGGCCTCCTATAAATGGCAAGTACAGCTCTTTGTTTCTGACTCATACCTGAATCTTATTTTGGTAGGAGTGCAAAACAAGCCTCTTGGTTTATGTACTTCAACTTTGATTTTAAAGAGACATAAGGGAAGACTGAATAAAATGTTTTCTGAAGTATATAAATCCTGATATAATTTATGTTTAAAAGGGTCTAGAATGTATTGATAAAGTACCTTTATCTTGTAGCTGACCGTTAAACTTATTAGACTGGTGCCAATTAGACAACATCTTAAATTATAAAATATTATTATAATACCACCTCCATTTTTTAAGATTTCTGTGTAAAACTGCTGGTTTTTTCCCCATCTCTTTAACTTCCTAATTTTTATCTCACCCTGTATTTGGTTATATTATTAAGCTTTACCTGTAACACCCCCCATACATCTTTCATTTAGTGGGAGACCTAGCCAAAAAGGCTCCTAAATCTGGAAACTGAAGATTATTAGAAGACTTTTTCCAGTCAGGAAGAGGTAGAAAAAACATTTATACAAGCAATCCTCACTCAAGAACACAACAACTCAATGGAAGTTCCAATTCAAACTTTAAAAATGTGTTATTTGAAGTTCTTATATTAACTTAAGAATGGTGTAACAGGGGGCCTGCTTGGGGCCTGTCTTAGTGTGGCCTGCCCACATGTTCCTGGGCTAACCACCCACATTCTCACCCACCTCGCCTTGTTGTTATAATTAATTAATGGATGTTAATTAAGCAGAAGGCTGCCTATTTTCTGCCCCAGTGCCAGGAGGTGCTATCTGTGGCTCCTTTTCTCCCATACACCGCAGCCCAAGCCTCACAGATGGCATCTCAATGTTTACACAGTCACCAGCTCCCACTCTGGGCCCCACAATCCTATTATTGGACCCCACCTAGATTCCTCCCCTTAGGCAGCCT
Organism: Crocodylus siamensis; assembly: GCF_052110815.1. Taxonomy (NCBI): domain Eukaryota; kingdom Metazoa; phylum Chordata; order Crocodylia; family Crocodylidae; genus Crocodylus; species Crocodylus siamensis. The sequence goes on along the minus strand of NC_143395.1, from coordinate 84,757,465 downwards.
CTTCTACTGTCATACTGGGCAACATATATCCCTGAGCTGGTTCCCCTTCAGATGTGATCCCCCCCACCAGGACCTTCAGCTAGTAGCCCTGGCCCACCTCCAGGCCATTTGGGATGCCAGGCCCTTCAACCCTTCCTTGGGTGTCTCTCACATTAGGCCCCTGGCCCTTCAACCCTTCTAGTCCTAGCCCTAGCATGGGCTAGTCAGGGGAAACTCAGACAGGCCTGAGTCTATGGCCCTTTTCTCATTCACTGAGGGCCCACCCTCTAGGCCCTCCAAACAAAGGGTAACCCACCTGGTCATGGGGGCTAGGGGTTAAGGTGCCCCAACCCACTTTTCACCAGGGTGGTAACTGGCCTGGCATTTTCTGGGGGCACCTGCACCAGTGGGAGCCCACTAGGCCACCCACTCCTGGCAGGGTGCAGTTTTAGGTCAGACCCAGGACCAGAAGCCTTCTATTCATCTCCTATAGCTTCTCCCTTACCTCCAGATGTAGCTCTGCAACCCTCCAACCAGGCAATGTTGTGCCCTCACATCTAGGCAGTAGAACTGTCTTGCTTATATAGGCAGCCCTGAATCCAAAATGGTTGCCCTCATCAGGCACCTGTCAGCTCCAGGCCCTTAAAATGGCAGGCACACACAATACCCTGCTACAAATGGATTTGTTGTTTTCCCATACACAGGGAGAGGAGTAAGTATTAACCAATAATATTGGACAAATACCACAAGAACATATCAGCAATTAAATTTTTCTTTCTTTCTTTTTTTGCTTTGACTGCATTAAATGCTTTTTTATTTATGCTTTCTTCACAAATTGAGCTACCAGATAACTTTCTGTGACATTGGCGTGAGCAAATGGTAAAACCTGATGCAAAAAGATTTGCAGAAACCTGATTTTAAATTTTCATATCAAGTTATATTCAGTGTAAATGTTTGCTCAAATGCAGGCAGAGATCAGAAACTATGCCATAGCCAATCACAATTGAGCAAACCATCTTATTTTTTAAATATTAGAGATCCCTCAATAGGGAAAAAAAAAAGGTATTGATTAAATAAATCTGAATGATCAGTACACTCTAGGAAATCACCCTCTCCTAATAGAGTAGATGTGGCTTAAATATGCAGAGTTTAAATATTTCTCTAATAAATTATTGATTCCAAATTATTCTTTAAAGTCTACTGAAGAATCAAAGAATAAAAGGAGACTAAAAGGCTGTAAAATCAGGAAGAATGTGGCATACTTCTTCAAGAAAATTACCATGATCTGTAAAGAACTGGAGAACACAGAGTATCTTCTCACAAATTCCTGATCTTTTTCCTTGATAAAGAGTGAAGACCTTTTTTTAAAGGACAGGAGTTATATTCAAAGTACTGCAAATGAAGCCTGACTCTTATTAAAATGTTGTGCTTTTGTATTTGGATTTCTTTCTCCTTCTTATTAACAATTTTGTGTGCATCATTTCAAATCATCTGAAGAAGTAAAGTTCAGCTCACAAAATCTTTCATTTCATATATATTTTGATTAGTCTATAAGGTACAAATCTACTCTGCCTTCAGCTTTTCTTATCCCAGTAGGGAGTAGTAGTCAACAAACATGTTGACAGCTATGTATGTGGACTCCCCTCAATAATTATTATGTTTGTACCAAATGAATAGAAATGGATCTTACAAATGAGGATAGTGGCTGGAAAATTCAGCAATAGAGAAGAGAGAGGACATGGAAAAGGGTGGAAACTGGAGCCAACTTCCAAGGGTAGGTTCTGGCTCCTACCCTGGGGGTCTTTAAGAGGAGGTTTGATGCCTACCTAGCTGGGATCATTTGAGCCCAGTTTTTTTCTCCTGCCCAGGCAGGGGGTCAGACTTAAAGATCTACAAGGTCTCTTCTGACCCTACTTCTATGATTCTATGGAGGTTTGTGACTTCTGCAAGCAAGCAGAGATCTTCACTTTTATCTGAAATTGTTCATCTAGAGAACAGATATGCATCCCTAGCAGCAGAGCAGGAGGACCATGTTCCATTGGTGGAGGAAGACAGGCCAGGCCTCACCAAGGTGGGAAGGATTGAGACAACTGCCAAGAAGAAGCAATGGGTGGTGCTGGTTGGAGACTCACTTCTGCAAGAGACAGAGGGAGTCATTTGCCAACCTGACCTATTATCTTGGGGAGGCTGTTGCTTGCCTGGAGCCTGCAATCAAGATGTCATGGAGGGACTATGGAGGCTCATCTAGCCCTCTGACTACTACTCCATGCTGATCATCCACATGGGCACCAATGATACTACTAGGGGAGATCCTGAGCATATCAAAAGTGACTACAGAGTTCTGGATGCGACGGTGAGGGGGTCTGGACCTCAGGTTGTGTTCTCTTTGATCCTTCCAGTCAAGTGAAAGGGCTCAGGCAGGAGCAGTTGCATCCTGCAGATCAACACCTGGCTGTGCAGGTGGTGTCACTTGCAGGGCTTTGGCTTCTTTGACCACAGGATGTTCTTCCAAGAAGGAGAGCTGGGAAGAGATGGTATCATGTGACAAAGACAGAGAAGAGCATTTTCACAGGCAGGCTCGCTAACTTAGTGAGGAGGGCTTTAAAGTATGTTCACTGGGGGATGGAGATCAAAGTGCTGAGGTAAATGGGGAAGTGGGAGAGCTGGAGGAAGAGCAAGTAGGATGAGGCAACAGTGGAAGTGTTCTCATACTTCCTGAGAAATCAGGGCAATCAATTAATTACCTCAGGTGCCTGTACACAAATGCATGGAGCTGGGGAAATGAGCAGAAAGAACTGGAGGTCCTTGCACAGTCACAGACCTATGACATGATTGGAATAAAAGAGACTTGGTGAGATAGCTTGCATGACTGGAGCACTGTCATGGATGGGTACAAACTGTTCAGGAAGGACAGTGAAAGGAGATGAGGAGGAAGAGTTGCTTTTTATGTAAAAGAGCCACGTGATTGCTTAGAGCTGCAGTATGAAGCTGGAGATCGGTGTGTTGAGAGTCTCTGGGTTAGGGTCAGGGGGGAGAGCAACAACAGTGAGGTCTCATGGGGGTCTGCTATAGACGACCAGCCCAGGAAGAAGTGGTGGATGAGGCTTTCTTCAAACAACTAGCGGAAGTTTCCTCATCACAGGCCCTGTTTCTTATGGAGGACTTCAATCATCCTGATGTCAGCTGGGAGGACAATACAGAAGTACACAGGAAATCAAGGAAGTTTTTGGAGAGTATAGGAGACAACTTCCTGTTGCAAGTGCTGGAGCAGCCAACTAAGGGTCATGCTTTTGTTGACCTGCTGCTCACAAAAAGGGATGAATTTATGGGGAATGTGGTAGTGGATGGCAAATTGGGTAACAGTGACCATGAGATGATTGAGTTCAGGATCCTGAATAAAGCAGCAGAATAAGGACCCTGGACTTCAGAAGAGCAGACTCCAGCTTGCTCAGGGAAGTCATGGCCAGGATCCCCTGGGAAGCCATACGGGGGGGGGGCGGGAAAGGGGGGAGAGGAGTCCAGGAGAGCTGGCTGTACTTGAAAGAAGACTTACTGAGAATTCAGGAACAAACTATGCTAATGCACAGGAAGACTACCAAGTATGGCAGAAGACCAGCTTGGCTTAGCAGGGTACTCTCCAGTAAACTAAATCACGAAAAGGAGTCTTATAAGAAGTGGAAACTTGGACAAATAACTGGGGAAGAATATAGGGCATTGCTAGGACATGTAGGGATGAAGTCAGGAAGGCTAAAGTTAGCAAGGGATGTGAGGGGTAACAAGAAGGTTTTGTAGAAGTATGTTGGAAGCAAGAGGAGGATAAGGGAAAGTGTGAGTCCCTTACTGAATGGGGGAGGCAACCTTGTGACAGAAAATGCAGAAAAAGCTGGAGTACTCAATGCCTTTTTTGCCTTAGTCTTCACAAGGAAAGTCAGCTTCCAGACTACAACACTGGACAGCACATCTTGGGGAGGAGATGAGCAGCTCTGACTGGTGAAGGAACAGGTTAGGGTCCACTTAGAAATGCTGGACATGTACAAGTCCATGGGGCAGATGGCGTGCACTACTTCACAGTCAGGGTGGCTAGGATTTGGAACCAACCTTCAAGGGAAGTAGTGCTGGCTCCTACCTTAGGGGTCTTTAAGAGGAGGGTTGACGATTACCTAGCTGGGGTTATTTGAGCCCAGTTTTCTCTCCTGCCCAGGGCAGGGGTCAGACTAGAAGATCTGCAAAGTCCCTTCCAACCCCATATCTATGAATCTTGCCTATAGGTTTACTTAGTTAAATTTTCATATATCTGTGAAACTAATTGCAGGGGAAATAAATAAGAATATTGCCTTGCACATGTAAACTTTAAACTTAAATGTTATCAATTGAACAAATCTATGACAGTATTAATGACTATATCAAGTGGTGCAAAAGGAACTTTCTGTATGCATCATGCCAAAAAAATGGATGATGGGGAGGAATACAAGGTTCTTTGGGTGAATCTGATATCTTTTATTAGACCAACTTAAATAGTTGGAAAACAATTATTAAGCAAGCTTTCAGGTTCAAAAACCCTTTATCAGGCTAAGCTTGCTTACTAATTATTTTCCAACTATTTAGGTTGGTCTAATAAAAGATATCAGATTCACCCAAAGAACCTTGTCTGCCTATGTCCTTAGACCAACACGGCTACAACCTACACCCATGATGGGGAGGAAGGAACTCAAAGTAAGCTACACTTACCCGAGATCTAGATTTTTCCATCTTTAATGTCATTTGTGTTACATAAAAGGTAGTGTTAAATGGATAAATCCTAGTTCTTAACAGCACAATGATACAGAATATAGTTTAAATATATCTGATAAAGTCTCTCTTGGTTCAGTTTTGTTGTTTATGCGATGCATATTATGTGCTCTTTTCTATGTCTACTATACAGCAAAAACAGAACATGTATATTTGCTAGCCTCTGATAGTATGGTAATACTTGAGGGAAAGGATCCAGAGGTTGCAATTAAATCAGCTACTACAGCATTTCATATAATTGTAGATTTTAAAGTCAAAAGAGACTTAGTGAACTCAGACACAGACTAGATTAGAGAATTTCACCTAGTAATTCTTGTAGCAAACTTCAACACTAAAGCATTGAATATACAGTACATATTTTAGGAAGGTATCTAATCTCAATTTAAAGATTTCAAGTGAAAGAAAAATCACTTTTCTTAGTAAATGGTTTCAATAGTTAATTACCTCCATTCTTTAAAAGATGCAAACATATTTTAGTTTGAATTTGTCATGATCTAATCTTCAACTTTAGACCTGTTCTTTACTTTTACCTACCATAATGTCTAAATCATTTCTGTTTGGAATAAATTGCTCCATCTTGTAAGTGTATTTTTTTTTTGCTACTAAATGTATTATCTTAAATTTGGATTTATTAAAATGCATGTTGCTTGAAGGATTCCAGCTAAATTTTGTAGATAATTTTGTATTAACTGACTTTGCTTTATTCTTATTTAGCACTACACCTAGCTCTGTGCCTAACTAAGGAATGATTTTTATTTTTCCAGGTCATAAAAAGAATATGCCTAATAGCTTTGGGCAGGAACCTTAGAGGGACCTTACTAGAAAGACTCTCATTTAGAGATGATACACTGTTAGCAATACAGTCTTGAGATCTATCAGTTACCTGCCTTCTAGTCCATTTAATATGAGGTTTTGGTTACTTTGTGATTTTTAATTTGAATGTGAGCATTTTCCTACACAAAAAGGAGGAAACAGATAAGAACTAACTAGCGAGCTTGAACTAACCTCCACATCTCATGTATCAATGTCCCCACACTTCAAACATACTTTTGAGTTTGACAAGCTTTAGTTAAAGCATCCTCACCGCTATTTTGAAGTGCAGGGATGCTGATACACAAGACATTGTGGCACTTTAATTAGAGCAGCTCTCAGAGCCACTCTAAATGAAGTGCCTCCACACCCCCAGAAAATGTGTAAAAAATGCCCTGTCAGCCTAATTTACTGTACATTTCAGGTCTCTATATTGGTTCTGTTACAAGTCTTTTCCCTTGAAGTTGTAGAATTCCCAAATTTTCTGAAACTTACTTTCACAGTCTAAACTATTAAATTGTGCTAGGTATTTCTGTTTTCCTTTTTGAACCTCAATTAAAATGCACATGCAAATACATTTAATTTTCTTGCTGTGTCTTTGATGAATAGAATTTATTTTATTAAGCAGAACATGGTTTGGGAATTTTATGGTAATCAATGTCAAGCTTATAATGTGTTGTCTCAGTGACTGGAACACTAGCACATTTCATGAATCAAGCCACCTGCTTGGAGTGTATGCAAGCAGGCACTGCTGGTAGTGATTTGCCCATGGTGTTCCCTTTTATTCAAATGGGTAACAGCTGGAGTGTGGAGGGTCGCTTCACTATAACCCCTGTAATTGTGGAGACTTCAAGCATTTGGCAGCATGGGACTGCAGCTGAGTCCCCAAAAGGTACATTTGGCAGCAGTGTCGAATTGCAGTGGGGTGACAGGAACATTTAATAATATTCTATGCTGGAGGCTTTCTGTAAAGATTTGGATAAACTTGGCTTCCCATCCCTTTTTCTTTCATCAGAAAAACATAATCTGAAGTATTCAGCTTTACCTGGATATATTTGTGTACCACTGTTAATTTCAATAGGAACCAGAAAATCAGATTAGAGATGTTGTGGCTTAAATCTTATCTGAACATCATGCACATCGAGTGTGTAAAAAGTCCACTGGAATATTGGATACATTTCACTGAATTCTGAAACAAGTGATTTTTGTCATGCTTTTATATAAGCCAGGTTTAAAATAATGATCTCCAGCATCAGTGATGTAGATCAGCATAATACATAACTAACTTTTTCAGATTAATGAAACAATTTTTTTTTACATACCCTGGGATTTAACCGTTCTGGGGTGCACTGTGGCCTATAGACCAGGATGAAATGTTACAACAGTGATAGCACAATCTCATTAAATATATAGCTCTGCATACTACTGCAAGAAACATAATTTTAGTTGTCATGATTTGATTTGTTTAAATCTCAGCTGTAACTCTAACTTTATAGTTTTATGTACTTAGCCCAACTCCATTCTGATTTGCTTCTGTGCAAGGGGAAGCTGAGTTTCTGGTGTTAAAAACAACCAAAACCAGAGACAGGTAGTTAGTAAGGCTATGCGAAGCTTCTGTCACTGATTCTATATGGCACAGATTTGGCCTGATTCAACAGCTGAATCTCTGAATCTGAATTGAATCAGGAGACCCTTTAATCTCTCTGAATCGAATTGGAACCCTCCAAATCGATTCGGAGAGATTCAATGATTTGGACATAGGCATAACTTTATATGTTTTTTCTACATACCTCAAGGTACCAGGCGGCTCATGACGCTGAGATGGTGGGGTGGATGGAGCATCCCTTAGAAGTGCAGGGGGGTCCTGCAGAAGCACTTCTGGTCCACTTCCAGGTCTGCTCCAGAGTGCGTGGGGGGGGGCCCCCCCAACACCTTGGCAACTGGTGCCTCTTGGGTCTGCAGGGGCACCCAGGGTCCCCCTGCAGCCAATTGCTGAGCCGGAGGGGTGCGAGGTTTGGAGGGGCCCACGTGCTCTCTGGTGGACCCAGGAGTACACCAGAAGTACTTCTAGATTTGCTGCTGAGCACGTGGGGGGCTCCCCGTGCTCCTGTGGGACACTCCATCCACCCCACCATCTCACTGTTCGCAAGCCATGCCTGGTACCTTGAGGTATGTAGAAAAAACACTTAAATCTGTGTCTATGGCTGGATCACTGATTCTCCAAATCAGAATCAAATCTTTAGATTCAGATTCTGCTGAATCGAATTGGAACAGTGATCTGTATCAATGATTCAAATCACTGTTCCCTGAATCGGGCTGAATTGGAATTTGAATTGAATACGGCCCACTTCACACACTAGTATTTAGCCATGTTAATCTGAAGTCAGTTAGAATGCAGAGAAATTAAATAAGATGATAGAGAAAGAGTGAACACATGAGCTTTCATTAACCAAAGTTCACTAAAACAACCACTAAAAGAAATTCCAGGGGGTTCAGCTTTTCGGTAGCTTCTGGTGCATCAGGAAGCAGGAGGCAGAAAGTAGGAATGTCTGGAAGTCTCAAAGCTCTGCACATTTTCCCATCCTGTCCCTTTGGGTGAAACTAATTAAGAGTTTCAAAAGAGAATTTAGCTTCTAATCTGAAGTATAGCTTTTGAAGTGCCTCAACAACTAGGCTGAATTAGGAGTCCAGCTCACCTACAAACCTATTACATCTACTCACTGCTCAGAGTCTACAATTTTGGTTTTCCCTTAAACAGATCCTGAAACTGTTCCTGAGACATTTCTCAGGTAAACTGTCACAGAAGCCTGACTCAAAATTGAGATGATCCAAAATTTTCAATTGGAAAAAAAAAACAACTTACCAGAATCTGAGTTGAGGGGAGGTGGGGTTTTTTGGGGGGGGGGTTGGGGGGGGGGGAGGAGGTAGGTAGGCATTTGTGGTGGGGATATGTTAATTAGATTGTATGTCTCAAGTGGGAAGGAGTTTACATTTAAATCTAGCCAAAAATTGTTGTTTTCTCTCTAATGAAATATCAAAACAGTCTTATTGAAAAATGTTCATTCTAAATTTATTGTAAGAGGGACAATTACTGTAAGTAGGTAAAAGACTAAAAAGGGGCTCCAGATTTGGCTGCCACTTAATGTGCTGGATTTGAATATTTTTGGCTTAACACTATTTGGTCTGTCAATTCAATTATTCCAATAAAATATCATGGTGTAGTGGGAACATTAAGCGTAAGGAACATGGGTATGGTGCATTAAAAAAAAATAGAACCAAACCAAACACATTCAGATTATAAAGGGACCTGGTAGCAACATTTATATTTGGATTGCATAATTGCTTCCATTATGAAATCTTCTATTTCTTTGATAATTATTTGCACCTTCTTTTGTTTGGAGGAGTTCACTGAAATTTGGAAAGGAGGCAGCTATCAGGCTTATGAGGGATCTTCCTTCTATCCCATGAAATTCCACTGAAGTTTTGCTGAGATATAATCAGTTAAATTACCATTTTCCTTTTTTTTCCACTGGCATTCATCAGGAAGATTGTGGCAGCCTATCACAAAGTGATAATTAATTGCAAATAACTGATGTTGCCACCAAAACAACATTCATTACAGTGGAAAAACCTAGGACTGCTGTGGCAGGGAGTTTGGAGGGAAGAAGCCCTTAAAGACATCTCTTTGGGTTGAGTATATGTGTACCTCCCTTCTTTGTGTGACAGCACTCCCAATAAAGGAGGCACCAGTGCCTCCTTTAATTAGGTGGGATGGAAATGGGGGAGGGAAAAGGATGGAGAGAGAGAGAAAGAGTTCCAGGATAGGTTCATTATAAAAATACTTCTTCCATAGCATGTGCCGTGGAAAGTCCTTAAGGCTTCAAGAGGAGGAGAGCTTGACTCCCTAGACTATGTGTCGTAGGCAAAGTTATTTGTGTAGATGTGATATCTTTTATTAGACCAACTGAGTAGTTGTAAAAAAGTTCTTTGCCAGCTTTTGGGCACAACCACCCTTCTTCAGGCATAGGGAGTCTCTGCTGTTCAGGAAGTACCAGTTGCTGAGTGGGGGGCCCCTTTGTGCTCCCCAATGGACCTGGAAGTGGACCGGAAGAAACTTCAACATCTGATGCTGAGCATCCTGGAGACCTCCTACACTCCTGTGGGACTCTCCATCCATCCCAGCATCACAGTGTTCACGAGTCACCTGGTACCTTGAGGTATGTAGAAAAAAACATTTAAAGCTGTGTCTATGTCCATATGGTCGAATCTTTCTGAATCTCTCCAAATCTATTTGGAGAGTTCTGATTCAATGTGGAGAGATTAAAGGGTCTCCTGATTTAATTCTGATTTGGAGATTCAGCCACTGAATTGGGCCAAATCGAATTGGGGATCAAAGCTTTGCATAGCCCTACCAGACATCCCCATGGAATATATGTGGGTAAAGCCAGAGTGAACTCCTACAGAAAAAAAAGGCAAGATGAAGGGCAGAGGCAGGTTAACATCAGTAGGAGCATACTTTTCACAGAATAACCATGCCTCTGCTACCTTAATGCCCAAAGGGAAAACACCTGCAGGGCCTGGAAACAGAAATTTATAACCCTACAGGACAGTAAAAAATCTGGGCTTAAGACAGATGGTGGCTTTATGGCTCATTACAACCCAACAAATACTGCTACTAATCTTCCTGCAATTCACAGATAATAACGATCCTCTCCCTTCTTGAATTGTCTCACTCTGCCACTAACTAGATTGCCTATTCTACTGCGTTTCTTTTGTTTTACAATGGCTCCTGATAATGCCTCTTCATTCCTAGTTTACAGCACTTCTTCAGCAATCCAATCATGGTTGCATTTACATGGAGTCTTCTCTCTGTTATTTAACTCAAGCTGTGTCTGCCTCTCTCTTAGGCCTAAGGAAGGGCAATTGATGCTCCAAAGATTGTCAGACAACCCTCCCAACCGTACAGTCGATCTAATAAAAAGTATTGGAAAAAATTCAGGTTGCATTGGGAACAATAATTCTCACTTCTAACTTTAAAGTACCCATGTTTGTAAAGAAATAACAAATAATTTCATAGATTTCATAGACATTAGGGCTGGAAGGGACCTTGAAAGATCATCGAGTCCAGCCCCCTGCCCAAAGGGCAGGAAGTCAGCTGGGGTCATAAGATCCCAACAAGATAAGCATCCAAATTTCTCCTGAAGGTGTTCAATGTGGGTGCTTGAACCACCTCTGATGGCAGGCTGTTCCAGACCTTGGGGGCTCAGACAGTAAAGGAATTCTTCCTTATGTCCAGCCTGAAACAGTCTCGCAGCAGTTTATAACAGTTCAATCTCGTCATCCCTGGGGGCGCTCAGGTGAACAAACGTCGTCTCAAATACTGGTGGTCACCCCTGATAAACTTATAGGTGGCCATCAGATAACCCCAGAGCCTACGCTTTTCCAAGCTAAAAAGCCCCATCGCTCTCAGCCTGTCGTCGTAAAGGTCCTGAACCTCTGATCATACACATGGCTCTTCTCTGGACTCTCTCAAGATTCTCCACATCCTTTTTGAATTGTGGGGCCTAAAACTGCACGCAGTACTTCAGCTGCGGTCTCACCAAGGCGGAGTACAAGGAAAGAATGACATCCTGGGATTTGCTTGAGAAGCATCTATGGATACAAGCCAGCATTTTGCTCGCTTTACTAGCTGCAGCATTGCATTAAAGGCTCATGTTCATCTTGTGGTCAACGATGACCCCCAAGTCTCTTTCTTCCGTAGTGCTAGCCAGCGTAGCACTGCTGAGCCTATAAGGATGCTGCAGGTTTTTCCTCGCAAGGTGGAGAACCTTGCATTTTTCAGTGTTAAACACCATCAGGTTCTCATCCGCCCATTTGCTGAGCCTGTCCAGGTCAGCCTGGATCACCCGCCTGTCTTCTGGTGTGGATGCTTTGCCCCAAAGTTTGGTGTCATCGGCGAACTTGGCCAGTCCACTTCTGACTCCCGTGTCCATTAATGAAGATGTTGAACAATATGGGTCCAAGGACAGAGCCTTGGGGGACCCCACTGGTCACAGGGCACCATGACGACTGGCTTAGTCTAGTACCACCCTCTGGGTCCAACCATGGAGCCAATTTCCCAGCCAGCAGTTCGTGATGGACCCAAGGCCACTGTTGGCCAGTTTTGCCAAGAGATGATCATGGGATACCAGATCGAAGGCTTTTGTGAAGTCTTATCTATACTTTTGTTGAATTTTCAGCTTTCACACCTACATTTTAAGATGGGAATAATATTAGAAATGAAAGCAGGGCACATTATATATAGACTTCAGGGGTTTTCAACCTTTTTTGGTCAGGGTACCCCTGGCAGCCAGTCAATGAAGGGGGGGGGAGGCGGGGCGGACTCCCTGGAGCCTTCCAATGTACGCCCAGGTTGAAAATCCCTGAACTAACTCATTCAGAGAGACATGAGCCTTCATAGGCTATAGCCTACTTCCATCAGATGCTATGAACGGATTTGCAAAGAGCAGGGGTACTAAGATTCTTAGTTTGGTCTTGCAGCTGTAGGCTTTCAACGACTAAATTTTATTAAAGATGGTAAATTAATTGCTGCCTTGTCAGTCTGTGGTATTATTTCCTCTGAAAATTTCCACTGGTTTGTACTTTACACTACCAAAGATGAGATGTAAACTAATCCAGTTCTTGTACACCTTTGGTCTTAAATGTAATGACTGGGATGGGGTACTGCTGGGATTCTCATTATATTTGTAGTTTCTTAACTGAGTCTTAAACCCATCTTCTTTGCAATTTCCACATGCATGTGTGTGTGTGTGTGGGGGGGTTTATACACTTTAGATATTTACATATATATTTACATATACTATAAGAAGAATCAACATGTAGCCTATCTATATTTGTGTGCGTATGTTTGCATGCTGATTCTCTTTCAAAGTTACCTTTTGGCAGATAAATAGTGTGCCAACTCTACTTCTTTCCATTTAAATAGTTTAATAGAAATTTGTTTCTCTAAAGACATATAAAAGATGTGACAAAAACAATAGAAACACAATAAGTTTTTGTTGGTGCATACAGGGGCCCAAAAAAAAGAGATAATCTCTTCTTGAAGCCATCATTGAAGAATTAGGAGATTCATGTCATGTCAACAAGGCTATTACTGAAACACATGAAAAATAAACAGAATGAAGATTAGTGTACAATTTGGGTGGGAAGGTTCTGTTTTCCCTATACAATTGGTATGCTCATTAATGTAACACCATTAGAATTTAATTTTAACCCTTAAAATATTAATCAACTCATAAGTAGGAAATGCTAAAGTAAAAGCTATCGGCTAGTATGTCAGTGTAATTAATGGATTCTTTGGTAGATTCCCCCATTTTAGCTTGTTGCAAATTTAGAGAATTTTTAGTATGGTTATGCTATTACAGATCATGGATTATGTTTTTAATGATCTTGGAAGAAGACATGGTTGTCTGGAGGAGCCCTTTCTATAATTCTGGTTTGAAAGTAACCTAAACCTGAAAAGTCTTAGCCACATGGATAGTTGAAGATTCACAAGGGAAACTTTCTTAGTGTTTAATGAAAACCTGGATTGTTCATTTTGTTCTGTAACATTTGGCCCTTTTTTCCCACTCAGCATTTGAACTGAATTAGAACATAGCATTGTTGCCAGCTAATCTGATACTGAGCAGAATTTTGCAGTTAATGTAGACGGAAAAATTGTGGTCTGGCTCTTTTTGGTACCAGGCTAAATAATTATTTAAATTAGCTATGGTTAACTATGCTGGTTTTAAAAAATAACTATTAATATTTAGAATATATATCATTTCAGTAGGATAGGATATTGGAAGGGAAAACATTTTAAACCAAAGCAGGAATGGACAATTACAGTCATGAAGTCTAATTAACACACTCTAGAATTTCACTTAACAATTTCTCCTTTGAGCTCAAATCTCATGGTAGAATAGAGCTTCATAAAACAGAGTACATATTTTTGTTCTCTGTTTGTACAGCACATAACGCAATAGGTGTCTTGTCTAGAACTTGGGCTTTTTGGTGGTACATCAAATCATCGTACAAACAAATATTAGCCTTATTTAAATCAGTGGCATAATTCCCATTATCTTTTAGGATTGCTCCGTGTCTTTTACAAAAATATCCAGTCTCCATGTAAAGACTATAAGCAGCTAAGAATATATTAAAACTCTTTAGGTGATATTCCAATGAATAATTGATTTTCTGGGTTTTTTCGGTGTGTGTTTTTTATTTTTATTAAAGTGTTTTATTTCTAGCATGAATTTTTCTGACTTCAGTTTTCAGCCATCGGATCTTGTTTTGCCTTTTTCTGTAGACTGAAGAGTCCTTTAGTATCAGATGTTTTCTCCGTGTTTGGGTGCTTCTAGATTGTGATCCATTCACTGCTTGAGATTCTTTTACAAAAGATAAATACTCCGAACTCCTTAAGTTGCCTATTCTGATATGTTTTAAAGATAATAAAAATGTTAGAACAATCTTTGTGGAACGTTGCTGAGTAAGAGTCTAAAGAATAAAGTGTGGACTTCATAACTGGACAGCATGGACATCTTATCTTTTATTGTGAATTTGAAGGCTGATGCAACTATTTTCATTTCAGAAGATATCCTTGTTATTTTATCTTCCCTGCTACTTGCAGAAATAAGATCTAATGAGCAGCATTACTTCAAGCTATATTTGTGACATTAGTTGAGGAGAAATAAGCACACAGTGAGCTGGTAATGCTCTCATCACCTAAACACATCTTAGCACTTCAATATCAAAACTAAGTTAGTTCTCCACTCCTCTAACCCACCAAAATTCCTCATAAGATACTGTATATTGTAGAGCACATCCCAGGAGTGTTGGACATGTGCAATAACCCCTTTTCTATTTATTATTTAAAATTGATTAATATACTTCAAGTATTATTATAATTTAAATATCAAGTGGGTTATGATAGTGTTGCTCACCTAAAATTATCTAGTGCACATAGGACTAGGGAGTTGCATTCACTAACTTTTTATCAATTTATGAATAAAAATAAATGCAAAGCCATGATAAAGATGGTCTTTGAGCATCTATAATAAATGGGAGCACAAAGGTCAGTAGATCTGTTTGAGAGGCATGGCCATCCATTTAAACATGCAAATTCAGTACCTATTCACCATAATTAGGCACTTAATTGAGAACTGAAACTTAGTTGATTTATTTGCATTTGTAAGTAGGTATGATTTATTTATAAGCACTCCTGCAGTGCTTTGTTTTTAATATCCCACAAATCACATTATTTAGTATATATGATTTTGGAATACCTGCTTTTTGTTGTCATGGTTTTCAAATGCTCTTCGTTGCTAAGATTTTTGCAATGTTATGAAAGATAACTGCAAAAAATTTGAAAAAGTAAGTATAGCAAATTAAAAAGAATAAGACAATACATAGTAACACAGATCTTATTAAAATATAACAAATTATTTGCAAGCACAGTTACAACAACAATAAAAAACAACACATCTTACTTATGCCAGATCTGCTCAAAAGAACTCATTCACCAAACAATAAGCTTATTCACTGAGAACCTTGAATTCAATTTGTTTATCTCAATTTAAATCAGGACTAAATAAACGTAAATTATCTCCTATTTATTTTGTATACCTTTCAAAAAAATAATCTCAGAATACCTGGATCATAAGTTTATTGGAAGTTTATTAGTAAAGTTGGCAAAGTCTCTGATATCTTCCAATAAAGGCTGCTATAACAGTAAAATAATAATATTTCTTATCTTATTGTAAATAAATTAAATAGCCAAATACTTCAATTTTTAACTTACCCGGAGAAGAATGTTTTTTTCAGACATAGGTTTGGGAAATGGTTGAGGAGCAAAAAAGGAATACGAAAAAAAAAGTATTTACAAATAATATCTCTGAATCTCAGAATAAGAACTTACATCAAAAGGTAGCATGATACATTACAAATGGGTTCCCAGGCAATAAGTCCCTTGAAGCACAGCAACTCTGTTAGCAACACTCATCCACCCAGTAGTCTATTTGATCCAATACACAGGTGATATGGGGGCACTTTCTACTTAGGTCTTTTCAGAGCTGTCAGTATTTTGCATCGCTTGTCCTTCACCAATAGATGACTTTTAGCCTGCATGCTTAGTGTATTGAGTGTCATGAAAACATTGTAGTTTATAGAAAAGTTCATGTGTAACACACTTCACTCTGGTCCCACTTTTTCAAACACCATGTTTAACTTTGAGCACACGAGTGGCCACCGTCAGTCCTCTTGGATCATGGTGTATGCATGAGAGCCACCCAGACCTTCAATGCAAATGCCTGGGCAGTAATTTTTGGAGGAGTGGTACCCTCAGGCAGAGCTCATGTGGTATAAAACACTCTAGGAATAGATTTCAGACCAGAATACTCAGAATGATCATTTCATTTCCATTCTTCCCATCCCTGAACTACATTTAGGGCAACACACAAAACTACGGTACCTTACCTGCTGGGGTCTCCAGCGGCCCATGAACCTGGCAGCAGAGGAGCAGTTAGTCTTCTTATGTTACTTGGTCTAATGCCCTAGAATGCAGGGAATACATCTGTATGTGGGTAAGTTGTGCAGCACATTATGAGCTTCTGTACACTGTTAAGTACAGTGTCAAGCTTTTCAGTGAGACAACTCCTGAGCCATACAGGAGCACAACAATCTGCTGGAGTGTATAGCATTGCAAGTGTGGTAGTTCTGAGAACTTTGAAGTTCAGCACATCTACATGTACTATTAATTCACTTTAGGCTTACTGTGCAATAAAATACTGCACAGTAAGCCTTCCCAGGGAGCATGTCTACAAGTGCATCCTGTTGAGAGCAGCTTTTCTTCTAACAGGAGCAGCCTGGTAAAGCCCCTCTGCTCAGCCCCCTGCAGCAGCCAAGGGGAGTTCCAGGCTCCCCAACCTGCTAGACCACAGGCTGTCAAGGGGCCCACAGGCTGGTTCTGAGGCTCATGGGGTTGGTCCTGATGTGTGTAGGGCCAGGAGGACTCTTCCAGATGCAGTGGCAGAGCTTTCTTAGTCCCATGCACATCAGGACACACAGCTACCAGTGAGCCCCCTACTTATGAGCACCTCTGTAAGGCACAGAAGGAAATGGGAATTCTCCCTAGCAAAAATCCCCCTACTCCCTCCATCCCTCCATTCTTCCCTTTTCTCCTGGAGAGCCAGGGAAGTCTCAGCCCTCCAGGCCCAGGTATTTGGATTCCCAGCCTTCCTGGCTTCCACAACAGGAAGGTAGAACCCAGGCATCCAGGTTTTCCAAATGGGGAGGTGGAATGCATTTATTTCACAGCATGGTTAGTGCTGGGTTGTGAGACGCTGAGTGGCTTCCAGCCCCAGGTGGGGAAAAAGGTCCAGACAGGAGGCTCATCATAGGTCTCTCAATGTCTCCCTTGTCTGCAGACTCCACATTTGTGTGCAGGAGGCCCAGTCATGGATCCCAGGATGCTGGATCCAGGATATTTGGCCTGAGACATATGTATAGATGGCACAGGTTAAAATGAGGATCAAATGGGATCCTTATATGGGTAGATGGGATGGGTTGGAATGGACAGATTGGCAAATACGTGCACCTGTAATGCCATGGCAATTAAAGGAGCCACCCAGGTCTAGGAACATGTTGTGGCAGTCCAAAAACAAGGTCTACAGATGCCTATCCACTATCTGAGGTAGGCTGCCTACACCACTACAAACTTGGGAAAATTGCAATTTCAGGATAAGGAGTTTATGCACAGGGTCAAAGACTGCTTGGGATCCAGCTACGACACACGAGTGGCATCAGCATAATTTTCCTTAGGAAGACTATTGTGCTGCTGAGCAGAATTGGTGGGGCAGGCTCCTGTTTGAGCAATACCTAGTGCACTAGGACCATGTAAGGGAAAGAGCATTTTAAGACAATACAATAATTCATGATACAAAAAGGAAATAAGTTCTGCATTAATGTCACAACACAAAGCCGTCTGTGTTTTGTTGGAATCCACCATCTTTTTCAAATGAGATGACTTTTGAGGTCCTTACTCTTTTTCCTTTCAAATTCATCTGGTTTTCTTCAAATTATTTCAGTTATAAATACAGATTCATCATTTTTGTCATTAGCTCACTGTTTCACTTAAAGAGAGGGGCACAGTTGATTGTTTTAGTGATTGGCTGTCATATGCAACTTGCTATTATATTGACTGTTTTGGAAAATAATGGCATTTATCCAAAACACCATATCCATTCTGCAGTGCTGGAGTGATATTGTAGCTGTGATGGCTCAGGAAATATTCAAGGGGAGAGGCAAGAGATTTTGTGGGTGTTTGTATAAGACTATCCCAACCATGGTCCAATAAAAGATATTGCCCACATTCATCCTTACCTTCATTCTATGCTTTTTGAAGCAGCTCCTTGTGAAAGCTTGTTGCCTCTGAACCTGGAGAGATTATTCATTGATGCCTATCGTGGGTCTTTTCCAAAGCAGAATATAGGTGTGCATGAAGTTTCACTTTTCTATTTTAAACTGTTTTCAGCTCATACCTCTGTTCATTGGTATTAATAAAGATCATCTAAATAGTTTTGAAATAGGCTGGTTGCATTATCCAACTGATCATGTATTGTATCCCCATTAAAATCAACTTACAGGAACTCTTCTTTTCTATGTGTGAATCCTCCTGCTAAGCAGTATTAAAAAAATATTGCTTTAAACAATTCAAAGATAAGTCCTGGCTTTGTAGGTGTTCAGATCTCAGAATAACAGCTTCTATAACATCATAGTGAAAACTTACTCTTTATATTTTTTTTCTGGAGAGACTTTATCTGTGTGTGTATGCATGTGTTTCTGTCCCTTTAATTCATTAGATTTTTTGAGGGGGTTCTAATAAGAAGTTCTAAAGATCAAAGAACAACCCAAATGGGGTCAAGTAAAGTCAAGGAAACTTCTTTAAAACAAAAGTGAATCCTCTCTTTTTACTTTATAACATAAATATATAACCTTATAACAAGTTACAAGTAAAATAAAACTGAGGGGAACTTTTACTGTTTTAATTTCTAATGAACTTAGCAGTGCAAAAGCTCTGTAGTTATCGGCTTACCACAAATGACTCTGGGTTTGATTTTTTTTTTCATTTGCAAATAGCACATTATTTTCAAACTGGCTTGTGAGGCTGTATTAGTTCCGACATAATTAATCATAAAAACGTTTAAAGAATAATGAGTGTGTGAATTCATTTCTAAGCATACAAGCTAGAAAAAAAGATTTTGAAATATATTAGGCAATACAAATTATGTTTTAGAAAGAGGAATTGCAAAGCTAATGCATCCCAAAGTAAACAGCAGTTTGGATGAATCTTTTTCATTATAACTGTTTCAGTTTTGCTGTGTATAATATGTTGCCTGTGTCCAAAATTAGCATTTTATATTGTCTGAACATTTCTATTTACATTATTGCTGAAAAGAGATTTGTTCAGCATCTCTCACGATTCAAGTGGATTTGTCTGAAATCCAAAATTTAATTATCAACAAGCCTGGAATTTGTTGATTCTTCTTTACTTCTCTCAGTTAGATGGGAAACCTACTAGCTGGTAACAATGTAGCTGTGGATTAAGAAACATTAATTTGAAGATCTTAAAGAGCACCAAAAGAAATAAAATCTGCCCCTTTTCCAAGTTTCAATATACAGATTTTCTCTTTCAGTCAGTTGTTAGGTTTTACTGTAACCTGGGAGATTCTGAAAGGTATTAGCCAAAATGCTGCAATCCTGAAATAAAATTAATCATCTAAAAAATCCCCAGTGTAAACAGCCATTGCCCATGAGACATTATTTTCAGAGTTTATGAGGAAATAAAGGCTGTGTACAGACATTAATTTATACCATAAGACACTCTGTTTGGGACTCTTTGATGGAGGGCAGGTGGAGAAGAGGTGGGATGATCTTCCAATTGTGGGAAGTGTCCCCATTCTCCCCTGCAGGAGGGTGCTTCTTGCACTCCTCTGGGCTGACCGGAAGGAGTGCAGGAAGAAGTGGGGAGCACTCAAGCACTATGGCAAGCCACTGTGGTAGCACACTGCTCTGGCTTGAGAAGTTAAGGTAAGGCAGGGACTTTTTGCTGTGATGGCAAATTTCCCAAGCCTTGCTACTGCAGCACAGCAGCCTGCCTTGCTCTGCTCTGCTCAACTTGGCAATAAGTCAGCAAGGATAACACAGGGTCCAAGCTAGGGAAAGCCTCTGCATGTTCAACCCTCAGACTGCCTAGCTTCCCTTTGCTCCCCCGCCATTCAACTGAGGTGGCAATTTGAATGTTATAGAAACAGGGAGCTGGACATGTGAAGACTTTTCCTAAGCCCCACTCCTAGATCCTGCCTCCAAGCTTCCCCCCGCTGCCATGCCACCCAGCTAAGTGACCAGGAGGCAATTTAAAAGTTGTTGGCCAAGAGCAGGGTTTGGGGAAAGTCTCCTTGACCTGGCTCCCAACTCCCCCTTGCCATCCTGCTGCTCTGCTGAGCAGTGAGGCAGTGATGTAAGAGCCAGGGCCTGCTAGTGGGGTCCCTCTGAACTGGGTCAGGGAGACTTTCCCACATAGCCCAGCTCCTGGCCACTGGTTTTTAAATTGCTATGCTCCTGCTCATCTGGGTGGTGGGGGAAACAACAGGAAGCTAACAGGAATTGGCAAAGGCCACTGCCTCTTCTTGAAACTCGAGACTGTTTGGTTTGGGGAACAGGCAGAGACCAGTGGTTGTTGCTTCCCTCACATCCCAGTCTATATGAGGAGGGTGAACAGCTTTCCCCTACAGCTTCTCAATACTGGGGTGACCTCAGTGTCAGGAAGGCAAGGAGCCTGTCCCCCAGCTGCACTCCTGGTCCCTAGGAGGAGTTAAATGGGGGAAAGTATACAGGTTTTCAGTCTCTTAGAAGAAACTTTTCTGGGAGCAGTTTCATCCTGGTTATTACTGGGTTATTTTTTCTCCAAGAGCAGTCATTATTGCTCCTGGAGAGAGAGCCTGAACTTCTCTATGCTTTTGGGTTCCAATGGGAGAATGGTGATTCTTCTGGTAGAAACTGAACATTTGTATGTGGTCAAAATCCCTTCTTATACATCTGATCTGTGGAACACAAGGAATTTAGACTAGACTTTTTCCTCTATTCTTTCCTGATGCCAAGTGCCATTGACCCTCCTTCTACCCCACCATATATATGGCTGCTATGAGACAGAGCACTACTTTGTACAAGGGGCACAAAGTCCTCCTTTAGGGGTATCCTTATAATAGCTGCATGTTGGGTTCTGTTGCATTTTGGGTTGGGGTGTGTGGAGTTGTTTGTTTGTTTTGTGAAAGGAAGGGGAAGTTGGTGGGAGAAATAAGTCTTTTTGGATGCAATATGGTAGAAGCATGTTTGAACCATAAACCTGCCAGAATACTGTACAATGCAATGAATGATCTATATTTGAGTCAAATCTCTGGCCTTCACAAATCCTGGAAGTGAAGTTTATGTATTGTTACTTCTGTTAGAGGCAAGGATTTTTGTGGATGGTATCTTTTATTGGACCAACTGCATGGCTGGGATAGACTCTTTGATAAATCTATGATCTCGGGTTATTTAATAGCTGCAAGTGGTACAGATGGTTTGGCTACAGATGCTACAGCTATAATGATGTAATGCCTGAGTTCTTAACTTCTAACATTCGGTGAATGCACCTAAAGAGATGGATAATAGTGTGAACTTGGGTAAGCAGCATTTTTTAAATAAAAAACAGCAGGAATAAGCCTTGCATGATATTGACGTGTAAAGAGAAAACAGGTCCCCTGAAAAGTCTCCACTCCTCCTTGTGCCATGCAATTAAGGTTCAAGCGTAAGAAGTCAAGTTGTTGCACAGAGTATAGGACATTGCACAGTGTTACATTTCCTTTTGACAGTCTCAGAATTTCTCTCACACAGAGGCAGATTCTGACTGGCTAGAGACTGAAACTGAGACAAGACCACAGTTGGTATAGGCTATAACAATACCAGTACTGTGTTTATTTGATGTTGTTTATTGTTGATAAATGCTAAATAAATAGTTTATCCTGAAATCTGCCAAAAGCATCACTGGCATAGTATAATTTTGGAAAAGGGACAATGGTTGTAACAAATCATGGTGGGTGGTTGTACGTATGGGACACATACAGATGTGCAGGCATGCATGGATGGTGGCACGGGAAACCTTTCTGTGGTACTGCAAACTGCATGCAGTGAACATTAAAATGTGCCCCACACTGCAAATTTGCAGAGCGGGGCCAAAATTTGCTACTGGGCTTTCTTGGTAGCAAAAAAATAAAAAATGGCACAAAAAGCAGTGAATAACACAAGCAACAAGTGTGTGCTGGGGCACACAGTGGCTGGGCTGTCCAGAGCAATGCTGACTGCCTGCCCTGTGCCCCTGCTGCTCCAGGCTACCAGGTAAGACTGCTGGGATCAGCACCGATGCTGGCTTGAGTCTCCAGTTCTCCCTGGCTGAAGAACTGGGAGGAACTGGCAAGGGAAGTTTGCCTGTTGTGAGCAGCGTGCATGTGCAAGGGTGTGCACTGTGGCAATCTGTGCTGCTGCAAGTGCATCCACATGAGTGGCAATATGTGTTTCCTTAAGGGTAAGTAGCAGCTGCACACCTTGTGCCCCTGCTACTTTTTCCAGAGAACACACATGCCACGTGTGCTCTGGCATGGGGCAGATTACCCCAGGTGGCATAGGGGAGGCTTGGGATCTACAGCAATTGTGCTGGCCCCAGCAGCCTTACCCAGGATCTTGGGGGCCTCCGGGAGCTGTAGCTATGGTGCTTCTGTAACAGGAAGCCCGGCCTGCAGCTGGAGTGTAGCTCTCACTGGCCAAGCTCCAGTTTTGGGCAGTGCATTCTGCCACCATTTATGTTGCTCTGCTTTTTTTTGGCATAGGATTTTTGACCCCAGGATTTTCTGGGGTCAACCCCCAACCCTGTGTTGCAAACTAGCAGTGCAGGGAACACGTGCACGTGCGATGCCGCAGACCCATCTGTGACGTCACTTAACTCACGTCCACCCCCACTCATCTGGACGTGCCTTGCATGTCTGGATGCAGCTATGGTGCTAATCCATTCAGCCAAAACCCTTTATGGGTTCAGATCACACTTCCCATACCAAGGATTAGTTACTGGCAACCAGCAGTTAAACTAATTGTTTTGGATTGATGATTTTGTGTTTTGAGCCTCACAATGTGAAGCAAAACTCTGGAAGGTTTGGCCCTGCAGGTATAATGTGATTTATTCTCATCTTGCAGACTTCTGGGAGATTACCCTCTGACCTCCCTCTCAAGAAAAATCTTAAATTTCCATCACTAGACGAAATTGCAATTTTCAAAAATAAATGTTATATGCATATTTTGCAAAAGAAGTGAAGAATGGGATCTGCCTGAAGTGTGAATAGCAATCTTCAGTCAGCATAGTCACTGATTCTTTATTAAGCTTTGTCTCTGTGTGTCAGACTGTGCTTGAAGCAAAACCATATGTGAACTTGTCATCTTTGTTAGGGGGATTTTTTGTCGTTGCCAAAGTCTTAAGTATCCTTGTCTTATTTTCTGTATTTTTTTTCAAATTTCTCTTGTTAAGTCAAACCAGAAGAGAGTCCAGTTAGAGCCTGCCACTGTTTCTCATCAAACAACAGAATAGCGATTGGATGAGCCTTAAGAGTTCTACAATGGGAGGCATTTGAAATGTAAGCTTCTATAATTTAATTTTATTCAGGCATGACAGAAGAAATTGTCTTTTTCTTTGTCAAGAATTGTCAAGAACTGTCTTGATTGTGTGAATGAGAAAAACAGAGATGGGTGGTCTTCAGCATATCAATGATAAAGCATCTCTACAGTGTTTTAAAATACTTAGCGAATTGAGCATTTCTGATAGACAAGAGCAGATGGCCAAAAATTAGAATCTTTTAATTAATGAGACAGAATTCAGGTGAATCTTCATCTATGAGTATTAATAATAATACTTGTTGAAGAAAGGAGTGTTAGAAAGATGTTTAGTGTGTTTTAAAAAGAAAAAATGAGCAGGAGTGTGGATGACAGCTAGGAAAAGGATTCTTGCAAAACGTTGCAGTGCAATTCTGGTACTATATAAGAGCTTTACTCCAGTTGAGAACTTCTTTGGATAGATGATATTGGATTTTTTATATATAAATCAAACAGTATTTTAAAATTATTTATATAGAGCCAAAATAGCACTTCGGGCAAAAATCGGATGGACCCTTTAGGCATCATCAAGGTAGGTTTTAGTCTACTTCAAAATTATGTGCTTGGAGAAAGATTTAAAGAAACAGGATTAAGCACCTAGTTTCCCTGGGTTAGTGGAAGTGGAGGCAACTTCAAGGCAATTTGGGCAACTAGGTTTATTTCTGGGTCATAGTTTTTTGCTAATGATTGTGTGAGATATGTAAATGTGCAAAATATGCGTGCCTGAATCTTGTATTACTTTCTGTTGAATCTGCTAAAGGTAGTGAACACATAGTTTTACTTTATGTTTATAAAGTATTCTGCGCTTCCCAGCTGGCCAGCACTCTTTCCCATTCTTGTGGCTAGAGTTATTTGCTTTTTAATGCCCTTGAACAAAAGTAATGATTGTCTAATGCAAAAGGTATAAAAAAGTATGATAAATAGAACCCTAATCCTAACCCTAACCCTTCCCCTGTCTTACCTCCTGAGTTCCCAAACCATTTGGCTACCAGTCCAAACTCCCTCTTGCTTAGTTTCTTCCTTGACCCATGACTCTGGAATTCATTGCTGTCAAGTGGTAAAACTGCAAGAAAAGGGAGGGAAAGTACCCCCAACCCAGGCAGTTCTCAAGTCTGGTGGCTAGGACATTTCTTGGGAAGCAGAAGATGTGGTTTTTGATATGTTCAGGATGCTAAGGATATAGAATCCAGGTCTCTCATTTTATGGATAATTGCTCTAACTATTGGCTTGTTATACAACTGGTGAGCCCCAGCCAGGTGTTTTAGTGAAAGTGACTGTGGCTGTCATGTTGTACTGCCCTGAATGGTGTTGGTGTGTGTTAGCTGAACATGGAGTATGGCTTCTAGATCAGGGCCCTTTGGTAACTAAAACAGTTTTTTTTTCAAATGTAGGGACTTCTCCATCTTATAGCTGGATTTCAACAGAACTTAGGCAGGAGCTAGAAAGCTTTCTGTTCATATTGGGGTGCTTCTACATATGGGTGTTAGTCTAAGTTTAGGCACTGAAGGAACTTTGCTGTCCAAACTATAGTTTAATTTAGGTGTATTACAAATATTAGGACTACTGGAGCATGGGTATTTTGGAACTCATTGTGACTGACTTTGTACAGATTGGGTGCATGTACATAAGACACTTTATTGTGAAGTAGCATAGTTTATTGCTTACTAAGCATGCACATCTACATGTGCACATGCTTACCGTGCAGTAAACCTTGCTATTCATGAGTAAATTTGCTACCTGTAAATGCAAGTAGCAAATGTACTCGTGAGTACTTACTGCACAGTAACACAGGTATAGATCCCAGCTGGGAGCAGAGTTGTTCCTGGTCAGCTCTGCCACTAGGGGGCCAGCCTGACCTCAGCCCTCGGGCTGGGTACCTCTTTTTCCTCAGGGCTGGGCTGCCTCTATCGCAGCCCAAGTCCCAGGCCCTTTAAAAGCCTTCAGACATTTTGATCCTTGGGGCACAACAGCAGGGAGCCTGGGGAGACTTTTGGTCTCTGCTGCCACTGCATAGGCCTCAGGCAATCTGTGTCAGCCTGCTTGCATCCCAGCACCATTGCCTGGCACCACAGTGCCACATGGCTACCAGGGCCACACCATCCAGTGCTGCAGGCTCATGCCAGGCCTGGGAACACCCAGATCCAGCTGTAGCCAGCTCCTGGCTACCAGGACCTACTCCAGATGCCCAAAGCCAACCCCTGGCAGCCTGCCTGGAGACTACAGGTGCTGCAGGGCATTGCCTTACCATACGGCTGTTAGTCCCACACTGTGCCACTGACCTTGGCACTGCAGGCAGCTGCCCAGGCCTGGCAGCACAGGGACAGCCACGCAGAAGTCCAGAGAGCCAGCATGGGAGCCCTGATGGTATCATCGCAGACTCCATACACTGCCACTCTGTTGTTGGGGTGGGAGGAGCTGGCCTCTGTAGTAGTGGGGGCAGGGTAGGGAGGGTCTGTTTGTTGTGAGAGCAATAAAGTGTTTCTTGAGAACTGTCTGCAGTGAGCATGGTACGGGGGATGGGTGTCAGGGTGGGTGTCAGGGTGGGCGGCCCATGGGCAACTGTTCAGGTGGGCTACATTGGGGAGTGCAGAACGAGGTGGTTAGCCAGTGCCTTTTGCACCTGGTGCCCTGGCCTGTGCTGGTGGGTATGCAGCTCAGCTGCGGCCTTGGCGGGGGATGTGGGAGGAGCCTGGTACCTGTCACTATTGCTGCCACCGCAGCTTGGCTCCCCACTGCTAGGCCTTTTCTACCAACTGTGCTTCCTCTGCCAAAGCCTCATGAAAGAACTCCCCGCAGGCATTGAAGATACTGTGCAGCATGCAGGCTGCAATAATGAGCTAGGTGATGTCGTCCTTGATGAGCTCAAAGTGGGTAGTGAGGGTGTGTCAACATCCCTTGAGGTGACTGAAAGAGCATTCCACCAGTGCATGGGTCTGGCCCAGGTACCTGTTGAAGTGGGTCTGTTGGGGGTCCAGGTGGCTAGGGTAGGGCTGCATAAGCTAGGGAAGGAGCAGGTAGGTGGGGTTCCCAATGAAGAGTGGTGGAACCACCATGGTACCCAGTTGTTTGGCACTCCTGGCATGAAGCACCTGCTCTGCACCAGAGCTGGCAGGGTGGATTTCCGGAAGATGTGGGCATCATGGGCACTGCCCACCCAGCTGGTACTCATGTTGATGAAGGTGCTGCGGTGGTCAACAATGGCTTGGAGCAGAATGGAGTGACAGCCCCTCTGGCTGTAGTAGGGGCAGTCACCCACCATGGGGTAGACAAGTGATGGGGATATGGGTCCTGTCCTGGGCCATGATGCACTGGAGGAATACCAGGACCTACTTCCAGGGGGGTCATGCACACAGAACACAGCGGGCTCATCACATCCTGGAGGATGCTGCACTTCTCCAGGATGGACTCCTTGGTAGTCACCTTGCCCATGCCAAAGAGGAGGTTGACATACTAGAAGCTAGTGGGTGCGGCCAGCTTGAGCAGTATGTTGGCCAGCTGAGTGTCCGTGGGGATGGGTGGCCCCATCATCTGTCTGGGTCTGGCCAGCAAGATAGGCTTCAGGTAGCAGATGTGTGGCTGCAGTGGTCCTGGGACAGTGTGGTGCAGTTGGTTGGGTAGTTGCTGCCTGTTAGGGAACCAGCAGGGCCATTGCTGAGCCCCAGGAAGCATGAGCAGTTTGCTTCTAGGAGCAGCAAATCTGCTTCCAGATCCGTGCATCTGTAGATACTTGCCTGGGAGTGTTTACTTGCAAATAGGTTACTCACAAATAAACTGGTCCTGACTCATATGCATGTGTAGACACACCCACAATATATCTGTACCACTTTAAAGAGGGGAACAAAATATTGTAGTTCAGTTGAATCTGCTCTAACTGTTTAATCTGCTCATTGTTTCATCTGTTCACTCTATTCACTTTGTAAGATGAAGCTAAACCACAATAATTTGCTGCCTATTTCATTCGGGGAGAACTACTGTAGTTTACCTTCACTTAGTGCAAGGTAAAACCAGAGAGACAAATACTTATAGCAGATCATCAGATGCGCGCTTACAAAAGCAAGCCCTTCACTGGTTCAAAATGGTTTAACCATTTGCTTAGTCACAGCCAAAAGTGTGTCTAATTCCTGTTTAGGTACCTAATTTATAATATGGTTCTGGCCTCCTAGAGCTTTGCAAAACAATGTAAGATAGGACTCCAGTGTAATTTACTCTCTAATGGTAATTGTTAAAGCATACAATCAGAAGAAAGGAGGGCTGGAAGGGACCTCACAAGCTAATCTAATACTGTCCTTTCCTCAAGGCAGGATCGTGCCTGTCTAAACTATCCCAGATAGGTGTCTGTCCAATCTGTCTTGAAAATTTCCAGGGATGAAGATTCCACAACTTCTGTAGGCAACCTGTCCCAATGCTTGACCACGCTCATAATCAGACCATTCCTAACCAACCTGAATTTCCTCTGCTGCAGCTTTATTCCATTGCTCTTAGTCCTGTTCCCTGTGGCCACAGGGAAAAGCCCATCTCCATTCTCTCTCTAATCACCCTTCAAGTATTTGAAGATTATCAAATCCCTGCCTTAGTCTTCTTTTCTCCAGAATAAGTTACTAGCCCTTTCAGCCTTTTCTTACAAGTCATGCTTCCCAGACCCCTAAACTTTGTTTTCTCTCCTGCTGGACTCTTTCCAGTGTGTCTACATCCTTCTGAAGTGTGGGACCCAAAACTGGACACAGTGCTCTAGGTGAGGTCTCACCTGATTTTTTTTTTTTCTGGAATTTATTCTGGAGTTTAAAACACTGTAAAGAATGGCTACTTGCATTATAAAAAATGTTGTTTTTCAGGAAATTGTAGCCACAGTATCGTGCTTTTGACAGCTACTTTCTGAAAAACTTTTATTTTACTTTTTTTTTGTACTTAAATAAGAAATATGAAGAAGAGCTGTTGAATACTGTTGCCAGAGATTTCTTGGACAGAACAAAAGGGCTTAGCAACTCTGACTCTTTTTTACTACAAGTACTAGGAAGACTAAATTATAGATGTATTGAAAATAATGTAAATTAAAATCTTTAATAGGGAGAGATTTCTGCATATGATCAGTAATAACTGCCCTTTCAAGATGACAGGAAACTGTAATTCTATAAAGCAAAATTAACTGTAATTGTGTAAAGCAAATTTTTGCTTTATTATCTGTTTTGTGCCTCTCAGTCACTATCCCATAGCAAGTTACCTGTGAGTCACTTAAAAAAAAGTAGTTGTGTCATCAATATCACAACTATTTTCTGACCCTGGTAACAAAAAAGTAGTCCCCCCCCTAAGGAAATAAAAGGAAAGAAAAAGAGCTTTTCATCTGCCCATTTCCAAAGCCAGGTAGTATTTATTTTTAGAATGTTTAAATTTCTACTCTGCTCACAGCGTGGTTTTCTTGAGACAGGCATTGATTTATATAATTAAAGTCCTTTTATTTACAGAAGCCTTTCTTTGTTTAATTCATAGATTCATACATTGTAAGGCTGGAAGGGACCTCAGAAGATCATCGGGTCCAGCCCCTGCACCAAGCAGGAAAGATAACAGGTGGTCAGGTGACCCCGGCAAAGTGACTGTCTAGTCTCTTCTTGAAGATTTCCAGGGTAGGTAGTTGCATCACCTCTGGAGGGAACTTATTCCACAGTCTGGACACCCTGACTGTAAAGAAGTTTTTCCTAATGGTGAGCCTGAATCGATCTTCCAGGAGTTTGCGGCCATTACTCCTGGTTTTTGCCTTGGGTGCCCTGGTGAACAGTTGCTCACTGAGCCCTTGATGTACTCCCCTAGTGTAGTGGTAAGCTGCTACCAGGTCCCCTCTCACCCATCTTTTCCTGAGGCTGAAGAGTCTCAGATCCCTCATCTTTTCCTTGTATGGCTGCCTTTTAAGACTCTGATCATATGGGTGGCTCTTTTTTGGACTTTCTCAATCTTGTTCATATGCTTGTTAAAGTGTGGTGCCCAGAACTGGACACAGTACTCCATATTCAGGTGGACCATATTCAGGTGAGCAACAGTGGAGGTTAATGCAGCCATCACTCATACCCTGCTACCAACATGTATCTCCAACAGGGCACCATGCCCCAGATTTTGGTGGCAAGGCTTGCCTGCAAATTCCTGGCCTGTCTATGGGCCCACAAGACAGACAACATGGCTCTGTGTGCAAGATCTGGCCCATTGGTGAAGCAATTTTAATAGCATGGGGCTGACACTAGACTGAGAAGAGCTGCACAATACGTATACTAGTTTTTCCTCTCCTATGATAACTTCAGACTTGATTTATAATACAGTGGACCCTTTTAAAAAATCAAAATAGCTTGTAACATTAAGTATAAACAGGCCTGATCAGTGTGTTAAGGGAAAAAACTAGTGGCTTGAAATACATGATGCAGGCTTGAAGTTGCTTTGAATTTATCCCTGAATAAACATCTAGTTGTTTACATGGAACTTCCTAGAAACTTTAGGAGGCTTACTTGGTTGTTAAATCCCCATCACATGCACACATTTAATACTAATTTTGCTGCTAATCTCAGCTCAGCAGACTTGGCCCTTCCCTTGTTGCAGTTATGATTTATATGCAATTATAATTTGACAACCATAGTTTAACACTGCTCTCATTCCTCTACGGATGTTGAATACATTTCTGTTGCATATGCTCATAATATTACATTCATATTTTGGACAATAGGTGCACAGAGCTCCATTCAAATTTTTTAAATCATGTGTACAAATGCCTGGCCCTGGTACAACCTTCCACTTTATGCCACCTCCGTCTCCTCCCGAAAATCTGCTATCAGGTGGATGACCAATCTGACAATTTGGTTACCATGGTCACTGCAGAGGGCAGACACCCCTGGCCCCATCAGCTTCAGGTAGCCCTGAGTTGTAACCTGAATGGGATACATTCCTGAGGGAAGGGGAAACCTGTTCCCTTTGCCTATGTGACTGGCCTCACAGCTGGGTGGGGGTTTAAACTCCATATATTTATAAGCAATATCATCATGACTGGGAGGGGGCTAGAAACCCTGCCAGTCTACCCGGCAACCAGTGATGCATTTCAAATTGGTTACTGGCAGCCAACAGCTGCAGGCCTTAATTGGATCAGGTAAAATGTGGTCATAAGGTCTATATAAATTAAGGGCTGCCCAGAAGGAGGGGTAGCAGCCATAATGAGAACTCTCAGAGAAGCTGAACCATATGAAACTCTCTCTCTCGAAACTCATGGTCAATGAGCTGCTTGCCTCCAGAGGAAATCTCCATCTGCCTCTGCATGATATTTGTGCATATGGCATTTGAGATCTAACTAGATATATAGCTTGCAGTAACTCAGATGCATGATAAAAGACTACCATGCCACTGTTAGCCTAAGGTATTTTTCTGATATTGCTCTACTCTGTACCCTATTCCAAACCTACTCCTTGTAACCAATAAAGTTCTCCTCTGTACCTAGCGTGGGAGACTTATTGGGAGTGGGTCTAGATTATGCCTTGGGGTCCCCTTGGTTTGGCTGACTAAAGCAGACCACCATTTGTGCTTCACACTGAGGGAAGCACTCCAAATTCTTGCAGTGGGTTGAGTACACCTCAAGAACTACTAGGCACAGGGGGCACAGGGCAAAGATCAGTACAGACTCTGGGTGGTGGCGGTGTTACCCCCAGGCTTGCATGTGTAATCTGGGAAGGGGGTTGGCTGGACAAGAGGTGCCCCCAGGGAGGCACTTGGAGTCTGGAAGGTGGTGGGGCTCAGTGAGTGTAGTATTGCAGTAACTATAATTGCTTTGATTGCTTATATTGTTATTTTTCTTTTTATATAATGAAATAGTTAACCATTAAGATAAAGTTAAACTTGTTATGATTTACTTTTTATAATATTTTGATCAGTCTTTATAGTGTTCTGGAATTAACCATCTATTTTAAATTTCCTATTGCTTAGCATAAATATATTTGACCTATTCATCTCATGATTTTAGAACTTAAATTTAGCATAGGAAAAATGCTTATGTAAGATTTGTGGTATGTCTGGCTTATACAGAAAGAGGTAGGTAATGAAAGAGTGAAAGATGTATGTATGTGACAACATGAAGGAAGACAGTCCTCTTGTAGCAGGTGAAAATAGCCTTCTGTGGTTTAACGGTAAATGGCTGCAGTGACCGAGTCAGCAGTTAAGGATTACTGTGACAGGGCACCATATCCTGCTCATCACAGAACTCCAGGGGAGTGAAGGGAAACAGAAAACTTACTGTAGCAATGAGTCCAAGGAGAGAGAGGGGCTGGGATACCCGGATGGAGGAGAGAGGGACCAGGATGAAAATATAAACAAAGGCAGCATGTGCAGAGGGAGAAAGGGGAGTGCTGGCTGTGAGAGAGACTGGAGACGGCCAGAAGGATTTGAGGGGAATGGAGCCCAGAATTATCTCTGGAAAAGAGAAGAAAGAAACCCAGAGGAAATAGGAAGGGACGACAAGAGAGAGACAACAGATTAACGAAGAGAAGAGAACCCCACACTTTGATATCCATAGAAAATACAATGTGGCATAGAATTGCCATTTGCTTGGGATCCATGCAGAGGAGAAGGGGCAAACAACTAAGAAACTGAGAGCTCCCAAAGAGAGAGGGAACTAAATATATCTAAGATGTTAGTTATCTAAGAGAGACATTAAAAACTGCACAGAAGAGTTATTTTTGCTGAATCGCAGACACGGTATCTTCTTCATCTCTCAGGACTGTGTTTATATCCTCACATTATTCCATCAGAATCGTGGTGGGTGAGAAGTAAAGGAAATTAACTAGAGATTGTGATTTATTTTTGCAGGCATAGCTTAACCCACACAATTACCAAATACTAGACCATGCTTCACCCTGATGGCTAAAGACTGCAAGAAGTGACCGCGCCCCCCGGAAGATTGCAGACCACAAAGCCAGAAGATCATGTCCTAACAATCCCAGACTGCCAAGAGGACAAGGAGGATGACCATCATATCTGACGCAGTGGAATCCATAGGCTTGCATGGACAGCTATCCCTAACCTTATAAAGAATGAACACAAAGACAAAGCTTTGGGTCTTTCCACCTGCAAGAAGGAGTTTTGGGTGCATTCAACAAGACCTGACTCCATCCCTCATGGTTACCTGAGCAACTTTAGAACTTGGTAACAGCTTAACCTTTGCAGGACTGTCTTAGTATGTGTGTGTGTGCTTGTTTCTTTTGTATGAACAAATGAATGAGTATGCATGGGAATGAGTGAAGCAGAAAAACCTTACTGTTCTTTATTCTTTTTATGATGCATGTTTTATGTTTTACGTTCCAATAAATGTAGTCTTGTGCCTTATCCCCTGATAAGATTCCTGCTTGTTTTTAATTCACACTGTATGCGTTGTGTGGACAACATGAGGCAGGTGGCTCAATGCAGGAGTACTCCTTACTGGCCCACCACATGATCTACCAAACATTTTCCAAGAATAGTATTAGCAGGATGCACAGATTGTGCACCTGTCTGGAACAGTATGGTGAAATATGTCCTGAAAAGACACTTGCTCAGGAATTTTCAAGCCACAATTCTTAGATCTAAATGGTCAACATTCTCAGAACTGGCAACCTCCCTCTTTTTCTTCATTAGCAATTGAAAATTATTACGACTGTTTTACATGCACTTCAGTGAGAGAGGAGACCTGGCACTTGATTTGCACAACAGACTGTTCAAGCTTGATTGGTGTTGTCTTGTTGAAGCAATAGGGGGATGACTTGGTGAATGGATCAAGTTATTTATGCACAGCATAGTCATTTTTCAGAGTTGCTATAGAATGTGTCACATGAACTGCTTGAGAAATAAGATATTACTTAACAGCTGAAAGTGGGAAGAATCAGGTCTACTCTGTTACATTGTGCTTTAGTCATCTAATGCTGCCTTTCAGAAGATATGAGATAATTATTTGGAAAACATGGACCACAGCTAACTACTATGGACCATACATCCCTGGGGTAGCAGCAAACTGGGAGGTATGAAAGGCCTAACAATCAAAAGTGGGCTTTTGATTGCTAAATAAGGACCCTGACCTGGTGACTTGTTTGGAAGGTAATCAAAAGGGACTTCCTATGATCTCTTGTTTCTATGCCAGATAGTAGAGGTCAGACACATTTGGATGTACATATTTGACATTTGAAAAAAAGACATTGCAGTGAACTTAAATTCATCTCGCACAAGGAACAGGAGATAAAGATTTTGTTCATGGCTGAAAGGTTCAGTGATTGAGAATTCCTAGAAGAAATAACAAACAAGTCCCTTTTTGGGCTGGAAATATGCTGGCCTCAGGGTTTCCTTATAGCTAACTTTCAGCCACTATTTTAAAGATTTTTTTTTTATTTCAACAGTTCAAGCACATTTTTTATGGCTTTTATAGCTTCCAATTAAAGTTCCTTAAATAAGAATTTAAAAAAGCAGCCTTAGGGGATTGCTATTGAAAACCATGGTTGGCAGGAACACAAAAAAAGAGAAGGAAGTAAGACAGTTTTAAGATCACTCCTGCTGCTGGCTAGTTACTGTTTACTTTAGCATTGCATTTGCAACCCTATGCTTTTCCTTTTTAATTAAAACATTTAATACAGAGCAATAAACTCCTTGTTTAAATTTTATCTAGACAGGCTTCTATGGTGAACGTGTCAAGGTGCCTTTCAGTTCTATGGAAAAGTTCAGAAGACAATAAGAATGTGTGACTTTATTCAAGTATGGTATTCAGCAGAAGGTTTTAACCCCACCATCTACTGCAACCCATTTAGGACCAAATCTAAGCAGCACCAAGGTGCTGCAGCTTTGGAAGATGTGATGGAGAACTAGTCATAACCCCTATAACCTCCTTGATTCTTTGCCCAGACCTGGCTCTGGGTATAAATTTGGAAGAGCTCAGGAAATACTCAAATATGCCTCAGTTGTCATCAGTGCTTCTGAGACCTTTGACTAGCTGAGCTGACTGGTATGGGTTCTACTTTAGCTATTCTTCCCTCCACCTACTCCTTCACTGAGAGCTGCAGTGAGGCTGATTGAAGGGCTTACATTAGCTTTTACACTTTCTGGGACTTTCTACATGCTGGGAGAATCCCCTTCTTGGGAAAGCAATCAAATGATCATTCCTTTGTGCCATCTGAGAAACCCACTTACTGTGGAGACAAAATCTGCACTGTATCTCTTGCTCCATTTGTTCCATGTTTAAAGGTTTTAATGAGTTTATTTTAAGAGTGTAATGGAAAGATTCTGGGACATTTAATGTCACTAGCTGGTTTCAATGAACGATCTGTATGATCCAAGCTTATGCTTAAACTACCTATATGAGCCAACATTTTCTCATTGTTTTATAAATCTGATTACAGTTATTTGAATGTTAATTTAATAATTTTTATCTCTTGTTTTAGGTCAGAAATGAAATGGCAATGACTGTACGCACATTAATGTCACACAGCTTATTCTGCTCTTTTTGGAACCACTGAAGGTTATTTTTTCATTGAGAGTTACACACAATGGGAACATCTTGTCTGCGGTAGAAAATTGCATAATTTTACAGACCCAGCATTTCTTGAAGATCACTTCATGTCCTTATGAAGAAAACAAAAGATAAGGCCTAAGAGCTTGCAGTAATGGCAGAGGAGGAGTCTTGGAGATAAGAATCCATGTTCTAGTTACAATTAAATTAACATTTTGTATTTGTATAGCATTTTCATGCAAGAGTCTTATGAATACACATTAAGTTTTATAAGCCTCAAGGATAACAATGACCATTGTTACATAAATGAGAAACACCTAGATATACACTGTTCAAGCAAAGTCAAATTCTGAAATCTTTATAGAAGCTGAATGGTATATTTTTCCAGAAGTGGCCCAATGAAATCATGGGTTATTTTTGAAGTACTTAGCATAGGAAAAGAGAAGACATATATTAATGTGGGGATGATATTTTACATCAGAAACAACACAGTACTTTGCAGGAAGAAAAACTTAATCCAATGACAAGGAAAACCTAGATGACTTGAAGTTTCCATTACACTTCAGCCTTCATCTTCTTTCACAACCATTGTGAAGTGTTGTTTCTTTATCTACTCATTCCACCACTGAAGACTTTTATTCTTATTTTGGATCACTGTTGGTTTGGCAACTTCACTCTTGACCTTGCAGATCCACCAAATTCTCAAGACAGCTTGAAAGCCTGTAGTCAGATGAAGAAAAACAAATGATGTGGTTCTGATAGACTAGCAGCCACAATTTATAAGGAAGATAGCAATAAGCTCTTTCACCAATTAAATGTTGTTATGCAAATTTAGATACATGAACAGGTTCACAGTGATTTGAGAGATACCAGAATCATTACCATAGTCAAGAAAGGAGGTAGATTGGATAGCAGCAATTATAATATTGCATTTCTGTCCATAGCTGGGAAAGATCCAAATCTGCATACCCTCAATAGACTCACTTTCCTCACTGAAGAGATTCACTTGAGTCCTAATGTGGTTTCAGGCCACACAGGGGTACAAAGATATTATTTTTGTTGCTGTTTCAATAAACAGAGAGGCTTTATGAAAGATTCTGATGAGATGTGGATGTCCACTAACATTTGTTATCTTCGTCAAACTTAACAGTGACATGACAGCAACCATCTTAATCAATTACTTGAACTTGGAAATGGACTCCTTCACTGCCAAAACTGGAGTCAAGCAAGGATATGTGATTGCATAAATATTCTTTTCCATCTATTTTGTAACTATTTCACATCTCATGGTTGGAGTCAGCATACAGCTGGAGTCAGCATCCAGTATTGTATGGATAGAAATCTCTTTAACATCAATTGGATATGTTCTAGATCCAAGATAACCTTCACTGTTGATCTTTAGTACTTTATTGACCTCCAATACACTGATTGTGTCCTCTGAAAGGTTAATTGAAGAGTTCCAGGTCACTCTTGTTTGCTTCTGTGAAGCATATGAGATGTGTGGACTCATTGTCAACTTCACAAAAACCAAGATCCTTTACTAGCCCTCCCAAACCCAACCAGCTGCTCCTCCATATATTACATTTAGAGGACAGTCCTTGGAGAACATTGAGCCATTCCCCTTACCTGGGTAGTCACCTTTCCCAACAAGTAAACATAGACAATGATATTCAACACCAGATACAATATGCAGTGCTGCCTTTGGTAATCTCTGAAATCATGTTGTTCATGGTCATGACATCAGGACTCAAACCACACTTCTCACTGCCAGTATTGGAGCCATGCTTATATGGCACCAGCTCTGTTGGACAAAGCAGGTCATCAGAATGCCTGAAAAACAACTCCCAAAACAAGTCCTAAACTTCCAGCTCACCAGTGGCCATCACTCCAGAGGTAGACAGGAAAAGAGATTCAAGGACACCTTGAAGGCCAATCTGAAGAAATGAAATATTAACATCAGTACCTGGGAGAATCAAGCACTGAAGCACCCTCAGTGCCATGATGTATGACCAAGCATTAATAATTTTGAGGAAACTTGTCTTGTTATGGAGGTGGATAGATGAGAGAGACAAAGAGAAAGAACTATCACTTGATATTACCAGGATATAATCCTTTCTCTCAGAATTTGTTACGTCTACCATAGAACATGCAGAACTTATATCAACTTTGTCTGTCACTTACAGAATTACTGATGACTTCCTTATTTACTGGAAGACTATCACCCTCATATCAAGGAACTGCTGCCACCACCACTTAGTGCAAGTAAAGGAATCAGAATTTGGCCTGCCAGTTTCAGAATTATTCACAGGTCTTGATTTTCAATTCATGCTGGTTTTATACTAAAATAATTCCTTGGATTAGACTGGATTTATACCAGGAATTATACCACTGTGAGGGGAGAATCTAGACCACATAATTTCTGTTGCTATTATTTACTTATTTACTCTGGATTACTGTAATGCAGCATTTTAAATGGGAAATTAAGGCTTAAGTAATGTGATGAGAGATGCATTTACTGTGCCTAATCTCACTGGAAGCCAAACTTTATCTTTACAAGTCCATTTATTAATTCCCACCCCCTTTATTTTTTATTTTTCTGGTGGTAGCTGTTTCCTGCCGAAAGAAAGAACCTTTCCGTGTTTATTTGATCCCTTCCAGCAATGTGAAGCCTCTCTGACCTTACTCATACTACTATAAATCAGAAATTAAGTTATTGAAACTACATATAAAGAAGTGAAAGACATATGAGATCAGAATCAGGGTTTCTGTTTTTAAACTATACCTACTGACTTTTGGCCTAAGTACTATCTACACATCATGTGAGTCATTAACCACTGCTTTAGTTGAATAAGCAATTGTCTGGTTCTTTATACAATCAAGTGTGACATCTATCCAGAGCAGTGCTTGATTCTGTCATTATTGATTTTACATGGTTTCACGTAATCTCCCTTCAAGACTGCTACTAAAATCACAGTGTCAGATTTCTGCTAAAATATATCCACTTAACACAATCGCTGCTGACTCTGCCAATGACTGATTAAAATGACTGTTGAGTTGTGCTGTTAGTAATGACTTCTGATTGCAGTGACTTGCCACAAGCTGTACCAAATGAACATGAAACTAGTTGGCTGGCTTATTGGGCACTGTATGAATTTTACTGATCTCATTGTTGAAATCTCTTGGACAATGAGTGAAATTGAATTTTCTCTTATCCCATCTGTTTAAAGAATAAATTAGAGCAGAAAATAGTTTTCTTGTTATCCAACAGTCAACTATGCTTCTTTGGTTCAGTATTACATATAAATCCTTTTTAAGTGCTATGATCCTACTTTCAAATTAAATACGTGAATGTTTAATTATTTTCTTCCTCCTACTATTAGTACATACATTCTCAACAGGAAAGCAGCTGTTTTTTGCAACCTTTTATTTCCATAAATTATTCTTTATGCCAAGGAGGTAACTGTTTGCATAAGGTAAAATTCAGAAGCAAAATTCGTTAAGTCACTGAATAATGAATCCTGGAATAGTTTACTTTAACTCCTTCTCTTTTTAGAAATTTCTGATACATTTGAAAGGAGACAAGATGGGGAGAATAATCCTAAAGAATACAGCCAAGTATTTGGATAAGTCAAAGCATGGGACTTGAACAGTGCACAGGGACTTGAACAGGGACTTGAACAGTGCACTCAAAAGGCTTCATTTTTCTAGTGTGTGTAACTAGGAAACTATATGGCATAGTTGTATGTTGTAGCATTTACAAGAAGTGAACTGGGCTTATTTTAAGACCAAGAATTTTGCATTAATTTTCTGGTAATATAAGCCATAAAGAATGTGCTTTTGTTAGTGATGGATTTGTTCTTCTTTCTCTAAAGCAGTCAATTGTCAACATACTCATAAAAGTACACTCTGGGTCAAAACTTGGGGTGTATACAGTATTGCATGTGTGTTTGTTTATACATGCACCAAATCTAATTTTATTTGGTTTTCATTGAGAAAGTTTTGGATTGACTTGATTCTACTAGAAGCAAGGATTTCTTAGGGTGAAATCTTTTATTGGACCAACTAGGTAGTTGGGATAAAGTTAGACAAACTTTCAGATGTAAGACATTCTTTTTCAGGTGTCCAACTATAGGAAGCTAAGCACAGCAAATTAAGCAGGGCATAGGGGAGGGGCTGAGAAACATTCTCAGATGTAGTGGGCACACAAAAGAAAAGAAGATGAGTACTGGGAGATCAGAACTTATCAAAAGGGGGGATGGGGGAGGGGTTCAGTCTCACCTTCCTTATGTGGAAAGTATTCAGGAGTTGGATAAATTGTAATGGGCCATACATCAAATATCAGTGTTTAGTCCTTGGTTTTTAGTGTCCAGCCAACATTTATTCCTAAATTTACCTTTAAAGGTGTTAGGTAGATTTCCTTTGAGCTCACAGATAGTGTGGTCAGAGATGGAAAGGTTGTTCTGTTAGAAATGTACTCTTAATGTTAAATGTATCTCTCTGACCTTTATATTTTTATGTTAGAGTTCATTCTTTTGTGTAGTTGCTGTTTAGTTTCACTTCCATAGTTATCTTGAAGGCATTTGGTGCATTGAATCAGGTATATCACATTCGGGGAAAGCACGTGTAAGAACCATGGATTCTGTTGGTTTATTTATGGAGAGGTTTGATTATTGATAGTGGCAGTGGAGATATGCTGACAGCTTAAGTGTTTCTTGCCAGTAGAGAATTTGCTTCTGATGATGACTTGAGCAAGGCTGGGGGGGATATTTGAAAGGAAGGAGTGGAGGGGCTGGGAATATTTATATCAAGGTCTGATCTTTGTCCAGTATGGGTTTTAGCTGTATGGGATTTTTCTGATTACTGCCAGTGTAGGGTGGTACGTGGCCGGGGGGTGCAGTCACAGAGGTTTTCTTTTTGTATTTGTATCCAGATATGGGGTATTTGGATAGCTGTTTCAAATGTACAACCTATTTCTCTACTAGAGTGTCCTTTTTGTATAAGACAGATTTTAGGCTAGTCAGGTAGATATTGCAGGCATTCTCTTTTGAGCAGATTTGGTGATATCTGAGGGTCTAGCTGTAGATACCAGATTTTTTTGATGTGCTTTTTGGTCTTATGGACATAGCTGTGGCTGGTCTATGGGGTCTTTTCATATAGTAGTTTGTAGGGTCCCATCCTGGATGTGGACTGTGGTATCTAGAAAGCTGAGGTTAGTGTAGGAGTATTCCAGAGGAAGTCTAATTGGGGGATGATGGCTGTTAAACCCAGGGTGGAAATCATTACGTGAACCCAACTTTTCAGTCCAGGTAATGAAAATATCATATATGTAATGCAAGTCTAGTGCAAGTTTGTTTGTGGAGATTTCTAGAATTTTTTCCTCTGAGCGGCTTATAAAGAGATTGACATATTGGCGAGGCATCTTTGTGCCCATAGCTGTGCTCATGGTTTGGATGAAGTGATGATTGTTGAAAGTGGAGTTTTTGTGGATGAGGATTGATTCTACTAGAATCTTGCTAACTTGCAACTAAAAGCTTACTAAATTATTTATTTTTTGTCCTATTTAAGCATCAGCTAATGTGGACTTAGTTTTCCTATTTGAAAAAAAAGTATTATCTTGCATCTTTTTGATTAATCATATACAAAAACAGTGAGTAAAATGAACGTTGTGGTAAAATCTAAGTCATTATGGAATATGTAACATTTTGCATTAAAAAATGCTTCAATCCTCCATCCTAGGGAAAAAAAGTATGGTTATAACTATTTCCTACCATGCTCTTTTTACTTGGTGATGGTTCCTCTTAGGAGAACATAATGAAAAGATAAGAAACTAATGATCTGTAAATTTAACAGAACCCAGATTGGGTAATCTTTCAATCTGATAAAGTTAATTAATAGTAAAACAATTTTATTAGAGG
Organism: Crocodylus siamensis; assembly: GCF_052110815.1. Classification (NCBI taxonomy): domain Eukaryota; kingdom Metazoa; phylum Chordata; order Crocodylia; family Crocodylidae; genus Crocodylus; species Crocodylus siamensis. The sequence continues at coordinate 84,716,722 of NC_143395.1, read as the reverse complement.
AATATTCTACTGAATTAGAACAGAGTGGTATATATGTGAAATAAAGCCCCCAAATTTGAAACCCCCTAACTCTGGGAAAAATTCAGATTCAGATTGGTTTATCACCGCTTTCAAAATTTAGATTGGAAATGGCTTTCATCTTTATTCATGTGTTGTTGTTTTTCTTTCAAAGTACAGCTGTCACATATGATGCTCATTATGTAAAAATATTCAGACATCAAGTTTTTCTGGTTAAGTATCCGGAGTCACAGCTACTTGTTTTAGTAGCAATAATAAGTTTTTTCTACTGCTTTTTCACTCCTGTTACCTATGAAAAGCCAATGAAGTAAGGTCTTGTCTTCACTGTAGAGTTGCCTAATGGTATAACTGGAATGTAGTCCATAACTCAGGTCCTATCTATATACAAAACCTTTAATTCTAGCAAAAGGACACTTGAGTTCATTGCTCTTGTTAGCTGTTAACACATTCACTGTTATTTTATAATATGCATACATGGGATAGACTAACTAGAGAGAAGCTAACTGGATTCCAGATAACTTGAGGAGAGAAAAGTAGTTACCCATCCTAATCTGAAGTCAGGGAGAAGGCAGTTGGGGTGTGTAAAGTGGGCCCTATTAAATTCGGATTGGGATTTGGCCTGAATCAGGGATGGTGATTCAATTAGTTGATTTGGATCATTGTCCAGATTCGATTTGTCTGAATCCAAATCTGAATATTCAATGCTGATTTGGAGAATCAGCGATTTGGACACAGACACAGATTTAATTTTTTTTTTCTACATACCTCAAGGTACCAGCATGGCTTGTGAATGCTGTGATGCTGGGGCAGATGGAGCATCCCAAAGGAGTGTGGGGAGGCCATCAATGTGATCAGTGATGAAACCGGAAGTGAACCGTACGTACTTCTGGTCCGCGTCTGGGGCCCCTCTGTGTCCCCCCAGCTTAGTGATCAGTCATGGGGGGACCCCAGGTGCCCCCCACAAACTCAGGAGGCACCAGTTGCTAAGCCGCGGGGGGTGCGAAGCCCCCCCTCAGCATGCTCCCCGGCAGACTCGGAAGTGGACCAGAAGTGCTTCTGGTCCACTTCTGGATCTGTTGCTGAGCATGCTGGGGAGCCCTCCTGCACTTTTGTGGGATTCTCCATGCACCCCAGCATCACAGCATTCACAAGCCACCTATTACCTAGAGGTATATAGAAAAAACATTTAAATTGAATTGAAATTTAAATTGAATTGACAAATCTTTCTGAATCTCTACGAATCAGTTCAGAAGGTTCTGATTTGATTTAGAGAGATTAAGGGGTCTCTTGATAGGATTTGGAGATTCGGCCACCAAATTGGGCCAAATCTCCACTGAATCGAATCAGGGACTGAAGCATCACACAGCCTTAGAAGGCAGGGTAGAGATGCACATTATAGACTAAGTGAATTGGAGATACATAAGATGGCTTAGGGAACTCATGGCAGGATCCCCTGGGAAGCCAATCTCAGGGGGAGAGGAATCCAGGAGAGTTGGCTGTACCTTAAAGAAGCCTTACTGAGAGTGCAGGAACAAATTATCCCAATGCGCAGGAAGATTAGCAAGTATGGCAGAAAACTAGCTTGGCTTAGCAGGGAACTCTTCAGTAAACTAAATCATAAGAAGGAAGCTTATAAGTGGAAAATTGGACAAACAACTAGGGAGGAGTAAAAGAGTATATGTCAGGCATGCAGGAACGAAGCCAGGAAGGCCAAAGTGCAATTGAAGTTGCAGCTAGCAAGGGATGTGAAGGATAACAAGACAGGTTTGTAAAAGTATGTCCGTAGCAAGAGAAGCATCAGGGAAAGTGTGGGTCCTTTACTGACAGGGAGGTCCAGGCGAGGGAGATCCCCTGCCTTCCATTAATGCTGACCTTGTGAAGACACCTTGAGAGGCTGGATAACTTCAAGTCAGCTGGCCCTGACAATCTGCACCCCAGGGTACTCAAGGAGCTGATGAGCATCATAGGCCAGCCTCTGGCATGGATCTTTGAAAACTCAGGGCGCTCTGGTGTAGTGCCTGAAGACTGGAAGAAGGCCAATGTGGTGCCGATCTTGAAGGACGGGAGGAAAGTGGATCCGGCTAACTATAGGCCCATCACCCTGACTTCTATCCTGGGGAAGATCTTAGAAAAGTTTATTAAAGAGGCCATCCTTAATGGATTGGCAGATGCTAACATCCTGAGGAATAGCCAGTATGGGTTTGTTGTGGGTAGGTCTTGCTTGACCAATCTCATTTCCTTCTATGACCAGGACATGGGAGAAGAGATTGATGTTATATATCTTGACTTCAAAAAAGCCTTCAGTCTAGTATCCCATGATCACCTCTTGGTGAAACTGGCCAATTGTGGCCTTGGGTCCATTACAATCCGCTGGCTGGGAAATTGGCTCTGTGGTCGGACCCAGAGGGTTGTGATTGACAGAAGTCAATTGTCATGGTGCCCTGTGACCAGTCGGGTCCCCCAAGGCTCTGTCCTTGGACCCATATTGTTCAATATCTTCGTTAATGATGTGGACACTGGAGTCAGAAGTAGACTGGCCAAGTTCGCCGATGACACCAAACTTTGGGGCAAAGCATCCATACCAGAAGACAGGAGGGTGTTCCAGGCTGACCTGGACAGGCTCAGCAAATGGGTGGACGAGAACATGATGGTGTTAAATGCTGAAAAATGCAAGGTTCTCCACCTTGGGAGGAAAAATCTGCTGCTTGGCAGTGCTGTGCTGGCTAGCACTACGGAAGAAAGAGACTTAGGGGTCATCATTGACCACAAGATGGACATGAGCCTGCAATGTGATGCTGCGGCTAGTAAAGCAAGCAAAATTATGGCCTGCATCCATAAATATTTGTCAAGAAAATCCCAGGATGTCATCCTCCCCTTGTACTCAGCCTTGGTGCTTTGGGCTCCACAATTCAAAAAGGATGTGGAGAAGCTTGAGAGAGTCCAGAGAAAAGCCATGCGCATGATCAGAGCTCAGGAAAACAGACCTTACAACAATAGGCTGAGAGCCATGGGAATCTTTAGCCTGGAAAAGCACAGGCTCAGGGGTGATCTGATGGCCACCTATAAGTTTATCGGGGTGACCACCAGTATCTGGGGGAATGTTTATTTACCAGAGCACCCCAAGGGATGACAAGGTCGAATGGTTATAAACTACTGCAAGACCATTTCAGGCTGGACATAAGGAAGAATTTCTTTACTGTCCGAGCCCCCAAGGTCTGGAACAGTCTGCCATCAGAGGTGGTTCAAGCACCTACATTGAACACCTTCAAAATCAAATTGGATGCTTATCTTGCTGGGATCCTATGACCCCAGCTTGACTTCCTGCCCTTCGGGGATGGGAGGGCTGGACTCAATGATCTTCTAAGGTCCCTTCCAGCCCTACTGTCTATGAAATCTAATGTCTATGAGTCTATGAAATCTATAAATGGGAGAGGCAACATAGTGAGATAGGTTGCAAAACAGGCTGAAGTTCTTAATATCTTGTTCACCTCAGTCTTCACAGGCAAGGTCAGCTCTCAGACTACTGCACTGGGCAGCACAGTTTGGGGAGGAGATGAGCAGCCAACAGCAGTGAAAAAGCAGGTTAGGGACTATTAAGAAAAGCTGGACATATACAATTCCCTGGGGCCAGATGGGATGCACCCAAGGATTCTGGGGGAGTTGGCTGAGGAGATTTCAGAGCCACTGGCCATCATCTTTGAAAACTCATGGTGATTGGAAGAGGTCCTGGAAGACTGGAGAAGGGCAAACATAGTGCCCATATTTAAGAAAGGGAGAAAGGAGGATCCAGGGAACTACAGACCAGTCAGCCTCACTTCAGTTCCTGGAAAAATCATGGAGCAGACCCTCAAGTAAACCATTTCAAACTACTTGGAGAAGAAGAAGGTGATTAGGAACAGTCAGCATGAATTCACCAAGGTCAAGTCATGCCTGACCAATCTGATTACCTTTTGTGATGAGATGACTGGCTCTGTGGATGTGGTGAGACTGGTACATGTGGCAGAGCTTGATTTTAGCAAGACTTTTTATACAGTCTCCCACAACATGCTTGCAGGCAAGCTAAGGAAGTATGGGCTGGATGAATAGACTGTGAAGTGGATAGCAAACTGGCTGGGTCATTAGGCTCAGATGGCAGTAGTCAATGGCTCAATGTCTACTTGGCAGCAAGTATCAAGTAGAGCATCCCAGGGCTCGGTCCTGGGGCCAGTTTTGTTCAATATCTTCATCAACAACCTGGAAGATGGCATGGAGTGTAAGTTTGCAGATGATACCAAGCTAGGGGGAGTAGTAGATACACTGGAGGGTAGGGTTCAGATTCAAAGTGGCCTAGAAAAATTGGAGGATTGGGCCAAAAGAAATCTCATGAGATTCAACAAGGACAAGTGAAAAGTCCTGCACTTAGGAAGGAGCAATCCCATGCACTGATACAAGCAGGGGGGGTCTGACTGGTTGGGCAGCAGCTCTTTAGAAAAGGACCTGGCTCTTACAGTGGACAAAAAGCTGAATATGAACCAACAATATGCCCTTGTTGCCAAGAAGGCTAATGATGTAATGGGCCTCATTGATAGGAGTGTTGCCAGCAGGTCAAAGGAAGTGATTATTCTCCTCTATTCAGCACTGGGGAGGCCACATCTGGTGTACTCTGTTCAGTTCTGGGGCCCCCACTAAAGAAAGGATGTGAACAAATTGGAAAGAATCCAGTGGAGGGCAATGAAAATGGTGAGGGGGTTGGGGCACATGACTTATGAAGAGAGGCTGAGGGAACTGGGCTTCTTTAGTCTAGAGAAGAGAAGACTGAGAGGGGATTTAAATACCAACCTTTGACTACCTGAAGGGTGGTTCAGAAAAGGATAGAACTGGACTGTTCTCAGTGGCGGCAGGTGACAGAATGAGGAGCAATGGTCTCAAGATGCAGCAAGGGAAATTTAGGTTAGATATTAGGAAGAATTTTCTCAGTAGGAGGGTAGTAAAACATTGGAACAGGTTACGCAGAGATGTGATGGAATCTTCATCCCTAAAGGTTTTTAAGACTCTGCTAGACAAAGCCTTTGTTGGGATGATCTAGTTGGGGATAGTTCTGCTTTGAGCTGGGTTTTGGACTAGATGATCTCCTGAGGTCCTTTTCAACCCTAATGTTCTATGTCTCTATGATTCTAAAATAACTTGAGCTAAGTCTATGCAGGTGATGAACTGGATTCTGTTTCTGCTGGTGCATCATTGTCTGTTGGATATAATTCATTGAAAACAACAGAGTTGGTTCCACTAAATTCCATAAAGTTCCAGAAATGCTGTCCCCCAAGGGAACAGTAACTGTGTGACTTACGTTAACTACTTTTTTGCTATGAATATTAAAATACTATGTGAGAAAAGCCATTATGAGCAACAACCATGGACATTTCCCTTCAAGAGCAGCATTCATTTCACTGACCCAGGCTTTCTGTAATATGCAGTGCTTCTTCTGGCTCCATATATCTTCCTGTCTGGTTGCCCAGTGAGCTTCAAAAGAAGAGCTAGAAATAAGGCTGGGCAATGTCTGACTCCTGGTTTAATAATAAGAATGCTTTGCTGGGGAGTATGAGATGTAGGGTTTAATCCTCTCTGTGTGAAGGGGTGCTTAGAGCCTGGTTCTCACCCTCTTTGAGCAAATGCCCTAGGGTCTAGGACAGTGGTCTTCAACCTTTTTAGATTCATGGCAGACAAGCTTCTTTGGGTAAATGTGATATCTTTTATGAGACCAATTAAATAGTTGGAAAAATGTTTTTTTCAAGCTTTTGGGTACAAACATCCTTCTTTAGGCACAGGGAGAGTTTGTTGTTGCTTTGTGTGCTCTCCTGGGTGGTTTTTAGACTCATGGCACCCCTGGGTTTTTGACTCAGGGTGCCTCTGGATAAACTCGAGGCACCTCTGGATAGACTCAAGGCATCCCTCAGAAAATGCCATCTCTTGGTTTTTGCTTTTTTTCTGACTTCTGAAAAATAATAGAGCAGATTTTTGTTGCAAAGACCCTAGAAAGACCTCAACTATTGATTTCTGTTTGAAATATCTGCATTTATCTTGTCAATCATGTTTGCAAACTTAACAGTACGAACATTATGTGGCATCCTGTGACACACTTGAAAGGATCTCAAGGCACCTCAGGGTTCTGTAGCACCTTGATTGAAAAACATAGGCTTCTGCATTAAAAGGTGGGATTGCCCTCTTATCTGTCTCAGCTAACTGTGTTTTTTCTGTAGCTAAAGTTTCAAGTGTTGTGCGTATACCCGGGAGATTCTGTTCTGCACTTTACATGGCCAGAGTGCATCTTTATGAGCACTCCCAAAAGGGAAGAGCAGGGTAAGTATAGCTATACAGGTGCAAATAGGATCCAAACTCTGCATAAGTGCCATCAATTGCACTAATGTGACTATGTAAGTGCTACTTATATGTGTAAAGATGAAATAGGATTTAGCTCTTAACATCTTCAGTGTAGACTTGGGAACTTGCTTTCCCAACCTCCTTAGTTTGCAAGTTTCTATTAAGTCATTATTTTAAAAAGGAGCCAGCTCATTATTGCTTTGTAAATTACTAATATCTTTCCAATATTTTTAGCTTATTCTCCCATTGCTGTCTAATGTGACACCATTCCATATTCATGCTGGAAGCTGCACTCTTCATAATCATCCTCTCTTCAGTCAAAGTCATTAAGGATACATTGTAAAAATTTACCTTGATTACAAACATACACATTTTCCATGCTGCTAAAATAAAATAAATGTCATGTAGTTCTACTTGCATCTCTAGCCAAAGTAGTTGATATTAAGGAGCCATTAAGAAACCTGAATCCCAGATCATTATTCATTCAACAGTCAGGGAAAAAAACGGCATCTGTGCATTAGATGCTATTAACACATGCAGACTGCCAGATATAATGATGCCATTAAATCAGACTTGATTAATAGTTCATGAAGACTGAATTTATGTTATTTCTGGAAGTGCTGTTTATATTATTCTTTTACATTATTTTTTTGGAAATATTGGTCCAGTCAAGAATAGCCTAGAGGTCTTTGCATAGCAAATATGTTGTGTTTTATTGATTTCTCTCTCCCTTGCTCCTGCTGGTTCAACCCGGGCATTGTAAAAAGTCTTTATACAGAGAAGACAAGATTTTTTCCATCTAGTATACACAAGCATGTATTTTATCTTCCTGTCTCATATGATTTTCTCTGTGTCCTTAAACAATCGCCTAGGTATCCGCACTCCCTAAGCAGGTGGCCAAGGGCTTATGTTGAACCAGGGTACCCAACTTTTTTAGTGGTGAAGCCACAGACCCTTATTTAACCAGACAGGGCTTCCTCCCTCATCTCAGTGGACTTGCCCTTTGGTTCTGAGCCTGGGTTTCTGTTAATTACAAGTGGAGCTCAGGCTGCCTGCTTGGCTGTTTAATTTCCCTTTGTCCTATATAATTCCCTTAACTTGAAGCACCTTTTACAACATAAAATAATTTTCCTTTCAGTAGTGCCTAAATTTCATGGGATGAGATACTATCCCTATTCAAGTCTGTGATAAAGCTTCCATTGATTAAACATGGATTGATTTTCAGTGGAACTGAGGTTCCTTGGTCATTCTGATTTTCCCCTACAAGTAAAGCAAGTAGGAGACTTACCCTTGTCAAGATTCTCGTTCAGTTACACTCATATCTGAGGTCTTTCATTGCTCCAACCACACATGATAACAATCTTACTAAAGCACTCTGAACATGGCGTATCACTATTCCAGACTCCCACAATCGGAAGTCCATCAAAGCCAAATAGCCCTTTTACCTGCAGAAGCAATCTAGAACTTAATCCACAATTATTATATTCAGTGTTGTACCCAGCTGGGATTGTAACTGCTCCTGAAGCCCCATAATTTGATTTTTAGAGTTGTTGTAAGTCATATTATTATTTTTTGTTTAAAATTTAATGATTGAATTCATTATTTAATGTTAGCAAGAAACTGAACAGAAAATTGAAGCCAGTTGTTTGTCATTTAGACAGACTACAAAAGTGGGCAGATGAGAATAAGATGGGGTTCAACATAAATAAATGCAGGGTGCTGCACCTTGGGAGAAGGAATCCGGATGGAATGCAATCTTGGAGTCATTATTGACTCCAAGATGAACATGAGCTGCCAATGACAGACTGCAGCCAGCAAGGCCAGCCATAACTTGTCATGCATCCAAAGATGCATCTCAAGCCATCCAGAGAGGTGATACTCCCCCTCTATGGGTCTTTGGTTAGGCCGCAGTTGGAGTACTGCATCCAGTACTGGGCACTGCACTTCAAGAGGGATGTGGCCAGCCTGGAGAGGGTCCAGAGGAGGGCCACCTGCTTGGTGAGAGAGCAGCAGGACAGGCCCTGTGAAGAGAGACTGAGGGACCTGAACCTGCTCAGCCTCAGCAAGAGGAGGCTGAGGGGGGACCTGGTGGCTGCCTACAAACTCATCAGGGGAGATCAACAGCAAATAGGTAGAGCCCTTTTCTCTCCAGCACCACATGGGGTGACAAGGAACAACGGTAATAAGCTGATGGAAAATAGGTTTAGGTTAAAGATCAGAAGGCAATTTTTTACAGTTAGGGGAGCCAAAATCTGGAACCAACTTCCTAGGGAAGTGGTCCTCACCCCTACCTTGGGCAAATGCAAGAGAAGGTTGGATGATCACCTGCCTGGGGTCTTGTGAACCCAGCATTCATTCCTGCCTGTGGCAGGGGGTGAAGCTAGATGATCTGTTCAGGTACCTCCTGACCCTAGCTACTACGAAACTATGACACTTTGTATTGCATAAGGCTTTCAACAAAGGGTGTATCTAGCTTTAGATCTAGATTTGGTTTATGAAGGTTTTTATTGTCTGGCAGCCAAAAATGGTCACACATCTCACTTTATGTTAAAGTTCAATTTACAAATAACAATTATAGAAGTATAGATTCTTTAATGAATATTCCAGGATAGCTAATGAACGGGAGAGCATTTCTAGTCTATAATTTTTCTTATGGAAAACTACAGTGATATTCTGCTTTTAGCAAATGGTATCATTATTATTACTTCAGACACAGAACACACATGGGCTGCACATCATGTGAGTGGGTGTGTTTACTTTTAAAATTGAGCTCTAGGATAATGCAGTTAAGTTGGTAAATCCTTTTACTGAGTAACACTTTATTCATGGATGTCTTGGAAGATTAACACATTCAAAGTAATTTCTTTTCTCTTTTGATCACAATGGAAAGCATTTTTTTTCTTCTAACAGTAGATGCAATTACAGTTCCTGGAGTTGAGAAAATTACAGCTGCTCTGCACAATTTTCTTTCTATGTCAAAACCCCCTTTTATATTTTCATTCACATTTAAACAGCCCATCTAACCCATCTCTTCACATTTGAAAGAACAGACCCTTAATGAAAATAATCTAGAGAATATTTCCCTCAGCATTTATACCATTTTAATTTTCAACTTCCTAATATTTTAATGAACTTCACGCTTTTGTATTATCACCTGAAAATAATTTTTATCCTGGCTTTTGCTGTGGCTTGTCATTGGCATGAAATAAGCCACCTCTAAGAACAGACGTAAGCTTAAAAAAAAGAAGAGGTAGTTTATGCAGACTGCAGCTGGACACTCAAGGGAGAAGATGGAATGTTTCAGCAGGCATCACGCCCCTGACTGTTTTAAGTACAAGTCCTTCAGGAGAACTCTTAGTTTTGCTCATTGAACCACAAAATTAAAGTACCATGGAAGAAATCCAGACATGCAACAATGCCAAAATATGTATCACACTATACTGAAAGGCTTGAAAATTACTGTATTTACACAAGGGTATTACAGACAGAATAAATGAAAATTTTATGGTCTAAGAAAGGAAACACAATTTTAGTTAACTAGCATTTTTCTACTGCTCTAAAGCTTTTAATGGGAGCAGAGGGAATTTGCACTCAGTGAAGTAGATCAGTGAAATGATAATTTGTCTTTGAATGGAGTACTTTTATCCCATTAATTTCTGCTATTATGGTGTGAGATAAGATGTAAGCCAATGACTAACTGAAAATTAAAGTCCAAAAAAAGAGGCAATGAAACAAAAGAATAGCTTATGCCATATTATACAAAATGTATGCTAAAATTAATTTTTACTCGACCTTTTATTGTAGCCACTTTTAACCTCAGTTTCTTATGCACTTAATCATGCTTGCTTCTCCTATATTAAAGCATATTAGTTAGGCATATTTGATTAAAGTCCTTTTTAACAGTTAAGAAGAGGAAAAAGGTATTATACTGGCTATATGGTAGAGGTATATAGTATATGTAGGGAGATGACAGCATGGATACTCAAAAGATTGAAAATGCAGACACTATTTAGTGTATTACTGAAATAACACAAGTCAACTCTTCAGCTTGTGTCATTTACAATGTTAACCTGACACTGCCTGTTCATTTCACATAAATTAATCACTATTGTATTTTGAATGTATTTTTTCATGGCAAGATGCAGGAGAAAAGATAGAATAGACACAAAAATGCATGGAGTCATGGAAGTGTAGAGGGGTAGGAACCTCAGGAGTTCATCTGCTAGTAATAAGATTTCTTGTACTGAGGCAAGATCAAGTATTCCTAGACTATCCCTGAGTAATCTGGTCTTAAAAAAATTGAAAGAAATTCCACACTACCCTGGTGGCCTGCTGTTATGTTTCACTACCTTTACTCTCAGATAGCTTTTTCTAAACTAAATCTTATCTGCTACAAATTAAATTGATTTCTTACTCTCCTTCCCTAAGTGGCCATGGATAAAAATTGATCAATGCCCTAACTATAATAACATTTTATATATTGGAAAAATATTATCATATCTCTGCCCAGTCTACATTTTTCTTAAAAACAAAACAAAAACCACTCTCTTCAATCTCTCCTAATAGTTCATGTTCTTTGCTCCTTTTATGACCTTTCCTAGTTGTATATTAATTAGTGCATTGACCTTATAGGGTGTTTTTTTGGACTTTGTTGCCCATAGTATGCTCTCCTATATATCCTTAGTAGGATAGCCAAATTTCTACTTTTTGGTAAGATTCTTTTTTAAGTTTCAAGTTACAGGCAACCCCCGCTTAATGCTATTTCACTTAAGTGCTATTTCTCTGTAACACTCATATTAAATTGATACCTGATTTCACTTAGCGCTCAGTGAGTTTTATTATAATGCTCACAGTTGCCATATTGGGTCATTAAAAACACTTGCAGTCACCATCTTGGATTGTCAGATACTTTTGATTCACTTAACACTCGTGTCGCTTAACACTTGGTTTTTCAGGAACCAATTAAAAGCGCTTAAGTGGGGGTTGCCTTTATTGAGGAGTTTGTGGTTTACCCAAACCACTCTTTTGCTGTGTTCTCTGTCCTTCCTTTGCATTAGAATAGCCTGATCTTTTATCCTTCATATTGCCTCTTTAAGTTACAAGCAACTCTCCTGTACTCCTGTTTTCCATATAATTGCTTCATGGGATCATGCTTACCTTTTTGAGTTTGTTGAACTGTACTTTTTGAAGTCAAATGACTCAACTGTTTTTCTTCTTCCTTCCTTTCCTTAGGATCATGACCTCTAATTTCATAATCACTGTCGCTGAAGTTGACTTTCATCTTCAGAGTTTTAGTAACTTCTATCTTATTAATAAAAAGCAAAATGAGAGAGGTTTCCCCCAGTAGTTTTCTCTCCCATAGGTATCAAAGACTTGTCCCCAGAACAATCCAAACACTGGTTAGGATGTCTAAGTACTATGGTATCACCCTCTGAGCTGACAGGCTGATAATTAAAATCCTCCATAATTGACAGACTCTGATCTGAATACATCATTTAAGAAACTCTCATCCATCACTCCCTCTTCACGATTTGGTGGCCTATACTAGACACCCACCATGATACCTTATATTGCTGTTTTCCACTTTTCATCTTAATCCATAGAATTTAAACAGCTTCCCATTCATGTACCTGAGAAAAGTGAATGCATCTTTAACATATGACATATGAAGTGATGCCATGGGCAGATCTAGAAGTTTGAAAAGTGGAGTATAGATGGTGAGGTGCATCATCACATAAACAACACATTTTTATCCAGTTAAATAAACTGAAAGCTTTACTAATATGCTAGGGGTTACAGCTCTATTATTCAGTTTAAGATTGATTCCCATGGGAAACAATTTTCCCATGGGAAACAGTTTAATATTGAAGCAAAAACAAATATAATTTCATTGGAATTAGTTAAAAAGAATCTGAAATGGGAGCTTCATTACTAGGAGCAGCTAAGAGACAGCAGAATTGTAAAATAAAAGCTAGCTTGATTGGTGGAACATCAAGAACCCTTAAAAGAAGAGAGGTCATTAACACCTGTGGAATGAAGAGTTTAGAAGTGAGCAGGTAGATTCTAAGGATTCATGAAGTCAGTTGACTCCCTCAGCACTGGCTGACCAGAAATACTTCTGCCACTGCCAGGCAGTTGGTTTTAAACTCTGGGTGGAGCAGGAATCAAAGCTAGGATGCCAGTGCACATCTGCCCCTCCCCACCACCTGGATCTGCCTCTGGGTGATATCACCTCATTTCCTTATTCATACATTTTTGTTGCCATGCCATACTGAACTTAAAGCCTTTCTCAAGGCTTAGCAAACCTATGTGTAAAGCTGGTCTCCCTCTCTTTTAGTGGCCCACATCTGTGTTTAGCAGGCCTTTTTCCTGGAACATTCCACCATGGTCAAAAATCCCCAGATCCCATGGGAAACAAAATTTAAGCATCTACATGTTGATTTCTAGGTTGCACTTGCTCATGCCTGGCCCTTTACTCTTAACCTGAAGGATAGATGAAAACATAATATGAGCCTCTATCTCCTTTACTCTTTACTATAGTATTGTCACACCTGGCAGTACTATTTAGTGTCCATATCATGTAGTAGCTAGAGGGCTGGTTGAGTCTCAGAAATCTTTCTGTAATGTCTTGGTTTCAGGAGTGTGCAAGGCCAGTCAGCACACCTTCAGAGACAACAAATAGGTCATCAGATGGATGTCTATGTGCTGCAGAAGGGAGTGACCAACTACCATCACTTTGTGTTTCATCTTGGGAATGGAGCTTTAATCTTCGCAATCTTTGGAGTGCACAGCTTTACTCCTCCTCTGATGCCAGGCTTTTGTATCACTTCAGTGACTGGAGATGGAGATGTGACCAGATGTCATCTTCTACCTTCCTGGCATCCAGTCCTTTCATCTTCCCTGACATATTCTATGGCTAGTTTTCTCCCACAGTTGTGGAAATCATCCTATGCATTGTGTACTGGAGTCTTAAGTTTGGTAATGCTTCTCAGCCTACCCAACTTCTCCTGTTGTAACCTGAGGGAATTAATAGGTACTCAGTCACTGTGTATGCTCCCCCATTTGATTGTCTTTGCAAGGAGAAACTCTGGCATGCATCAGTTGATGCATTTCCAGTAAATCCAAAGAAGTGATTCTCTCACTTTACTCAACATTGGTGTGGCTGCAGCTGGAGTATTGCATCCATTTCTGGGTGCCATAGTTCAACAAGGATATGCTAAAGCTTGAGAGGGTCCAGAGAAGGGCCACCTGCATAATCAGGGACTTGCATGGCAAGCTATTTGAGGAGAGGCTGCAGGATCTCGAACTCTTCAGCTGAAAGAAAAGAAGGCTGAGAGGGGACCTGATTGTGTCTTCCTGCTATATCAGAGGCGTACATCAGGGGCTCAGTGTACAACTGTTCACCAGGGCACCCTGGGGGAAAACTAGAAACAACAGCCACAAACTCCTGGAAGATAGTTTGAGGCTGAACATTAGGAAAAACTTTTTCAAACTAGGGAGTCCAGACTGTGGAACAAGCTTCCCCTAGAGGTGGTGCAATCATCTACCCTAGAGGTCTTCAAGAGAAGACTGGATGGTCACCTGACCAGGGTCATCTGACTCCAGATGTCTTCCCTGCTCATGCAGGGGGCTGGACCCGATGATCCTTCGGGGTCCCTTCCAGCCCTATGATTCTATGACATGCAGGCCATATTCCCCACAAAGACATACCTGGACCTGGGTGAAAGATTCAGAAGCCAAAGGTCCCACCTGGACAATGCCTCCACAGGTAGAAGCAGAGGAAGAGCCAGCAGTGGCATTGGTTTTGTCAGCACAATATCCTCCGACCATTTACTGTGCTTCATGTTCTGGTACCTCTTAGATCAAAAATCCCCTTTCTTCCTTGCCCCACTGATACTTCAGCTAACTCACATAGTTTATATTTTAAAAAAAGATTAATGTAAGGGTAACTCCCTTACAAATTCCCACTCACCTGGCCTTTTTCTCTGCCTTCTGATGTGGCTCCCTCCATCTTGAACTTCTCTTGTTAATTTTGGGCCATCCTTCCAATTTGTCAAGATAACATTGAATCAAATACTATCCTACATTCTCTCCCAGGTCTTTCTCATAGGAAGCAGAAGCTGGAGGATGGAGAGGGAGCCCAGAGACCCTGGCAGCAGCAGGAGCCAAAGCACTGAAAAGACTGTTACCTGGGTGGGAGTTTGCAGGGTACAAATGAACCCTTTCTGGGATGCAAATTGGACAGTCCTGATCTAGTTCATATTTACCTAATTCTTTAATAAAGGAATTATGTGGGATATTGTCATACCTCACTAAATTCAAAATGTATCACACCTACTGCATCCTCATTGTCAAGTGGAGTAGTTATTCTGTCAAAGAAGGAAACGAGATTTGTGTGGAACAATTTGTTCTTGAAAATCTCATGTTTCATTCATCTGGGTGCTTTTAAGCTATTTGTTTGATAATATGTTCTAGAATCTTTCTAGGGATCAAGATTAAGCAAACTGCTCAATAATTCTCTGGGTCATCTTCCCTTTTCCACTTCCCCTTCTGCCCTTTTAGGGAGAAATTCTATGTTCACCCTTCTACACTCCTCTGGGACTATCCTTGTTCTCCACTAGTTCTTGAAGATAATTGCTAGTGGTTTAGAGATAACTTTGGCTTGTTCTTTGAGTGCTTTAGGGTGAATTATATCATTCCCTGTTGACTTGAATACACATCTATCTTATCTGAATATTCTTTAAGCTGTTCTTAAACAGCTCCTATGCTCCTATTCTTGTTCAAATTAATTTTAAGTATTTAGTTAAAATTAACCTTTTTTGCATACTTTACCCTTCTCTGCATTGTACATTTTTTGTTTTCCTTCCCTGCCAAGTAATAAACCTAAGCTTTCCTTTATCTGTCTCTTATTTCCAATATGTGTATAAAACTTTTATTTTGTGCTGCAGCCTTTTATATCCTTGGCTAATTAAAAGTCAGTTTGTCCCTTCACCTTTCTGATTTTGTCCCTGTATCATTTTTCTGTTCCTGTATGCTCATCCTTAATCACATTTTTTCCCCACATTTGTATCACTTGGATTTTCAGGTCCTTAAAGACCTCATGCAACCATGATGGTTTCTTACTCTGCTTTCTATCTCTGTTTTGGAGTAGTTTTTTTTCTTTTTTACGTCATATAATAGCATCATAAGATCATAGGAAAGTAGGGCTAGAAGGAACCTCACAGGGTCATCTAGTCCAGCCCCCTGTTTAAGGCAGGATAATCCCTGTTTAAACTGTCTCAGCCAAGTGCAGCCTAGTCTGCTCTTGAAAACTTCCAAGGATGGAGATTCCACAATTTCTGTGGCTAGCCTGTTCCAATGCTTGCCCACCCTTATAGGCAGAAAGTTCCTCCTAATCCAGCCTAAATTTCTCCTGCTGTAGCTTGAGGCCTTTCGTCCCAGTCCTATCACTTACAGCCACAGACCAAAGCCCTGTAATTGCCCTTCAGGTACTTGAAAACTGCTATTAAATCTTCTCTTCTTCATGCTAAATAACTGTTATCCTTTTCACATAATTTCTCAGTGGTGGCAGATGACAGAACAAAGAGCAATTGTCTCAAGTTGCAGCAAGGGAAGGTTAGGTTACATATTAGGAAAAACTTTTTCAGTAGAAGGGTAATAAAGCACTGGGACAGGCTATCCAGAGAGGTTGTGGAATCTCCATCCTTAGAGGTTTTTAAGACCCAGGTAGACAAAGCCTTGCATCGGATGATCTAGTTGATGATGGCCCTACTTTGAGGGGTTGAACTAGATGACATCCTGAGGTGTCTTCTAACGCCTATTTTTGTGATTCTGTCTTGCCTCCCAGGCCCCTAATTTTGCCTCCCAGGCCCCTAATCATTTCTGGTTGCTGCATACTGAACTCTAATCTCTTTCAGTATCTTCCAGCTGTCCTGTACTTCTTTATCCCTCAGCTAATCTTCCCAAGGCATGCACAGTTTGCTGAAGTCTACTTTTCTGCACTCCCTTATCCTTATTCTGAAGCTCTCACATCTTTCTTTGTTAGAATAATCCATGGAAAACACTTCCATTTAAAATTGCTGTCCATCATTAGGAGGAACGGGTTGAGAACCTTATTAAACAGAACCACATTTTCAATAACCACTTTCCTAATGGCTTTCTCCAGCTACTCTCCAATGTGTTCCAAGAGCATAATGATCCTTTCTGTCCTGCTGCTATCCTGGTAATTTCAACTGATATCCTGGTAACTATCAGTCTCCCATTACCACCAGGTCATATCCTGCAGAAACTCCTGAAAGCTGGTCAAAGTAAGCATCACCCTCTATCTTCTGATCAGGTGGTTATGATGTCCACTGCCGTGGTGTTGCCCCTTTTCTCATCTCTTTCCCTTTATGCAAAGACATACCTACATTTCACTGCTTCAGAGACAACTTATACATCCTTGTATATGTGTTCACAGTGTGTATACCATATGTAAACAACTTGTGTGTGTGTGTGTGTGTGTGTGTGTGTGTGTGTGAGAGAGAGAGAGAGAGAGAGATCTCAAATCTCACAAAATTCCATCCAGGAAGAGCACACACCAACTGCAGATGCTTCCTCAGCCTGATGAAGGATTTTTAAACCTGAAAGCTTTTTAAGAAAATGTTTTCCAACTATTTAGTTTGTCTAATAAAAGATATCAGATTTACCCAAAGAACCTTGTCTGCCTTGGTCTTATTAAATAATTAATTGTGAATTTGAATGTACTTTACACATTATCCTATCAGGTTAATTCTTAGATTCTAAGGGCTAATTTTGGTGGGAACTGGAGCCATCTGGAAAAGACTTAGGAACAGAGGACTAAGGAGTAGAAAGTTTTAGACTGCACTAATTCTAAGAAAAGAGTGGATTTTCTCCTGCTTGCTATGCCAATTGGATGAAGACATACTAGTGAAAATGCCTTTTTCCTCTTGAGAAAGTGACTGGATTTTTTGCAGACATAAGAATTAGAGTTGCATGAAATTGCTATTTTAAATTTACTAGTGGTTCTTAAATCATTTGGGCCAAACTTGCACCTGTTTTCTAAGGCTCTCATCCAGTCAAAAATTTAAGCACATGAATAATATCATAGGATTGACCACAATTTTAGAAGTTCTGATCCAGGAATGCAGTTGAGAGACATGCTTAAATTTAAATATACAGATATGTAGCTCCTATTCAGATTAGAGGTACTGAGTTGCTTGTTTTACTTGATTGGCACCCATGAGAGTCTTGCCTCATAAATAGAAATGTACATATATGATTTGTCCATGATGTCACGAGTTATTGCCCAAAATTTTGTCCACATTTCAAGAGTTATTGTCACCCATTTAAATCTATCTTTGTTTCTATCATGTTTAATGCATATGGAATCTTATATCTTCAGTAATCACCTTCTTTTTAGAATGAACAAAAATGCCATTGGTATGTCAATCATCATTTACTATGGCCAACAGCTTTAATGAACTGGAGCCCTGGCAGGGGTCCCCCCCATAGAGAACTGTGGAGGCCCGTGTGCTGTCATGGGGCTATGGAAAAACTGAGTCTTGAGTTCTTTATTTCTTTTGCAAAAGTCGATGATCTCATTAACACCCAAGAGAAAGCAAAGATTCTCTCGCTTTGTTCTCTCAGCCGCTTTTATTATTAGTAATCATTGTATTACCATTTAACATTGTCTTCCTCATTGCTTTTTAAAATTGATGAGTTTGAGTTTACACTGGATCATACAATGAGCATGTCTACATGAGACATTTACTGTGCTGCAGACTAATTAGTGGCACAGTAAATTTTTCAGCATTTACAAGTACCCCCCCTATTAGACTGGAGTAAACTAATTTACTATACAACAGGATAGTGCTTGTAAGTACAAGTACTTGTAAGTACACAGCAGGATAGTACTTCTTACAAGCTGAGGAGTAAAAAACTCTGGTATAGATGCTGCCCCAGCTGGCTGGAGCACAAAGGTGCCCCTGCTGGCTATCCTCACATTGAAGCTCCTTCACGTGCCAGCCAGCCCTTTGCAGCATGTTGAGCTGGGGGGAAGGAACCTCAGGCTGGCAGGCTGACCCCTGGAGCCCTCTGCTCCACCCTGGCTCCATGTGCTACGCATGAATAAACTGTGGAGCTTATTGCTCCACAGTTAATTTCTTCCAGGAACAAGTCAAAACAGTGTACCTGGGAGCAATAAACTCTGGAGCACTAAGAGCTGCAGTTTATTCATGCACCATAATTGTATGTGTAGACATGCCCAGTGTTTTTATTTTATTTTTCACTGTAATACATGATACTAATATTTTAAGTAAATATTATTTTATACATATATTTTATGTATGCATACATGGGGTTTTTTTGGTCTTAGCTGTGCTCATGATCCTTACATTGAGCTTTTCCATTATATGTCCATATTATGTGAGATATTGCATTTTATAGAGAGAACAGCAAAAACAAGACATTATATTCAAGTGAGAGACCTGAAATTTCACATAGCATGAGGATTTAGTAACTCCTTTATTTATTAAGTCATTATTCAGGCTACCACATTTAAGCTGATGTCAGCCACTTTTTATAACAAGGTCTCATTTCATCCTGTTGTTTTGTGTCGATTTTTTTAATTGGTCACTTTTTGCCACCTTAATTTAGCTGATATAATGCATATAAACACAGGGTCATAAATATTATATAATATAAATTAGGAATGGAGAACATCTTAAATATAGCTCCAAACTGAAATCTGACTAGTAGGGCTAAGAGCCATTAGGTCCTTGTGCTCTGTCCCAATATAACAAGTAGCAATGCCTGGATTCACAATTTTCCTTTTGGGCCGCATTCCTTGCTCTTCTCTTCCTCCATCACTGGTACAAAAGTATGATTGATCCCATAATAAATACAGTGTAAAAGGATCAAGGCTTTCACTAGACAGGGAACAAGCACACTGTTGCAGAACCAAATTATAGAAATAGTTTGAGTACTGAAGAGATTGTCAGGGGAAACATATATGTACATATATATATAAGCCTGAAGCTTTACTTTTGTGAAGCACTCAGAGCCTTTTTGAGAAACTCTGAAGAGACTTTTTTGAGATCTATTCTTAGTGCTTCTCAGAATCCAGTGAACAAATGATAACTAGGGGGAATAGAGCATTTTAAGAAACCAATAGGAAGAAAGTTTGGACTGGGTAGGAAGAAACGCATGCTAACAAGGTCTATTACTGTTTAGAACCACCTTTTGATGGAAATGGTGGGAAAGAAACAGGCACTCAGATGCTTAAAATAGGCACTCAGATGCCTAAAAGAAGACTAAGGTGAACTGTATATGGCTGCCTGCACGTGTGGGATGCCTGCTCTGATGCGTTCTAATTAGAATGGGTTGGGGCAGACTTGCTTAACCGCGTCTGCTGGTGCGTTCTAATTAGGACGTTCCAGCAGCCTCACTGTGATGTGTATCCAGCATCCATGTGTTTCTACAGAGCAGTGGAAGTGCTTTAACTAAAGTTCATTGAACGAGCCTCGGTTAAAGCACCCTCATTGGCATTTTGAAGCATAGGACTTTGATTACATAAGATGTTGCAGGCATTTTAATTAGAGTGGCTCCCAAGAGCTACTTTAATTAAAACGCCCTCCACCCCCATCCCAGAGAACATGTATAGATGCCATATGTGCTCAAGGCCAAAGAAGGGATACAAAAATTCACTGAATCCACTTAAATTAATTTGAAACCTACCTTTTAGATCACAAAGCCAGCAGGACACCTAAAGTGAGGTCAGGAAGGAATTATTTCTTTGGGTCAGAGTGACACGCAGTGTAGAGGCTCCCTCAAGTTTTATATTCCTATATAAATGAAAACTATTCTACTATAGCTGAACTAACTTACTGCTTTTTCATTGTCTCTTAATACATTTAAGCAGTCAGTAGCTCAGGCAATTTATATCCACCTTTTTATGATTTCCTCATTGTGTAATACGTTTTTCAGACTTTGGAAGAAGAATACTAACTGGGTGTCATCTAAACAATAAAGTTGCCCAAGGTCATTTTTTAACTTAGATTTTATGAAAGTAAAATACACGTAGCATAGGATTAGGAAGGCCAAAATCAGGTTTAAAGGCCACAAATACTAAGTATTTCATCAGGCTTATTTTTATGAGGCAGCAATGAAAATGCTTTGATGATCTCATATACTGAATTGTGCCAGAGGCAAAGAAATTATAAACTTACTTTGCCCTTTATTTTCCCTCTGTCTACGGAATCATTTCCTAGAAGGTAATGCAAGACTACAGCTATGGTCAGTCTGCTTGTCTAATGAACAGGTTTATTAGCAAACTAATGAGTAATAATAGAAAATGGAAAGGAACAAAAAAAATTGCTTTGCAAATCTGGCCAAAAAAAGTTTCTAAGCAGATTAAATCTTAACAAAAAACTGTGGCAATCCACCAAAATTGAAAACTGCATCCAACAGTACTGGGGGCACATTTTAGGAATGTAAATGAAGGCTAACTACAAGCCTGAACTCTCTCTCATTTGTCCACATTTCCAGTGTAAGACCACTGTAACACCATTGGCTTCACTCCTGATTTACACCAGTATGAGACTGGAAAAAGTCCTAATATCTTATGACAAAAATAGTAAATTACGTGAAATACACTGAACACAATTATAGTTGTTAAAATGGATTGTATTATCCCAAGGCAAATCATGAATCCTCTCTACTAAATCCTACTACTAAAATGGCATGTATATATGTTGTCCTTACATTTCTCACTATTGTAAAACATAGGGGATAGATTTTAAACATAAATCAGTATAAGTGATCAAAAATTAGTTCTTATCTGTAACACAACAGAAATTCACAACACACAAGCCACTTTCATAATGGTCAAAACTGATGTAAAATAAACCTGGATAGATGTAGTATCAGACTTAACTGATTTAAATAAAATGGTTTATTGAACTTCTGTCCCTGATCCATTCCGGGTTCAAGTTAACTCACAGTCCCCAGCACCCCAGGATGCTTTGCACCTTTCCCACAAAGCCCCCCTCACAAGGTGGATGGGCTAGCCTTGGCCCAAGTTGTCTGCTCAAGCCAAGTAGGGAGACATGCTCTAGCACGCCTTAGTTCCTGGCCTGGGTCACTACAGGCACATGTCTGCTTTTCTGGACTCAAAAGTGAATCTCTGTTCACTTGCTTTTTGGTTTATCTACACAGTTTAAAATTGCATCGATTCAGCCTTGAGCTTTTGACTGTTTGTACTTATCTGAAGGGAGACGTGCGAGTTAATGTGGCAGTGCAAACAAGAGTTTTTTAGTGCTTTTATTTCATTTTATCTTGCTTTTCTATGAATTTAATAAAACAGTAATGAGCTAGGTACAGTCAGACAATTATACACAATTATAGAAGAGGTTCACTGAGTGAAATGATCATTTTATAATTTTTCCAGTTCAGTACTTAGCCTACAGCTCAAGTTTTTCAAGTGGTATACAGAAGAGACTGGTGTATAAGTCTTCATCAAGCACAGAAAGAGGTAAAGATTGAAATGAAACAAGCAAGAATTCAATGGAAACAATGTACATTTTTAACACTGAAAAAGCCTTCCATATTTGTTTCCTAGTGTTGTTTATGGAATGTAAAACCCCATGGGCATTTAAATTCTTTCTAGGTGCAGATTTATAACAAAGACTTGAAGAAATCAGTGTGAAGAAAAAAAGTCAGGCTATATAGTTCAAGCAAAAGTGAATAAACATACAAACAATGCTGAAAGCTCAATTTAGAGTATTGTGTTTTCAAGATGCAGAATTAATTTAAATCTCTTGGACAAACTCACAGGTGCAGCCAGAAAATAATTACAAAATTTATGACCTATAGGTGCATCCAATAAAAGGCTGTAGGCAGACTGTAGTAACTAGATTTTATTCTACTTATTTGGCATCTGAATGGGTTTAGGCACTTAAATGTGATTCTATTTCATGCTGCTTGATTTCCTGGGAATCCACTAATATACTATTTGTGTAACACACCATCTTCCTTTTAAGAATGAGTCACAAAGCTGCAAGGGGGAGAAGTAACCACTCATGTTTTGTTTTAACGCTTTTTCAGGAACTTGAACATGTATTCCAGAAGTGTGATCCAAGAAAACCCTGCTTCATGATTGCCTCATGTACAGATGGTTAAACTCTTTAGACCTCTCCCTTTCTAACCAGAAAGTTTCAGAAAATGGGCACATCTACATGAGATGGCTTACTGCACATTAGACTAATGTAATGCACAGCAAAATGTCACCATCTATATGTATGGCATTTTCTGCTGATTAAATTAGTTTACACATACAGGTATTAGATAAACAGTGCATTAACTAATGTGAAGTACTGCATGTGTAGATGCTGTCATCAGATGCAAAGTACACCTAGTCAGCCACACTAGCCGGGGGCCAGCTTCCTACTTGGGAAAGAGCCATATGGCTATTAACTTCTCCAGTCACATGGCATGGACATCTTTTCAGCTGTCTGATACTGGTGTCTAGACCTGTGGCCTACCCCAAGGGCCTATGCTAGCTGCTGCTTGTCCCTGGGGACTTTGCCTCACCAGTGTGGGCATTTGCTGGCTGCAGCAGCTCCATGGACCCCAGATCTGCTCTCTGGGGCCCATGCCAGCCTTTGCCTGGCCCATGGGCTTCATGCCCCAGTGTTGTGGACATGTGCTGGGTCTTGCAGCCCTGAGGACCCCATGTTTGTCCCCAGGAAATCCACCTGGGCAGTCTGCCTCCTGGGCACCATGCCCCACCCCTACAGGCACATGCCAGATGTTGCTACTCCAGCAGTGGGCCCCAAGCAAGGAGGACAGGCCAAGGAAGGCCTCAGCAGCCAGCATCTCTAGCTTCTCCTTGGAAGGGGCCACTGCCTAGGTAGCCAGGTGCCATACCTCCATGTCCTGGGTCACTTCAAGCAGACAGACCATGTCACCACATCCAGAGACCAAGTCCAACTGCCAGGAGTTCCTTCCACACCTGTCTGGTAAGCCTTACACAGGCAGAAGAGCTGGGGATGGGGAGGGGGTACTATAGCGACCCATGCCCATGCCAGCTCATCTGCCTGCCCCTGGGTTCCATGCTTGGACCACGAGGCCCCACATGGAGAAGTGGGGGATGCCTCCCTCCCCTTCCTTTCCCACTCCTTGCATGGCGGCACAGGAGCAAACTGCCTGGGCTGTAGGGAGGAGAAAAGGGGGAGTTGGTCTGAAGCCTCTATGTAAGCTGCTGGCAAGAACCAGCCCTGGTCTGACTTTGGCTTGGGAGGAGGTGAAGCACTACCTGCACCAGCCAGGGCCCCCTGGCCCTGCTTCTGAGCCTGGTCTTCCAGTGGGCCAGCCCCTTGCTTGGGCCACTACCCACTGCTCATCTCCCCTCTGTGTGTCCCCTAAGTGGGAGCTGGTCATGATTTGCCCAGCTCTGCACCCATGCCCTGCTTGCCCCAGGCCCATGGAGAAAGAGGAGGAGGAGCATGTGGAGTGGGCTGAACAGCACTCACCTTTGCCCCAGGCCAGCCCCCGGCCTGCCATGTCTGTATCCATAGTGATGCCACCAGAGGCCAGTGTGCAGGGCACCTTACCCTGGGAGCCATGCCATTGGCACCTCCACCCCACAGTCCCCCTGAGAATTGTCAATGCACCAGTTCATGGGGATGAGGATGCTTTATTAGTGGTAAGCATTGGAGTTAGGGGTGGGGACTGGTATTGGTCAGGGAGGTTGGGAGGGATTTTGTTGTTGGAGAGGGAGGGTGGGTCTGTTGCTTTGTTTTGAAGGGAAATAAAGATTGGTGTTTGGAAACTGTCCACAGTGGACATGGTCTTAGGGATATGCTTTGGGCCTGGAGTTCATGGATAGCCACCCAGATGGCCTACTGTGGAAGGTGGAGGAGGAGGAAGTGGTCCATCAGTACCTCATCCACAAGGTGCCCTGGACCTGCTGCCAGATGTGCAGCTCCCCCAGGGCTGGGCGTAGGAGGGGCATTTTTGCCATTGCCACTGAAGCTAGTACTCCTGGTGCCAGGCTTCCTCCACCCACCATGCCTCCTTCATCTAGGCCTTGTGGAAGAGCTTACTCTGGGCCTCAAAGCTGTTGTGCAGCAGGCAGGCTGCAGCAATGACCCAGGGGATGTTGGTTTTGGTGAACTCAAGGAGGATGGTGAGGATGTGCCAGCCTCCCTTGAATGCCCAACTTCGGCTGTTGAAGTGTGCCTGGTGTGGGTTGAACTGGTTGGTGTTGGGGTGCATGAGTCAAGGCAGTAGTGGGTAGTAGTGGAGTCCCTGATGGGAAGGAGAAGCAAAGTCACATCACCTGGCTGAAGGTTATGTGTCTGTGAGAAGAGTGGGACTCAGAAGCACACCACCATGTCCAGTAGGTAGGTGACCTGGAGCATAGGGGGGCCCAGCATATCCCTGAGGGCACCACAGACCTCTAGGATGGCCTTTCCAGTGGTTGTCTTTCCCACCCCAAGCAGATAGCTGATGTAGCACAGTCTGGTTGGTGTTGAGTTGAAGACAGTGATGGGTGATGGCCATTTGGTTTCTGCATGGAAGGGAGGACACATGGTGGTGGGCTGGTACTCAGTGCAGGTGGAGCTGTTGGAGTGGCCTGGAGATCCTGGAACCTGATTTGAGTCATCTGGAATGAGGCCAGCCACTAGTCATCATCCTAGGTATGCTGGATGATGTGGTGCCACCAGTTGGGCCCAGAAGTGGTCAGGTTACAGCCTCAGGAACTTGTTGACAGTGGTTGCATCCATGTCAGTGTCATCAGCACCTCTGCCAGGGTCTGGAAGGTGGCCCAAGGTCTGCTCAATAATGATCTGGGTCAGGGGAATGGGCTCGGCCCTGTGATCAGGACAGAGTCAGGCAGAAGCTGCCCCAGGCGTGACTGCTCCTGTTGGACATATATCTGTGCTGGACAGGGAGCACGTGTAGATGTGTTCCCAGGCAAAGCTTAATGTGTCTGAATTTACTGTGCAGTAACATTTTAGGCACATTAATTGTACATGTAGACACACCCAGTGCCTGCTGTTTTGCTTCTGCACATGCTCAGGACTGCTCCAATATGCACAACTAGGTACCTAGTTCCCACCTTAACCCCATTTAGATCCTTTTGTTAAATCTGGATGAAGAATGAGAGATACATATGGTCAGCAGGAAAGCAAGCAAGAGGTGGTGAGGCTTGGTAGCACAGTGGATAAGATACTAAGCTATGACTTCTATTATTAGGTTCCAGTTTCTCAGGTTTCTTTCTGCTTTTTCTCCAAAGACTGCAAAACGCATAAACAATCTAGGAAAGGGTTCAGAATACAAGATTATCCTTGACATGCCCCAATCCCTGAGTTAGAATGATGCTCCTCACTTATCTCCTTTTGACCCCAAAATCTAACATCCCTTGTTGCACAGTAAGCACCAATGGGAGAAGCTGTGGTGCTACCAGTCAGGTCCAGAAGTGGTTAGGCCAGAGCCTCAGGAGCTTGTCGACAGTGGCCATGGTGGCCTAACCTTCCTTCTACCTACAGTTGAGCCTAATTAATAACTAGTTGGAAGCAGGAGGGAGAAGATGTATGTTTGAATGTCCTCAGGTTGAGAGAGACCTAGAATACAGATTTCTTATCTCTTTGTGTGAGTGCTTTAAGCACTAGGTTATGTAAAAGGTGAACAGCAGCTTCCCCTCTGGTTATGTTTTTAAAAAATCCACAGAGGAGTAATTTGCTAAAACTAGTTTTTAAACAGTAGCCCAAATTTCTACCCTGTGTATCTGAAGAACTGTTACGGAGGAATTTGATAGCTCAGGGGGCTGGTAATGGGATACAGAGCCTTTCACATTCCAGTAATAATTTAGAATGTGGTCTAGGTCAATAGTGGCTGAAAAAATCCTCTCTTATAGCTGTTTTGTAGTTCATATAAAATAAAATTGAATTTCCAGTTGAATTCATCAATGCAATTCTCATTGGACTGATGTTCATATCAACTAAGGCACTGTCTTGCTTGTCTAGACTTCGATCAAAGATCAAGGGCTAAAGCAGTAAAGTGATCAGAAAACCTGAACTACCATCTTATGCTTTGAAGGTGGGCCCATCAGAGCAAGATTGAAGAATGTTTGGAAGCAGAGGGCAGTTGCCTGCCTAGAGTGACTTGAGTAGATAAAAAAAGAATTTCATATTCCAAGCTGTCAGTCTAGCATCTTATGTAGACTGAAAACATACTTTTTTTTAAAAAAAAAGCAGGAATACCATATTAAAAGTCGCAATATATTAGATTTGAGCAATAAAAGAAAATAACTGAGAGCCTTTTTCCTCTACAGCTGAAAAAAAAATCTGAAACTATCCACTTCATCATCCTGTGCTGTCTATGTAAATGATTACATTATCTATCAAATCAGTATATTCAGACTGATATCATCCATCCTCAGAAACAGCCTACATTCAGTCAAGTAATGATGACACCTGTTCAGTTTTACAGGAAATACTGAATGAAGTTCTCAGCACACACATCTTAAAAACACATAGACATAACATACTGATAAATACAAATATTTTACTTTATATTACAATGTAACTCTCTAGAGATTTTATTAGGTACATGGACTAAATTCAGGACCAACTGAAGTTAATGGGGAAAAAGTACATCCATTTCTAAGTACTTGATAGTTTCAAGCACAATGCAGCAGGGTTCAAGAAAAGTATAAATATGAACCAATTATAAATAGAAATTGTTTTATGCTTTGATGAGGACTGTCAAGGAGCTTTTCAATGATTCCTAAGGAGTCTATCATTTATTTTAATCAGTTTGCTTACAAGGGCAAATGGTTACTTAATTTGCTTAGATGTAGACTTTTCTTATGAAAATGGCTATCCCTTTGGCCTGATTCCATACTGGAACACTGAGTGATTTGGAAGCACTTAAAACAGCTTATTTTAGTTATGAATAAATGTTAAAAGCATGGTCCTTTTTGTTGATGCAGAGAGCTACGTGAAGTATAGAAGACCCAATACTCATATAGAGCCTACAATGAAACTTGTGAAAAATACAGTTTTCCCAAACAATCAGACTTTTCAGTTCAAAGCCATTGTTTGCAATCACTTAGTTCAGGACTACCGAACTTCTGGCCCATGGACTGCATGGAACTGCATCTCCCACTACTTGACAGTGTGGGAGGGGCCAGAAGAGACTATGCATTGTTAGTGCAGCCTATGCTTCAGGGTGCTGGGGGCTGTGTGCCACCGATATTGCCCATGTGTTAGGGGGATGGCAATGGAACTGTGCACCACCTGTACTGCCCATGTAGCAGGGGACCAAGGGGCTGCCCCTGTAGTGTATGGCCTACATGGTGTGTAGCAAAAGGGTCATATGTTGGCATCATGTATAATCTTTGTCTATGCCAAATTTGGACAGCCCTGACTTAGATGACTGGCTTTATTCATCTGTACATCTTCAACAATCTGCATGATTTGAGGTCTTATGAACCTGCTTTTTCCTTTAAGTTCAAAGCACTTCAATGTTTGTATATTGCCTTAACATGTCAACTTAATTCAGATCTTTGATAAACTTTCACTTAATTTGATTTGCTTTTGTATTTGATTATAACAAAGTATATTAAAATATAACATTTTGATTATATTTTTAGGTGGGAGTTCAGTTTGTACCTGAACAGATGGAGAAGTAGATTTAAAGATAATAATTCATGAACAGTTGGCGTCTGTTTAGAAAATGAACCTTTTATGAGGATGGAGTTTTGATTCTTCTGCATTTTTTCTAGTGTGAGAGTTACTTAACATTTTGGCTAGGGACAGAAATTATGCACAGACCAGTAAAATTGATCAGAAACTGGTTCAAATATATAACACAACAGAAATTCAGTACATGTAAACTGCTTTCAAAATGATGGAAATAGGTTTAAGATAAATGTGGATGGATGTAGTATCAGACTTAACTGATTTAAGCTAAATCAGTTTATTGAACTTCTGTCCCAGATCCCTTCCAGTTTCAAGTTAACTCACAGTCCCTAGCATCCCAGGATGCTTTGCATCTCCCCTGCAAACCCCACCTCACAGGGTGGATGGGCGAGCTATGATCTGAGCTGCGTGGTTCAGCCGAGGAGGGAGGCATGCTCTAGTACCCGCCAGCTTCTGGCTTGGGCCTCTGCAGGC
The DNA here is from genome assembly GCF_052110815.1 of Crocodylus siamensis. Taxonomy (NCBI): domain Eukaryota; kingdom Metazoa; phylum Chordata; order Crocodylia; family Crocodylidae; genus Crocodylus; species Crocodylus siamensis. The sequence goes on along the minus strand of NC_143395.1, from coordinate 84,688,166 downwards.
ATGTGGCTGTATTTCTGGATTCAAAACTGAATGTATGTTTACTTGCATATTGAGTTAATCTATATAGCTTACACTAACCTGTGAAGATTGAAGTGATTTAGCCTTGGGCTTTTTGACTGTCTGTACTTAGCCTTTTGGTGGAATTAAGGGCTGATTTTGGTATGTGTTTGGGTAAGGTATTTGAGTTAGCTAAAGCTAGGTAACTATTTTGAAGTAAAATCTGAGTGAAGATTAAGCAATTAATAGTTTTCAACTGAGATAGAGGATACATGTAGATTAACCTTTAAATAAGTGTTGAAACTTGTGTGAAAATTACAGCCTAGCTTGTCTTCCCTAGAGTTCTATCTAAATTGAGTTGAGAATACAACTTTGGCCCTGGTACACAACCCAATGATAAGATCCAAGCTTTGTAGCTTAAATACACTGCAACTATTTGATCTCAGTCTGGAATACTATCCATCAGTAGCTGATACAGTTCAGGTCATAATTCCTCCTCTAATCATTCCAATTTATATTGGTGTCAGCCTGGTCACAGCATATTGCTGGAACCCCGAAACCTTTTCTTCATAGAAGCATTCTAAAGAGAGATGGGGAAAATAATTTTTTCCCCTTTGCTGTATCAGGTTAGAATCTTCATCCTGTTTTTTCTGGTTTTCTTATGGGCCATTTTTAAAGATCACTTTCAGAAACATCCTAATTGTATGGCCTTGAACCTTAACCTCCAAATCTCTCCAAACAGGTTCTTAATCACCTGTAAGGAAGTGAACAAACGCATTCTGTCTAGGTCATTCTCATGGTGTGAGAGAATTATTTCCTACCCCCAAAGGAAAAGGCAATAGCAGTTCTCTCCTTCATCTTCTTTTTCTTCTTCTTTGTCATTGTCTTGTTGTGTCCTGTCACCATATTCACACGTGAGTCTAAAAACGGGCCCATGCTAAGTCTAAAGCCTTAGTGAGGTCCTTGTTGGTGCATGGTTCCCCCATATGTGGGCAGGCCAGTAGGTTTTCTACAGTCTGAAAGTTTCCTCTACATTACATATAGTATTTGTTTCATTAGCATATCCCTACATTTGCATATTAACTTTAGTTTTACTGACCTCTGTTCAGAGGCAGTTCAAGCTCTGCACCTGCAGGAAAATGTTTGGCAGTTTGAGACTAATTATAATTCCCTCCAGGGTCTTCTCTAGTTGTGACTGCCACCTTTTTTTTCACATAGCTGCCAGCCTTTCATGCAGTGGCTAACAATAGCACCAAGGTTGTGGGTTCAATTCCCCCTATGGAACAGAAGTCATTTCCTGCCTTATGCAGGAGGTTAGACTAAATGACCTCTTGAGGTCACTTCCAGGCCCTACTTTTCTATGATAGGTTTTAGTCTACTGGGAGTTGCAATATGACAGTGTTATAGATTCCTCATCTTTGATCTGCCTGTGTTCTATTTTGCTTGCTGCTGCTCTCCTGATACCTGGTGAGGTGATTCCAGTGAGTAAGAAACTGTTGATATTCATTGGTTTAAGGCAAGGCATCCAGTAATGCATCCATGACTTTTGTTCAGCACAGTTTCTATCTTCTTTGCTATATGTGGCAAGAGAAGATCAGGGTATAAATTCTGCTTTTCCAGCATCAAAGTGCAAGTAGCCTTCTTTAGCTACTTCTGAGTGGCCTCCATCTCTAGTGTTTTTCTCCATCACCAGAAGGGGATACCTTAAATGAGCCTTAAATGATCTTCCCATCAGTAAGCTAAAGCCTCCTATACATTTAGTTTGCAGACAGCATCCTTGTCCGCCTAACAACATGGTTTTGGGGTTGGAACTGTTCTGGATGTTGTTAATTGACTGACCTTGGGAGGAAAAACCTGCAGCATGCTTATAGGCTTGGCAGTGCTACTCTGGTTAGGACTACAGATGAAAGGGACTTGGGGGTCATGATTGACCACAAGGTGAACATGAGCCTTCAGTGTGATGCTGCAGCTAGTAAAGCAAGCAAAACGCTGGCTTGCATCCATAGATGCTTCTCAAGTAAATCCCGGGACGTCATTCTCCCATTGTACTCAGCCTTGGTGAGGCTGCAGCTGGAGTACTGTGTCCAGTTTTGAGCTCCACAATTCAAAAAGGATGTGAAGAAGCTTGACAGGGTGCAGAGGAGAGCCATGCACATGATCAGAGGTCAGGAAAACAGACCTTATGATGAGAGGCTGAGAGCCATGGGGGAAAGCGCAGGCTCAGGGGTGATCTGATGGCCACCTATAAGCTTATCAGGGTGCTCATCAGGATCTGGGGGAATGTCTGTTCACCAGAGCCCTCCAAGGGATGATAAGATCAAACAGTCACAAACTCCGCTGCGAGCGATTCAGGTTGGACATAAGAAAGAACTTCTTCACTGTCCAAGTCCCCAAGTTTTGGAATAGACTGCTGCCAGAGGCAGTTTGAGCACCCACTTTGAATGCCTTCAAGACACATTTGGATGCTTATCTTGCTAGGATCCTATGATTCTTGGTGACTTCCTGCCCCTGCGACAGGGGGCTGGACTCAATGATCCTCCGGGGTCCCTTCCAGCCCAAATGTCTATGAAATCTATGAAGTCTATGAAATCTATGAAATAGTAGCAGCCATGTGTGGGTACGTCTACATCAGATGCTTTACTATACAGTAGACTAATCTACTGCACAGTAAATCATCACTCTCTACATGTGCACAACATGTATTGTGCATTAAATTCTGTAGATACATAGGGAGCAAAAAAAATTGTGCTCCACTGTGGGACTCCTACTGAATATACAGGGGCAGCCCATAGTCAATCCCCATGAAAAGGCAAAACTCCTAAATACATACTTTACATCAGCATTCCTGAAATCAAAAGGGGCTGTTTGCCTGACCAGAGGCCCAGGGAATATGGTGAAGACAACAGACTACATGAATTCAGCTTCAAACAGGTGAGGGGTCTCCTAGAACACCTGGACATTTTCAAGTCCACTGGGCCAGAAGATCTGCATCTGAGAGTTCTGAAAGAACTGTCTGAGCTCATAGCAGCACCACTGGCAAAATCGTCTGAAGAGTTGTGGAACTTGGGAATGGTCCTGGATGACTGGAAAAGGGCCAACATGGTAGCCATCTTTAAGAAAGGGAAGACTTTGGTCCTAGGTAAAATTTTTTCAATTACAGACTGGTATTTGACAGGGTGTTAAGAAGCAACCAGAACAGCTTTGTTGAGGGTAGATTATGCCTGACAAACCTAGTGTCCTTCTACGACCAGGAAACTAACCATCTGGATGAGGGACATGAGGTTGATGTAATTTACATAGACTTCACCATAACGACACAATGGGTGGTGGTCCACTGGTTGGCACAGAATCTGAGTGAGACCTGGGGGTCACAATCGACTGGAAGATGAACATGAGCCAACAATGTCAGAAGGGCAAATAGAACTCTGGCATGCATAAGCCAATGTGTTGCCAATTCATCCAGGGAGGTACTCATCCCTCTCTATTCAACATTGGTGATGCCACAGCTGGAGTATTGCGTCCAGTTCTGGGCACTTTAAGAAGGATGTTGATAAGCTTGAGAAAGTACAAAGAAGGACCCATATGATTAAGGGCATGGAGGATAGGTCCTATGAGGAGAGACTCTGGGAACCAAACCTGTTCAGTCTGAGTAAGAGAAGGCTGAGAGGTGACTTGATAGCCTCCTAAAAGTATGTTAGGGGTAAGCATCAAGATCTAGGGAAGCAACTCTTCAGGAATGCATCTCAAGAAAGGACAAGGACCAATGGGCAGAAGCAGGTAGAGGGTAAGTTCAGGCTGGACATAAGAAAAAAAAAATGCCTGTGAGGGTCACTAGAATCTGGAACACACTCCCAGCAGAGGTGGTGTAATCATCACCCTTGGAGGTGTTCATGATGAGGCTGGACAAGCATCTTGTTGAGCTTGTCTGAGCCCAATAACTTCCTGCCCATGGGAGAGGACTGGACTTGATGAACTCCCAGGTCTCTTCTGGTCCTTTGAGTCTATGTTTCTATTATATGAAATTAGTCTACTGCATACTTAGGTAGTACCTGTACCTAAACCATACAATGGGCACTGACTGGACACATCTACATGAGAAGCAATATCACTGTAGTGATGAGCTATGATGATGTAGCTTATTGCTATGGAAATGTAACACTGGTGGTCATGAACCATGATGCCAATGCTACTGTGCAGTGGGTCATTGCTACTCCACAGTAGTTCATAAATGACCCGTATACCACTGGAACTGCACAGTAATGGCTAAATGACATTTGGCAAGTACTAAATGACTGTGCAGTTGGGACATACATGTAGATGCACCCTCTTGCAGCAAATTTTTCTTCAAAGGAAAAATACAGGACATAAAGGATCTGGTTTCATATCAATAGAGGACAGAGGACAACCAGACTGTCCTCTATGATGGCCACCCTAATCCCAAATGCCTGAGACATCAGTCCAGGGCTTCAACTGGACAGAGCAAGAGATTGGTGACCTTGTAGTGGTCTGGGATGAGACAGAAGTGCAGCAGCAGTTTGGCTGGACACCCAGGCAAATACTCACATCTGCGAGGCCATGGTGGCCTGCATGCAGGAGTGCAGCCACAATCTGGTCCAAACAGAGTGCATGCGTAGATGCTTTCCCAGAGAAGACTTAGCGCACCTTATTTTACTGAGCAATAAGTCTAAGTCACATTAATAGCATGTGTAAACATTCCCTGCCTGCTCTAACTTGTTCTAGAGAAAATTCAGATCCTAACTGCTACCAGTTCAAGGGAGCCCTGATTGAGAGAGAGATTATTTTGTTTCAGTGCAGATGAGGATTGTCCACTCTCTCTTTTCCTAGCAAACTTCCAATTCCTAAACATACACGTTATCTGCCTGCTATCAAGCTGTCTGGTTAATTTAAAATGAACTGTTTGTGTTGCCAGTAGATAGAGCTGTACAGAAATAAAAGTTTGCCTCCAGTAAGATTTCAAATTGGGCTATGAGTCTTGAAGATACTGGGTTTTACAAATCAATAGGAGTAATAATGATTAGTCACATTAAAATGCTATAGTTATTCTTCATTACCAGCTTTCATCACTGTGGGTAAATTGTTGTTATATTATATATATACATGCTTTAATCCTGTCTCATCACATCATCACCTTTAATTGGTTAGATAAAAGCTTGGAATGAATCATGTTGAAGAATTGGGGAAAAGAATGGCAGCATTACTTTTTCTCCTTTCTAGCTTTCCATTCTACTTTTGTTTTTGTTGTTTGCTATTTCATGTTTTAATAGGGATATTTACTATAGATGTGTAGAATGGGGTGAACAATATTCTTCAAATGTGTTTCGCCAATTTTTAGTGACAGTGGTAAAATATGTTTCGGAAATAATGTTTGTTCAAGTTGAACACAAGTTTGATTATTTCCAAATGACATATTCCATAACTGTTTTAATAAGCAAGAACTGAACCAATGCTTGACTTTTTTGACTAGGCAATCATGCTTCACATTGTTTTCAATCAACCCACACTGTTTTGATTACTAATAATTTGTGATATACATCAATAGTTGGGTGAGATATAGAATTATGTATCTCAATGCCATAAATTTTGCTTCTCATGGAACAGAGTAATATCCTTTAATTATTTCTATCTTCTTGTATTCCATCCTCAACTTAGGGACCCCTTTCCATCTGCTGAATTTGAATTCTTCCCACACTGTCAAATTTCACTTTAAGCAAAAGCTCAATTACTCCTAACAATTCAGGGCTTCTTTGCTGTTACCGTGTGGTGTTACCCAAAAGGTTTTTCATTCTAAGTGGTTTTCAATGGAAAGATTCTTTGGATTCAATCCTTTCTGTGTCCATCTAGCTAGCCAATAGCTCATCTGACATTATAGATGAGCCGACTCCCTTCTTAACATGTTCCAGATATATCCATCTTCCTCCTCAAATCATTTTAAAGATAAGAATTTGCTTAACTCGCTGATGAAACTCAAAAAGATTCAATATAATTTGCTAGAAATATATTTAATTCCTTCCTTGCTGTAATGAACCCAGTGCCAAAGCAGGAATATTTGGGGTGTTTGTGTAATATCGTGCATAGGTGGTTTCCTGAATTAAATTTACTAATTAGTGCTTGGTTTCTATTTATAGCTAATGTTAAGCTATGTTTGGTATTACTTTGATATTTGTATGAACTACAGCATTTGTTTTGAACGTATTTTTGTACTTTTAAAGTCTGGCTGGGACGGGGCAATATAGCAATGATTAAGTATTATCCCCCAGATAATAATATTTGCACCTGAGGAACAAAGCTTAACTGTCAGAGAAAAGTAATCATTGAGAATTTTCATTTGCATGTTTATGCACATTGGGTGAACTGAGGCACATGAGCCAAGGCCTATTGCAGAAATGATGGTTTACATTTCAAAGGGAAGAGTTTAATCAAAGGGAAGTTTAATCAAAGACTTTTTGGAGAGAATAAGTGAAAGACTGTTCCTCTCTGGGATACTTGCTGGCTAAGGATATTGGATTAGTAATCTTTATGTCTGAAAGGATATAAATATTTCCTAGAAATAATTGGATCAAGAGAGATGCCTGGCCTGAAAATCATGCCATCTGGGGAAAAACGTTATTTAATGTAACACATGCTTGTCCCCGGTCCACAAAAGAATTCAAATGAAATATGCCAATGAGCAGATAAGAGTTGGTACATGAGAGTTGTAATGGGAGTAAGTTTTGCTCTAAAGATCCCTTGGCATTGGATGATTCAATCCCTCACTACACAGAAGGTCTTCTGAGTAGGATCATAGGAAAGTAGGAAGGGGCCACATAATGTCATCTAACTCCATCTCCTTGCTCAAGGTAGGATTATTGGTGACTAAGGATATTTAGAGATGTGCGCTGGTGGCAGGAGGGAGGGCGCTCTAATTAGAGTGATTCTGAGAGCCACTCTAACTAAAGTGCCAGAGTGTCATGTGTATCAGTATCCCCACACTGAAAAATGGTGGCAGGGGTACTGTAACTAAAGCTTATTGAAAGCATCTTAGCTAGGTGTCTTGCTTTTGGAAGTTTCCAGGAGAGGAGCATGAGAGCTGATGCACCCGATGCTGCGTCATATGTGTTTGTATAAACAGAGAAATGCTGTCAGTGTGCAGAAAATGGCAGTGGTGCACTTTTGAACTAAAATACCTTCAATGTGTTTTTGTTCAAAAGTACACCACCAGCAGCACTGACATGTATTTCACCATTTATACAAATGCATGCACCTCAGCACCAGGAGTTTTTAAAAGTGCCCGACGCTGCAGCACATACATATGTACAAATACCCTAGGTTAGCAAGCCTATACATGAAGAAACTCCCCTCTCTTCATCATGTGGACCCCACTTATTCCCAGAAGTCAATCGTCCCAGAACACCATCCCAATTTCAGAGCAATACAAGCTGACAGGATCGTTGACTCTAGGCAGACCAACAGCTGCATTATGGCCAGGAGAGCAGGCTAGAAGATCAAATTACAGTTCTTATAGTCCCTTTTGTTTGTTTTTAATCTCTTCCTCTGTTTTCAATATATAGCCGTAGACTCTTATGATTTCTCTTGTTTATATAATATGTAATAAATCTTTTTACTGTATCTTATGCCTCATTTATTGTCTGTGGTAAATGTGATGCCAGAACATTTGACTAAACACACTGAGTCATATCTTCAGGAGCAAGGATCTATAATTTCTTGCACAAGCCAAACATACATGTAATTCTTCAAGCTGGCAAAATCTCCTCTGCTAGACCTGGCAAAACCTGGATGGAACAGGAGGAGCAGAGGTGCCGTTGATGAAAGAGCTGTCCCAGTTGCATATCTCAGCTTGTTGTCGGTGACCAAGCAGCAGGCTGTAGAGGGAGGTTTAGGACTAAAGAATACCTCTAAAGGTACACACTGCTTGTGTCACACTAGTGTTCACTTCAGGCATTTGCTTTTGAGAGCATGTTGATGTCTGCCTGTTCCTCCAGTGGATTTCCAGGTGTCACCTTCATGCCAAAAGTACCATAGTTTTGTCTTTAATTTGTATATATTCAATGATAATATCTTGTTTAAACTCATTTATTCATGTTACTATTTTATTCTTGATGTATCCTTTGGCTTGCACATCATTTCCAAAGCATATGAATTCTTTGCCCCTTGTATCTTTCTGACTTGTGAGATAATGTTTGGGTTAGCAATTCCTTGGGGTCCTCATTAGCTTTATTTTTAACTTGATGAATTTTATCCTCATCTTTTTGTAATACTAGGCAGTCACCACTTTCATTCAAAAGAATCATAAAATTTAAATCTACAGGACTGTTTTTAAGTCACATGCTATGTTTGTTGTATCTGTCAGTACTTTTATTCATAATAAAGTCAGTGACAATGCCGAGCAGGAGAAGTGAAATAATACACCCTTGATTTATATTCGTGTCTATATTAAATCATTTTCTCAAGTCTGTATTATCTTTAACTGTGCAAGGAGGACAGTTTTCCATTCTCTATACATCTGTAATCTTGTTCTTTTTCTTGTACCTAGGCTTTCCTTTAATTTAAATGGTCATATAAGTCAATAGATCCAAGCTAGTGAATATCAGCTGGATTCTGGATCATATCTCTCCCATGTTTACAGCTGTATAATTCAACCATATTTACTAGGGGTGTGTGAAGTGGGCCATATTCGATTTGGATTTGGATTTGGCCTGAATTGGGGACAGTGATTTGGTTCTTTGATTCGGATCACTGTCCCCAATTTGATTCGGCCAAATCTGCATCTAAAGATTCAATGCTGATTCAGAGAATCAGCGATTCAGCCATAATCATAGCTTTAAATACTTTTTCTACATACCTTGATGTACCAGCATGGCTTGTGAATGCTACGATTCCAGGACAGATGGAACATCCCACAGGAGCATGGGAGAGCTCCCCATGTGCTTGATGGCAAACCCAGAAGTGGACTGGACAAATTTCCATCCACTTTCTGGTCCACCTTGGAGTGCGCAGGGCCTGCTCCCCCACGCACCCCAGCTCAGCAGTTGGCTGTGGGGGGACCCTGGGTGCCCCCTCAGACCCAGGAGGCACCAGTTGCTGAGCCAGGGGGAGCAGGGAGACCTCCTGCATGCTCCATCGCAGACGTGGAAGTGGACCAGAAGTACTTCTGATATCACCTCTACCACGAGTCCTGACTGTATTAACCTGTGCATTTCTACATTATATGTCATTGTAGTACCTACTCATCATTAGATCTCTCTTTCTCTCTCTGAATATATATATATATAGGTATTTTATTAGCTATCTGTATATACATGTATAGATATAGATATATAGGCAAATGTATTGGTACCTTCTGTTCTCTTGCAGAAAGACCCTGTTTTTTTTCTCTTTTTTTCTCAATAGCAATAGGTGAATATTGTATTCTAAAGTAAAATACATTAGGCTTGAGAGCAAATTGTATAGTTGAGTACACTTTATCTAGAACAGTGGTGTTACCAAATACAGCTGTTTTGATAAAGGGTTGTAAAAGACAATCTTAGAAGTAATTCAGTCCAGCGTATTTACTATTATGAAGGCCTGTATTTAAAATTGGAGTACTACTTCAAGAACTTTTTATACTGATTATACATTTTAATATTCAGCAGTTTTCTATACAGGGGCTACTATCTATTGTTTACAATTAATAAGAACACTAAAAAGCTCTGGAGTTTAGCACTATAATTGTAAATAGCCTTATGAAAGGAAGCTTTAAGAAAAAAAATGAAATTGATGAGCATGCATATTCTTTTGAGCATGTGTACAGTAAAACTTGTTATAACAATCCTGAGTTATGACAAAATGACTGATACAGCATTGAATATTATTTAGTGCTAGCCATTGTGCAGTTTATAGCAGATATAACATCCATGGCTATCTCATCACTGTTTTGCTTTGCTTTGCTTTGCTTTGCTTTCCTGACCTGCTGTTTCATAAAATATTATAAAACGTGTGAAGGACACGAGGCTTTCAGAAATATTTTATGAATAGTATATGTTCCACCTGTTTTATTATTGTCGTGTGGATTGCTGCCACTCCCAGCCTCTGGGTTCAGTGGTGGATTCCCAGCCTCTGTACAGTGGAGACTGGGAATGCAAATCAGTTGCTGCTCCCAGATGCAGGGATACAAATAAGCCTTTGATTCCCGCTGTGCTTTGGAAGCTAGAAGCCCAATTGGCTGGGCCAAGGGGGCACAGCAGAGTCAAGGGCTCTTATGTACCCCACGTCCAGGATCAGCAGCTGATTAGGGCTCCCAGCCACAGGAGCACATCAGAGTCCTGGACTCAGAAGGCTCACTAAAGGCTGAGAGTGACAGATAGCTGATCTGTGCTCCCAGCCTTGGGACTGCATGAAAGTCAAGAGCCAGGAGCCATGATAACCCTGGCCACACAGGTAATTTAAGGCATGATAGGAACCAGGCAGGAAGTCATTACACATATTTTACATAGTATCATTGTTGCTTATTTCTTGTTTTATCATGCCATTAATTGCATTAATGTGTGATCAGGTTACTACTTAAGACATCTTCAGCAAGCCCTTACAGTTGAGGATGATTGTCTTCCATGATTGTCTTACCTATGGGTCCAAAGATGACTGATCCAGGATTAAGGCATGATTAACTAATTAACCATATCTTAGGTGTAATGTCTGCTTGGGGCCTGACTTGTTTCTGGAAGGAAGAAAGGAAAATGGTAAGAAGGGCTCCAGAAAAAATCTGAGACAATGCAGAAAAACAGTCATTTTTTAGTTCCTTTCCACCCCCAGTAAGCCTACCCAAACTGGTTTGTCCAGAGGCAAAACCTGTAGGGTAAAATAATTTCTTGTCTCTCTTCCATTTTGAAAGGTTTTTTTTAAATCCAAGTTTGTTATGTGAAATTAGATGTAAGAGGAGGGGGGAAAATACAGAAGTTTTTTTTCAGGTGACTTGCCCAGTTTATTCAGAGATTTGGCTCATTCTGAAGTACACAAATGTTTTATTTCCAAATAATCACATTCTGTATAGAGCTAGGTAAGGTTGTGGGAATAAATGATTTATCTACTGAAAAATTCAGGTTTGAGTCAAATTTACTAATTATTTTGACTGAAAAAAGTATACAAAAAATCTGGGAAATCCAAAATATTTCAATTTAACATTTTCTTTAATACAATATTATTTTTCATCTCAAAATTTTAAGAGTGAATTTACCTAAACTGAATAACTGAAAAATCCTATAAAAGGAAACTATGTATTTGCAGGTGTAACAAAATCTGAACTTTTTTTTCAGCAAGGAGGTGGAAGGCTGAAAACATTGCTTTTGATTTAAAACAATGATTTTCCCTAATTTTGTATTCAGTCACTGCATTACAAAATATGTTCTTATATATATTAAAGCTATTTTCTCACGCAAACTGTTTGCTCATTATTAGGTAACATACCTCATATTAAGGTTTCCTTCAAATGGAGAATACAGTATTAGTAGCTAACGGGAAGCTGAACTTTTAAACATATTTTATAATGTACATCTTTGGTACAAAAAAACCCAAACTTTTGAAAACTGGGTAACTATCTTGAAGGAAAGTCCTAGAAAACCATATGGTTTAGCAGGTCCAAAGGGAAAAAAAAACCTAAGAGGGAAACTAGGTCTTCAATTTAGCAGAGCATAGCAAAAATAATATCCTGTCTTCCGCTTGGTATCTCATCACTGGACTATCAGTTATTTTCCATTTTCTTTCGTCTTCTCCTGGTGCCACGAATCTTACACTCTTTTGTGCCCAGAAGCTCGGTTTCGTCAAGTGTGGTAGAGGATGCTTTCAGCAAAACTTCCCTAGCCTGAAGTTTATAAAGCCACTTTCCTGGTAAGTGGGAAATGTGGGTTTCATTTGTTTCAGGCTGAAGGGGCTTAGAACTTATATATTCCATGTCTTGGCAAATGCTTTAACTACTAGGCAAAAAGGGGCTGCTATCATGGACAGTTGTATTTTCAAGTGACAGTGACCAGAGGGTGCTGCACTTTGTATTCTCTGCTGTTGGTACAAATCAAGGCATACTCTATGGTGTCTAATGGAGTGAGGAGGTAGAAGGAATTCTGGTACCATCCAGAACTGATCTAGTTTGCGGTGGGATTTTGGCAGGACTTAAGCCTGCTCAAAAAGCTAAGTGCATGTTCTTAGCAAACTTTTCCAGCCATAAGGGAAACACCTAACAATGCTCAATACTTACGCTTGTGGGTCCTGGAGCAGGGTTCCTCTGGGTGGCTTTTTGATTTATGCATCCAATTTACACATATTATTTTCCCCTAATTTCCATTTAGGTGTCTAAAAGAATGGGTGCTTAAAAGTGGGTATGGTGCTGTCAGGATAAGTATCCAAAGAAGTCTCCTGACAACATTTGCAATGGGAAATCTCTTGAGTTTCTACAAAAAGGACCGTAGTATCCCAACACAGTTAGATGGCCTTGTTTGTATAGTGTCCAATGGCCATTGTCTTGACACTAGGGATTGAAATGGTGAGCACCAGCCATAGTCCTTATAGTCTGAGGTATGATATAGGGCTCCATAACTTTCTCTGTGGCACAGAGGGAGAAGTGCAGCAAACAACAATAGATATCTGCACTGTCACTTACTGATAGTTGGCTATCATAATGCAGCTTATTGTTATTATTGTTCTGTGGTTCCCAGATTTGTTTCTAATCAGTATTTGCTTAGGAGCTATTGAAGATTGCTAGGACCTACCACAAACAAAACTGGCACATCATATAAAAATATTTTATGAAATAGAATTAAAACGTGTATAATATGTGGACACGGATCGTTAGTGAGACACCAGACTTGGAATGACAATGTTTCTGAAGCAATACGGTTAGCTTTCCTCCTGTTTTTGTCACTGTCTTTGTCTTGCCCTATTTTCTCTCAAGAGCTGTTATAACTTGCTTTGAGCTCATTCTAGACAAACAAACAATTTGTATCTTTTTTTCCTTGCTCGTTTGTTTAGATTGAGGCTCAAAGCGAGTTTTAACAGCTCCTGTACTGAAGTGATTACCTGCACCACTTACATTAAGCAAAACTGACAAGAGTTACCTATAGTCAATGAGTTTTATTCTTGTTTACACTTAGACTCTTTTTCTATCACAGCAGTGTGAATCGGCCTTCATGTAAATAACAACCAATTCCAAGTCCAATAAACTGTTTTAAATTTCAATTCTAGCACGTTTCTAGAAACTTAAGTCGGTTCCCCCATGTTGACTGTCATTTTTCACAGACTCCTCCAGTATTCCTGTATTCTTAACTGTGAACCTTTATGATTTTTTCTTATAGGCGGTACTTTGCACTATATTTCAAAATTTCCTTTATAGTCTTAGAAATATTGCAAGACAGTGTCTACTGTGTCCCAGTAGAGCACTGAAATTTTAATGCATTTTTTTACAACATCTAGGATTGGCCATTGCAACTTGTCATTTATTAGTCCAGAAAGATGTCTGCAGCAACCTTTTTGTTTGTTTTTTATTTAAAACTTAACACTGATCTTGCTAATCTATCCCAGGTCTATTTTACTATGTTCCTGTTTGTTTTGAAGACAAGGTTCTTTGGGTAAATCTGAAATATTTTATTAGACCAGCTCAAATAGTTGTAAAAAATTATTTGCAAGCTATTGGGCACAAACACCCTTTGTCAGGCTGAGGAAGCATCTGCAGTTGGTCTGTGCTCTTCCTGGATGGAGTGAATAGCAAAGAAGCCAGAGGCTGGTATGCATGCAAGAAAGCCAGTCGGTGACAATGCAAATTGAGGAGTCAGTGGGTGAGAGACAGGTTGATGGGGAGGGGGGAGGGAAGGAGAATGAATGTAACTGGTAAATAGTGGAGAGGTACCTGAAAAGCCAGGTGTTAGGCAGGTTATAATGTGTCATAAATCCAATGTCTCCATTTAATCCATGATTTTTTGTATCTAGTAGGTTGATGAAATGAAGTTTGTGACTGTTGGGCTTCGATTATCCGCTCTCGAGCAGCCTTTGCCTGGGTGGTGGGTGTTGGGCATTCTCCGGGCTTGCGTCTTTGGCCAAGTAGGTGTCTTCCCCCTCTGCCGCTGACCCAGCCGAAAATGGCAGCAATGCCCACCTCAGTTGTGACCACCTGGGACTCCTCTTGGGGGTTCTTCCCTCCAGCATGGTTCCCCGCTCACCGTGGCCACTCTAACACTCCCACCTGGGATCCTGCTGAGCCTCTGGTCCATCCCTGGGTCCTTGTCTGGGTCTGGGGTCCCTGCCGCCGGACAGCTTCCTGTCCTTGGCTCGTGGTGGCTCATCAAGTCCTGTAAGACCTGTGGTGGGGGTCTCCTCCCTTCCCTGGGCTGGCTGGGGTCATTTTTCACCATCTTTCTCTCTCCTCCTCCTCGCCATGTTGTTGACCACCATTTTTATTCTTGGTGGCCAGCGCTTGTGGCTGGCCTTAATTGAATAAACAAGTGGCTGATGAGCCACACGGGCTCTTCCTTCTGCTCTTGTTGTGCTGTGCCTCCTGCTGTGGGTGAGTGCTTACTTTTATCTTTCGTGCGTCCCTTCCTGGGACAAAGTTCATAGGCTCATCTGTGAAAGGTGTTTCGTAAATTCCGTTTCGAGGATTAGAACTGAGAGACGGGAGAGAGAGTGGTTTTCTTGTGAGAAATGTGCCTCCACAGATAATTGGATAACAGGTATTCTTGTCTTTGATAGATTTCTGGTGTACATTCATTCTGGTACACAGTTGTTGTTTGGTCTTTCCAATATATTTTCTATCAGGGCATTTAGTGCATTGGATGAGATATATTACATTTCTGGTGGTGCAGCTGTAAGATCCAGGAATGCTGATGGTTCTGTTGTGGGGTGTAGTAACTGCAGGGGTGGTGGACATATGTTGGCAGGTTTTACATTTGTCATGGCATGGTCTGGTGCCATGCAGTGTGTTTTGGGCTGTAGGAAGTTTGCTTCTGGTGATGAGATTAGTGAGGTTCAGTGCTTGTTTGAAGGCTAGGATGGGTGGTTCTGAGAAAAATCTCTTTAAGAATTGGGTCTTCTTCTAGGATGGGTTGCATTTGTTTCAGGAAATTCCAGGGAGGGATGATAAGTCATAACCAGTGGTGTGTGATTCATGGGGGGTTTCCTTCTGTATTGCAGCAATACTTCATGTGGTATCGAGGTGGCTCTTTCAAAAGTGTGATCTTTTTCTCTGGAGGAGTGTCCTTGTTGAGTGAAAGCCTTTTTAAGGTTTGTGAGGTGATGATCATGGGTATCCTCCTTAGTGCAAATCCAGTGCTATCTGAGGGCTTGGCTGTAAATTACAGTTTTCTTGATGTGTTTAGGGTGATTGCTGGTTCTGTGCAGATATGTATGTTGGTGCCTGGGTTTCTTGTATATCATAGTCTGTATTTTACCATTTTGGATAGTGATTAAGGTGTCTAAAAAGGCGATGTTGATGCTGGAGTGTTCAGGAGATAGTTTGATGGAGGGGTGATGATTGAATTTCTGATGGAACTCAGAGATTGAAAGTTTTCAGTCCAAATTATGAAGATGTCATTGATATATCTTAAGTATATCAAGGGTTTGATGGTGTAGTCTTTGAGGAATTCTTCTTCTACATGCCTCGTAAAAAGGTTGGCATACTTTGGGGCCATTATTGTCCCCTTAGCTGTGCCCATGGTCTGGAGTAAGTGTTGGTGATTGAAAGTGAAGTTGTTGTGTGAGGATGAAGTATATAAGGTCAGTAATATCTTTGGGTCTGTACTCTGAGTTGCCATCTTGCTCTTGTATGTATGTAAGGCAGGCTTGGATGCCATCCTGGTGTGGGATGTTGGTATATAAGCTGGTAATATCCATGTTGGCTAGGAGGGTGTTACAGGAAGGTGGTCTATGTTTTTAAGTTATCATAGGAAGTGTATTGTACCCTGGACAAAGTTTGCTGTTTGTGTGACAAGAGGTTTTAGGATTGATTCAATGAAACCTGATATTTCCTTAGTTAGGGTTCCATGGTTGGATATGATAGGTCTGCCAGGGTTCCCTTGTTTGTGGATTTTAGGGAGCATGTAAAAAGTCCCTGGGTTAGGCAGTGGATGGATCAAGGTTTGTAGTTTTTCCTTGTAGTTCTTATGGAAATGATTTGATGGTAATTCTGAGTTTCAAGGTGAGAAGGGAAGTTGGATCTTCCTGTAGTTGTTTGTACTAGGTGGTGTCAGAGAGTTGTCTGTTAGCTTCTTTTATGTAGTCTTCATGGTTAAGAATGCTATGGCTCCTCCTTTATCTGCTGGTTTTATTACTATTTGGTGGTTAGATCTTAGAGATTCTATGGCCTTTGTCTCTGATAGGTACAGGTTGTTATGGTGGCATCTGTTGTTGATCATTTCATTGTTCATTCTTTCCCTGACACAGTCAATATAGCGGTCAAAGTTACAGTTTTGTCCACTGTGAGGTCTGCAATCTTAATATTTTTTTTTTGTTTTGGGGAGTTGATGTTTTCCTCAAATTTTTCGTATTGTCAGAGGATGAAGTGTTGGAAGTGAAGTCATTTTGGTTGTTGTAATATTCCTTGAGGTCGAGGAATTGAAAGAATTCTTCTAGTTCTTCAAATTGAAGTATTTTATTAGGGTATTTTTCTGGACAGAAATTCAGGCCTTTAGAGAGGACATATTTTTCAGCTTTGGTAAGTTGTGTGTGTGGAGAGATTGATGATAGTTGAGGGTTGGTCCTTCTTTCAGTTGTATTGAGTCTGACTGGAATGTTGTAAGGTGTTGGTGTTGTTTCTCTGATGGTTGTTTTGTGGTTGGGAGGGTTGTTCCTGGAGTAATTGTTTCCATTTCTTCCTTTTATGTTGGATAGATGTTGTAGAAAATCTTTGGTAATCTCTTTGTACACTACCAAAAGTATACAAATGGGAAGATATCTGAATTTTTCTCTTTTAAGTTGTTGCAGCATGTGGTGAGTTGTTCTGACTTGAGTTCCTGAATTGATCTCTTTTGGACTGGATTAGGAGATTGTTTTGCAGACATTTTATTGTTGGTAGCTTTTAGTAAACTACAATATTGGCTGTAAAGGGCACTGTGGGTATATGCAGACATTAATTTTAGATAAAATTAACTAAGGTTAGGTTGTTCTAAGTGCCAAACTGTACTTATTTGGGGGGATCTTAGATTAGGTAAAAAGCCTGATCTAATTATTTCATCTAAGGAGATATACTAGATAGACCTAATCCATGCCTGATCTAACTGAAGATGTGGACACATTTGGAGCATAGTCTGAGGGTTGGAAAAGCCCAGATTCTTGCCCAGCCCTGGCCTTGCACTTTTGCTGCCCCCTCCCCACCCTGACAGGGTTTTATTTAGCTTTGTGATCCACTTACCCCTGGACAGACAATTACCACCCCCGAGACCCAGCAACCACCACCTCCCACTAGCTTCCCCCACCCCACTTGTCCCTTCTCCCATTCCAACTTACATGGCATTCTTGCCATGGCTTCCAGTACAGATGAATGGGATCTGATCGATAATCATGCAGCTTAAAGTAAGCCACGAGTTTATAGATTGTAAGTCCCATGAATGTGTGCATGTGTCCTATGTAGAGCAAGGAAAATGAGGGCTGAGCACTTAAGGTAATGTATAACTATAGCAAGTGAATTCTGCTTGTGTGGATTCCTATCCCAGCTCTCTTGGTTGGGCACAAGCAAGAGCATTAGACTGGGAAGACTCAGGAATTATTCTGCCTCTATGTTACAAATTTCAGAAAAGACACTTGGTAGTCCGGAACATAGAAATGAAGAACCTTCACCTTTCATAACAATGCTTCATGTGAGTAATAGCCAAAAGTATACTTAAAGGGTAAAACTGACCAGTTCCCCAAGAAAAAAAATATTTTGGCCCCCTTGATACTATATAAGGCCAATTTCAAGGAAATGTATACATGTCAGAAGCTGGGTTTTTAGAAAACAAAGCATGATATGACTTATTAACCATAACATGGTTAGAAAATAGCTCTTAGAGGATAAAGTTACTATTATACATATTATTATATTATATTATACATAGATGTACAGCATTTTTCAGCAGGTCTTTCTTGTACTAAAAGCTTAATAATTTTTCATAACTACTCTGGACACTGCTTTTAAGTGATATGCTCTCACAGTTTGGCTTCCTGTAATAATGGCATCAATATATTAGTTCAATAAATAAAACATAAAATATAACAGTGGGTCATGAAGCTGTTGTGATCCTATAAGCTTAGCAAAATAAGAGTCATGGCTCAGGAAAGTATAATTGTGTCCAACAATACATCTACAGTGTATTCACTTCTGTGACTGCAATGTAGTATAGATATACTCAAGCTAGCCTTAAGGAAGTTAGGCTGAGTAGTTCTAACAGACTGGCTACAAAAGCCTAGATCTTAGTACACGCTAAGCACCCAAGGGTTTACTCCAATAGGTTTTTCAGCTTACAAAAGGTCTGTTCTGCTGTGGTTAGACTACTAATGGTACCTCAGCTAGCTCATTTAAAGCAAGTTTAGATATGTCTACACTGGACTGATGTTAATATTATAATAATGCGTTTCTGGAACCTTTTTGGATAAATCTTTTTTTTCATATAAATTTATCATGCAGGGTCAACATAACTTTTTCCCCACTTAGTGAAGTACTTCCTTCTCCCTGAAAGGTAAACTGACCAAGCACCTGATTACTGAAAATATATTAAAATGAGGCTTTTAATATATTTTAAATTACACATAATTGAAATGTTTTAACTTGAGTCTAGTTAGGGCCTAACACATACAGAAACAGAGAAAAACAGAGCTGGAAGGGACTTCAGGACATCATCTAGTTTAACCGCCTTTGAAAGGCAGGAACATCCCAGTCTATATCCCAGCTAAATGTTAGATACATTAATAAATTTATTCATTGGACAGCCTGATTAACATCAATGACAATACATCAGTGTAATAGCCAGTCATGTTTATGAATGACTGTTGTACAAATCTATCAGTATAGACCTTTATATGGTCCTACTTCCTGTCCTACCAAAGACATGTATTTTTATCCTCTTAATAGGACACTATAATTTCTATTGCTTACCAGGAGAACTGAGGGAGAGGGTAGATTAAAGGCCAGATACAAAAAAATTAGTTACATATCTAAAAGAAGAGTTAGGCAGACTTTTGGAACCTAGACCAAAATTGCGACCCCAGGAAAAATAATTTTAAAAACTTGCTCAGTGCCCACCTGACCAAGGGGGCACCTCTGTTGTTACCTGGAAAGTCCCCTAGGCACCTGCATTTCTGTTATTTTACATGCCCAGAACTTGCTCTATATGGGAAGCTAGGTGTCTAGCTCCCACTTAAGCCTGTTGGATCCACAATCTAGACGGGGTAGAACCTAAGTCAGATCTGGAAGGCATACTCAGAGCATGCCTAACACATACCAACAGGACTGAGCTCAAGAAAATGCAATAGGCCCAACAGCTTTCATTCATGGTTGGCATTGATGGTTCAAAGTACCGTGCCCAGGAAGTAACACACTTGGGCTCTAGGTGTGCTACTTAGCCACATCTCTCACCTTCTGTTTATGCCTTCTTCTCCCTTTTACATAACAATTGTCTCTGAAGGGCTGAGTCCTTCATTGATCATCTAAGCGTCAGAAGAGCCATTCAGGTAATTTTTATAGTTATGTGGTCTTCTGTGAACCCAGACTTACATAATTTTTAGACTGTGGTTTATCCCATGTTACTAAATATTGTATTTTTGCAGTGATGTGGCTTGGTTGAAAAGGAAAATCAGATGAACAGATTAACAAAGATGAATAACTCAGAGCCTTTCCCATTCACTCTGCTGATTATGCGTTAGGTGTTCAAAACTAATTTCTTCCCCAGCAGGTGATTTCCAGTTGGAAACATCCCTGTTGACCTCTGTCTTCAGCTCCTGTTTAAACTGTTTGCGTGCCTTTTTTCCAAAGTTCACAAGTCTAATTTCTTCCCCAGAGGGTGTTCGCAGTTTCTTCAAAGCTTTCATTTCTTGTCTGCTGACTGCGATATTCTTTGACAACATTCACACCTTCTGTTTTGCAGGTCACCCTGGTCAGTCAAAGAGGAGGATGCATTTCTGGTTAAAGATGCACTGAACTACCTTATTCTAATTAGAGGAGGTTAGAAAAACACTCAATTTCAGTCTGCTGCTTTCATTTCAGATAGTTTATCCAATATCTAAATTGGAAGCAGCAGGTATCTGATCTTAAAATAAATTGTTTTTTCCTTACATCTCAACCTTAGTACTTTGGTATTGTTTTCTCTGTTTCATTTAGAATCAGAGGGAATAGCAGCATCAAATCCTATTCTGAAATTTTAGAATCCGTGGCATTTTATTAGTGATTGTAAAGGCAGTGGATGGATTTCATAGTGGGCTTTCAAGGGTTGCTTCCTAAAATGCAAATCTAATCCCATTGCATAGAAATTCCTTTGAAATGTGTTTTCATTATAATGTGACAAACATTATAGATACAGCATGACATAGTAGCCCAGTTAGAGTCAATGTGACAAAAGCAAATATCAGGATCTCATCAAAGGTACTATGTACCTGTATTCTTCTACTGGCTGTTTCATTTTCCCTTTTATATCATTTTAATAAAAGCATCTAGAACCAGTTCAGTTACCTGGAAATAATGTTTCTTACTACCGAATGAGAGAAATAAATTCAAGTCTTAACTCAAAACTCTAAAAAAATATGTTTTGGAGCATATTGCATGCATCTACACATGCTATTAATGCAATGGAACTCCAGAGCTCTTTGAGCTGAAGTCAACTGGTCCCAGGTGCAGTGTCTGCACATTCACCCAGGATAGCAGTTTGAGCCAGGGTGGAACAGCCCTAGACTGGCAGCAGACCTGGGGGAGGGTCATCCTTGGGCTCTGCGTGGTAGTATTGGACAGTAGAGGGATTGGCAGGAGCTGGGGATCTGATTCCCCTCTCTCCTCCCCCCCCCCCCGGCTGGGTTGACTTGGTGCAATTTGTGTCCTGTGTCACCATCTACATGTGTGTTTGATTGCACTTAATGACTTTGCCATGTCTCCAATAGTACTATCTTACAGCAGAGTTAGTTTATTGTGCTGTCATATCAGTGCACATGTAAACTGTGACAGTTCACTGTGGAGCTACTTAGTTAACTCTGCAGTAAAGTGCATGTGTAGCTGTACCCAGTGTGTCTCAGAAGAAATGTATTTAGGTGGTGGTAGTGATAAGATTTATCACAAGTAACTGATTTATCCTAAAAATATTTTTAGTACTAGAATGATGTAGGCTATGCTTCAATTTTAAATATTTCACTCAGATCAGGAACCAATGTAAACAAACTCAGTTATGCAGAAGATGTCTCAAAGACTATGTAATCTTATTGAAATGAAGAAAAAATGGTGACCCAAGGACAATGCAAGGATTCCTTTTAAAAGTTCATTTGCATTAGAAATATTTCCTATTCTTAAAATGGGAAATATAGCTGTAACTAATACTTTGTCTGCAATTAAAACAAACATTTTTATTTGACCCTACTGTAAGTAGTGGCAATGATAGAAAGAAATAAGGAGAGGTGATAATAGCACCTTTTCATCATTTTCTCATTAAACTTGTCATTGCTTGGAGAATTTATGTCAATTAAGGATACATCCTTAAGATTTTCTACTTTTATGAAGACCAAGAAAAAGCCTTTGTCCCAAAAGCTAGAAACCTCTGTCAGCAACTGCTTTTATTGCTGCAACTAGATATCACATAGGTAATTAGAAACTGTGCCTCAATGGTATTTGTTGTTCTTTCTCAAAAAGCAAAAAACTTTCCATTCCTGTATTTTGTCTGAAGAGGAGCGGCAGATGTAGATTTGCTGTAGGGTTCTAAGACCAAGAAATGAGTAATTGTCTGGTACAATCACAAGATTTCATCACATAAGAAACCATTGTCGCCTGCTTACATAAGGATTTCTTTTTTGTCTGGCGTAACTAGCAGCTTTTCTCATCTCATTTTTGAACAAATAATGCCTAAGGGGCATGTCCAAACAAGCACACACTTGCAGGGGTGTGCATTTGCTGCGAAACGAATAGCACCAGCACATAATTGTGTTGCTACTTTGTACTCTAGGGCATGTTCTTGCACAGAAGCTCCAGTGCATGCCAAATTGTCCCAGGTGGGATAAGGGAGACTAGGGCCAACAGCCTTACCTGGGGTTCTGGGGGCCTCCCAGGGCAGCAACAGCACCGATCTGGCTGCATGGAGCCTGGGTGGCAGCTGAAGCATGGCTCTGGACCACGCCACACTGCTTTTTTGTGTTTTTTTTTTGACACCAGGATCTCCCAGTGTGACATTTTGGCACTGTGCTGCTAATTAGCAGCATGGCTAATCAGTGCACATGTGCCATGTGTGTGGTTTACACCACCTCAAGCAGCTTTGAAGTATAGCAAACCTCACGTGCACACTCATCTGGGCATGCCCAAAGTGCTATTTTTATATTTTGTATATTTTAACACATTGGTGCTAGGGTGGAGTTCAAGCAGCTGCAGTATGGTAGCTTGCCAGAGAGTTAATATGTGTGCAAACAAACTTTTACAGGACCTGGCTCAGGTTTACACAGCTTAGTTTAAGTTGCCTAAACACAAATTGGGAGTGGCGCATGCAAGCATGCACAGTTTCCTGAGAGGAGGTGTGGGCAGCAGGAGGCAAGTAAGCCAGCAAGGGGAGAAGGGTCTGGGGGAGCTGGTGGGTCTGTAGCAGGGTTTATTGGGTCCACAGGAGGGGCTGCCCAGTCCAGGAGTGAGCTGATCAGGTGGTTAAAAATGACCCATTCTGGGTTGGTGGGGAGTGGCAAAAACAACACAGCCCTAGGGCTTTGGAAAGTGGCTGTGCTGTGAACATATCCAAGCACTCACTAGTTTGGGTAAACCCCTACTAGGTTGGATTAACCCCTGAATGATTTAAAATTAGTTCATATCAGAGGAGAACTAACTTTAGATTGGGTGGGCCATTTTTAGGCTACACCCAAGCCCTATGAACTCTTTTATACTGGGGCACTTAGATTGCCCTGTCCTGAGTTAGGGTTATCTAAATTTAACACTTGTATATACTCTACATCATTGGCTGTATGTGAAAAAATGTTGTAAGGAACAGCTAAAGAATTTCTGGTGACACTTTAAAATAAGTGTTCAATGATTACTAATTAATTTGATATCCATTGTAATAACATTAATTATGATGCTCTTATGTAGTGTTATTGTGGATGCAATTTCTTTTTAAAAATCCTCCAAAAGTCTCCATCACTTGTCTCAATTTAGTCAAATATGTCTGTCTTAGTGTATCTGGATTTGGCAGCATTCCAATCTATTTGATGTATTTAGTAAAAAGAGACTTGATAAGTAGGTACTAGTGTTTAGGGATGAGCAAAGCTGCCCTTCAGCTAGTATAATTTAGATTTCTTTTATTTGGTTGAGGTTTGGCAGCTTCATTTTGTGCAATGTTCCTTTGCTCCTCTACTTATATTTAAATTTAATTAGGTTAAGGTTTATTAAGCTCAGAAATAAAATCTTCACATCTAACAAAAAAAAAATGACGTTTCAGGTCTTTGCTGTTTTAGTTACAAAGCCATTAAGCTTTTCACTCTTTTTCAATGCAATAGAAAAGCAGATTTTACATTTAAAACCTGTTCTTGTTGACTTTGAATCATCTTCAGCCACAAAGAAAACTGAGAGGCCCAATCCAAGAAAAAAGATGCATTGCAAGAGCTTCACAAAGATTAGTGTAATATTGCTTCACTATGTTACTTTGTTTTGAAGTGGACAGTTTCTGTTTCATATTTTTATCTGAGAGCTCTGAGTTTGAAGGAATCAGGTCTGATAAAGGTACCTAATAGTATTTTACTGTTTGATGATTACCATATTTATTCAAATACAAGATGACACTGAATATAAGACAACCCCTCAATAATCAAATTCTATGTATGGAAAATGTATACCTTTGTTATAATTTTGTAGATATTGAATCTAACTATTGGAGCTTTGCCTTAATTTTGTTCCCCTCCCACTGCTACAGCATTGAAAATAAATCTGGTACAGGGGTCAGGTGACTCCCTTACCCTCTGCCTCCCCAACTCTTTCCCTGTAGCCCCTTCTCTCCTTGCTTTCTGTAAGACTATGCTCTCCCTGAGCTCATAGAAGTAAGGGACAGATTTGAAAATGCTGTCTTTGGAATAAACATTCCTGTAGTAATTTAGTTCATCCAGTATGGATACGCTGAACCATTTCTGAAACTTCTGCAGGTTTAGAACAGGTACTCCATAAACACACTTTTAAAGAGCACTTTTCTTCCTACTTGTATATAGTACAAACTATGCATGATAGTAGGCCAAACTCAAAAGTTCATTGGGTGGGCCCCAGTATAGTTAACAGCATTTTAAGCCATGGTGACCTTATAGCTCATGCTATACCATCCTCAAACAGGATCCAAGTGCTAATTAACACCCCCACTCATGACCAAAACTGGGTGTTATTGTCACGAGTACTAGGGTCCTCCAAAAATGTATATGAAGATAAAATGCAGGGCAACCAGGCCTGGCTCCACCTCATGGATAGCAGGGCCACGCTAATCAAATGTGACAGACTGAGAGAGGGGCAGCAAAGGGATTCTGGGTACTCTATTTGGTTATGCTTTCTAAACATTTAAGTCTGGTGAAGAAACAGAAATAACTGGAAATGGGAGCTCAGCTATGGGAGTGAGAAGGAAGTTGAAATATCTTCAGTATAGTGACTTACCCAGACTTGAACTCCCAATAACCTGAAAAATAGTTGGCATTGAGGGGGACTGAGCACAATGGACATGATCATGTATCTATTTCAGATGGGCTGCACAAACTTGTCCTTGTGGTATGTTCTAATCACATCATAGTTTCTCAGATAACTTTGGCTAAGATCAAGTGGCCAGGCAGAGGCCCAGATTATTGTCTGGACTGATGCCAGAAGTACAATGGGCATAGTGATGGAGCACCAGGATGGAGGAGGAGGAGCAGTTCTTGGACCCTGGAACAACACTGACGGCAGTCTTAGAGAGGAGAGTGATGGTTATGGAAGGGAAAGTGGACCAAAAGATGAGAAGCAAATTGGAGAGTGGAAGCAAAGTTCCAGTTTGGTGGGGGATGGATGAAGGTGGGGAAGAAGAGACCTCCTGACAGTGTTGGAGCACCCCCTGACAGCCAGCGTTTTCTGCTTTGGTGCAGCAGGTGGAAGTGCTGGTGCCCACCCTGAGAGTGCTGGTTGGGGGGTGGGGGCACCAAAAGAAGCATCACTGACACTTCTGGGTGCACCCCTTGCCCTTTGCTGCTGGCTTCAGGGGAACTCCCCCCCTGTAAACATGATTGGTCACAGGGGGACCCCCTCCAGTTGCTGACTGGCTGCAGGGGGGACAAGTTCCCCCACACCCCCGACTCAGAAGGCATCAGTCACCCATGAGAAGGGATGAAAGAAGGATGTAGGAAGGAAAGGTGTGGTGGGATTGGTGGTGCTGGAGGATGCTTTACTGAAGAAAGCAACAAGGGAAGAGTCCATTTGGCAGGAAGAATGGGAAAAGAGGAGGAGAGAAAGTCAGGACGGAGAAATGAGGAATGAAGCAGTGATTGAAGGAAAGAGGAAGACCAGTGGGAGGAATAAACCAGATCTGCAAAGCGAAAGAAGATGGGAGGAACTGAGAAATGGAGCAGTAGGTAATCTACACCTGAGAATAAGAGCAGTAATAACAGGGGAAGGAAAAAAGAGAAGAAGCCAGACAATGAATAAATATGAATGTATAGAAAAAAAAAAAGTTTGAAATTTTGGATGTTAAAGTAGAAGATTTGAATAGCTTAGTCAACTTTCCTAACTGGAAGTCTTGGGTAATTTCGTATTGGAGTTAAGATGGTTATGAGGATTTTTGGAAGGTGTATGTGGCAGTATGTGAGAGAAAAGAACTTAAGGGGATAGGTTTTATTGTGGGAGAAAAGACAAGATAAAGGACAATGATTGTTTGAATGTACAGACATGCTTGAGATTGGGGAGATACAGATATGGCTGGAGAACTACGTACAAAACATTTTGCATGTTGAGACATTTACTAAATATGGTATATGGATCATGGAGAGCTTTGGTGACAGTGAGGGTGGATGACAGGAGTCCTGGAGGACTACCAGTAATCTAAGTAGGGCCACACTGATGGTTTACAATATATTTTGGACAGCATAAAATCTGTAGCAAGTGTGGGCAGGATGACACCTGGCTGCATACTGCTAGTATACAGTATGCTACAGATGTGAAGGGAAAGCACACAGGGCAGTGGAGTCCCAAAAAATATTGAAGTGTGTTATTTGTAGGGAAGAGGGACACTTACTGTATAGTCATGCTTGTCTGAACATGCCTTATGCAGCACAGCAAACATATCTGCAGCACCACATACTGCACAGTAAGGTGTTCTCCATGCTTCAAGGGAGTGCTGCCCATGCATGTGCTGCTCCAGTTTTTTTTTTTTTCTGCAGGGTTTTTGACCCCTGGATATCAAGTGTAGTGGCCAGGCAGAGGTCCGGCATATTGCATGGATTGATTCCAGAAGTGCTGTGGGGATAGTGATAGAGAACCAGGATGAAAGAGGAAGAGCAGTTCCTGGACCCTGGAACAGCATCAGTGGGAGTCTTAGAGAGGAGAGTGATATTCAGGGGTCAAAAAAGTCTTTGGAAAAAAAAGGTGGAGCAGTGCATGCATGGGCAGCATGCACCACTGAAAAGCTGGGCTTCCTGGAGCCATGCTGTGGCTGCCAGCCAGGCTCTGTACAGCAGAATCACCATTGATGCAGGCCCAGAAGACTCCCAGGACCCCAGGTAAGGCTGCTGGGACCAGCCCAGTGCTGGCCCCAGCCTCCCTTACCCCACCTGGGGTAAATTTATGTGCACCAAAGCCCATGTGGCATGGGCATTCCCTGGGGACAAGTAGCTGCAGCACAAGGTGCGCCACTGCTACTTGTCCCCAGGGAACTAAATGTCTGTGCTCATTTTGAAGTGGCCTTACAGTGCTAATGCCCATGATTTTTCTCAAATAAAGCTAGATCTACAGACAGCAGGAAAGAAATGGGGAAGAAGAATATGGTGAGTCAGAATGCATGATAGTGGAGGAGACACCACAAGAAGGAAGAGCTGGGGAGGAAGAGGGTGAAATTTCAGTAGGCAAAGTAGCACAACTGGCAACAGAGGAGGGAAGAGAAGGAAAGATAAATGGAAAAGGGACCTTGAGATAGAAATGACAGAAGGGAAAGAGGGGAGAATGATACAGGAAGAAGGAGGAGGAGTGAGGATAGAGCAGGAGAAATAAGAAGAGAGTCAAATTAGGAAAAGACATAAATCACATGCTACGAGGCTTAAAAAAAAAAGAGGGTAGAAAAAGAGAATGAGGGGGAGAGGGACAGATTGATGGAAAGCTCAGTGAAGCTAATGTGGTCTGGGTCTAATGCAAGAGGGTTGAAGCAGAAAGGTAGGGAAAAGGAGAACCTCTCTTAAATGTTAAATCAATAAAACAACTGGCAAAGACTACAGGCGTGCAAAGAATGGGAGGATTAGAGCATACGGCACAAAGCAGCAGGATAGAAGACTCATAAAATTGGTAGAGATTTGAAAGTTAAATGGACAAGCATGACTTTGTGTATTGAATCTAGAAATATCAGAAGTCTGTTATTGAAGAGGTGGGCTAAGATTATGCCAATATTGAGTGGGGTAAAAGCGGAAATAAATGTTTGCAGAAGTGTGGAATCCCACTGGAAAGGGATTGCAAGTATTTTGTGAAGAGATGGGGGATGAGGACCATTGTGGTGGGTGTGGTTGGATGTAAACAAAGTGGCTGGAGTCATGATTTTGCTTGAGCAAGGAAGCAGAAATAGGGCAAGTGAAAGTGATTGAGGAAGGATGACTGCAAAGAATGGTGGTGGAGTCTGAAAATAAAGTGTTAGAGATTGTTTATATATATGCACCAGCTGGAAGAGAAGGAAGGATCACTTTGTTTAAGAAATTGTAGTTGTATGTAGGCAGAGGTAGGCAGCAAATTCTGATGGGGGATTTCAATTGCATTATTGAGGGGGGGATAAGAGAGGGGAGAGAGAGGAAGGAAAGCTAGAGAGATCATCACAAGTACTGATTAATATGTATGGGCTGGTGAGAAGGTGATTATGAGGATGGAACTGAGTGGGAGACAGGTGTTGAGGACTGACTTTGTATTAATGTCATATGGGCTAAGTACTGGAAAGAAGATCTTAGATGTGACCTTCATTCACCTTTGGATGCTGAGAATGGAAGTGAGTTTAGAAAAAAAGCAAAGGTAGGGGGAAAGAGATGTGGAAATTAATATTACAGAAGGTCTGTCAAGAATATGTACAACTATATAAAGGACTGAGGACTCTGAAGAGACATTATAAAAGCATCTGGGAGTGGTACACTCTGATAAAGAGAAAAACAAAATATTTTTTCAGAAAAATTGGTCATAGAGAAGGAGAAAAAAGGAAGAAGAGTTAGAAGGTAGGCAAGGAAGCAGGAAGTATTCCTGCAGGCAAGGCAAGGAAACTTGCCTTATTAAAAGAGGTGGTAAGAGGAATATGAGTGAAAGAAGAACTGGAAGACAAAGTGACAGACTGAAGAATGGATCAAAAGGAAAACAAATTAGAATATCTTTCTAACTGGAGCACCTTGTGTGGAGAAAGGACAATGTAAGTACTTTTCAGCAATATTGAGGAAAAGAAGGAAGGAAGTAAAATAAGTGAGACCTGAAGAATGAATCTGAGTAGAAGAAAGTCCCTGAGCCTCTCCTCATAGCCTCTCCTCTGCTATCCCCTGACCATGCGAGTGGCCCTCCTCTGGACCCTCTCCATGTTGTCCACATCCCTCCTGAAGTGCGGCGCCCAGAACTGGATGCAGTACTCCAGCTGCGGCGTGACCAGTGCCGCATAGAGGGGGAGTATCACTTCCTTGGACCTGCTCGAGATGCATCTGTGGATGCATGACAAGGTGCGGTTGGTCTTCCTGACTGCATCCCCACACTGCCCGCCCATGTTTATCTTGGCATCAATGATGACTCCAAGATCCTTTTCTGCCTCTGCATTGACGAGAAGGAAGTTCCCCAGCCTGTAGGTATGGTGCTGGTTGTTCCTCCCCAGGTGCATCACCTTGCACTTGTCAGTGTTGAATCCCATTCTGTTCACATCCACCCACCCCTGTAACCTGTCTAGGTCTGATTGCAGCCTATCCCTCCCTTCTAACATGCCCACATCCCCCCACATCTTAGCGTCATCAGCAAATTTCAACAGGGTGCTTTTCATCCCCTTGTCCAAGTCACTGATGAAGATGTTGAACAGTGTGGGCTGAGGACCGAGCTCTGTGGAACCCCACTGCCCACATCCCTCCTAAGTTGAAAATGACCCATCCACCACCACTCTCTGGGTGCGGCCCTCCAGCCAGCTGGCCATCCATTTGACTGTGTAGGTGTCGACACCACAGTCCCCCAGTTTCTTAATGAGAACAGGGTGAGGGACAGTGTTGAAGGCCTTCCAAAAGTCCAGAAAGACTACATCCACTGATACCCCTGCATCTAAGGATTTGGTGACCTGCTCATAGAAGGCCACCAGGTTGGTCTGACAGGACCTGCCTCTAATGAATCCATGTTGATTGCCCCTAAGCATAACCTCCCCTGCTGGATCCTTGTGGACATGTGCCAGGATAATTCTCTCAAAAAGCTTACCCAGGATTGAGGTAAGACTAACTGGCCTATAGTTTCCCGGGTCTTCCTTACTCCCTTTTTTGAAGATGGGAACCACGTTGGCCCTCTTCCAGTCCTCTGGAAGAGCACCATGAGTGCTCGTAAAGCTGTGCCAGGGGTCCCGCAATGACCTGACTAATTCCCGCAGCACTCTGCGGTGGAGATCATCCGGACCAGCTGATTTAAATAGGTCTAGTCCCTCCAGAAGTTCCCTGACTAGATCCTCACTGACCCCTGGCCTAGGTGCGCCTACCCTGGGGCCTGAGGGGGGTCCAGTGGGGGGCTGATCTGGTCCCTGTTTAGGAAAATGGCGACAAAGAAGTTGTTAAATAGGTTAGCTTTATCATCTGGTGTGATGACCAGATTTCCTAGTGTGTCTTGAAGGGGCCCCACGTTAGCCAGTACCTTTGTGCACAGTAATGATATGAAAGGTAGGAAAGCTATTGTTATTCAAAGGACTGTATTTCACCAGACAAGAATGTTTGGAGTTGGTAATTTATGAATTGAAATAGTGTGTGGATCAAGATGCAGATAATATAGGAAAGGAGGAAGAGGAGAGATGGAGGAAAATATAAGGGGTCAGAGTTGCTTTCTCCTGGGTTGGGGGTGATAGATAAACAACAGATTAGATAAGCAACGGACAGGCAAACAAGAGCTCAACAAGGCTGTAAGCACATTTTTGAAGGCCTGGGCCTGCAAACATTTCTATAACACTTTTGAAAAAATTCTGAGGAAAAAATTGATATCAGCAGGGCTACTCATTCAAGTACATGGGCACAGTGGCAGAAAAGTTAAATTCTCTCACTACACATCCAGAGATCCGAC
The DNA here is from genome assembly GCF_052110815.1 of Crocodylus siamensis. Classification (NCBI taxonomy): domain Eukaryota; kingdom Metazoa; phylum Chordata; order Crocodylia; family Crocodylidae; genus Crocodylus; species Crocodylus siamensis. The sequence goes on along the minus strand of NC_143395.1, from coordinate 84,657,544 downwards.
CTCAACTTCATTTTGAACTCATACCAAAGACTTCTACTGAGCAAGTTGGTTGTAAATTGGTAAGTTAAAATATTGGTAAATATTTGGGCTGGGCAATTAAACATCTGGCTATGATGCTAGTCTTATCACTCTCCAATGCCATCAGTTATACAAACTAGTATATTTTAACCAGATTAGCCATATAAATTGCTTGGTTTTGAGTAGCCCTTTGACTCCTTTTGAAGTATCTAGATAAAATTATGCACATGCTTAAATGGTCTGAGGGTTGAGCCCTATATTAGTGAGGCAGAAAAAAGAGGTGAAACTGCACTATGATTGTTATGTCTGCCTTCACACACATCTGTCTCTGATGTTTGTCAAGCTAGTTCAGTCCAGATCTAATTTTGAGATTCAGTTCTCAGAACAGATCATCTTTATCTGCTAATTATGTTATTGATCTTTGTTTTTCACTGTGCATGCTGCTCAGAATCAGAGTCTGAAATGACTTTGCAGCCTGAGGCCTGAGAGAAGCAGCAGGAAATAAAAATGCAGGAGTTCAACTTTGTTTTTCTCCTGGATGGCTGTTGGCAGTCCCTCAGTAAGCTAGTGTTCATATTCCCTAAAACCAGTGCCTGAAGCCATCAGTGTGCTGATATAGCAGAGCAGGCAGGAATACAAGGATTTAACTTTATTAGAGTTGATCACTTGCTGTTTGTGTGGCAGTTCAGCTTGTATGGGCTGTGGAAAGAACTACCCAGATTAACCAGACCTGCTGGTGGGATATACTTATTTAAAAATTTTATGTACATATTTGACAAGGTAAGAAGAAGAAAACTAATTGACTTGGTGTTCAGCAGGAGCATGATCCTAGATTATGGAAGAAAATTTCAATGGGACTAGAATAGTGCTCTAAGGGCACCTCTACACATGTTGTATGTCTGCTCTGATGTGTACTAATTAGCACACATTGGAGCAGACTCAATTAATGGAGTCTGCTGGAGATTGCTAATTAGCATGCTCCAAGAGCCTCTATGTCACATGTACTTAGTGTTCTGTTCTTCAAAATGGTGGCAGGGGTGCTTTAACTAAAGCTCACTAAAGCTTTAGTTAAAGCACCCCTGCCATCATTTTGAAGCACAGGATGCTGAATACACATGATGCTGTGGACACTTTAATTTGAGCAACTCTTGGAGGCACTCTAATTCATAGATTCATAGATATTAGGGTCAGAAGGACTTCAGCAGATCAAGTCCAACCCCGTGCCCCAGGCAGGAAAGAGTACTGGGGTCAGATGATCCCAGGCAAGGGCTTGTCCAGTTTCCTCTTAAAGACCCCCCAGGGTAGGGGAGAGCACCACCTCGCTTGGAAGCTCATTCCAGATTCTGGCAACCCTTACCGTAAATAAGTTCTTCCTGATGTCTAACCTGAATTTGCTCTCTGTCAGTTTGTGACCATTATTTCTAGTTACTCTAAGACAGGGGTGTCCAACCTTTTTGAATGTGGGGCCGGATCATGAACTTTTTAATCACCCAGTGGGCTGGTGAGCCATATTCAAAGACCTCACAGGAAGCAGTATCACATTACCCCCCTGAAATGAAAGTAGAGTGTTTACTTTAGTCTCCCTTCGCAGCACCTCAGGCCTCAGAAAACAGCTTGGAGGGCCGCATGTTGGACAAGCCTGCTCTAAGGGGTGCCCTGATAAACAGAGCATCTCCTATCCCTTGCTGACCGCTCCCCACCCCACCGATGAATTTGTAGATGGCCACAAGATCACCTCTCAGACTTCTCTTGCAGAGGCTGAAGAGATTCAGGTCCCTCAATCTCTCCTGGTAGGGCCTTACTTGCAGGCCCCTAACCATATGAGTGGCCTTCCTCTGGGCCCTCTCAAGGTTATCCAAATCCCTCTGGAAGTACAGTGCCCAAAGTTCGGTGCAGCACTCCAGCTGCAGCCTCACCAGTGCCGCATAAAAGGGAAGTGTCACCTCCCTGGACCTGTTTGCGATGCATCTGCTAATGCATGATAAAGCACGGCTAGCTTTACTGATCACTTCATCACATGGATGACTCAAGTTCATCTTGGAGTCAGCAATGATCCCTTTCTGCTACAGTGCTGCTGAGAAGATCATCCCCCAGCCTGTAAGTGTGTTGGTAATTCCTTCTCCCTAGGTGCAGCACTTTGCATTTATCCTTGTTGAATTGCATCCTATTCTGTTCTGCCCACTTCTCCAACCGTTCCAGATCCATTTGGATTCATTCCCTGCCCATCACTGCATTTACTTTACCCCATAATTTGGTGTCATCTGCAAATTTGGACAGAGTGCTCTCCATGCCCTCATCCAGGTCACTGATGAAGACATTGAACAGCACTGGTCCAAGGACCGAAACTTGGGGAACTCCACTGCCCGCATCTTTCCGGGTCAATGCCAACCCATCCACCACCACTCTCCGGGTGCATCCTATTAACCAATTTTCCACCCACCTGACTGTCATCATCTATGTCACAGCCACTCAGTTTTATTTATGAGAATAGGATGAGATACTGTATCAAATGTTTGCTTAAAATGAAGGTAGATGACATCTACCTTGCCCCCTGCATCTAAGCATTTTGTGACCTGGTCATAAAAAGAAACAAGATTAATCTAGGATCTACCCATTATGAACCCATGATGGTTGCCCTTCAGCATTATTTTTCCTGCTGGACTCCCACAAATGTGATTCTTAGTAATTTTTTCAAAGGTTTTCCCAAGGATAGAAGTGAGGCTAACTGGCCTATACCCGGATCCTCCTTCCTTTCTGTGAGGGAGTGGGGCCTAGGAGCGGCCGTGAGCTCCCTAGCGCCCCCTACTGTCACGTTAGGGTGGACTCAGCACCCTCAGAATCTTGCCCGCCACGACTTTGCTGTTTAATAGGTTAAATGGAAGGCTGCCTTTGTTCCCCTAGTGAACGGTAAGTGTGTTCTTGCCCCAACTCCAAATGGGGCGCCTCTGTGCGCCCCTCCCTTAAGGGGTATGCGTGCCTCCAAACCTCCCCTTTAGCACGCCCCAAGCCTTGCAGCTGTTCCGTGGGACGTTGTACGGTCCCTCGCCCCCCTGGTGCCCTCTCTCTCTCTCGGGCACCTTGGGCTCCTCGCCCACCTGGCACCCCCTTGGGCCGGGCTCCTATCCTCTAGCCTGCTCCCTGCGCCCTGGGCCTGTCTCGCCGGCGTCCAGCTATTGCTGGCGCCCCCTGGGTCCGGCTCGCTACCGCCACCCTAATACCGGCGCCGTTGCCGGCGTTCCTCGCCTGCTCGCTCTCTTTCTCTGCCCCACTCTGGGGCCTTGCCCTCTCTGGCTCAAACAATAGTGCCCCTCTGGCACTGGGCCGCCGTTGCCCCCACTGGGCCAACACCGCCCATATGGGCTGGGGTCTCTGACCCCTCTCGCCGCGCCTCGCCAGTGCAAACTGTGCCCCCCTGGCACAAACAATAGTGCCCCTCTGGCACTGTGCCTCTACTGGGCACCAGGAACCCCCAAGCTGCTGGGGAGCCCCCATGAGGCCTCCTCACTCCCCTACAGCCTCACCTGGTCCTCTGGAGTAACTATAACCAAACTTAAGCCACCTGGCCACAACACAAACAACATAGCCTCCTGCTCATAACACATAAACACCAAGCCCCCACCAGGGCTCTCAATCCTACCTCCCCTCAGGGTGTTCTTTTTCCCAGCATCATCGCAGCCGGTCAGCGAGGTAAGGCTGCACCCACCACCCAGGCTGCTCAGCTCTGCCACAGATCTCCTACTCCTGCAGCCACCAGAAGAGAACTGCCCCTCAGGCTCCGGCCTCGGCTGTTTATAAAGGCCCGGCCCTGCCCCCTTCTGGCCAGCTAACCTGCCTGGTTGCCCTAGCAACCCGCACCTGAGCTGGCCTGGTGATTGGCAGCTCTGACAATCAACATCTGAGCTGCGCTGGTGACTGACAGCTCACCATTTCTCTCTCTTAGGCACGGAGCACCCCAGTGCCTCCGTGACACTTTCCTTCTTGAAAATAGGGACCACATTGCCCTTTTTCCAATCCTCTGGGACCTGACATGAGCACCATGAGTGCTCAAACAACCATGCCAGTGGTTCTGCTATGACACTGGCTACTTCTTTCAGCACCCTTGGATGAAGTTTGTCTGAGCCTGCTGACTTAAACACATCCAGCCTCTCCAAGTGTCCCTTCAATAAGTTGGCACTTATAATTGGTGGGCCGGTTTCTCTCCTGTGCTCATCTATAATCCAATTGGGAGATTTGTCCTGATCCATGTAGAGGAATACAGAAGCAAAAAACTCATTAAAAAGCTCAGCTTTGTCCCTCCTATTTGTAATTAATTACTCTAGTCTGCGCTTAGGGGGCCTATGAGACCCTGTGCCTTCATTTTCTCCTTATATACCTGTACAAGGACTTTTTGTTGTCTTTAATTTTTGTTTCATTTTCGAAATGTTGTTTTGTTCAATTAAAGCACCCCGTTTTCCACTCTGGACCACATGTAAAGATGCCCTAAAATTTTACATTTCTATCTTGTATAATTGATAATTAAATCATTTATTACATGTTTCATATTACCCAAGAACATGTAAAGTGCTTTCAAGGACAGGAAAAGAAAAACACATTTTGCAAATTAGTGGAGAGGAAGATATTGTTGAGCAGAAGGACAGGTTCTTTGAGCTGAAATTATTGAGAAACAAATTCCAGCCATTGAAATGTCACCAAAGTATACCACCAATGCTTCAACTTGGGTCTGAGCTACTGTGAGATCCCTACTTACATTGAATAAAACCCTATGCCTTGTGCAGTGTCAGAGAAGTCACAGCCATATGATTTTATACTAAAGGAATGGTGGTCTTGTGGTTAAAGAAATGAGACTCAAGAAATCTGTGTTTAATTCCTGGCTTCTTGCTGAAGTTCTGTGGACCTCCCCCAATATACTTAATTTCTTTGTGCTTACCTCTCCATCTCTAATATCAGGACCTCATTTTCAGCCTCCGTGCCTGTCTTGATTATTCAGCTTATAAACTCTTCAGATAGTACATCTTGCCTACATATAAATATATATATATATAACCCCACCAAAAGACCCAAATGTAAACTGTGGCATGTGTGCACTGCTATAATATTAACGATGGAACTGATGAGTGCTGAGAACACTGCCATCTATTGATATATAAGGGTTAAGTGCAGACAGAGAGCAGATCAGTTATATAAGAAGGAGGGATCAGTACTTATACTAATTATTTATAGGTCAAAAGAGCAATACAAAGTCAATACTTTGCTTAAGAGGGATTCAATAAAGTGATTACAAAGTAGAGCAGATATGCTGCCATTGCCTAGTATAATTCTGAACCAGAATGTACTGAAGCAGAATTCTGAACCATCTGCAAATATTGGAGAACCTTATCAAAGAGGTCAACAAACAGTTTCGGTTAGCAAGTGTGAAAACTGCAAAACAGTTTCAATATCAGACTGTAATTAATAGTTTTGCACTCTACTGGCAACAATAACAGTAACATTGTAGATGCACCTAGCATCTAGCACTTTAAAAGTTCATCTCTGCAGATAAATTGCATCTACGCTAATAACATTTTGCATTGATATAGTGTGCAACTTCTTTAAAATGTTGTAAAAATGAATGCACAATTCAGAGATACTGGAAGAAAAGCAGCTAATAAACAGCAAATAAAAAGCAATGATGATAGGAGGAATCCACATTCTACATCTCTGGCTTTTTCAGCATTGTTTTGTAGAATCTTTAGTCACCTGCACACTTGCAAGTAATATACTGAATGAACTGATGATGCTTTGATGGGATCATCTTAGGAAATAAATATCTGATCATTGTTAGGATAACAGTGGGCGTTTCTACACATGAGATGAACACTCATAAATAAACTCTGGAGGTAATTGCTCTGGAGTGTTTTGCTCCCTGGTGTACTTTTTGAATGTGCATCAGGAGCAAAAAAACTCTGCAGCATATTGCTCCAGAGTTTATTCATGTGCAACATGTGGAGTCCCATCTGAGCAGTCCGGGCTGGCAGGGGAGCCTGCCAGTCCAGGGCTTCTCCAACTCAGCTCCACGTGCTGCAGAGTGGCTGGCTGAGGCACATGTGTGGGGGCTTCCTGCTGGCTAGCCCTGCACTGAGGCACCTTGTGCCCCAGCCAGCCAGTCAGAGTTTACACATGTACTGCTGTGGATGAAAAAACTCTGCAGCATGGTAGCATTTGTATCTGATAAGTACTACCCTGCTGTGCAGTTTATTAGTTCCGTGTGCCCTAATTGGTATGCACGTGTAGATGTCAAGACATTTATTGCAGAGTTAATTAGTTAACTGTGCAGTAAATGTTTCATGCAGATGTGCCAAGTAGGCTTTCTTTGAGGGCCAAATCCTTAAGTTTGCCCAAAGCCTAAACAAAATGATCTTTTCACAGTTGCTTCATAGGACCTGGGAAGAGAAAGAATTATTTCCTCCCATCAAGTCACTGGATTTCAGCAAATTACTTCATATCTGACTGCACCTCCACATGCTTTCCTTACCATAGGCAATTATGGATCTATGTATATCTCAGACACCTCCCAGTATGTGTCCCACTGTGGATAGTGCTAACTTAGAGAAACCTATGTGATTTGAGAAGGAGGGAGGGGGCAGGGGGAACTCCCTGTTGGACTGCTTAGTGTCTAGGACTTCTTGTATAGCAATGTAATGCCAGATCTACTTCCTTTGAGGCCTCACAAAAACTTTCAGCAGGCAGAACAATTGGCTGTCCACATCTGAAAATGATGAATATAAGACCTAAATCAGGGCTCTAAAACTTACCTAATTAAATGGGACAGAATTCAGGTAGGAATTTGTTCCAAATAACAAAAAAGCAGCATTTGGATAACAAAGATTAAAATTAAGTAGAGGTAAATAATTTCAGCAGCAAAATATATATGTTCCTACTACTCTCTAGGCATCATGCCAATCCTAGAGCTAAATCTGAATGGAAGGCTTTTTATATCACTTGTGTCTTTTGCCAAAAATTGAGCTGCCATAAACCAACTTGTAAACAAACAAAAAAATACCCCAAATCCTCTTGCAGAAAATAGTGAGCCCAGGTTTTAGACATAGAAATTAGAAGAGTTCAATAAAGTTCACAGACCTGTAGCTGCTTCTCTTGATCAAATCAATACTCAGACACATTGAGCTATACCTGTCAATATTTAAAACTAAGATAAGCTAACATAATGTCTGAGAGAAGTTAAAATAGGCCACTGATCAGCAGCATCAGTAATGGCAATAGATCTTACAAAATTTGAATAAACATGATAAGCAAAATGGTATAGGACCCTTATTAGCTAAGTCTCAGAGGTAGGACAAATTTTTAAAAGGATTAATAAAAGAACAAATCTCAGCTGAAATACCCTTATCTCTGCTTCCCCTGGAAGAGAGAACGAGAAAAAAAATGCGACAAGCATTGGGCCAATTTACTCTCTAACAAGATGTAGCTTCTTTGGTGTAAGAAGAACTTGTGATCTGTTAAGTTAAAAAGAAATTCCCACACTAATGAGGAGATAATGTAATTATTATTTGAAGTTATTTACCACAATATAGGGTCTGCCAGTGACAATTTCAAAACTCTCAGCCAGAAAACTCCTGAATTTGTCTTGAGAAAACGGTCTGAAAGTTTTAAATGTTGTTGGGTTCAAATTCAGATGGTGAAGATAAATCTATTTCTAATCGAGAACCACGTCTGAATTTCTGGATAAGTGCAAGAACACCTTACTAATTTTTTAATCAGGATACTTCATTATGTAGGCAAAATTCTTTTGCAGGTAGAAGTGGCCATCTTCACTCAGTGAGTCATATTTTCATCCCTCTTTCTAGTTTTCCTAGTCCAGAAGAGGACATCCTTTTTGGCATGTCACATACTAGCCATATGTTTATCTTGAGTGCCACTCCAGTCGTCTTCTCCTGCCCAACCTGATGCTCTCCTTTCTGTTCCCTGCCCAGTGCTCACTGTCTGATTTACTTCTCTGTTTTCTGCTTCCTGCCCTGTGCTCCCCACACAATCTGCTGCTCTGCTTTCTGCTCCATGCCCAGTCTATTGCTCCTTTTCCAATCTATAATGTACCACACATGGAGGCTTCCCATGCCACTGGCCATCCCTGCCCTACTCCTTGCCCCCAGGCATTCCTTGATTCCCCCAGTCTCCTAGTTGATTGTTTCCTTGTTCAGGCAGTTTCAGTTTTACCATCCAGTTTTACCTTCATCCTGAGCTCCAGAGACCCTCTTATCCCATATTCCCCTTCCTTAGTGTCTGTTGGTCCCAGTCTCGCTCCCTGAACTCCCTGGAGAGTTTCCTCTACTCCCCAACTCCTGAACTCCAGACTCCCTCAGGAGCCTCATCTGATCTTCATTTACACACCTATTTGTTCCCTGACTTCTTTCTTCAGTTCCCAGACCTACGCTCATTGTTCAACTAGTCCTGCTCTGTAGCTACCCAATTCCCATATCCACTATTCTTACTTAACCAGTCAGAATTTCCACAGCTATGCCAGCTCCCAGTCTTTTCCTCCCTCCGTCCTTTGCAAACCTCCAGTCCCTATCTCTCCCACCGAATGTTCTTTGTTACAATTTTGTCCTCCTGCTTAACTCATGTGCAGGTACATTTTTTCCTCCATCCTGTGCAGTCATGTTCTGTAGCTTCTTCCTTCAAGCTGCCTGGACCAAGAAAGAGGGTCACTGTAAGCAAAGCAAGAATAGGCTGCCTGTTCTCAGTTCAGGTGGTGAGACCCAGAGCTGAAATTATAAGGACAGCCCTAGTCAGGCCTAAACTGCAGTAGCTGTGGTGCAGATAGAATCATCTGTGAGCACTGTTTTTCTGAGGCTTTTTAAATGCTCAGAGTTGGGTAGATTTTCCTGGAGACTGCAAGCAAGGTCCTTTCTTGTCAAACTTGAAGTCCTTGCCACAAAGTATGGGAATATTAGAGCTATTATTAAAAAAATTATGGAAAAGGATGTATTCTCCCCCTTGCCTTGTGTCACATGCCTATGATATTTTGGGGGGGTTGTGGAATATCATGCATAGAGGCTTTCATGAATCAGGTCTGCTGATACCATGGGCACGCTGTGCATCACTAATAGTAAAGTATGTTTAGATTGGCTATTGTGTGTGGTCTGCATTGATAGATAAAGGTAAGCTGTATCTAGTTTTATCACTCTTAGGTGTGTGTTAAAGAATATATTTGTGTTGTGAATATCTTTTTAGAGTAGAGCCAGGGTTGCAGAATATGACAATGATTTTTAGGTGTGGCTGTCTAAATAATAAGAGTATATGAACTTGGGAGAGGAGAAGTCATCCCTGAGAATTAGTATCTGACACAGGTTGCATAGCAGCCAGACAAAAGGGTGTTTTCTGAGTCTAGGCCATCAGGTTGATTTGCACTCCAAAGGTGCATCTAGATGAGTGTGGATGTTTGTTTCCCTGGTGATAAGTGGAAGTGGCACACCTTGGGTTGCTGCTGTTTGTCCCTGGGGAATGCCTGTGTCACACATGCTCTGGCAGGTAACTGGGTGGGGAAGAGGAGACTGGGGCCAGCAACTGTGCCAGCTTCAGCAGCCTTGCCTGGGGCACTGGGGGCTTTCCATGGCTGCAGCCATGGCAGGAAGCTGGGCTGGCAGCCAGAGTATTGCTCCAGCTGGCCAGTAGGACTGTGAGAAGTGGCTAGTATTTGCTTTGGATTTGGGTTCGGCTGATTTGGGGGTGAGTGATTCAGTGTGGTGATTTGAACCACTGTCCCAATTCAATTCGGCCAAATCTGATTTGGAGATTTGGCTGCTGCTGAATCTCTGAATCACCCAGGCCAGGCCATCCCCTGCCAGCTCTCCCAATGCGGCAATGACTGCCCCAGCTTCCGGCACCTGGAAAAAAAAAGGCTAGACTCACTGGATGCTGCTGGGTGTGGGGGGCAATCTCCACTGCCCCCCACTGTGTGAGGGGCTCCACACTAGCCCCCTGACTCCCTGCCCCACTGTCCTAGCTCCACCATGGCTTCCCTGCCCACTGTGGCTCTGGCCTGTGGGAACGAGGGTGGGGGGCTCATGGCAGAGCCCGCCATACAGTGTGGGGCAGTGGGGATTGCTCCCCCCCACCTGGCAGCACTGGTGAGCTGGGGTTTTTCATTAAAGCATGGGGAGCTGGGGTGGGCAGCCATGGGGAGGAGGGGAGCTGGGGCACCGGGCAGGGGTCAGGGGCCTGGAGGAGCAGAGAGGGGATGGGGCCTGGCAGGGGTCCTCCCATGGTCTCATCCCGCCTCCCCCAGCCTCCCCTCCTCCACCCCTAGTACTTACCAGCTCTGAGTCTGGCTTCAACTCCAGGCTACAGCCGCTGGAGACTGTCCAAATCATCAAAGCTCTTTGAATCTTTTCTGAAGATTCAGAGAGCTTTGAATTGATTCAGACCTTTTAATTGGTCCTCTGATTTGATTCGGATTTGGAGATTCAGCCACCAAAGCAGGCCAAATTTCCTCTGAATTGAATCAGCACCTGAACCTTCACACAGGCCTATTGGCTAGGCTCCAGTTTTGGGTGGCATGTGCTACTGTCATATGCACTGCTTTGCTTTTTTTTGGTATGGGTCACCCTCTGCCCCCTGCCACACTGCAGGTAGTGGCATGGGGAATGCCTTTATGTATGATCTGTGGTGCCACAGATGGGTCTGCAGCACCATATACCACACATCCATGCTCATCAGGATGCAGCCCAAAAGGGTAAAGACCTAAAGCAGTGGTGACCAACATTTTTGGCAGGCATGCCAAAATTAGCCCTGTGTCCTTTCTGAGTTTCATTCCAGTCCCTTTGCCCTTCTTAGTCTGCTGCTCTCCTTTCTGCTTCCTGCCTTCCCCTTCTCAATCTTCTGCATGCCATGCACAAAACTGCTTGTGCCACTTGTTGCACATGAGCTGCAGATTGGCCGTCCCTGGCCTAGAGCAAGGCTGATCGTTGAAAACAGTTTAATAAGAGACTGATATTTCTCACAGCTGGGACAACATGATAAAGATTATAACCTACTGGGATAATTGATAGCCAAGGATATGGAATTAGCAAGGTTTATATCTGATATTTCTAGTTATAATTGGATCATACCTGAACTGTCAATTGGATGCTCACCAGAGGCAGGAAATTATAAGCATAGTATATGCTACCCTAAATTCCATTTTGGAAATGTAAATGGGTAGATAAGAACAAGCATATAAGAGTTACCATAGCAGTAGACCTTTGTCTAGAGATTTCTAGACTTTAGTCTCTTTAGGCTGAGTGCTGAGTGCTAGGTAAATCAAGCTAACTGTATGGCAGGGACTTTGCCTTGGTCAGAGTAGAAGCTGAATTTTTAGGGCTAAAATCTTTCTCCTGGAAGATCATATCATAGTCCTCATAATCTCTTCCCTTTTGTTTGTTTATTCTTATATTGCTGTCTGTATGCAACATATGGTTAGTGATTCTTATGCTGCCTCATTTTTTGTAATAGGACTTTTTCAAATTCTTATAAATTGTTGTCAGTGGTTAGTGTAATTTCAGATCATTTGACCACACAGATGGGTCTTTCCTGTTGGGGAGAGGATTTACTGTTTCATCGTATGTGGAAAGCTTTTGATTTTGAAGCTGGCAAAATCTCCTATGCTAAGATCTATCAAGGCTTGAGCAAGATAGGGAGAGCTGAGGAGGTGGTCTGAATCAAGAAGTTAGACCCCGACACATCAGTTTATTTTTAGTGGCCAAATAGCATATGGCAAAGGAGATTGGGGATAAAGCACACCTATGAAGATGTGAAGGCACCTAAAGTATCTTACACCTTGTTCTCAAAAATTAATGAATCGTTTATATCAAAATTCAAGCCATTCAGTTTCACAAAATAGAAAGAAGTTCTAAGAGGACCTCATCTGGAATAATCAGCTCATAAAGTTAAAGTTGTCAAAGCAAGTGAAAACATGGCATTATAATGGGAAACATTGAACAATCTTGGTACTAGGTGTTGCTGCCAGCAATTTCAATAGTGATAATACTGTACTATTCTGTCTTTTATTGTGACTTTTTATTTCTTTAATTCTAATTTTCTTTCTTTCTTTTAGGAAATCATGCCAGAAGTATAGGAGAAATTCCTGTACGTTTTGTGCCAAGAATTCATCCACAGGAAAACAAAAACCAGGTAAATAAGAATAGAAATAGAAGTGTAAAAAAGGGGGCAGAATAACGGGGAAAGGAAGAACTAATATTGATAAAAACAGGAATCAGGCAGCGTTCTTACTCCAGCGTTCTTACTCCAGATAGGGAATTGCCTCAGGTCAGTAAGAAACAAGCGACTGACATATCTGTACATTTGTGCAAGCCTATATGGAAGAATTGGAAGTATTCACAGATTTCATAGATTTTCAGGGTCAGAAGGGACCTCAATAGATCATCGAGTCTGACCCCCTGCTCTGGGCAGGAAAAAGCGATGGGGTTAGATGACCCTAGCCAGGTCCATGTCCAGTCTTCTCTTAAAAACCTCCAGGGTAGGGGAGAGCACCACCTCCCTTGGAAGCCTGTTCCAGATTCTGGTAACCCTCAACGTGAAGAAGTTCTTCCTTATGCCTAGTCTAAATCTGCTCTCTGTCAGTTTGTGGCCATTGCTCTGTTTACCAAGGTGCCCCTTGGAGTAACTAAAAACATCTTCTGTTTCTTGATGTCCCTCCCCTGACAAATTTGTAGATGACCATCAGATCCTCTCTCAACCTCTCCTCAAACGATCTATCCTGCAGGCCCCTAACCATATGAGTGGCCTTCCTCTGGATCCTCTCGAGGTTATCCACATCACTCTTGAAGTACAGTGCCCAGAACTGGATGCAGTACTCCAGCTGCGGCCTTACCAGTGCCACATACAGGAGAAGTATCGCCTCCTCAGACCTGTTCATACAGGGAATGAAGCACTGTTTGACATGGATAACAAGAGTATGTTCCTTTATGGTTTTTTTAGTCACCAGGACTACTGAAGGGTCTTGAATATCTTCATGGGTATGAGCTGTTCAGGAATGTTAAAATAAATATGAGGGATAATGATAAAGATAAAAAAGATAATCTTGTATGGTAATTTCATAGACATTCAGGCTGGAAGGGATCCCGGAGGATCATCAAGTCCAGCCCCCTGCCCCAGGGCAGGAAGTCAGCAGAGATCATACGATCCCAGCAAGATAAACATCCAAAAGTGTCTTGAAGGCGTTCAAAGTGGGTGCTTGAACCACCTTTGGCAGCAGTCTATTCCAAACCTTGGGGGCTCAGACAGTAAAGAAGTTTTTCCTTATGTCCAGCCTGAAATGGTCACAGAGGAGTTTGTGACCATTTGACCTTGTCATCCCTTGGGGCGCTCTGGTGAACAGATGTTCCCCCAGATCCTGGTGAGCACCCCGATAAACTTATAGGTGGCCACCAGATCACCCCGAGCCTGCACTTTTCCAGGCGGAAGAGTCCCATAGCTCTCAGGCTCTCATCATAACGTCTGTTTTCGTGACCTCTGATCATGTGCATGGCTCTCCTGTGGACTCTCTCAAGCTTCTCCACATCCTTTTTGAATTGTGGAGCCCAAAACTGGACGCAGTACTCCAGCTGCGGCCTCACCAAGGCCGAGTACAAGGGGAGAATGACGTGCCAGGATTTGCTTGAGAAGCATCCATGGATGCAAGCCAGTGTTTTGCTTGCTTTACTAGCTGCAGCATCACATTGATGGCTCATGTTCATCTTGTTGTCAATCATGACTCCCAAGTCCCTTTTGTCCGTAGCGCTATCCAGAGGAGCACTGTCAAGCCTAGAAGCATGCTGCAGGTTTTTCTTCCCAAGGTGGAGAACCTTGCATTTTTTGGTGTTAAACACTATCAGGTTCTCGTCCACCCATTTTCTGAGCCTGTCCAGGTCAGCCTGGGTCACCCTCCTGTCCTCAGGTGTGGATGCTTTAACCCCAGAGTTTGGTGTCATTGGCGAACTTGGCAAGCCCGCTTCTGACACCAATGTCTACATCATTGATGAAGACGTTAAAAAGTAAAGGCCCTAGGACAGAGCCTTGAGGGACCCTACTGGTAACAGCACACTACAACGATTGACTTCCATCAACCACCACCCTCTGGGTCCTGCCATGGAGCCAATTTCCCAGCCAGTGGATCATAGTGAGGTCAAGGCCGCAGTTAGCTAGTTTTGCCAAGAGGTGATCATGGGGATACCAGATCAAAGGCTTTTTAAAAGTCAAGATATATGACATCCATCTCTTCCCCCTTGTCCAAGTAATAGGTCACCTGGTCGTAAAAGGAAATGAGATTGGTCAAGCAAGACCTACCTGCAACACGCCTGTGCTGGGTATGCCTCAGGATATTGCCATCAGGTAGCTTGTATAGGATGGCCTCTTTGATAATCTTTTCCAAAACCTTCCCCAGGATAGAGGTCAGGCTGATGGGTCTGTACTTTGCTGGCTCTACTTTTCTCCTTTTTTTGAAGCTAGGGACCACATTGGCCTTCTTCCAGTCATTGGGCACTTCACCAGAGCACCAAAAGTTCTCAAAGATCTGTGCCAGGGGCTGAGCTATGATTGTTGCCAGTCCTTTGAGTACCCTTGGGTGAACCATCAGGGCCAGCTGTCAAGGTGTTCCTTCATGAGGTCAGCTTTGATGGAGGGTAAGGAATCTCCCTCACCTGGGCCTCCCTGTCCCGCAGTGGGCAGGGGCATCCCATGGGACTGAAAAACTGACACAAAGTACCCATTTAGCAAGTTTGCTTTTTCCTGGGTATCAGTTGTCAGTTGTCTCATCTGGTTTAGCAGGGGTCCACTATTTCCTTGCTTTTCCTCCAGCTCCCCACATAGTTAAAAAAAGGACTTTTATTGTCCTTAATATTTGTAGCTAGCTGGAGTTCCGTCATAACCTTGGCTTTCCTGGTTTGCTCTCTGCATGTCTGGACCAGAGCAGAGTATTCCTCCTTGGTGGTAGTTCCAGTCTTACATCATTTGTAGGTCTTCCTTTTAAGATGCAGGAGGGAGGTCTGCTAGTTCCTTGGAGAGCCAAGGGGGCTGCTGCGCCCTTTTGCTGCCTTTCCTCCGAGACAGGATGGACTTTGCTTGTGCATCCAGGATTACTCCCTTAAGGAGCAACCACTCATCCTGAACTCCCCTCCCCTTTGGGTACTGGCCCTTTAGGGCCTCACTGACAAGCCTTCTGAACTTGTCAAAGTCAGCTTTCCTGAAGTCAAGGACTTCTGTATTACTGGCTGACTTACCAGCTTTATGATGGATGGTGAAGGTGATCAGCTTGTGGTCACTGTCACCCAGTTTCCCTTCAATCATTAGGTTGCTGATTAGGTCATCCCCAGTGCCAGTACCAGGTTGAGCAGCACTTTACCTCTCATCAGCTTGTAGACTTCCTGCATCAGATAGAGGTCATCCATGCATGAGAGAAAGCTTTGCAACCATTCGGATTTGGCTCAGTGCTCCTCCCATGACATGTCTGGGTAGTTAAAATCTCCCATGACAACCATACATCGGCGGCACACAGCCTCAGCCAATTCCCTGGCAAACTCCTGGTCAAGGTTTTGACTCTGGGTAGGGGGTCTGTAGTAGACTCCCACCATAGTGTCCCCTGTGCCATGTTCCCCACAGATTTTAACCCAGAGAGTCTCAAGCCCACCATGGGTGCCAATATTGGCTTGCAAAGATGCGTAGCTTTCCTTGACGTAGAGAGCTACACCCCCGCCCCTTTTGTCCACTCAATCCGTCCTGTACAGGGTATAGCTCCAGTCATGGGTGGAGTCCCACCAGGGGTCCATTATCCCTATGACATCATTATTTGCATTTAGCAGGAGGACATATTCCTCCTGTTTGTTCCCCAAGCTCCTGGCATTTGTGTATAGGCATGCAAGTGTCCCTTTGGGGGCCCTTGCCTTGCCTACAGCTCATTCCAGGGCTGGGAAAGGAGTGGGCTCCCTTAAGTACCTAGACCTGCTAGCAGTGGCAGTAGTCCCCACGTCCCCTGGTGGGCTTAGTTTAAAGGCTGGGGGAGGAGGTCAGCCAGTCTGGCTTAGAAGAGCCTCCTCCCCAGTGGAGAGAGGTGGAGGCCATCCCTTCCCAGCAGCTCGCTGCCTCTCTCATCGAAGAGCGGACTGTGGTCATGGAAGCCAAAGCCTTCCTGATGACACCGGCGCTGCAGTCTTTGGTTCGCTACCTGGATCCTCCTCTCCCTCCTTTAATCCGTAGCCCAAGACTGGAAGGATCGATGAGAACACCACCTGCATCCTCAATCCCTTAATCCTCTCTCCCAAATCCCTCTAGCGCTTCATGACCCGGCTGGGAGTGCTCCAAGCCATGTCATTAGTGCCCACATGGATGAGAAGTATAGGGTAGTGGTCGGTGGGCTGGAGGAGTTCAGGGATCTTCAAGGCAATGTCTCATATCCAGGCTCCTGTGAAGCAACAGATTTCCGGGGCTAAGAGGTTGGGGCAGCAGATTGCCCCCTCATTCCCCCTCAGGATGGAGTCTCCCACAACACTTTGTGTTTTGTCTTGGGGAAAGCGGGGGCAGTAGCTACAGAACAGCCTTTGCTGTCTGCAGGAGTTGGCAACTTAGCAGGCTCTGCTGGGGCTGCAAGAGGTTCATACCTGTTGCAAAGCTCCAGTGGTGGGGGGGCCTTGGTGCGGCGGGCCTTGGAGCCCTTGACCACCTTGGTCCAACCCCTGGGCTGGACAGCATGGGAGGTCCTTGAGTCCTCCCCAGTCCTGGAAAGTGACTGTGGTCAACCCTCCATCTCCAAGGGCAGAAGGGCCTGGCAGTAGAAGTCAATCTCCTGCTCACAGTCCTTGATGGCACGCAGAGACCCCAGTAGGGAGCAGACCCCACAAGGGGAGGTGGCCATGCTCCCGGGCCCCAGATCCTGAAAAAGTGACAGGCAGCCCCCGCAGCCGAGAGTCAGAGGCTCCATCTGTGTGGAGCCCGGGACCATGGGCTCCGACTGGGTGGAGGCCTCTGAGGCACCAGAGGGGGAGGCCACAGACCCCTTGGGGTATGTTGTATGCCCATCCGTGTCATGCCACTGGTGGGCTGGCTATGGCTGGGACTGTCTACCCCGGGGGGCTCACAGGCTGGGCCTCAGGCCCTCCCGCATGCCCTCCTGTACAAACTCCCATACTAACTTGCACACTAAGCCCAGGAGCATGCCTAGTTGCATGGCTTGTTTGTAAGGCTCTGTTTGCACAGCTTCCTGTGGAGCTGGGGGCAGGGCATGACCCTCCTCAGCCCACTCATTCTGCTCCCAGCTGACTAGGTTTCTCCCTCCATGGGCCCCTGCTCACCTGTGGGCAGGCTGGGGCTCGTTGGGTCCTGGGGTCTCTGCTGGGGTCCCTAGGTTCACGGGGGTGCAGTGGGCTTACACCCGTGCGTCTCGCACTGGAGCCAGGACATGAATGATGTGATATGACATTACAAGGTAATGTTATCCTGGATAAAACAAAATTAGGATCAAAATCCCTTTGGGAAGGATGACAACAGAGACAGTGGCAACAGTGGACCTGCTGCAGAGATTCCCATCATTACATTTGTATATGGAGGGAGATCTTTACAGTGTTATTACAGAAAGAAAAACTTGGGGATTCTGTCATTATTTCCAGATATAGACTAGAAAACAAATGCTATTAATATTATTGGCAGGACCCAGTTATTCCTGGATGTAATAGCTAACAGATTTCTTGCTCAAATAGTCACTAAACCAAGGGGTGATGATATTTTAAACTTGTTTATAGAAATTAGGAATGATGATGATCAAATGCAGTGTAGAGACACAAGGAGAAGAAGAAGATTAGAGGTGATGTTATAGAAGAGTTGGCTGTAGAAAATAGCATTGGAGGGAATGATCACAAGTTGCTTCAATTTTAAATTAAATAGAAGGGTGAACAAAAATAGGACTGTAACTAAGGCTTTCAATTTCAAAAGGGCAAATTCTGAGAAATAAGGAAACTAGTTAGGGAAATCATCTGGACCGAGAAGCTCAAGGATTTGAATGTCAAAGAAGCCTGACATTTCTTTAAGACAATGGTGGAAAACCTTGCATTTCAAACAAGGGAGAAAGAAACATGTAGGCTCCGGAACGAAGTGGATGAAGATTAATAGCACATACACATATGCTTGATGCCTGTTCTGATGCTTCTAATAAGAATGTGTTGGAGCATACTCAATTAATTGAGTCTGCTGGAGCGCTCTAATTAGTACACTCCAGCAGCCTCAGTGTCATATGTATTCAGTGTCCCCACATTTCAAAATGATGGGGGGAGGGGTTAACTAAAGCTCATTGAACAAGCTTTTTTCACAGTACCCCCATCACGATTTCGGGACACCAAATACATGTGGCACTGCAGGCATTTTAATTAGGGCAGCTCCCCACTCCACCCCAGAACATGTGTAAAGACTCCCTACATGTACAAGGATACTAGGAGTACGGATCAGTCTGACAGGAAAAGGAAAACAACAAATGTGCTTATTAAGAAAGCTGTGTTTTAGAGTATTTTCAGACAGAACAAAGCAGTGCTGTGCAAATTTGCTTTCTAGGCCAGAAAAGACTAATTCAGGTGCATGGAGCAAGATAGCTGCGTTAGTGTGACACTCTGCCCAGGTTAATCTCCCATTCTTATCAGGGTATGCAGGCATGTCCTCAGAAGTCAATAAGTGTAGGATTAAGGGAGAACTCCTATAGGTCAAGTTGAGTTACAACTTGCATAAAATTTAAGGTAATTTAGTAAGAAGTTCTTTAGCAGGGTAAATAAAGAGGGAACAAGGAAGCAAGAAATGGTGTTGTTATGCCTTTAAAGTGGGGTAATGATTCGAGGTTTTTTATTCATTTAGTGTATGATGATACAGTGATCATGAAGCAAGGAGAAATATATTTACAATTTTATGTCCAAATTTTGCAGCCAACTGATTGCCTCAGGAATAGTATTGTGTAGATGCAATAAAGTTCCATTAAATGCATGAAGATGGCATTCCGAGATGATGTGAATCAAAGTCTGAAAAGGAGCACCACAGTCACAGTTCAGTGAGCTAGTTCAGCCTTATCAATGTGATTCAAAGTGATTTAGATACAGACCAAAAATGAAACAAAAAATTACCCCAGTTTTAATGGGATGATAATGTTGCTAATGAAGTTTCTCAAGGATCAGTCTTGGGCCCACTCTTGTTTAATATTTTTATGAAATTATCTTGCCACATATTGTAGGAGTGTTTGAGGCTTGGAGGCACTGTCAACACAAAGGAAGAAAAAGGTTTGAATATATTAGCTGGTCACAGAATGACTTTGAGCTACTGAAGTAATGCCATGAAAAAAGCAGATGTGATACTAGAAGTATTTCTAGTAACATTAATGCCATTATAGAAGCTCCTGGTGAGACATCACCTGAAATGCTGCTTATAGTATTAGTTTTTAATTTCCAAACAAAATTAATTAAAACTGAAACAGGTGCAGAAAATGGATAATTGCATGGTCAGAGGAATGGAGAACCTATCTTACAAAAGGAACCTAAAAAAGCTTGGGTTAGTCTAGTAAAATTAAGGCTGAGAGGGATCTGATTGCTGTCTTTAAATACATTAGGAAGTCAGAAATGCTATTTAAGACAAAAGGAGAATGACAACACAACAAGAAAGAAAGGTGTATAAGCTGGCTATGAATTGAATACATTTAGGCTGGAAATTAGAAAAAAGGTTTTTAATCACCAGAGTAGTGAGGATAAGGAAGTAGAAGGGCTAATTAGGTTAGATGGAGTTTGACATGTTTATGAGAAGCATGATGTGTAATAGTTTCTTGTGACACTGGCAAGGCACTAAACTTGATGACCCAGGATGCACAGTGTTCCAGTACGATGTTCTATGCCTACTAGCACAGCAACTGATTAATACTTTTGATTGTATACTCTACTTTTTGGCATATTCTCAAGACCCCAGGCTTTACTGAAGAAACTTCTGTGGATAAGAATGCAAGGACCCATCTTATGGTAAGGGACCAAACCAGTGCTTACACCATAGTAATGTAGATAACTCAAATGATAAATGATAAAATATTTTTTTATTAAAACAAGGTGATTTATTTATTTATTTATGCAATGTATATACCAATCTTTGCAGCAAAGGCTCACAGAGGCTTACACTAAAAGAAACAGAACTACTTAAAAGGGTAACTACAATAAATAAAACAAAATTAAAACAATTAAACAAAGAATTGTGGGTGATATTTTTTTATTGGACCAACAAAATGGCTAGAATAGATATAGGCAAGCTTTGGGATATCATAGTACCCTTCTTCAGACCTCTGAGACAGAAGCAGAAATAATTTAGCTAAATGGCAGATGGAATAAAAGTTTGCTAAGTTTGGTCATTATCATCTATAAAGTACAAGAGTTTCATAGATTCATAGATAGTAAGGGGCTGGAACGGACCTCACAAGATCATCAGGTCCAGCCCACTGCACTAGGCAGGAAAGACAACTGGGGGTCAGGTGACCCTAGCGAGGTGACTGTCTAGTCTCTTCTTGAAGATTTTCAGGGTAGGTGAATGCACCACCTCGGGAGGGAGTTTATTCCACAGTGTGGACATCCTGACTGTGAAAAAGTTTTTCCTAGAGTTGAGTCTGAAGTGGTCTTCCAGGAGTTTATGGTCATTATTACTGGTTTTCCTCAAGGATGCCCTCGTGAACAGTGGTTCACCAACCCCTTGATGTTTTCCCCTGGTGTAGTGGTAAGCTGCTACCAAGTCCCCTTTCAGCATTCTCTTTTTTAGGCTAAAGAGGCCCATGTTCCTCAGCCTTTCCCCATATGGCTTGCCTTGCCTTGATCATATAGGTGGCTCTTCTCTGGACTCTCTCAAGCTTTTCCATGTCCTTGTTGAAGTGCGGTGCCCAGAACCAGATGCAGCACTCCAGCTGTGGTTTCACCAATGCTGAGTAAAATATAAGAATCACTCCCTTGGTTTTACATGAGATGAATCAGTTAATGAGTGAGCAGCAGCATGAGTACAGTTGCACCAGCAGCATCTCTGGTAGCCTAGCGAAACTGTCACAGAGCCTTTCTTTTTATAAAGGAACTGAAAGCAAGAAGTAAGGATGTTATCTTGGATATATGTTACTTGTGGAGTGTGATGGCTTATTATGAACAAAAACTGGAAGATTTAGAGAAATATATCTTAGGAAACTTTCAGGTTGCAAAACCCTTTTTCAGGCTGAGGAACCACCTGCAGTTGGTGGATGTAAGTGTATCACGCTTGCCTTTGCAAGCTTGGGTTGAGTCCCAGGCTTGAAATCTTGCTGTGTTGATTGGTGGAGCCCATCTACCAATTAGGAGGCAGCAAGAGGAGTTAAGTCATGCTCCTTTCCTGAGCAGAGGGGGAGAGGAGCTCCTCCCCACCCCAGGACCTGATTGAAGACTGCAACACTCCGGTCTGGAAGACTGAGGGCCACTCATTTGGTTAAGGGCCTACAGAAAAAACCCTATGTGGACTGATTGGGAGACATGAGCCTCTTCAGCTTCTGCAAGAGGAGGCTGAGAGGTGATCTCGTGGCCACCTACAAACCCATAACGGGGGGGGGGGGCAGCAAGAAATAGGGGATACAGTGTTTCCCAGGGCGCCTGTTGGGGTAACTAAAAATAATGGCCTCAAACTGAAAGAGAACAAATTTAGTTTGGGCATCAGGAAAAAATTCTTTACAGTGAGGGTCACCAAAATACAGAATAAGCTTCCAAGGGAGGTGGTGCTGTCTCCTTCCCTGGAGATGTTTAAAAGGAGATTGGACAGATACCTGGCTGGGGTCATTTGACCCCAGCACTCATTTGCCCAGGGCAGGGGGTCAGACTCGATGATCTAATAGGTCCCTTCTGACCCTAACATCTACGAAACTATGCAACTTCAGGGGCGGAGCTCTGGAGAATATAAAAGGAGATGTGTTCCCAGCATGAGGGGAACACATCTGGGACAGAGAAGAGAGAAGATTGGGGCTTAGAAGAGCTGAGGAGAGCTGTTCAGCAGGGCAAAGCAGTAGCTTGGAAGTGCCCCTGAAAACTTCCATTGGAGGGGAATGGTGGATGGCTCTAGCAGCTAGGATCTCAGTGCGTGAACACCCTGTCTCCAGTCATGATCCTGGCATGGAACAATTTACAAACCACTTTTCACTGCTGGGCCTATGAACTTTACTTCTTCAGCCTCCTACATACAGAAACTCATGGATTCAATATAGACACTGGAATTCTGACACACTGCAACCTGCTGGACATCTGACTCCCCAGGTACCTCTGCACTTTTACCTGAGCTGCTACATCCCCCTTCCTTCCCCCACCCCACCCCAGCCTGTCCCTCACCCCTTGACATCTCCATTTCCATTTTCACTGACTGACTTTCTTGCCTGCATTGCGTGCCAGGCCAGCCTCTATTCCTTCCATCCAGGACCAGGAGACACACCAACTGCAGGTGCTTCCTCAGCCTGACAACGGGTTTTTCAATGCAAAAGATGGCTTCCCAGGCAGCTAACTTGAGCTCACTGGGAGTCTCACAACTGCACTGCAACCAGCAAGCCTCAGGCTTGCCAAAGACATTACAGGTCTGGGCTTTCCCCAGCCAGGACTGTGTATGTGCACGCATTAGCTGGAGGTTATGGCACTTTCTACCTTCCTTTCACCAGGGGATCATTGGTTCTGCCATTTATGGGGCTGCCGCACTGCCAGCAGTCCCATCAGGCCTCCCTACCCTGGCAGGGTGCAGTTTTAGTGGTCATGACCAGGACCTGGGGCCTCCTCCTTTCCCATAGCCCATATCTCCAAGTTTGTCCTGTCAGGGGAATGAGCTCAGCAGGGACATGTTTTTCCCCTGCTGGCAGGTGATGCAGTGAGTGCCTTCTCCAGCTGACAGTGAGGCATTAACTGGTTTTCAAAAAATGAAAAAAGGAAATAGGTTTAGAGGAGGGTGGCACTCAGTCCATCTGCAGGTGGAACTTGAGGAACCCCAGCAGGGTTCACTTTCAAGAACACCAGCTGTTCCACCAAACCAGATTCCAAGGAGGTGTGGTGGGGTGTCACAACATCCCCAGCAATGCTAAACAACCTTTCACTTGAAACACTGGTTGGTGGACAGGACAGGTGTTGCTGGGCAAATGTGGCCAGATCCTGCCACATATGGCTGCAGCTTGCCCTGTAGGCCAAGGGGTCACAGTCCAGTGGCTCCACATCCTTGGCGAGATAGGTAACCACAGAAGCCTCGGCATTACCTGCCTGAGGCTGGTGTTTAGAGCATTTGGACCAGCATTTAAGCCATGCCCTTGGCCCACATTGGCAGTGGCTGGCATAGAGGACACCAGCTGGTGCTGCTGCCAGGAGTGCTAGCATGGGAAAGTGGATCCCTCTCTTTCACATCTCCTTGCCTCTGCCTTTTGGCCTCCCTGACTTTGTTGACCAGTGTCACGCTCCAGCTGGACTCTGCCAGCTTTGACCAGCAACAGATACCGTCAGCACTCTCCTCACAATCTGGAAAGCTGCTATTTGGCTTGCTGCATGGCCGTGGCCATGTGCTGGGGAAACCCTGTCCCCTGTGGAAAAACCGTGAACATTTTAGTGGGAAAATGTGACCAATCAAGGCTTGAAATTGGGCTTGTCATCTGGCCTATAAAAGCTAGGGTTGAGTTTCCGTCCGAGAGAGAAGCCAGAGTATTCACCGCTCAGTGAGTGAGTAGGCCTGGCCAGCTTCCTACGGCTTCTCCTGCCTCCGGAACCACAGGCAATCATTTGTGCACTCGTTCGTATCCGTTCATTCATCGTCGTTTTCGATCTCGGATCCATCATTTTGTTTTTGTTCGTTCATCCCTCACCCGAACCGGGACAGATCCAAGTGTAACCACCTGCGCAGCCACATCCACACCGGTGGTGCGTAAGTAAGAGATCAAATAAAAATGTACTGGAACTGTTATGAGTCTACCTCTCCCTCTCACAAACAAACAACAGGGGATAGAACCCACTGGGGCAACAGTCACAACCTGGATCGCGCCCCGCACAACCAGAACCTGTGTCTAGTGATTGAAGGTTTTGGTGGTGCCAGTGCATATGCTCCCCTTCACCCTCAGGTCACACATGCCCACCAGCACGTGGACCATACTGGACTGCAAGGGATCCAGCCATCTCCTGATGCCCTCCTTCAGCTTCCTCACCAGTGCCTGCATGTCTGATGACAGCAGCCTGCCCCAACCAGGAACACTGATCCCCTGGAAGCTCTTCATTTGATTTTCAAGCTCCCTTACTATGGGGATCACCTGACTGAGGAGGGCATCACCAGTGCTAACGGTCTTGGTGGCCTTGAGGAAGGGCTTGAGGACCAGCAAGATCTGGGAGATGGTATCCCACTCAGCTCTGTTCAGGGGGCCACTGATCCCAATCTCCCCAAGGAAGGCCATCTCATGGATAGCCTTATGTTGCTCCACCAGCCTTTTAAGTATCGTGGAGTTCCACCAAGTCTCCACATCCTGCATGGTTTTGTGCTGTGGGATGTTCAGCTCTGCCTGTTTCTCCTGCAGCATCTTGCCCCCCTAATGCTCCCATCAAAGTATTCTGCCACCTTCCTGCACTTTGAAATCAGCTGGCTTGTAGCGGTAGTGGTGGTGGTGCCATCACTGGTAGCTCTGTCCTCCTCCAAGGCATCCCTGACTATGAGGTGCAGCCTGTGTGCCACACAACAGATACCAACAAAGCTGGCATCATGGATAAAAGGAACTGAATCAAAGGTGAGAAAAGCTTGACCATGTTGGCCTCACAGTCAGTGTTCATGAACCCATGGGTGAGCTCGGCCTGCCCATTGAGCCACTCCTGCACCATGCGGTTCATGGCCACCATGATCTCCCTTGCTGTGTGGGACTCATCCAGCACCTCAGCTTGGAGGAGAGCCCACCAGTGGCCTGACTGATTGCACCAATGCCCTGTGAGGGAGAGGAAGGCATGATTGCTACCCCAGCTGCTCCAGATGTCTGAGGCGAAGTGCAAGGATACCTGTGGCTCTGCCTTGCACAGCTCCCCCTTTAAATACTCCCTGCATGCCTCATACAGGGAGGGCACCACCATTCTGCTAAAGGTGGTGCATGCAGGCACTTGGTAAGATGGGACAACAAGCACCATGAGCTGCCTGAACCCTGGCCACTCAACTAAGGATAAGAGCTGGCTATCCAGAGCAAGCATTTCCACAATGTTCTGGGTGATCTCACTTGCTTTTGCAACTTGTCCCCCTTTCTGTCCACCTTTCCCCCACTTTCCAGCATGGCCTGCCTCTGCTTTGGGGGGATGAGGGCTTGGAGCAAGTGGGGGACTTCCCTTTGGGTACACTCGCACTGGTGCCAGGCTGAGCAAGAAGAAGGGCAAGGGAGTGCTGCCTTCTGAGATGCAGCAGCATCGTCTTGGTGGTGAAGTGTTTCGCCTCCTTGCCCCAGCTGATCTGCCTTTGGCAGTGCTGGCAGATAGCAAACCTGGGATCACCTGCCAACTCAAAATGCTCCCAGACTATGCTACTCACTCACTTCTGGGTAGAGGGTGGG
Source organism: Crocodylus siamensis (assembly GCF_052110815.1). Lineage (NCBI taxonomy): Eukaryota > Metazoa > Chordata > Crocodylia > Crocodylidae > Crocodylus > Crocodylus siamensis. The sequence goes on along the minus strand of NC_143395.1, from coordinate 84,631,971 downwards.
GATGCTGTCTTATTCCCCTCCTCAGCAGGCTGAGGCCCAACAGCAGGAGGAGCTGCCTTAGCTGAGCCACTTGCCTGAACCTCTACAACCTCAACCTCCTCCGAGGTGCTGGTTTCCAGAGAAGGAGACCTAGGTCTAGGAGAACTTTGAGGGGTGTGGAGCACAGGACATCAGGTACAGGTACTACTCCCACCTCCTTGCTTCCACTGGCAACAGAAGCCTCATGGCTACTTGGGAAGAGGATGTGTCTATGTTTGATGGGGGGGGGGTACTTGCAGCTTTAGTACCCCCTCTCCCTCCCCTGCCAGAAGACCTGGCATCTGCCTTTCCAGCACACTTCATATTACCCTCTACTATGCTGCAAAAGGTGTGTGTGTGTGTGCACACGCATGTGTGTGTTACTCCTTTTGTGTTGTGTGTTTTATTCCCTCTGCATTGTGTGCATGCACTGGACTCGTCTTTGATTGCTTGAATCAGTAATAATTATTAAGAACTATGTAAAGAATATGTGCTGTCTGTCTGTGTGTCTTCTTTTCTGCTGTGATGTATTTATTTACTATGAATTATGAATGTGAAGTGTGATTCTGTTGTGTGTTTTATTCCCTCTGTGTTGTGTGTGTGCACTGGACTCTGCTTTAATTATTAATAACTACATATGGTGTCTTCTTCCATGATGTGCTATTAATGTGAATGTGTGACTACTACTGTACTTCTTGTTCTTTTTCTGTGTCATAATGTATACCTAAAATAATATATCTCCTTCTTCTAGAACCCTGAGTGCTATGTTAGTCTCAATCTGAATTTCTACCTGACTTCTATGTTGTCTTTATTTTTTATGTAATCTAACTATAATAATATTAATTACTAATAACTGTATATAATCTGGTTCTGAATATCTTCTTCTTCTATGAATATCTGACTTCTTCTGTGTGTGTGTGAGTGTGTGTGGAATGTGTGCTTCGCTATTCAGTGGTGGATCACACTGCCAGGGAAAACACTGAGCCTTCTTTTTTAAAAGAATTGAAAAAAAAGAAGAGAACAGATATAAATTGAAAGAAATGAATTGGATAAGTATTAAGTAGAGAGATTCTAAGCTAAGTTAAAATAAGCTAAACTAAGCTAAGCTAAGCTAAATAACCTCTATCCTATTCAATCCTTTCTAAGAACAAAAAAGAGCAGGCGACTGACTGACTAGGCAGCAAGCCAGGCAGTCCAGTACCTTTCTGACACTGTTGCTCACTCAGAAACAGCTCATAGAAGGCACAGCAAGCCTGCAGACACAGGCTTTTATGCTTTTTCTATGTCCCTCCCTCCAGACACTGTGATTGGAAGGACAGTCAGAGAGAAGTCACAGTCGCTGGCCAGCTAGAGATGTCAGTCCTTCCACCCCTGCTTCCCCCCCATCACACCCACTTCTTACCAGCAAACTGAGTAGCTGTGAGGTGGATGTTTTCACAGTAAGAAAAACTGGCTTATGGGATGCACCCAGAGAGTGGTGGTGGATGGGGCAGTTTCTCATAGTAGTTTCATAGTTTCATTGTAGCTAGGGTCAGGAGGGACCTGAACAGATCATATAGCCTGACCCCCTGCCACAGGCAGGAATGAATGCTGGGTTCACAAGACCTGAGACAGGTGATCATCCAACCTCCTCTTGAATTTTCCCAAGGTAGGGGCAAGGACCACTTCCCTGGGAAGTTGGTTCCAGATTTTGGCCACCCTAACTGTAAAATATTGCCTTCTGATCTCTAACTTAAACCTATTCTTCATCATCTTATTACCATTGTTCCTCATCACCCCAGGTGGTGCTGGGGAGAAAAGGGCTCTACCTATTTGCTGTTGATCTCCCTGATGAGTTTTTAGGCAGCCATCAGGTTCCCCCTCAGCCTCGTCTTGCAGAGGCTGAACAAGTTCAGGTCCCTCAGTCTCTCTTCACAGGGCCTGTCCTGCTGCCCTCTCACCAAGCAGGTGGCCCTCCTCTGGACCCTCTCCAGGCTGGCCACATCCCTCTTGAAGTGCAGTGCCCAGTACTGGATGCAGTACTCCAACTGCGGCCTGACCAAAGTTGCAAAGAGGGAGAGTATCACCTCTCTGAACTGGCTTGAGATGCATCTTTGGATGCATGACAAGGTATGGCTGGCCTTGCTGGCTGCGGTCTGGCATTGGCGGCTCATGTTTATCTTGGAGTCAATAATGACTCCAAGATCCCTTTCCGCCTCTGTGCTTTCAAGAGGGAAGCTCCCCAGCCTGTATGTATGCTGTGGATTCCTTCTCCCAAGGTGCAGCACCCTGCATTTGTCTATGTTGAAACCCATCCTATTCTTGCCTGCCCACTTTTGTAGTCAGTCTAAATCTAGCCTCTTTTCTAGCCTTTCTCTCCCCTCAAGTGTGTCCACCTCACCCCACTTCTTAAAGTCATCAGCAAACTTGGACAATGTGCTTTCCACCCCTTCATCCAAGTCGCTGATGAAGATATTAAACAGTGCTGTTACCTGTCAGCTCCATGTTCTTGGGGAACCCTGACACAGGACACAGACTGTTTGACTCACAAAGAATCGCCCTCCCCACCTAAACAGAAACTGATTAAGATGCAGTGAGAGACACACCTAAAACCCTCCAGGTAAGGGTGACACAAGTGAAACAACTGCCCTAGGTCTCATTTGCATCTGAGATGGAGAACAGAAAGCCTGAAGCAGAGACTGCAGTGAATTCTGGGATCAGCGAAGCAGGGGAGCACTGCATGATGGGGAAGCTGTGTTCCAAATGCTCTTCAACCCTCACACCCAGCTCAGCATTTATCAGAGCAGTCCTAATCTGGTTTTACATAGGACTTTTCCTCGCCCCCCACACAAACCTCTAAGCAAAAGTAAGTTTATTAGGCATCTCGGGCCGTACATTCCGCGGTCCCACTATGGGAGGCCTATGTAAACTTAATTGGCTACAACTCGGTTGCCGGGTTAGGGAATGCTGAGGCAATAGACGGAGTCAGAGGGGTATGGGCAACATTTGAACAATGGTACAGGGTTCATCACAGCGTCCAGCCCGTTGGAGCCCTGACCACAAGTGTTGTCATATTTTTCCTGAGACAACTGGTGGAGGTCCTCTCCACAGCAGGTTATGAACACTCCAATAATTGCTATAAGTCTGTTAAAAGACTATAGTAAGATCTGGAAAAGTCATGCTAAGCTGAGGCTTGTTCACAGCAAGTAAAAATCCAAAACCCTGATGCTGCAATCTATTGTTTCTGAAGACCCCAGGAGATATCCCATCAAGTATATCTGCTATCCATAGGAATGTCAAGCTGGCTCCCAAGTAGGTGTTTCCTGAGTATCAATCAAGTTCCTGAGATGTTCCAATCAGATAACCCCTTGTCAATAGAAAAGACAATTTGATTTACACTATTGAGAATGCTTGAAAGAAGCTGAACTGGGGGAAGAAAAATCTGTAAAAGAAGCAGCAGTGTGTGTGCTGACACCACCCGCTTTCTTCTCAAGAGGCTGCAGGAGGCAGATCGTCTCCCTTCAAGGATCTTGCTGAGAACTTTGACTTGTCAGCTTTGCAACCCAAGTGCCTTGGACTGGTGAGATCCCAGCTCTCTCTCTCTTTTCTCTTCTCTCTCTCTAAGCATAGATTTCTGAACTTGAACTGTTAGTTATGCTTGAGCTAAGTTTCCCCAAATACTTAGTGAAACCAGGGTATACTGTGACTGTTTGTGTTTGTTTTTCCTTTGCATGTCTATTACTACTAGTGTCAATATATATTTCATCTACTTAGCAATAAATAACTTTTATAGTCAAACTGGTGGTAACTGGGTACATTTTGCCTTCTTTACTTCTCTTTTCCCCACTTGCTCTGCAGCAACGCCCCTCTTACCTAAGCTAAAGATCCCTGTGAAGCCCAGAAATACTGTGGGGTCTGCTCATCAAAAGGCTAAAAGATTGGGATGTGCTGAGTTTGAAACACATAAGGGGATCAGCTTGTACAGGCTGATTGACCCAGTTTGGCTCAGACGTGCCCTAATGAACTGAATGGTGGCCCATGAGGGTGTCATGTGGACACCCAGCCAGATTCAGAGGTATTCTGTTTAACTGTGTGCTTGTGTCTGACTGTAGTTTATTGTTGCTCTGATGAACTGATTCTTGGCATATGAGGGTGTCAGCCTGTCCATGCTGATCAACCTGGGCAGGTCAGGCGTGTCACGTTAATTTGTGTGTGTTTGTGTGTGTGACTGATTTGGGGACTGGAGGAACCCAGTCCCACTGAACTGAGTCCTGCAAGATAGCTCCACTGGGGGTGAGGGCTTGTAGAAGGGAGAGATACAGCTCCTTGATGAGTCTCTCCAAGATCTTCCTGAGCACCGAGGTGAGGCTTACGGGCCTATAGTTACTTGGGTCCTCCTTCCTCTCTTTCTTGAAAATTGTGACCACATTAGCAGTTTCCAATCCCCCAACACCTGGCCAGATGACCACGAGTGCTTGTACAGCCAGGCCAAGGACTCCGCGATGACCCCTGTCAGCTCCCTCAACATCCTTGGGTGGAGGGCATCTGGACCTGCAGATTTTAAGATGTCTAGCCCTTCCAGAAGATCCCTAACTACATCTGCACTGTCTGAAGGCCTGACAGAGCTATCCCCAAGATTGTCCCTATCTCTAGTAGGTGGGATATCCCAGTCCCTGTTCAAGAAAATGGAGGCAAAGAAACTGTTAAAAATATCAGCTTTCTTGTCTGACGTAGCCACAAAATTACCGTTTGTGTCTTGCAGGCCCTACATTGCCTTGTGCCCTCTTCTTGTCCCAATGTACTTGAAAAAGGACTTTTTGTTATCCTTAATACTGGACGCTAGCCTGAGTTCCATCTCTACCTTGGCCTTCCTAATAGCCCTCCTACACTCACGGGCCGTGAAGGAGTACTCCTCCTTAGTGAGCTCCTCCCTTCCACTGGTTACATGCCCCCCGTTTAGTCCTCAGGCATTCCTGAATGTCCTTGCTGAGCCAAAGGGGTTTCTGAGCACTCTTACCCCGCTTTACTTCTCTCAGGGACTGTTATCCTTTAGGGCTGGAGGATTGTCCCCTTAAGGTACGACCATCCCTCATGGACTCCCATCTCCTCTACTTTCTGGGCCTTCGGTGTCTCCCCCACTAGTCTCCTAAGCTCATTGAAGTTGGCCCTTCTGAAGTCAAGGGCTTTAGCATTGGTGTGAGTCATTGATGCCCTGCTTTGGATAGTAAAATCCAGCAGGCCATGATCGCTATTGCCCAGGTGGTCAAGAACTTGCAGTCCCCTCACCAGGTCATCCCCCTTGGCCAGGACCAGGTTTAGTAAGGCATTACCCCTAGTGGGGCTTTGCACTTCCTGGATAAGGTGAAGGTCCTGTAATACAGCCAGGAACCTACGCGAGGGGTCAGACCTGGCTGTCTGCTTGTCCCAGCAAATCTCTGGGTAGTTTAGATCCCCCATGAAAATAACATCCCTTGACCTAACTGTCTCCATAAGCTGATTGGAGAAGTCCTGGTCCAGCTCCTCCCCCTGGTTGGGTGGTCTGTAGTAGACACACACCATAAGGTCCCTTTTGCCACACCTCCCTTGTGGTTTTACCCATACTGTCTCTGTCTAACCCTCCTCTAACCCGAAGCTAATCCTTGATGATGTGAGGTGCTCTTTGACATAGAGTGCAACCCCCCCACCTTTCCTCTCTGACCTGTCTCTTCTATATAGGGTGTATCCCTGAATGCCCACTGCCCAGTCGTAGGTAGCATCTCACCAGGTTTCTGTGAGCCCTACTAAGTCTGGGTTCTTACAATCAGGAGGCACAGTTCCTCCTGCTTACTCCCCATACTATGATCATTAGTGTAGAGGCACGTGAGGCCTCCTGCCTCCCTCCCACTCCCAGGACAGTTGTGGTCCCCTGCTCCCCAGATGTTGATGCTTACCTGGGATTCCCTTCCTCTTGTTACCCTGCATGCTGGTGAATCATCCTCTCCACTTGAAGTGGCCCCTTCCTGCAGTGAAGCTAGTTTAAAGCCCGCCATATGAGAGCAGCCAACTTAAAGGAAAAGGTACATCTGCCCTAAGGGGAGAGGGGAAGCCCATCCCACTCCAGCATGCTCTCCTTACAAAAACATGGGTTGTTGTCAAAAAACCCGAAGTCTGCCTCATGGCACCAGCTCCAAAGTCACTGGTTAACTATGTCAATGCAGGCCTCATGATGCCTACCCTGTCTACTTACCAGGAGAATGGAGGAAAATACCACCTGGGTTCCTGTCTTCTTCAGTCGGTGTCCAAAGGCCTTGTAGTCCTCCATAATGTTATCCGGCTTGCCTTTGGATGCATTATTTGTACCCACATGGACCACAACCAGTGGGTAGTAGTCAGAGGGCTTGATGATTTTAAGGATGGTCTCTCTGATGTTACAAATCCTTGTTCTGGGCATGCAGCAGACCTCCTGTGACCAGGGCTCTGAGCAATAGATTGGACCATTGTGTCGCCAATGCGACAAAGCAATAGGTAGAGCCAACCTCACCCTGTCATGAATCAACAAAGGCATCACTAACAGGTCCAGAGAGGTCTTGCTCCTCTGCCTGGCTCTGTATGCCAGGATCTTCCTCCAGGGCACCAATCTTCCTCCACACAGCTCTCCACTTCCTTTTCCCAGCTCTACATGTCAGTACTGGACTTCAGGACCCGACACCACCTTTGCCAGGCCATGCATGCCAGGACTGAGCCCTGGGTTTTGGGGTCTCACATTGCCTCCTCCTGATTCCACATACTGGGATCAGCTCTGGGGTCCCTTGCCATCTTCACTTGGCACCTAACACCTGATCTAGCATACAGAGCCACAGCCCATGGGTCTCCCCACAGACCTTTGGGAAGCCCTGCAGGATGGATCAAATGGTGCTTGGGCTAGATCTGCCTCACAGGTGAGAGAGTGATCACCCCTGACCTAGCAGAAAAAGAAGAATAAGCCAAAATAAATTAATATTTGCTTTCTGAAAGTAAGGTTCAAAATGCGTCTTTTGTCTAATCTCTTCTCAAGAGCTAGAAATTAAGGGTGTACTTATTGTCTTCTGAATATTTCTTATTTTTGTGAAAGCATAAGCCTGGTGATGTTTTTACCTCTGACAGCATGATAAATTAATTTGACTCTGTGTAGGTGTGTCTGCATGAGATGTTTACTTTGCAGTTGACTAATTAATTGTGCAATAAACATATTGGCATCTACACGTGCACCCCTCTTAGGCCACACAAAACTAATAAACTCCATAGCAGGGTAGTACTTGTAAAATACAAGTACTACCCTGCTGCAAAGTTTTTTTGTGCACAGCAATGCACGTGTAGATATTGCTCCAGCTGGCTGGGGCACAAGGTTTCTCAGTGAGGTTGGCCCTGCACCACTCATGTAGTCTGTGGGATCAAAAAATTGAATGCCACTGTGCTAGATGTTTGCTAATAATGGACTTTTCAGTTTTGTTTTATTTTCATTTTCAGGTTATTTAACTTTTTTTTCTTCATCTTTGTCCAGATTTTCTTTGTGGAAGAAAAAAACAAAACAGAACCACAGCAACAATAATGCTATAGGTTGATGTAGGTTGACATAAAACACATAAAGATATTAAATGTGGCTCTGATTAATTTTATTCTCCATTCCAGCCTCTGATCCCTTTGGTGCTATCCTCCTTCCACCCAACATGAATAATGAGAATAGTTAGTAGATAATATTTCTTTCTGCCACATTCTTTAGAAGTGTTTTCCACTTGTACAAACAGTTCTGTTGGATGCACTTTGGTAAAGTGATAAAAAGAAAAGCTCTTAACTAATTTCTAGACACACAAGACCATCTAGATTGGTGATACATCAGAATATGTAAAATTACTCTGCCTTTGCAAAGAAGCAGTATGCATTTTCACACTATGCTTATTTAATGCCAGTCATTGCACGAATTCATACTTGCATAGGGTGTTTTACAAACAGTAATTTAGCAATAATATAACATCAGAGGATACAAATTTGCTCCAAACGCCACTGAACAGACAAAACTTATGGTAAGTTTCTCTCTTGTATTTAAAAAATAGAACTAGGAAAAAATCTGTAATCAGTGAGTGGAAAAAATTCTGTAAGGAACATAGGGTGTGTACACATTAATTGTACCTGGTATATGATCATGCAGCTTTCTTTCAACCATAGATTGGGTATGTGGTGGGATTGCAGGGGCTGGCAGGTCAGTGTGGGGTTGATAGTTCTGGGGTGGATCATCTGAGGGTGGGGATGTCCATCTGAGGGTGGGGATTGGGAGGCTAATAATAGCCTGGTCAGGGTGGGGTGGAGGGTAGGAAAAGCACAACTCTGGGACTGAAGTAAGTAGCTGGTCTTTCCCAGCCCTGGGACTGCACTCTGAATGTGTATAGACATTTGGTAGATAGGGCTAACCCATTCCTGATATAATTTAATTCACCTCCTGAGGTAGATTTGGCCAGCCATCTCCAAACATAGGTACAAATTAGAATTTATATTGACCTAACCCGTGTTAGGTCAATATAAATGTAATGTCTGTATGTACCCATAGGTTTTAAAATTCTCATTCCAGCAACTTGTAACTCGACCTAGGGCAAACCCACAGATTTACTTCAGCAGTTTTCAGTAGATATCTGGGAACATTGCTTAAACAGCAACCAGTGTGATAATTTCAGAATAGCTGGAAGATGTTCAGATTTAATTGTCCCTTTTCACAAGGAACTTGGCAACTGTTCTTTGCATCATCTGGAGTTTTTGCATAGCCTATTGAGTGAGATAGACATCAGGGAGTTGCAATAATTAAATCTTGAGGTGACAAAAGTGAGGGAACCTTTTTTAAGATCAGACTGAGAAAAAATGGCTGAAATGTCATGAGACTTCTTGATTGTTGTGCACTTCAAAGTTTTACCATCAGAGTTATGCCAGGAGTATCCTAATATAGAGGCAGTAATGGTGACAAAAATGTCCTTTTACTAGTATACCTCATTTTCTGCGGGGAACTTAATTCAGTATAAATTATATTTCCACTATGAGGGTTTGCCAGTATAGCTACTGGCAAATCCTTACATTAAAAGTCCATCTGGACCTAGGCTGGCCATTATGCTAGTGCAATTAAAGACTTCTAGTTTCTGTAGCCAGCAGCACACAAGGGAGTTATGTGGCTAGCATTACATCTGGCTGTCTCTGGGCACATCATCATTGCCTTTGCAGCATTCTTAAGACTGCACTGAAAACAAAGCCGTACCCACCCTGCACTTCAAAGCTGGAACTGACATTCTGGGACTGCTTACCAGCGCTCCTTTTAAGATTACCGGAGTGCTTGAGAGTAGTGCTGTGAGCTGTTCTTAGAAACTGGATTCTACATGCACATACATGCGTGTATGTGTGCGTGTGCACGCGCGCGCACAACACACACACATTTTTCCTAGCCACTTTGGGGCAGTTCAGTATATAGTTCAAATCTTTTCATCCTAATTTAAAAATCAAATGTTATCTAAGTTCTCACATCGATAGCCCTCACTATAATACAAGAGTGTATACCACATTTGAAAAGGTACAGAAATAATCCATATAAGCTTGTATATGTAACTTTAGCTTTTGTGACTCTTGTAATTTATAATAATTTTAAATTTTGGAAGATGCTTATACCTTGCTACATAAACTATTCTATTAGGTGCATAGATACTCTTTGCTATACCCAAACATCTCATTCATAAGGTATGCATGCTTGAAGCTCAGTAGCTCTTGCTTTATAACATTAGGTGGGTTGAATAATCAGGTAATATGCAAGTGTAAGTATATTCAAGCAGGACATGCCAGTCCCACTGTGTGAATGTCAACACGAACTGCAGTAAATTCTGATGTTCTTAACAGAACACAGAACAATCAGTATTTCAGCCTTATGCTAGGACACCTGAGGGTAAAATTTTATACTCGAGTTGTCCAGTTCAGTGAACTCAACCATGGCAGACACCTGTATTGGGTTGTTTTAAAGCTTGAGTTTACTGCTAATTTTGAAAAGAATCCTTTCCATGATGACTAACAGAGAAAGACTAAGTGGAAGAATGTCTGCTTTTAAAAAGTCAACATTTCCCATGGGTTACTACAGTAGTACACAATGACATTATCCCATTTTACTTAGACTTGGAAATAATTACATTATGTTGGCAAATGTTGACTTTTAATTGGCTTCTACTGAATGTGTTTATCTTGATGAACTTCCTTACTTAACTCATCTATTTGTTGTGGAGAAAACAGTTCACTTCCTGAAGTATAAGGTTCAAGAAGTTAGCTGTATATGTTTTTGTAAGGTATTGGAAGCTAGTTTTTGTACTTCCCTATTTTAGCTAGTATGATTGCTTCTCCCCCCCCCCCCACTGTTTTACAGTGAAAAAATGATGGTTCCATTTCTCATCACCACCCTCAAATAATATATTTTTTCTGCTTCAGTATTTAAACATATTAATAATTATATCTTCCACTTCGGCATTATCGAAATACGTGCTTGGTACATATTCTGTTATAAAGTAATAATGACATCATGAATAGGAATCTTCTTTACCAGAAAATAATTTCAGTAACTGTATTTAAAGTTCAGTTATATTTAATAGGTACAAGTCCTAGCGTGAAATGGTTACAAATGGGGGGCAGGGGTGGGAGGGGACTTGCATATTTTTAATTAGCTTAGTTTTTAAACTGAATTTGTTAAACTGATGGACTTTTAGAGCATAATGAAGGCCTAAGAAAGCAAGTCAAGCATGTTACAAAGTAACAGAAAAGACACATAAATTGTATTCCAATTCAATGTTTTGCTTTAATAACTAAGGAGAGAGATTCTGATTTCTGTTACAGTAATGTAAAAAGAATACAAATGATTTTATGTATCATCAGATATGTTATATATATACATATGACATATTTTATAAATTAAATAAAAAACAGCATTTAAATGAGTATAGCCCTAGGTTTGGATGATGTTAGGTGAACGAGCTGTCTGCTGCCACCTATGGAAGAACTGGAGAAGACAGAATAAACAAACTTCATTTGTTTGAGTGATACCTAGGGATCTAACCAAGTTGCTGGAAGACCGAGGATTGTTTGTGGCCTGCTCACTGTGGCCAGAGCTGATTTTGTGGGAATTTTGCAGCAGCCCCACCCCTTGCCACTGATTGGTGGAGGATGCTTTCACTCAGTCTGTGTTGCTACTCCTTTTTTTTTTTGGTTGATTTCACAGGAAATTGCTGCTAATGCTGGATTCCCTGGCAATCACAAACAATACTGTTTTTCATAGTTTCCATGAAATCTGCAAAACTGTGATGTAGGGAGATCCCTAGTGGTACTCCCTGTGCAAACCATTCAGATATTTGGTTTGAATTTGCACAGCAAAGCTTGGACATAAGAAAAATAAAGAGGGAGAAGGAGAATAGATGGAGGTAAGTAAGCTCTTATGTGGTAGGCAGGAATGAATCTCTGATTGTACAGAATTCATTCATTCATTGCAATTGCCACTGAATTCCCCCCCACAAATAATGACAAAATGTAAATCCTGGATCTGGAATTATGGAAAAAGAAGATAGGTGCTCAACATTGTCGCTAAAAAGAGAAGTATTAGAACTGAATGAACTCTACGGTAGGTTCATTTACCTAGCGCCCATAGTACTACAATTTCTGGTCTTGGTACTAATGTTTTAGGGCTGATCTGAAGAGTATAGGCATGACCTCATGGCTACATTTGCCACCACAGTGAGAGATGGTAGCACAGAGACAAGACTGAGATGAGAAGTGGTGGTGCAGTGAGAGGTGATAGTGAAGAGACAACATCATGGTGAGCGGTGATGGCCCACAGATAGACAATAGCAGAGCAAGCCTCACAACAAGAGGCAGCAGACTGTAGAGAAATTTCATCACAGCTAGAGACAATGGTGCAGAGACAGCATTACGGTTAAGGATGGTGGTGCGGCAAATAATGAGGCAGAGGTAACATCAATGCATTTTTTTTAACAAAACCTAAGTGGCATTTCCTTCCTACAGGGAGGAGTGCATTCCTGTCTCTTGTACTATGGCCTCTTGAAGGCTCAGATCAAGTGTATAACCTGTGACAACAAATTCTGAGTTTGGTACACAGAGGAGAATAGGGGTGAAGATATCAAAGGGACATGTGTCCACTGGATGTTCATCCTGTCATGTGAGGAAATTCAGGCAAAGGACTATGCTTCAACATAGGGGTGGAGGGAGAGGGAGTAAGATTGCTCATATAAACATGAAGTTGACTAAATGGTGTTGATTTTAACCTTCCAAAGCTAAATTCCTTTTCCACTTAATATCTTTTTCTTTATTTCTTTTTTTTATATACCTACCCAATGTTTGCGAGCAGGCAAGTTTCTGGGTAGGAGTTTGAGCTAGTGTGTTTAATTTGAAAAGGATCTCGTAAATATATGAACTTGGTCCTTACTGCTACTAGCAATACCTGGCAGAAGGCTGTACAGATAAAAACCAATAAGGCACTTATCCTGGTGAGGTCACTAAGTCAACAGTAATACTAGTATGGTATGGAAGATAACGCTATAAGAAGAAATATAATACAGATACAAGCCATTGCTTGCAATAAAGAACCAATGCAGATGCAGATGGAAACAATTACAAACTTATATTTTTAACAGTGGATTTAACTCAGTACAGTGAAAAAATAATCAGATGGTTCTCTGGCTATAAAGTTAATCTTTTCCGTGAATGTGATGAATGGAACCTATGTAGTGAGATATTTATTATAGGAGTCCCTCCTGAGGCTGGTCGTCTTTTCCATCATCAGTACATCCTAGTCCTTAATGATCCATCTGTCCAATGATAGGACATTTGGACTGCACTATTCAGTGGCTATCGGCCATTCAGCTACAACAATAACTGTCTTAGCTTCACTTGTGATGCATTCTTAAACACATTATGAAATATATCTAAAACAGTTACATCAGTGTTTGTTAACCAGTGATTAGTTCAGTTGCTGGGTACTAATTTATAACATGCTTCAGCCAAGGACAGTTTGGTTCTATAGAAATAAATGTATATTTCTCTGCCTTCATTCCAGCAGTGCCTGCTTTGCATTCTGCATGTTTTATCTGTCAGTCAGATGATATCTGCTACCAAGTGATAAAGTGGATATTGTGGACAGCTATATACTTATATTTTTGCACATCAGTCAGAACATAACCACCCCATGATGCTTATAGTTCAATACCTTCCTTCTAAGTATGCCGCCTTATGGCCTTGGCATTTGAGGAGAGTGCATATAAAATATGCTGTTGGTTCTTATATTATTTTTGATGTTACGAAAGGAAAGTAATAATGACACTGACTGTCAGTAATGCTGAATAACCATTTGGGAAGCAGTCAAAGTAGGGAGTGTGCAAGGCCTCTGAATATCAGACCTTGATCACAATCTTTCATTGGAGCAATGTCAAAAGTAGCCTTTTCTTGGATTTTGCAAATGCTTGTCAAATGAAAACACTAAAAAGGCTCCATTTTTTACTGATTCTGCATCAGTTCTGCTAACAATATATTGAATATGTGTGTACTAGCTCTCCAAATTGAAGAGTAACTGTTTTCACGTATAATTTCCATGTTCTTCTTTTTATATTTTTATTTCTGAAAGTATTGCAAAATACCTAGGATAATGCACTTCTAGGAATGTTTAGCTTTCTATAGGTTCTAAAATTGTTCTTTTAATTTATTTCAATGGGTCATAGTTGACTTAGCTGGCAAAAAATATGTCCAGTGAAAGACTCATGGAAGCCAATAATACTGACACAAAAATACACTTTTGCTCGGGTACAGAATCTCAAATCTGGATCCAATAAATATGTAAGTAAGTGTTTACACATGACAATAGTCCCACTGACTTTACCAAAGCATGATTTCAATGACATTACCTATAGGCTTAAAATTAAGCATGTTTTTAAGTATTTGATGAGTCATGGCCTAAGACACAAAGTAATCAAACTAATGTGTTGGCAGACATGAAAGATGGAATCTTTTTACATTGCACTTATTCCCACCATAAAAGTAAATCAGAACAGTTTATAAGGGAGCAATAATTTAACTTCAATAAGTTCACAACTTCTGATGCACAATCCCCCAAAGGAAAGAAAAGAAAAATGAAACTGTCAAACTATATATTAAACATGAGTACAGATATTCAAAATTTGGAAAATCTAAAAGTAAAATTCTCATTGACATTTAGAAAAGCTGCTCAGTACTGAGTTTTCTATACTTGTATTGCTTCTTAATATATACATATAAATAGTAATGTTAAATGAATTCATGAAGTATCCACAATATGCTACATTGCTGGGTTTTGATTATTCTGAGATATTTCACTAAGTATAGGTGTTCAAGCAGCCTGAGGCAGAAGCACTTTAATTTTCAAGCTTTACTCTAAAAGCCCAAGGTTATGTCAGGATCAGAGAGAACAGACATTAACCCTTTGGTGGGACAGGGCTCAGATCCTGCCTGCAAGGAGCCAAGCCTAGTAGGTAGGCAGGGCTCTTGCATACTTCCCAGCATGCCCTGTGGGCCCCCCAGCATGCCAAAGACTCCCAAACAGAGCTGAATGGCTGAGTCACCATTGATTGGCACAGGCCACCACGTCCCCAACTCCCTGCTGTCATGACTTGCTTGTGATTCCATGTTCTGGCCTGCATGCCCAAGCAGGGAGACTCAGGAACTATGGTAGGTCCTGTTGGTCACCCTGTGTGAGTCTTACTGGAGCCTGTAAGACATCACAGCCACTCACCTAGACCTGATGTGGCAGCAGCTCATCCTGGCATGAACCTTCATGGCCATGAGCCACCAGCTGGCCTTCCCATTGCCAGAAATAAGGGCAGATGAATCAATTTTTCAGACAGGTTAACTGTAAGCAAAAGCCAAATAGCAACTGAAGCACATTTAGCATTTGCTCAACTGCACCCATGACAATATACAATCAGAGAAATTCAGCAATAAGCAGGTTTTTTTGTGTTGATGGATCTATACTAATCGGAGGGCTGATGTGAGTGCAGCTGGGGACAGAGGCTTCGCTGACCCTTGTCAGTGACAGCCCAGGGGTGAGGCTGGCCTGGTTCTCAGACAGACTGAACAAGCTCTGGACAAGGCTAGAGTGCTGCCCTGGGTGTGCGGGGTGAGCAGGGTGCCACAAACCCCCATGGATTGCTGGCAAAATAAGATTTAATGTGAGTCATGATGGGATCTGGCACAGATGTTTTCTATGGTGCTCTAAAACTGCAGTCTGATACTCCATCTATCCAGGGTTATCATCATGAATGACTGGTGCCTTCCAAGACTGGGGAGGGGGCAAGCGGCAAGTGGGGACCACCCGCAGATGTCAGCAGCAGTGTCAGCAGCAGCGAGTGGGGACTGCCCATAGATGCTGGTGATGGTGTCGGGTGGGGGGGAGAAGTGAGGATTACTGGCAGACGCTGGCAGTGGTGTCAGTGGTGGTGAGCAGTGAGCGGGGGCTGCAGATGCCAGAAGCAATGGTGGTGGAGCGGTAAGTAGGAACTGCCTGCATTCGCTAGTGGTGGTGGTGAGGGGGAAGGGTGGGTGGTGAGCAGCAACCACTCACAGAAGCCAGGGGAGGCCAATCTTGGGGGGGGGGGGAGGCACATGCCCTCCCCCACCCTGTCCCTCCTATGCTTTGCATATGGTTATCATGGATTGTGCCATTTTTACATTGCTCTGTGTTCCCTAACCACCAGTTCAGTTATAACTGTAGAGCACTTTCTATGCACCTACTGTACAATGCATGTAATGTCTGTACCTGGCCTTTATATTTTTCCTTTATAATCAAAGATTTAAGTATGTATCATCAATGTCACGTGATTCTGTTTGTAAAGATCTGTCTGTACCTGTCTGTACATTTATGCATGCAAAATAATTCTAAAAGGCAAAATCATAATGCTATCAGCATGCCTAATTCATTTTTTTCTATCTAAAAACTTCCTTACTCTTCAGTGAAGTAAAAAAAATGGGTGTTTATAAGACGCGTCAAGATCTTTGGATGGAATACGCAAATTATTATTGTTTTATTAGTACAATAAGTCTAGGCTAGTTTGCTTTTCCTGTTGATTTCTGAAGCAGTTTGTTTTCCCTTGTTCTGTGCCATTGTCAGTATGATGTACATTTGCCACAGGGGGTCTTTCACATAAACACAATCATGCTCAGACAGATGGCTAACTCTGGACTATGGCTGACCAATATTAGTAAAGAGGTGTTGTTCCTAATCGGAACAGACACTGGTATCTTTCTCATGCAAATTATTAGTTCTAACTAGCACTCCCCAAATCATTACAATCCAGTGCTGGATTCGCTGTGACAAAATGGAGTTGCTAAGCAACATGAGTGGTCAGCCACTTCCATCCATGAGAGTGCTGACTTTAAAGAGTGATTTGTATATTCACTTCTGAACTGCAAACTATTATTATTATTTAAATCTGATTGCATATTTGTTAAGAAGGGGTTTTGTATGAACTGAAGAAAATGAGAGACGTCACTTAACTTTCTCTCTGGAATTCCAATCTTCTTCATACTGGAACAAATTTTTCACTGCAGTTGTGCATGCCCAAGCATCAGAGGACATTAATTAGCATGTTTTTAGGATGTAAGGGGTTTTAACAGCACAACTGGAAGGTTGCCCACATGTCCCTAGAAAATTATAAGCAGAGATTCTCTAGCTACAACAGATAGCCAGATGGATAAGTATGAAGCTAATGTTATTTCTTTTGGGGCCAGAATGTCAAAGTGAATATCTAATTAGGGATTTTTTTTAGTAACTTGTCTGAACCATGCAGAGCAGAAATAAATCAAGTATCAGTTTAAAAATACAACTGAAACAAAAGCAAGTATAAAAGTCATTTAAATTTATATTAGAAAAACAGAATGAAGAGCTGAAGATTTACTGTATACAGAGATAAGAGTAAAAAAAGTCCTTAACACTTTTATGTAGGCTGGAATAAACTAGTGTTTGACTTCCATTAGAAATCAGCCTGTAAAGTTTAGATCAATATCCAAACTTCCATGACATCTGAGTCCAAGGGTTCCCTTCAGTTAAACTGAAAGACAAGAAGCATTTACAGAGGGTCCAGTTCTGCTCTACAACAGATTCAGAGAAACAGAGTTACCTCTAATTTACCTAGGAAAATGCGTTCAAAAACATTCTCAGGTCTCCAGTTCCCCAAAACTTGACACCTGAAAATCAGATGTGTGGTTTTGGCAAAAGTCCATCCTGTCATTGAATAGTTAATTTTATATGCACAGTGTCTAAAACCTATCCATAAATAACAGTAGAATTGATTGTATATTGTGTAGCCAACCATGACAGCCATTTGGATTTCAACAACAGCTCAAGCATGCAGCATCAGGCATCTGAACTTGTTTGACTGATAGATGGAACATTGGCAAGGACACTAAGATTAACACTACTGTACTATCGCTGGGGGTCTTTTAACTTCCATCTGGCTAGCCAGGCAAACAGATGTGGCTTTCCTTCTAACATCTCATTTAAATGAAAACAACTACAACAGTGCAGCACCTTGCCAGGGAAGATGCTTAGTCAATTTTTTTTTCGTTTTATTTAATGAGAAAGATTTTGTGCCTTCAGAAACAAGTCAGGAAATATTAACATCTCTCTAAAAAATGAAGTTAGAGAGGGATTTTCTGGGGTCATTTAAGTCAGCAAGTAAAGAAGATGTTTGCACTTCCTTTCACCATGTTCAGGCTATGAACTGGACAAGATCATTCAGGTTGTCCTTAATTTGCATTTTATTTAAATGGAGCTGAAGAGGCTAGTTCCTAGTAGTGTTAATCTGTCAGTTTCTTACCCCATTTTCTAATAGTATCTAAGAGTGCTTGCATCCTTGATTTTTGTTTTATTATGTACAATTAGAAGTCTCAATCAACAACAGTAACAGTGTTGAACAACTCTGAGCGAATCTGCTAGGGTTCCCTAATATACTTTTGTGATGTGCTCCTGATTCTTCTTCCATATATCATCCTTTGCCACTAACACTTCGGTATGTACATATCCTATGTATGCCACAGAAGACCTCCTCTTAATTATTCCAATGGTTCTTTGCCTCAATAGGCATTTTTACGCATGCTCCAGGGTGGAAAGGAGGCTGTTTAATTAGAGCGGTGGTCAGGAGCCTAATTAAAACACTTGCAGCATCTTGTGTATTCAGTGTCCTGGGCTTCAAAATGTCAGGGAGAACACTTTAACTAAAGGTCATTCATCGAACTTTAGTTAAAGCACCCCCACCACCATTTTGAAGCATGAGAATACTGAATACACAGGACGCCAAGGCTGCTGGAGTGTGCTAATTAGCATGCTCCAGCAGACTTGATTAATTGAGTCTACTCTGACACACTGTAATTACATCATGTTGGAGCAGGCATCCTGCATGTCTACAGGTAACCAGTAGGGCTACTAAAGGGCTTTACATACAGGTAGTCAAAGGGTATGTCTACACTGAGACTCCAGTGTACTGTAGACATACATGAGCCAGCTCATATGTGATAAGCAAGTTAGCTGTGGTACCATAGAGCTTCACGCAGGCATATTTATAAGAAGCAGTGTCAATTAGCTTATTAACTCTGTTTCTTTTAGACTGTTTATAATATTCATCTAGCTCATCTCTATACCATTGTGAAGTGCAGACATACCAAAGAGTCCTATGGCCTTAGAACTACACTCTTTCTTTAAAATGTGTGCTATTTCTTTTCATTTTTCACATTATTTGGGGGATTCTACAGTTTGGTTTGGTGGATGTGTTAAAAAAAAGGGAAGGCAGGATTTTTCTCTTCTGTCAGTTTAAATTATGTTGGTGGCAAAACTATTGCCATTTTTATTCAGAATAATGGATTGTGACTCCATTCTTGTTGGTAAGAAGAGTAGAGATCCTGAGGATCTTTTGTACTAGTAGAATGTTGTCCCTGATCAAAGCTCTCTCTAGCTAATTTGGAGAGGGTGGAATCTATAAAATGCAAGCAAAGCTAAAAGATCTTAGAAAAGATCTTTGAAGAAAGTGAAAAAGAATGTAAACTTTGTGAAATACTGAATTATTTTTTGGCAGTAATTAGAGGACAGTAAAAGAAACCGAAATGAAAGAACAGCAGTTAAACTACAAAGTATGCCATTTGCCTGTTCTTTGCTACTAGATGTTTGCTGCTGTTTAGTTTGTGCAACTGTTGGTTCATTAATGGTTCATTAATTAGGACTAGCATATAAATTACGATGACTGTAGAACAAACTACAGAAGCTGCATTTTAACCTTGTTAATTGACAAAGGCTCTCCTCCTCTCTCTCTCATTTCACAGAAGCAAAGGTTCATTAAAATCTCACTAGTTATGCAGACTTCAGGATTAGGGAAAGCTTTATTCAGATTTTTACATCTACATGGGTGCATCTACATGTGCGCTTTACTGTGGAATTGACTAATTAGCTCTACAGTAAAGCATCACCATCTACATGAGTACCAGTATTAGGGTGCAGTAAATTAATTAAATCCACTGTACAATCGTACTGTCGGGACAGTACTATCTTACAGCAGAGTCATTTACTGTATTTCAATGCACATGTGGATAATGACCAGGACAGCAGCACTTAGAGCTGAGTGGAGCAGCCCTGGCTGGCAGCAGGTGTGGGGGTCAGCCACATGGCTCAAGCATTTCAGCAGTCTCTTGATCGAGCCAGCCACTCCACCACCTGACACTGCCAACTGGAGCCTGCAGCTGATACCGTTGATCCTGCTGCCAGCCCAGGGCTGCTCTGCCCTAGCTCAAAGCGTTGCTGTCCCAGGCGTTTGTAGACACCGTGCCTTAAAGCAGTTTACTCCGGTGTGACCTGCACCAGAGTTTATCATGTATCATTAATTGTGTCTTCTGATTCTCTTTGCAAGCATGAACTCAGATGAATGGAAACTTAGTGCAAGTAAGAATGTTCTAACAAAGTCCTGATGTGTAGATTTCAGAAGAGAATTTGCTGTGTTATTATCATTGATATTTTGCCAGTAGTTGATCAAGATGGTGCTACAACAACTTGTTCCTTATCCTTATGTAAGTGTGGGGTTTAGTGAGGCAAATTGGGAAACTTACTAATTATTTTTTTTCCCATTTAAACCAAAAGGCTGTCTCCTAAAGAACTGAGGAGGACAGGCAGCACCGTTTGTCAAATATACACTAACAATGCTTTACTGGAAATGATGTTTGAACAGCGTTACCACTGGAGTTATATATGAATGGATATAATGGCTGCCTTTGGAACCAGTTTGGTATGGAAGATACAAAGTGATAAGCTTTTTGAATTCTCCCACTCCCTTTCTTACTTGTGTTGGTCATGGCCTGGTCTACAGTGAGTAATGCAGTATACTACAAGAGAAAAAGAGGAACCTTTGAGTGAAGTGTTTTTGGGAGCCATGGGGTTAAATAGCCAGGATCATTAAATAGTATCTGAATAGGTGGAGAACTCGATCAGCAGAAAAATCACCTTTCCATCCTTTAGGGTGATGGAGCTTTAATAAGGTATCTTGGACATTCTTTCTAAATTATATTTGATTATGGTAAATGATACCTGTATATACTTGTATCTTTAGTATTATATATAGAGTTTTGGGGAGGAGAGATTTAAAGGGTGTCAGAGAAGATCTCCTGTTTTCTTTCTCCTCTCTCCCTGCACAACTCTTCAGTCATGCTACTGGTGAAAGTTGGCCAAGAAAAATAAATATGACTGCAGTAGAAAATCTTCCCCTGGCTTTGACTAGCCTCAACGAATCTGCCAGCTATTTTCTTTTTTCAGAGTACTAACCATCACTAGAGCTTAGAACTAACACCTCTTTACAACACTTAGCCTAGCTACTTCTGTAGGAGGGGGTCCCTGTATTAAATGGATACCTGCCTTTCATAAGCAAATGCAACTCTTGACATAGACAAGAAGTTAGAAGTGGGTAAATTCAAAGAAGGGAAAAAACAGAGAGACATAAAGAACACACGCTAAGAAATGCAAGAGATGATTAATACTGGACCAAAGGGAACTCTCTTTATGAAGTCTGCCCTTTAGTTTAGAATATGGTGGAACAGAGCAACAAGGAGTCTATACAGCATAGTGTAAGTTTCAGTGGCTGATAAAGTGGAAAGCCAAAGAGCTAGCTGGAGCAGAGTTCTCATAGCTCAGAAAAAGGCAGGGAGACTTCTTGCTCTCAAAAGGTCTTTATTGCAATCATAAACACACACACACACACACACACACACACGCAGATGGTTAATGACTTCCTGTAGATCTCATCATGTCAGCCCCCTGGAAGGGAGCTGACCCTGACTACTGCATCCCCCTTTTTCAGGATAAACTTGAAGGATTTCCAAAGAACTGAAAAACCATCTTGAAAGGAAAGGTGGTAAGCACATCACTTGTGAGTCTTTACCGCTTACTTCTGTACAAAAAAGAATAATCAAAAGAGAAACATCAATAAAACTTTTCATTTTAAGCATTTAGATGCACAAATCTAGTCTATTTGGTGGAACTGATGTATGTCCTGACCTAGTGCAGTAAACAGTTGGAATATGATGGAGATGCTCTCAATTCCTACAGAAAAGACCTCCAGGTGTCTCCACCCAATCTGAAAAGGAACATCCTCCCTAGCTTGGACAGTGCCTTTTAATTCTGCATCTAGAATGCAAACTTCCTGCTGTGGGAAAAGAGCAGATTCATTTCTTGAGGCATGCCTGGTGTTATAATTCAGTCTCTGACAATCCTTTATCAGTTTAACTTTTTCACAGAATTCCTATGCATTGGATAGGCATCTGCCTGGGCTCATTTGACCCCAGCACTCTTTTCTGCCTAGGCAGGGGGTCAGACTCGATGATCTCTTGAGGTCCCTTCTGACCCTAGCATCTATGAATCTATGACAGGTTTTGGAACCAAGTCATCTGTCTAACTTGGTAGAGTTGTATTGAGTTGGTGACTCATAAGCAACTAAGCTGGTCTCCATCCATGCTCTAATTGTGTTAAACAGTGCATCAAGAGAGCTTTATAGAGACCTGCGTTCTTCTGAAGCAAATTCTTCACAGTCTGAACTTCACATTTTGCTTCCCTTTTACTATGTGGGAAATACGGAGTGCTGGTAATATACTGAAAATCACGCTGCACTGCTATAGCTTAAATGCAGCTCCAGAAAATTGTGGACCATTATCTGTGCTAAAAACTGAAGTTATGCTATGGTATATATATATATATACACTTCAACACCATTACAACTCTCTCAGTTGTGGTGTTCTGTAATGGTACTATCTCCAAGTAATGGGAGTAATAGTTGATTACAACGAGATAAACAGAACCCTTCCAAGTCAGTGAGTCAGCTCTCAGCATTTGCCATGGATAATCCTGTAATTCAGTCATAAGGCTGAATTACCCAGCCTCTACAGGGGCTGTTTGGTGTTGAGCACAAACCTGACAGCTATCTACCTAGTTCTGCATATCATCAGTGACTTAGGGCCACCAGACTGTCTGATGAACCCTAGTGACCTCTTGTAGTACCTGGTAAATTTTATGAATCTTCTCTAGGACCTCCTGGTGTAAAATAAAAGGTATCATTACTCTGCTGTGGAATATGACTAAATCCCTGACAGCATGGAAACTGAGTTTCTCTTGTTGGTACCTTGCCAGCTCACAGTCTTTAAATCTTACTTGAGGCCATCCTTATCTTTTGACAGAAGGGATCAAAGTTATAGGTGGGTCAGGCACTGAGGAACATGGCAGTGCCCACCACTTTCAAAGTGGTGGCAGTGAGGTATGGAGACATGGAGCAGAGGCTCAGCCAGGTCACAGCTGTGGCCCACCCTTGCCTATGCAAAGACTGGAGGGGTCATGTGCCCTCCCCTCCTTAGCTGCCTGGCCTCTGGAGGAGCCTCCAGGCTATGATTGTTCCAAGAACCAGCCAGGCTGGGCCAGGTTGTGGGACAGTCCTCACAGTACAGGAGGGAGTGGGCCAGGGGGCAAGGGTGAATGGTTTTCCCCTACCCTACTCTCTCCTGCACTGTGGGGGTCTTGATCTGCCCACAAGCCCATGGACATAAAAAAGGCAGATTAAAATAAATTTACCTGCTGGCTGCAATACTCGTTGTGAGTGCACAGAGTAGCTCAGCTTGCTTGCCCCTACCCACATGCTGCCGGATGCTGGGCTACCTAAGGCAATGCCTGCTGCTGCCCCATGTTTGGGTGGGGCTGAGCCCCATTAGCCTGCCCTTCCACTGCCTATGATATACTCAGAACCACTGCCCAAAAAGACAACCATCTGCCCTCTCCTCCTCACCCCCTGCAGCCTCTCATGGGTCAGTCTCATTCCCTCCCTCTGTTACAAATACATGCAGGGAGTTGCTGCTTGGCTGTCCTGAGCCCAGCAGGGAGTGCCACCACTGTGCTCTGTCTCTGCAGGCAGGCGGTGGCCCTGGGAGGTGGCCCTGGGAGCTCAGCTGTGGGGGGGGAGACAGGGGGCAACATGAATTTTGGGGGCTCTAGCCCCCAAGGCCCTGCCAGTGCAATGGCCCACAAAGGCATAGAGTGGCGAGGTGGTCCTGGCCCGGCTGGCCAGGCCCCAACCTCCCTCCCACCCCCCTTCCAGGTAGGGCATGACTCTCCCAGCCTGACTCAGCTTCCTTCGCCCCAGATGTGGAGCCACCCAGCCCACGACCCCAGCCCTGCCCCCTCTTCCCCAGCCACATTCCAGCTCCCAGGGAAGCAAACATGAAAGCCCCAATATTAAACTTGGTCCTGAAAATGGGTTTAAACCGTGGCTTTCTCTTCCCTGCTGGTGAGGATTCTGGTGCCCTGAATTGGAATGGGCCCCTGGGCATGTATGCCCAGTTTGCCTGTGCATTAATCCACCCATGGCCCAGCTGTCTGGCTGGCTTTCCCCCCAGGCCTGTGCCAGCTGGACCATGGGTGCCTTTTCCTGAGCTGAGATAGCACACAGTGTCAGGAGTGGCCAGTGGTATACCAAGGGTGGGGCTGGGGGAAGGGGCAGGGAGACTTCTTGCTCTCAAAAGGACTTTATTTCAACAGCTAACAAAAACACAAAGCTGGCTGACAATTTCCTGTTTATGTCCTCATGTCAGCCCTCAGGAAGGGAGTTAACCCTTACTACTACACAGAGCACCAGAGCAACTGCACAGCATGGTAGAAGGACTACTATGAATGGTAGGGCTAAGGATGAATGAAATGGTGTTTGAATTATGGTAGGCATTCAGGGTGCAATGTCCAGGGATTGAGACTGTTGGGTGACACTGGGAGGAGTAAGAGGTCTGACTGGTATGTTTTAAGATGGGAAACAAGCCAGAAATCTGGACTGTTTATTGGTAGGGATCTCCCAACTTCATGCTAGAAGTGCATGGAACAGTAGGTTATTTAATCTTGGAGTTTCCCCTGCATTCTCCCCTGCTATTAATTGGTGGAGGGGCCCCATTGATCACCCCTCACCACCTGTCCTTGATGGCTGGGGCTTTTGCTGCCTGGTCATCAGGTGCAGGTGACAAGAGACAGGGCCCCTCCACCAATCAGCAGCTGTGAGTGCGCCAAGAAAACTCCAAGATTAAAGAAGCTGCCGTGCTGTGCCTCACTGAGCTGAACTGTGCACTTCTGGCACAAATTCTCAAGATCCCTACCTATTGGTTCCTTCAATCAGAAAAACAATCAGTAATTCCAGAGAACAACTTTTCTTCCCACCCAAAATCTAGACATACTATGTTCTTTAGTAAGTTAAAAACTGGCTTTTCTGTCTATCTTATATGGTGTTTTTAAGGTAACCATTTGCAATAATGTACTGTATACATTAAGAGACAGAACTTCAGCTGTTGTAAATGGTCAAAAATGTATTGATACACTTACTGTTCTGGGAATAAGCCACAGAATGGTAGGCATGGAAGGATACATAGAGCAGTAACTTGCTGCATTGAATGAAATTTGACAGAAGCTCAGACAAATATCTTCTCTGGATTTTGACTGATGTTCTCTCAGCCAGGTGCTCTCTTGACTAGCTCATTCCATGACCAAATGTCATTACTAATATGGAAAATGGTACTGACTTGTAATGCAGTTTCATAATTCATTACCAGGCTACAGAGTTAAATTGAGCTCTGATCCCTTACACACTTGAATCATTATTGTGGAGGCAGATAACCCCCCATGTTGAGACAATGTAAGTTCTTTTAAGTGGGGACTGTCTAATTCTGTATATATTTCTACCACACCTACCTGTTGTTGTAGTTCAGTGATAGAATTCATCTACCACATGGAGACCATGGATTTAATTCTGAGATGTGCATATAACTACAGCCATCAAGGAACTGAATATCTGGACTGGATCTAGTCTTTTGGTTCTGTCTCAGTGGTCTAAAGAGGGAAAGGAAGGTCTGAGAAGCTTCCAGTCTTGCATAGTCCTGCCTAGGCATATGCATCAATGGTCCTGGTGACCTATGAATACACCATGACCCAGAAGGATTAACGGTGGCTTTTGACCATACCTAGCATGATGGGCACTATACTGAGTAGGTGCTTATGCAGTATCATATTAAATATAAATAATCATTAATAATGACACCCTCCATAGAAAAGAGGGAAAAATGAATAGGTATTTTAAATTGTTTGTAAAATAGATCTTTCATACACATATACAAATATTTCATAATTGAGAACTACATGTTAAACTACTAATCCTAAGACTGAGAGACCAAGTGCCTCAGTCTTAAAACATTATTCAGATGTGATGAAAATTGTCTTCAAAGATGTTGTAGGTGGTAAAGAGACTGATAGTCCTATTCACAACACTTCAATCTCTCTACCAGATTCAGTTTAAAAATAACATGACACCGTTTTTAACATAAATTGCTGCCAGACTCTGCATTTGCAATTGCTGTTACTGAATAGAAACCAGGCATTATGGCCTGACATACATTTCATTCAAGTGTGTCTGAGATACTTAGATTGGAAAACAAATGAAATGGTCTATACAAGCGATATGATTATTATGGAATATGGCTTGGACTGACTTTACTAGTATGCAAGAAATTGCTCTTTGGCCATCCCTATATTTATTGTTCTGCAACAGTCATGAAATATTGAAGAAATTATTGACATGAACAGCATCTCAGACCTAAAGCAAACTTAGGTGTTAGGCACTATGTTTCAATAGACAGCTGGTGCGAATACAGTTCCACATGAGACTGGGGCCTTAATCAAGAAATAGAA
The DNA here is from genome assembly GCF_052110815.1 of Crocodylus siamensis. Taxonomy (NCBI): domain Eukaryota; kingdom Metazoa; phylum Chordata; order Crocodylia; family Crocodylidae; genus Crocodylus; species Crocodylus siamensis. The sequence continues at coordinate 84,605,687 of NC_143395.1, read as the reverse complement.
ACTGCTCATATTAACTAATAAATCATTTATTTGATAAACTGGGTATATTAAGCACATGTAAGAAGTTAGCTGAAAAGGAGCTACAGGAAAAGGGTCTGTTTTTACCACAAGAAAACCTTATTTGCATAAGTAGTCCACAGACAACTGAAGCAAATAAACTTAATCACCTGCATAATTTTTTTCACTTAAAAAAATAGATACCAAGAAATATTAATGGAATAATTATGCTAATAGATATATCCAGGAAAATTGTAATGTATTAGACAATTTGTGAACACAACATTATTTTTAATGAATTATTTGTACGAGATCTTAAAACAAAACATTATAGGGTTCATGTACATGAACACAGAGGCTGCTCTGACAGCTGTGATTACAGTGCATTGGAGCAGACTCAGTTAATCGAGCCTTCTGGAGCATGGCAATTGCCATACTTCAGCAGCTTCCTGCATCTCGTGTATCAGCATCCCCCTGCTTCAAAATGGTGGCAGAGGCACTTGGACTATAGCAGCTCTCAAAGCCACTCTATTAAAGCACTCAACCCCCCCCCCGCCCCCCGGGCTGGAGCATGTGTAAAAATGCCCATAAACATTATTAGCAAGATTTAGCACAAACTGGTCTAAAAGAACAAATATTTTTTTATATGGAAAGTTTATTCATTCTAGAAATCATTATTCTGAGTTGAAATGGATTCATTTAGTAAAATAATTTTCCATCTTATTTCTGTTTTTGACCCTGCTATCTTATAAGGGATATTTTCCCCCCTTTGGTTTTAAACCACAGACCACTGGAGAATAGGATGCTTTTCACTATGAAACAGATGTTGTCATTATTTTTTTCTGAGATATATAACTCCACTGACTCTGGTGCCAGAGTGAGATTAAGTGCAGTTGACAAAACCTTACGGGCAGCAATAGGTTTGGTCTAGTTTGCTGCTTGCTTAGAAAAGCCACAAGTGGCTGCAGGGGCAGACATTGAAGCCTATGGGAAGGATGATCAAATCCAATAATCCTTAGAGGCTAGAGACAGAAATTACACATAAACCAATATAAGTGATCAGAAACTGGTCTAAGCCTGTAACAGAACAGAAGTTCAGTGCACATAGGCCAGTTTCAAAATGACCAAACCCAGTTTAAGGTAGACCTGAATGGATGTATTATCAGGTGTGTCTATACCTGCCATTAATGAGAAGTAATAAGCTCTGGAGCAATTTCAGCCAGAGCAAACTACTCCCAGGTGCAGCATCTATGTGTGTGCCCAGAAAAGCAGCAATTTGAGTTGGGGTGGAGTAGGCCTGAACTGGCGGGGGACATGGGGAGTCATCCCTGAGCTCTGGGTGGCAGAGGGCTGGCTGGGGCATGAGGTTGCTGAAAATATGGAACCGTGTGGCTAGGTGGCAGGCAGGAGTCTGTCCCTTGGCTGGCCAGGCTGACCAGGTGCAATTTATACCCATGGTCAGTGTCCAGAAGTATACTATCTTACTGCAGCATTAATTAGTTTACTGTAACCTAATACTGTTACACATGTAAATGATAATGCTTTACTCCACAACTAATTTGTTTACTCCACAGTAAAACATCCAGATTGAATCTTTAAGCTACACTGGTCTATCAAATTTCTGTCCCACATCCCTTCCCAACACAAGCTACAACACAGTCCCTTTGCATCTTAGGTGCTATGCAGCCCCCTGCTACTGTCCTCTCATAGGATGGATGGCTGAAACATGGCTCACACTTTGCTGCTCCAGGCCAGTACCTAGCTGGTCCCATACCTGGGCTGTCACTGAGCTGCCTGCACTTGTCAGCCCTGAAGGGAAGCCAGGGGAAAACAGAGCTCCCTGGGCCTGACTTGGGGTCCCCAGTGCCCTGGTTTGCCTTGCCATGGGGGCAATGTGTGAGCCTTGCCCCCCTCACTGTCCCCCACATGGTTTGGCCATGGCTCATCCCTGCCCCCGGGTGTGTGGGGGGGGGAAATAGTCCCCTGGGCTGGTACCAGCCCCTCCCTGAGCTGGACAACTGCTCACTTGGGGGAAGCCCCATGACTCAGGGTGTTCACTTGCCCTGGCCTGGGGTCCCTTGAGCCCTGGTCTGTCCTGCAGCTGGAGTAAAGGGGGATTCCTCTCCCATCCTCTCCCCTGCCTGCATGGTCAGACTGTGGATCAGCCCTGCCCTCACAGGTGTGTGGGGGAGAATAATCCCCTGGGCTAGTGTTGGCTCCCCCACCAGCCATGTGTATGCCTATGGAGGGGGCATGCCTCAAGGGGTTTCCCTTGGTCTGGCCTGGGGTCCCCCAAGCCCTGGTCTGCCAGACCACATGGGGAAGGAGTGGGGGCTCCCATGTCGGGGCAGACCAGGACTCAGGGAACCCCAGATCAGGATGGGGAAAAATCCTGAGGTGTGGGACTTTCTGCACATAGGCAAACACCCAGCTGCCAGGGTCAGGGCCAAGACCTGGATAGGGGCTTCTTCTCTGATGTTGGAGGGATAGCAAGGTATGTGCTAGGCAGCCAGTCAAGGATGGCTCTCACTTGGCTGAGTTCCACAATGGCTGCCAAGCTGGGAAGTATGCTCCAGCTCCCCCTGCCTTCTAGGCTGGGCCAGTGTAGGTGTCTAGCTCCCTTCTCCAACTGGAAAGTGAACATGAGTTTAGTTCATAATTGGTCCAATGTACACACTTTAGAGAAATCTGAGAAGACTGAATCAATTCCACCTTGGGCTTTTTGATTACCTGTACCTAGCCAGTATGTTTGTCAGCAACTGTTCTGAAGCTGGGGATGATAGCTACTCCACTACCTTACCCAGCTTTCTACATTTCTAGTGATGCACACAATCAAATGAGTTAAAGTACTGGGGTTTTGCATCTCCCTAAACAAATAACTCTGAAGTGTGAGAAAAGAGATGAGGTTATGGAAAAGGGGGCTCAAGAGTATAAAACAAGTAACTACTACTTCATGCCAGCTCACAGACAAGACAGTAAGTTTGCATCTGTGGAATTTGTACAATTCATCTAGTGATGAAAAATGTATACAGGCAGTCCTTGACTCTATGATGTTCAGGTTATAAAAAATGCCACTTAGGATGTTTATAAATTAACGTCCTGTTTTGACTTCTCAATATCAATTTCAACATTACTATGCTTGATCCAATGCCATGCCACACTAGTGAAGAAGTTCACCCAGCTCCCTGTGCCGATCTGCTGCGCCACCCATCTCCCTGACTCAACATGTTCAGTTGCTGTTCCAATGCCATTTTTACATGGTGAATCTTTGTGTCTCCAAACTCTTTCTTAAAATTTAGTGTTTCTTTACCCATAATAATGGCATAAAAGTGTAAATCTAGTGCAAGTGATGTTTCTAAGAAACTTAGAGAAATTACCATGGAAACAAAAAAGGAAATAATTAAGAGGTCCAAAAAAGGTGAGATGACAACTGAAATCAGGAGAGCTTTGGCTATCCCCTGAACAACTACCATGGGGATATCCAAAGAAAAAGGAAGAATTCAGGAACACGTGAAGGGTTCAGCTCCTATGCAATCAACTGTGATAACTAAGCAGCGTGTTGGATTTATTGCTCAGGTTGAGAAACTGTTAATCATTTGGCTGGAGGATCAAAATCAATGCTGTGCTCCTGTGACTTTAGGCATAATTCAGGAAAAGGCTAGGAGTCTTTATGATAATCTAAAGAAACAACAGGGGGAGAGTTCTAATGCTGAGCCTTTTAATGCAAGTAGGGGGTGCTTTATGCATTTTAAAGCCAAGACCAATTTGCATAACATCAAGGTCTCAAGTGAAGCTGCCAGTGCTGATGAGGAGGCAGCTCGTGCTTGTCCTGAGACACTGGCTGAAATCATTGAAGAGGATGGGTATTGTGCTCTGGAAATTTTTAATGTTGACAAAACTGGGCTCTTTTAGAAAAAAATGCAATCAAGAACCTACATTGCCAAAAAGGAGAAATCCATGCCAGGGTACAAAGTTGCTAAAGATAGACTCACTTTTTTGCCTGGTGACAATGCTGCAGGTGACTTTAAACTTAAACCTTTACTTGTGTACCATTCAGAAAACTCCAGAGCTTTCAAGGGATATTCCAAGGTATTTCTCCCCATGATATGGAAATCCAATCCTAAGGTGTGGATCAATAAGAAAAATTTTGAGGATTGGTTTAGTCAGCATTTTGTACCAAGTGGCACAGGGGGCACAGGGCCAAAGGTAGAGCAGCAGAACCACAGGGCCCTGGGTGGCAGCACTCCATACCTGCCCCCACCCACATCATTCATGGTAGGGAAGGCAGACGGATGTGGGCTGGGAGAACCCAGAGCTGGGGAGATGAGAGCAGCATCAGACTCAAAGCGGGGCGGGGGGAGCAGGCCCAGTTCTGAAGCAGTGGCGGGGGGGGGAGCTGGCCTGGCCCTGAAGCAGCAGGAGAGGGGCGGGGAGCAGGCCCAGGCCTGAAGTGGCACAGGACAGGGTAGTGGTCCCAGTCCCAAAATGGTGGGGGGGAGGGGGAAGTGGGCCTGGCCCTGAAGCAGTGGGAGGAAAGGGGAAAGTGGCCCTAGGCACAAAGCAATAGGAGGGAACGGTTGGGGGAGCGGGCCCAGACTGAAAGCAGTGTGGGGGCATGGGCCTGGTCCCGAAGCAGTGGGGGGGGGAGAGCGGGTCTGGCCCTGAAGTGGTGGGGGTGCAAAATGGGCCTCTGTCCCCACCCACACCCCTGTCATTCTTGATGGGTAATTGGCTAGTTGTGTCATAGGTCTGAAGACCACCTGTATATTGTGTGCCTGAGTGAAGCAGGTTGCAAAGATATCTCAACATTGTTAAGTTGTGTCTGCTCAAAGTATGGCTGTTCTCTTAAAAGTAGCAAACATGGCATCATCAGACTTCATCAACAAGTAAAAAAAAGTTTTGCTGAACTCCACTTAAGATGTGTTAAAAATCAAGCTGCTTTTCCCATGGCTTATATATTATTACCATTAAAATCAGAATATATGGGCCAAATTCTCTTCTCAGTATATCATATCTATATGCCATTGCCTCCAACAGTGTTGCACAGATGTAACTGAGAGCTCACTGGTGACTACACTATATTCCAAATTCTTTGGATGTGTCTATATGAGATGCCTTACTGCATATTAGACTAAATTTAAAGGGCAGTAAAGCATCATTATGTACATGTGAGCAAGACTTATTGGGCAATAAATTAGGCTAATGTGCCGTTAGCTAGTACCAGTTAGCTAGTACCAGGAAATACAGATACCAGATTAATGGTGCATTAACTACTGCATAGTAATATACATGTAGATGCTGACCATGGGAAATATGCTCCCAGTCAGGCCAGACAGCAGAGGGCCCACTGCTGTCTGGCTAAACTCCAAGGTGGAGAGAGCTGTGCCAGCTGCAGGAGAAGCTGTCTCTCTACCACATGAGGATCAGGGGATCAGGAGCTATCCCAATCCCCATGTGGTTGGAAGACCTGACCTGGCTGTCAGGACAGCTCTCTCAACCTTGTGCACATCAGGACCCATCCCTATGGGGACAGGGCCATGAGACAGCTGCCTCTGTAGCTGGCACATCTCTCATGGCCCTGTGCAGATGGGGACCACCCCTGTGCTCCCTGCCAGACTTCAGGCTGGCACTTGGGTGATCCTGGAACTCCCTTGACTGATGCAGGGCAGAAGAACAAGACAGGAGCAGCCCTGGAACACATAGCTCCCATTAGGTGCAAATCTGTGCCTGACAGAGCACATGTATAAACATGTTCCTGAGTATAGTTTACAGCACCTTATTTTTTTGTGCAATAGCCTTACTGTGCATTAAATGTATGTGCCACTAGAATGTTGTACAGAGGACCCTTACATGAACCCAAGAGACTAGGAGAATAGCCCTCCAGAAGTTTGGCCTGTAACTTAAAAGTAAGCAGACCTTCAGCTTTTAAGCCCTGGAAAAAGGATGTGCCAGAGGATGTTCACTTAATGCTCAGTGATATAGAAATTTTGGGTTGTGTTATATACTCATAGGCATCTCTGGGGAGCCTGGGGTAAGTTTCAGAAGCCTGCAAGACTCCCTCAAATTACACCAAGATTTGCTATACTCCATGTAGGATCCCAAGATAAGATTTCATAGATTTCATAGATATTTGGGCTGGAAGGGACCCTGGAGGATCATTGAGTCCAGCCCACTGCCCCAGGGGCAGAAAGTCAGCAGGGATCATAGGATCTCAACAAGATAAGCATCCAAAGTGTCTTAAAGGTGTTCAAAGTGGGTGCTTGAACCACGTCCAGCGGCAGTCTATTCCAAACTGTTCTATCTTGTCATCACTTGGGGGGCTCTGGTGAACAGACGCTTCCCCAGATCCTGATGAGCACCCTGATAAACTTATAGATGCCCACCAGATCACCTCTGAGCCCACGCTTTTCCAGGCTCGATAGTCCCATTGCTCTCAGCCTTTCATCATAAGATCTGTTTTCCTGACCTCTGATCATGCACGTGGTTCTCCTCTGCACCCTCTCAAGCTTCTCCACATCCCTTTTGAATTGAAGAGCCCAAAACTGGACACAGTACTCCAGCTGCGGTTTACCAAGGCTGAGTACAAGGGGATCTGCTTGAGAAGCATCTATGGATGCAAGCCAGCATTTTGCTTGCTTTACTAGCTGCAGCATCACACTGAAGGCTCATGTGCATCTTGTGGTCAACCATGACCCCCAAGTCCCTTTCCTCTGTAGTGCTAGCCAACGTAGCACTATCAAGCCTATAAGCATGGTGCAGGTTTTTCCTCCCAAGGTGGAGAACCTTGCATTTTTTGGTGTTGAACACCATCAGGTTCTCATCTGCCCATTTCATGAGTCTGTCCAGATCCACCTGGATCACTGTCCTGTTCTCAGGTGTGGATGCTTTACCCCAGAGTTTGGTGTCATCGGCAAACTTGGCCAGTCCACTTCTGACACCAGTGTCCACATCATTGATGAAGATGTTAAACAGTTTAGGCTCTAGAACAGACCCTTGTGGGGCCCCACTGCTCACAGTGCACCAAGACGATTCATTCCCATCGACCACCACCCTCTGGGTCCTACCGCGGAGCCAGTTCCCCAGCCAGCGGATTGTGGTGACATCAAGGCCTCAGTTAGCCAGTTTAGCCAAGAGGTGATTGTGGGATACCAGATTGAAAGCTTTTTTAAAAGTCGAGGTATACAAAGTTGATCTCTTCCCCCTTGTCCAGGTGATGTCACCTAGTCATAAAAGGAAATAAGATTGGTCAAGCAAGGGAAGAAAGATGCATTGTCCCTACCAACACCTGATGCTGAATTGTGACTTTGTGAGGGGAGGTTTATTGTGTTTCTCTCTGTGTGTATATACAAAAGTACAGACATTGACATATTTCATTCCTGTTGAGTGTGCTCTTCAAGAGCCACTCTCTACACTGCCTGTGCTAGAAGTCTAATTCAAGTCTTGAAGTAGCTCTTTCATTTCTTATCTTTCTCATAATATAAAACATTTTCAGGAGGATGTTTATACTACAAATAAACCAGTATTCTCAAAGCACTGACATATAACAATGAACCTTCCTTTATGTATATTTTTCTGTTAAAATATGATGTATAATTTCATTTGTTAGTGCAGTTCTATATAACCCATAATGACGTGACAAATATTATACACATAACAAGCTAGATCCTCATTTGGTGAAAGCAGCATGACTCTTAAAAATCAGTGAAACTACACTGATTTACACCTGTTAAAGGACTTGGTTCACTGTATTTCATATCATCTTTGACATTTTGGGTTATATGTAAACAGTGAGATTAAGCTTCATATAACCTGCCCAGTAGGCACATCTATACATGCTATTAATCCTATAAAGGCTTACTGCGCAGTAAGCCTTCCCTGGGAGCATATCTACACATGTGCCCTTTGAGTGAGTCTACACATGCACATTTACTGCACAGTTACTGAAATTACTGCACAGTATGGGCACATGTCTACACACGTATGCTTGTACTGCACAGTAAATATGGTGACCTATGTTGACTTGAGCGTAAATTTGATACCTGCAACATGTAGGTATCAAATTTCTGCCTGATTAGTTACTGCACAAGAATGCATATGTAGATAACTTACTGCACAGTAACACTATGTGTATGGACTGATTTGGGATTAAAATAAGTCCTAAGTCAGTCCACACAGCATTAATGTGCTTTAATGCCTGCATGTGTCGATGCCGACCTATTCTATTTGACTGAGCAGTAATTTACTGAGCAGTAAATTTAAGTCAGCATAAATGCATGTGTAGATATGCCCTGTTGGGAGCAAATTTGCTCCCAAGTGGAGCAGTGCAGTATAGGGCTGCTTCCACCCTGCTCTGGCTCTCTGCAGCAGCCAGAGGGAGTTCTGGGCTCCCCCCAGCCTGTTAGGCTGGGAGCTGGTAGGGAACACGGGGACAGCCCCCGTGCACACAGGGCTAGGAGAGCTCTGCTGGCTGAAGCAGCAGCTGCCTCCTTGCCCCACACAAATTGGGAGAGGTCCTGATGTGCACAGGGCTGGGATACAGCTGCTGCTGCAGAGCTTTCCATGCACATGGGGATAAGCCCTGTGCCCAGTGGGGCTTCCCCTAGCAGCTTGGAGCTGGCTGGGCACTGTCCCTTTCTGGGGCAGTGCCCAGCCAGTTCCAGGCTGTTAGGGGATTTTCCCAAGCAGCCCAGGACTGGCTGGGAACTGACCCCCGGATTTGCTCCCAGTCAGTATCTACACATGCATAACTGTATTTATAGGTTGTAGCTAACTGCAGTAGACAATTTACTGTGCAGTAAATGGTCAGCATTTTTAGATGCTGATGCTTTACTGCACAGTAGATTAGTGTAAATACATCCAGTAAGCGATGTGTTACATTATGTGCTGGTGATAACTGGTTAAATCTGAGAGTTGGAGAACAATCAAAGACCCTGATCTTGTCATGATTTTGTATAGGTGCACCTTGCTCTAGCCTGGTCGGTCAGTGAAAATCAGTGAAAAAGAGGGATTTAAGCTTGCACATTAAATGCATTATATTTTTCATTCAAGAATTTCTTCTATTCTCTATATATTTATTAATGGGTGAGGGCAGGGAGAATGGTGGAGCTGTATGCATATGTGTTGAGTTTACCTGAATGACCATACATTTTTGTATTCTATGTATTACACTTGATTATATGAGTGTGGATGTAATTTTCATAGACATAAACAGGATTTAGGAAATGAGAATCCATTGACTTTTTATGGAATTTAGGTGACTAGCAGATTTTTAAAATCTTTCCTTTTTAACATAAGTGTTTATATGTTAATAAATCTGTTGCAAAATGAATAAAAATGCACAGAATTGTCTACAGAAGACATTATTGATGTTAAAATGTCTAAGAGACACAGTGTATAGAAGCAGTTATAATAGTGTTTGTTTGATTTCAGTTAAAAGAAACTCCAACAGACAAAAATAATCACATATTGCATAATATTTAAAAAAGGAAAAGGAAATAACATACAATCATTAATTGGTATGGTAACCGAAATCCTAGATTTTATCCCAAATGTTCAGGGTCTGAGAATAATCTTCAAAAATCCATTTCAACTTGCAGAAACGCATAGTCATTTTCACACAGCATTTGAAAAGACACCATTTTTAACTCCATGAGAACTCTAAAGCTCCCCTGCTCTATAAGAGAAAACCTCCTTGGTAGAGAGAATCCTAATTTCAGGAAATTACATTAATCAGATACAGAAAAAAGGCAACAAGATAACCAATTAGAAAATAAAGGAAAATGCATAAAGTCCTGAAAATAGGCTGAGTATTGTGCAAATGAAAAAAGGCACAAAAGAAAGAGAAAGAAAATAAAACAAGATATGAATAATAATATCCATTTGATTGTAAGAAAAACTGTAAAATTTCAGTAGTGACCAGTAAAACAAGCAAAACAAAAGAGTTTGTATAAAACGCAATCTTCTTTGCAATTAATTTTTCATTTAATTCATTTTCCTTGAGTGTAGTGCTACGTCTCTCTAGGAGGGCACAAAGCAGCTCATTAGAATTAGTATACTATTAATAGTCTTCATGCTTCTTAGCTTAGAGCTGCCCAGTCTGAGAGATTGTCCTTTGTTATATTATTGCACACCATAAAAGTTACATTATATAACAATACTTTCTTCAAGAAAAGGTAGTTTATAATACTTTTCACATACACTTTTTTACTGTTTTTAAGTAGGCACATCTCAAAACATCTCCTCTTATACAGCACTTTTTTATGCTGCAGACTGTCCAAAAATAATATAACTACTCTAAACATATGTGCCTTTATACAATTATTCTTACTGTTTATATTGAGTATACATGTGCATATGTACAGAATACAGCAAGCAGTAACATAAACTACATGAAATGCCAACTGCTTTCTATTTTTGTCTCCTTTTCTATCCCACAGACACCAATGTTAGCAGATCTTTTTTCCTATTTCTTTGACTCTGGTATTTTTTTCCCCATCCTGTTTTGTATTGTAGGAAAAAGGAAATCTCGGTGCTTTCTGTGACATACTGTGTATAAAGAAGCTGTAGTGCTAAGAGTAGTTGACCTGGTAGTAGTGATCACGTTGTGAAATAGAAGAACTGCAGGGTGAAGTTGTTGATCCGTAGCACGGAGTTGCGTAATGATCAATTGCCTGTCCAAATCTGTTCCATACTTATTATTTTTATGGAAATTCATTGTCCCAGCTACTCCTAGGTATTCTCAGTATCATTCTTTCTCCAGCCATCGGAGTGCTATCTGCTTTTTCAAGGTTTAATAACATAAACACAAACAGTTGCCTTTTGAGAGATTTTATTTCAGTCAGCAGTTGGAAATCAAATCTATTTCTGCAAACCTGTATTAGAAAATGCTGATTGCAGCGAGCCTAATACAAGTGCCCTACTTTCTAGAGTCATTTGTTTTGATGAGAGCCCGAGTGTAAATTTTGTGCAGAACACAGACAGCTATTATGCAGTTAATTATGCACAAAGTAAACATGTACAATTGCAAACAGCAAAATGCCACCTAATAATGGATAACCTGAGATTTATGGTATGCATGCCCAATCTGTAAAGGCCTCTACTCATGAATCTAAAATGAATGGAACATTACCTAAATGATCCAGAATGAAGGATTTAACACATCACTCTATCCTTATTGCTACTTATTTCCTGTCAGCAGATTTTTCATTTCCCCTTAATTTATTGCACATAAATACTATGTAAATGATGTGGTCATATTTAAAAAAACATATGGTTTGTGTTTCTGATTACTGGTTAGGCATTTTCCTACCAATTACTTGTTAAAGTCATCACTTTTTTAATTATACTGGTCAGCAGATAATGACTATGCTTTCACTTACTGCAGCAGAATAAGCATTAATGTGAATGCTCCAGAAAAAACATGGTGTAGCCTTTTTGCACACATTTGTTAGCTTCCAGTTTCTTTCTAGACACATTTACAAATGTGATCTTAAGCCATGTTTATTCCTGTTTCAAGTTTCTGTGCCAGAGGCTATTCAGCAGTCAGAGCCAGTTAGCAGAGTTGTGACTGCAACCCACCATGTTAGGGAGGTAGGGAGCTTGCTCAGTATCAATGATTAGCTCTCATCATTTCCATTGTTCCTCACCTGCAAGGAAACTGGAGATTCAAGAATTCATAACTAATTGCAAAACAGCAAGGAACCGTTCTAAATTGCTAGACTGGCTTGTCTGTAATGGTAAATCTTGTTCTTGCTCTCTCTTTTTATGACCACATTATTTCAGATTTCCAGCTAATTATTTCCCTTGTGGGGAATGGGGACGTGGTGGGGAGGGGAGAAGGGGGTGAAGAACACGTGCCTAAGAGATGTAATGCTAATTATTTTACACATGTATTATTGTGTTAGTGGAAAGAAGGCCTAAAGAGAGGTCATGAGACCTATACAATTTCAGTTGCTATCAATTGTAGAGTTTTTGTCTGATTTAAATGTGCATGTGTTGCTTGTTAATGTTCTTGTGATAAGCTTTTTTCTTTGTACCTTCCTTCCCCCTTTATTTTTTCCCTTGGGGATTTTTGGGTGCCTTAACATTTTTCTCTCCGTGGTTTTATGTTGTACCATGTGTTGCATTTGTGGGTTCAGTAAAAATTAGAGCAGTAGAGTGGGGAAAAATACACTGGAAAGGTTTTTAGAATGGTTAAAAAAAAAGGCTGCATGTTCTTCTCCCTTATCATGTACAGAAATGAATAGGCAGGCATAACACAAGGGGAAGAAACTCTTTAGGTCTCCACTGAAGGAAATGGTACAATAGTACCTGGCCTCCTCTACGGTTAGATGGATCTATGATCTGACCTAGTAAATGGCAGTTCTTATATTCTTACATGGTTAACAGGTAACTGACTGCCTGACTGGATAGATGAATACTATGGCCATGACAGACTTCTATTCTCAGTACAGCACTATGCAGGAAAAGTGGATATATATGGCCTGAAATAAAGGGCTAAGAATTAAGAAATTCTCTGTAGTGTATTTCTTTTACCAGTAAGTCTCACTTCCACCAAAAAAGAGCAGGTTAATAGCACTGCCTGCAGCAGGTTTGAATTGACCCCTGTTCTCTGCAGCTCCCTTCAGATGGGTTACATCAGGACTGGCAATTGGAAACACGCCAACAGATTCAGACTTGCTGATGCTCACGGGGAACCTGGAGCCAGATACTTTGAAGGGAGTCACCCTTTTAACAGCCAGGCAGAGAAGCACAAGGTATAGCATAGCTCTATGCCGCTGCAGTTCCATTGCTTTCAATAAAACTAGCTAGTGGAAATCTAGTTTGCACATCTTCACTTCCACACCTTTGACTTAAAAACAGAAAGACCAGAGATATGTATAGCACCTACCTTTTACAAGGTTTGGGCTGTGCACAGATCCTAGGCTTTGTGGTGGCATATAGTCATTTATATACCTGGTCTACATTCAAAGGGTTCTCTTAAACTGCATAAATGTAGGCCAGGAACAGTATGTAGAGATACTCTCTCGTCTTTAGAAACATGTAAGAAAACTGGGGTACATAATTTGGGTAGGGGGAGAGGTGGGCAGGATTGGAGGGGCTAGTGGGTCTCTGGAGGTAAAGCGGATTGGCAGGTCCAAGAGCATTTGGTAAAATGGGAGAAGTGGTGGGTCCAGGCTTGGGGTGGCATTGGCAGGCTAAAAATAGCCCAGTGAAGGTCAGGTGGGTGGGAAGAGCAGAGTCAAGGAGTTGGGCCTGTGACAAGCAGCTGGGTTTCCTGGCCTGAGGGCTGTGCTTCAGAATGCATCAGGTGCTTGATAGATTTGGTTAACCCGTTTCTGATCCAGCTTCACTTCCTTAGGTGAACAAACTTAGGTAAGACCCACCACGTTATGCCTGATTTAGCCCCACTGAACACCACAGATGGGCATTTAGATTGACCAGTCTTGGTTAGGTCAATCTAAACGCAATGGCTACATGTACCTGTAGCAACAGACCCCTGCCTCTGCTACTGGAAGGAATCAGGAGTGGTGTGGCAGGAGGCAGTCTGGGGAAATGCAGCTTGCAGAAAGTTGAGTTGAGCAGCTAATGAAATCTGGGGCAAGGTGTGAAGCCCAGAGAGGGTCAGGAGCCTGGTGGAAGCCTGCCAGAGGTTGAAACCCAGACCAGAACAAGACAGGGATGAGGGCCCAAACTAGGATAAGATGGGGGCCAGGGGCCCAGAGTGAGAAGGCAGAAAGAAAGAGCGCTGCTAAGGCTAAGGCTAGGGTGCAAGGATAGGGTAGACTTGTAGTTTGATGATGAACAGGGCAGAGTAAGGCACCAAAGGCCAAATTCCAGTTCTCTGAAGGCAGCTTCCTAAATATATACATTAGTTTAGACATCAAGGCATGGCATCAAGGGGTTGAGGCCAAATTGGGGAGCTGGAGAACAGGTACAGTGTAACCACCAGGGAGTCCTCAGGCCACCTTGAGGGTATATAGCCTGTGTTGGCCTTGACCTCTGGCTATGCTATTTGGGTGAGAAGAATGTGCAGTGCAGAATCTCAAGTTCTGTATACTTTATGAGGGGAAACATTCCTCTCTTTCAAATTTTTACATGGAAGAGGAATATTACTTTAAATAAATAACATTATATTTAAAACCTTGTATCTAAGGACAGATAGTAAGGGGAGATTATACAGCATGGAAAATAAGAGGGATAGGAAACTGTTGGCTTAAAAAAAACAAGGCTAGGAATTAGCAACCTAATTATCCTGTACAATGCAGAATAAAGAATACAAATTTGCTCTGCAGAACATCAGGTTTTTTTCTTACAGTCTTCATGACACTGCATCATTTTTTCCTCTGCTATTGTTTTACTAAAGCTGTCGAAATGACTCATTTTTCTACTATATTTGGAGCAAAAGAAAGTGTCACTTTCATTTCTTGTAGAAAATAACTTCCTTTTATGTCACTTGCTTGTCTGTAATTAAAACTAACAGTTCAGTTGTCCTTTATAACATTTTTGTCCTGCATGTCTTTTTCTTCTTCCTTTCATTAACAAGTTAATGTTTGATTGCTGTTCCTTTATCTTAATCATTTAGCCATCCCTTTAAATCATCTTTTTGATATATATTGTAATTGTAGCAAACAGACAGACTCAGGTGTGTCTTATAATGCACCTTCACAGTAGCAATCTTTACACTGTATGCTCCACTACAAAACCAGGCGTAACTTTTCTCATAAAAGAATCAGCTCTGACCTGGATCTAAACCAGAAAGATATCTTGAAAATTTCTGGTCAATCTAAATGTAATGACTATATGTACCGGTAGTACTAGACCCCTGCCCCTGCTACTAGAAGGAAGCAGAAGCAGTGTGGCAGAGGTCATAGCCAACACCGGGTACCCTAACAGGGAATATGCCATCGGGGTGACCATGGGATTCCCTGGTGGTCACATCACACCTGTTCTCCTACTTTCAGGTTATTCTTAACTGGAAAGTATCTTATTCCTGTCTTTGCTAAAAGGAAACCACCTCAACTTAGTTTGATGTACATAGTTCAATCGCCTGTTCAACAGTGTAGATATAGCCATATGTTATACCTGCTTTGTGTGGATATACATGATGGCACACAAGCCAAGTGCTGGAGACTCCAGTCCGTGTTCTCTAACCAGAAAGTTGTAAGTAGCAGGCTGGTAAACAAAGCTAGGCTTTGAAATTACAGCACAGCAAAAACATTGACAGGAGGAGACACAGCTGCAGCATACCCTGCAGGCTTGATAGACCCTGTGACTTTAATGGAGTGTTTGCAGCTGCAGCAATTACTGCCACACACCCAATTGGGGGCAAGGGTGACCGCCTCTAGCCTGAAGCCTATAAACAAGCTTCCTCTGTTAATTAAGAACAGAAGAAGAGATGATAGAAGCTACTAAGGGTAAATTCAGTGCCATTCCCAGATTGCAGCATCCTTCCTTCACTAGGCCAGTGAACATAGTTCACCAGCACTATGAAAGTACTGTGCCTGTGGCGAACAGGTGCCAAGTGCAGATATTTGGGGGACTAAGGGGAGGTTAGTTCAGAATCAAAATGGCCACCCAATCTAACTTAGTTCACCCTAGGTGCATACTTTACACTCAGAACCAATCTCAAGGATCAGAAATCATTCTAAACCTTTAACAATACAGAAGTGCTGCACTCACAGACTTGTCTAAAAATGCAGAACCTGGTCTAAGATAAACCTGGATAAATGTAGTATTAGACTTACTCTATCCAGGTTAGATCAGGGCATGGAACTTCTGTACAGTTATCAGCCCCTTGCCCCAGCTCCAAGCCTGTACTTTCCACACAACCCCTGCCCAGCACCAGGCTATTTTTAGCCTCCCTGGCCCCTTGTCCCACTGTGGACCAGATAACCACACTAACCCTGCCTTCCCCCCCTCCCCACTTCTGCAAGCTACTCCAGGTGCTGCTTGTTTCATCAGCATTCACCACTGTCAGGAGCTGAGGAAATAAATATTGGTGAAGGGAGGGGTAAGAAGGATCACAGTATAGGTTTTCTGGAGGGATTGTGGAGCTAAAAATAGCCCCTGGTTCCCCTTACCAAGCCCCCTGTGGACCTTGAAAATCCCCCTGATCCCAGCCAGATCCTCCTGGACTCAAGAAACTCGCCATAGACATCATTTGCCCTTCCGGTCCCTTCTTTAGATCCTGCCTGCTATCCCACTCCCCCATAAATACCACCTGTATCACCCATCCCGCCAATTGTTCCCACAGACCCCGCCTGCCTTCCCATCCCCCTGCAGATCCTCACCCCCCATCCCCCAAGCCTGCTTCCACCCTGTCCCCACAACCCCCTGCTAGTCCCTCCCATCCCTATTTACCTTAGACCTCGTGGTCATTTTGAACCTGATCTAACCTTCCCCTAACCCCCCCATAAATGTCTGCACTTAGCCAGGGTTTCTTAGGAATGGTAAAAATAGGTCCCTTTTACCTCTGAGTCATTAGTCCAGACTAGAACCGATAAAAAGTTATTCTGCCTGGAAGCCTATGTGAAGATGAGAACATGGGAGAAAGGGATGCATTTTCTACTTGGGTATGTGGGTGCAGAAAGCAGTGACAATTTTTGCCTGAGCTGGCCCCTGAAAGTGCCCTACATCCATGACCAAATAGAAGTGCATGGCTGCAAAGCACTTTAAAAGGGTTGATCCTGCAAAAATCTGAAACCTCATTTCATGAGAGTTCATATGACGATGTTTCAGAACCTAGCACGTTCTATAACTTCTTTCTGCCTCCCAGCCTTTGAGCAATTTTCAGAATGGGAGAGGGAAAAGGAATGGATGCAGTTTGGTCTGAGATTTCAGTCCCTGCCGGAGGTTGAGATGTGTATACTGGAGTGGAGTCCCCAGTTCACCCACCTTACTCTTCAGCACTGGCTGGAGAACACTTAGAACAAGCTTCCTCTGCTATCTTTCTCCCCTCCTATTCTGAAACTGGGACAGGCTGAGAGAGAGAAGGGGCCATTTCTAGGGATATGGGCTGTAGGTTCAAATCCAGAAGCTAGATTTCCCTCCTCCCTGGAACCAACAGTGAACTTCTGTTTGGTCCAGGGGGTTGTTATAACCATTGGCAATGCATAGGGGGTGCATGTGCACCCCCTGAGATTGACTGTGCACCCCCTGCAAAAAGTGCTGATGACACTGCCAGAGGCACTGGCAGCTGGTCAGCACTCTCCATGCCCCCTGGCTGATAGCACTGTGGCTGCCTGTGGGAGCTCACCGCTGCCACGCTCCCACTGCCAGCAGCTCAGCACCGCCTGTGGGAGCTCAGCATACTTCCCTCCCCCAGCCTCTGGTGGCACGCAGTGTTCATGGTTATAACTCAGAGTATTTCTTGCAAAGCTTCTGTCCACACCTTGTATTGTGTACCCTGTTGCCCCTGTTCCTTGCACATTATCATTTCCTATGTAACTGCAGATCCAGGGCTGGACAATCCTGCTTGTGTGGATTTTCTAATTCTTTCCATCAAAAGTCGGAACTAGAGTCACTGTGTTAGCAATTGGAGTGAAACAGTATCCTCTGTTATGTAATGTTATGTAAATAAGGAGCAGTTTTGCAATCTGAGGGTGAGGATTCTTCCCCTACCTGCTATCTTGTCTCCCACTCATCTCCTTAGCGCTCTGAGAGCTGGGCTGTGAATTTGAGTCTTAGCGTCTGAATGAACATCTTTTCTTTGTTTGCAAGTTTTGCTAGTTGCACCTAGTGACATGAATTGTATTGCACCAGACATATTTCACCTTATCATATTCCATTATCTCTTCTCTTATCATGTTCAATGCTCACTGATACAAAGTAAATACAAGCTAAAAAAAAAGGTGCTTTTTTTCCTCCTAAACCTTTAAATCTTCCTGCAAGCCCTAGAGGTCTCAATTCCTGTCTGAAATAGAGATAAGTTTAAAGTTGTGCCTGTTTGTCACCTATGTAGCTTTACTTTTGTATCAGGGCTTTTTTTTTTTCATTTAAGTATCTTTGGCTTCAGCAAACCGTTTCTCTTTTTATTGTGTTTCCTTTTATTTATCTCTAGTTCTAAAGTGTTGCCTGTTCAATGCAGTTTCATTTTGTTCTTTCTGTTCTTTAATTTGACTTGGATCTGTTTTCTGCTTTTGTTCCATCTCCATAGCTTTTTGTTATTTTTAGGGCAGTGCATTTTAGTTGGTTTAATTGTTCTGTTTTAACAGTACCTTTCTTTCTGTTTACCTTTTATTTCAGAAGCACATCTGTCTCTCTTTCATGATGTTATTCTTAAGTGTATCTTGTTTGCAGTACAGGACTTAAATCTGTTCTACCTTAGCTGTTTTGTACAAGTTTTTCATCTTCTGTTTTTTGTATTTGATTTTTATGGAGGCTCAAAAAATCCCTTATATTGGAACAGGTGAGTCTGTATGACATAAAAGTAATGAGCAGTAATGATCCACAGTTAAATAGGCTAGACTACTTTTGAAAGGTGTTTTTTCAACACCTTTTTCAGCGGACTGGCCAAGTTTGCCGACAACACCAAACTCTGGGGTAAAACATCCATACCTGAGAACAGGACAGTGATCCAGGAAGATCTTGACAGGCTCATGGAATGGGCAGATGAGAACTTGATGGTGTTCAACACTGAAAAATGCAAGGTTTTTCACTTTGGGAGGAAAACCCTGCAGCATGCTTATAGGTTCAGCAGTGCTATGCTGGCAAGCAATACAGATGAAAGGGACTTGGGGGTCATGATTGCCCACAAGATGAACGTAAGCCTTTAATGTGATGCTGTGGCTAGTAAAGCAAGCAAAATGCTGGCTTGCATCCATAGATGTTTCTCAAGCAAATCCTGGGACATCGTTCTCCTGTTGTACTCAGCCTCGGTGAGGCCACAGCTGGAGTACTGCATCCAGTTTTGGGCTCCACAGTTCAAAAAGAATGTGGAGAAGCTTGAGAGAGTCCAGAGGAGAGCCACGCGCATGATCAGAGGTCAGGAAAACAGACCTTACGATGAGAGGCTGAGAGCCATGGGACTCTTCAACCTGGAAAAGCGCAGGCTCAAGGGTTCTGGTGGCCACCTATAAGTTTATCAAGGTGCTCATCAGGATCTGAGGGAACGTCTGTTCACCAGAGCACCCCAAAGGATAACAAGATCAAATGGTCACAAAATCCTCCATGACCGTTTCAGGCTGAAGATAAGGAAAAACTTCTTCACTGTCTGAGCCCCCAAGGTCTAGAATAGATTGCCACCAGAGGTGGTTCAATCACCCATTTTGAATGCCATCAAGACACATTTGGATGTTTACCTTGCTGGGATCCTGTGATCCCTACTGACTTCCTGCCCTTTGGGCAGGGGGCTGGACTCGATGATCCTCTGGGGTCCCTTCCAGCCTGAATGTCTATGAAATCTATGAAATCTATGAAAATATTATACAAATTAGGATAAACATTTCAAATATTATAACAGATCTTAATTTTGGAAGCTGCAAGATTTCAGTCAGTCCCTCCAATCAGACTTTGATCCTTTTATGGCTTTTGTCTCTACTCACAAGTTGACTGCTTGGATGTGGTTGTGAACCAGGGCTGGCAACATTATGTGAGCAAAACTTATCAGTGGTCATGTCTACAGGAGCATATTAATGAAAACAATAAACTCGAGTTTATTGCTCCTGTGTGCCATTTCTTCATATGCACCTGTGACTGCAGCACATTGAGCCCAGTTGAAGCAACCCTGACTGTCAGGGGACCCAGGGAGTCAGCCTGCCAGCCTGGGACTGCTCACCCCAGTTCAAAGTGTTGTGGAGGGGCTGGCTTAGGTACAACGATGCTTCAGTGCCGGGCTAGCTAGGAGGCAGCCCCCACACTGAAGCACCCTGGTACCCCAGCCTGCTGGGTCAACATCTACATACATGCTGTTTCAGAGTAAAAAACTACAAGTAAAAAAAATTGTAAATACAAGTACTGTCCTGCTAAATTAGTTTACTCCAGCTTAATAGGTGCATGCATGTTGATGCTGAGTTGTCTGATACACAACTAATTAATCTAGTGTGCAGTAAACTTGTCGTGTAGACTCACTCAGTGTAGATCACAATAAATTGTTCACAGCTTCTTGGGAGGGGACCATGATTTGTCCTGGATTGTTGGGGGGGGGCGTTATTTTTAGGGGTGGGCAGGTGAAAATGTTTTTGCTGATTATAGGTCTAAACGTTAGAATTAATTAATTGCTCAGCTTTGATATCCTTATTTCTTGATAACTAATCTTTGCTAATCAGTGGATATTAGGCCATGGTTTAAAACTCCCTGTGTTAATATTACCTGGTCCATAAAAACAATCTAATCATATTCTATCCTAGAAAAAAATCTTATAAATTAAGTAGTAGAGCATCAAAGATTGGGACCTATGTGTGCAGTAAAACAACACAGATAGCAACTAATTCTTCTCAAGACAGCTAATGTAACCACTGACATTTTGTTACTGTGTCTTAGCATTATCTTCCTGTCTTCTGTTATCATCTCTTTAAAAGGCTACAACATCAAATTCCAGGCCAGATTCTGCTTTCAGTGATGTTAATCCAAGCTTCCACAGAGTAAAAGAACAGAATGAAAATTCTGGTGAATAAAAAATGATGTATTGTTCATTTGTAAAGTAATCCTATAGATAATTTTTTAAAACTCTTATTCAGCTAAGTTTTAGGATAGCGCATAAAGCATGGGATTTAAAAAAGCCAAGAGAATAGATAATTAATTCCAGTAAGAGAAAACAAATGAAAAGCAAAGCAAAACAAAACAAAATTAAACAAAAGACCCCATCAAACCAACCAACAGATGAAAAGGAGCCCTGTAGGTTTTCAAGTACAGCAGCCTTTCAAGTACATCAAGATCTGGACTTACGAAATTCATAAAATAGCTTAAAACTTCATAAGAGGTGTATGTAACAACTCCATTCTTTTTGGTGCAGGAAGGAAAACTTTCCTGCAAACCAATCAATATACCATGGGACAACCTCCTCATATACCCTAAGAACAACTGAACACCTTACCACTTCTACTTCTTGGCTGAAGAATTTACACAGTTGTAGATCTACTGATTGCTCCTTTTGTGTGCCAGAACAAACATCCACAGTATCAAGGATGAAGTTCCTTAAAATATACTTCTATTATTTGTGCAACAAGGTTATGCTTTCTTGGCTGTCATTTATCCTTTGTAAAGGGTAGTGTACAAGAAGAATTTGTCCTATAGAAAGCATTTTTTCCCTTGAAAGGAAAATATTGAATGCCCAGCAGAGGGAGAGGATTTTGGGAAACAGGAACAATACTACTTTTACAGTATATCTGTAAGTATTCATTTAGGACTTGAGGCTAATACATACCTGGAACTATGGAAATATTAATGGACAAAAATATTAATTTCAAACTGTTTGGTAATCAGTGTAAGTATAAGAGTCATGGGAAAGGGCCTGGGCATAATCAAATACATCCTGCAGATCAATACATGGCTGCTCAAGTGGTGTTGCCAGCAGGGTTTTGGCTTCTTTGGCCATGGGGTGATGTTCCAAGAAGAAGAATTGATAGGAAGAGACAAGATACACCTGATGAAGAGAGGGAAGAGCATCTTCACAGACAGGCTTGCTGACCTAATGAGGAGTACTTTACACTATGTTCACCGGTGGATGGAGACCAAAGCTTTGAGGTAAGTGGGGAAGTGGGTTGCCTGAAGGAAGCGCAAGCAGGGGTGGGCAATAGGGAAAGCCTTCTTATTCTTTCTGATAAATCAGGACAACTGGCTAGTTACCTAAGGTGCCTATACATGAATGCACAGAGCCTGTGAAACAAGTAGGAATAGTTGGAAGTCCTTGTACAGTTACAGACCTATGACCTGATTGGAATAACAGAGACTTGGTGGGATAGCTTGCCTGATTGGGGGATTGTCACAGGTGAGTATAAACTGTCCAGGAAGGACAGTCAGGGAATGAGAGGAGGAGCAGTTGCACTTTATGTAAAACAACCCTATGATTGCTCAGACCTCCAATATGAAACTAGAGATAGGCCTGTTAAAAGTATCTGGCTCAAAGGGGTGAGCAACAAGGGTGATGTTGTGATGGTGGTCTGCTTTAGACCATCAGATGAGGAGAATGTGGTGCACGAGGTTTTCTTCAAACAGGTAGCAGAACTTTTTCAATCACAGGCCCTGGTTCTTATGGAGGACCTCAATCACCCTGACATCTGCTGGGAGGGCAATATAACAGTGAACAGAAAATATAGGAAGTTTTTGGACAACTTCCTGGTGCAAGTGCTGGAACAGCCAACTAGAGGCCATACTCTTCTTGACCTGCTGCTCATAAACAGGGAAGAGTTGGTGGGGATAGCAACTTGGGTAGCATCAACCACGAGATAATTGAGTTTAGGATCCAGAGGAAAGGAAGGAAGGAGATCAGCAGAGTAAAGACCCTGGACTTCAGAAAAGCAGACTTTGACTCGCTCAGTTAACGCATGGGCAGAATCCCCTGAAAAGCCAGTCTGGGGGAAGAGGGGTCCAAGAGAGCCCTTTAAAGAAACCTTACTGAGAGCACAGGAAGATTACTTGATATGTAGGAAGGGTAGCAATTATGGCAGAAGATCAGCTTGGCTTAGCAGGGAACTCTTCAGTAAAGTAAATCACAAAAAGGAAGCTTATAAGCAATGGAATATTGGACAAACAACTAGGGAAGAGTATGAGAGTATTGCTTGGGCATGCAGGGATGAAGTCAGGAAGGCCAAGGTGTAGTTGGAGTAGCAGCTACCAAGGGACATGAAGGGTAACAAGAATGGTTTCTACAAGTATGTTAGTAACAAGGAGGATCAGAGAAAATGTAGGTCCTTTACTAAGTGGGGGAGGCAACCTCATGACAGAGGATGCAGAAAAGGATGATTTGTCAGGTGACCAGGAAGCCTGTGACCAGGGTCTCCCAATAGGGGAGCAGTTTGCAGGCAGTTGCTGGAGGCAAGAGGAGGGAGGAAGAAGAAGGAGAGAAGCCAGGCCAGGCACCAGATCCTTCGCAGGAAAGGTAAGTGATTCAGCTGCCTGTACCTTTGGTTTAGCTGACTGTTTGTTTGTTTGGAGGGGGGGGTGCTCTGAGAAGCCAGGAGTGGGTGCTGACTGCTGAGTGAGTGTTGATTGTTGATTGCTATGGGATCGCTGACTGCTGTGTGATTGCTGCCTGGGCCTGAGTCAGCCCAGGCCCAGAAGGGTATAAAAGGAGACTTCCCAGGCAACCAGGGACCCTGTGACCATGGACTGCCAACAGGGGAGCAGTTTGCAGGCAGTTCGCAGGCCATTTCATGCGCAGGAGTACAGACTGTGTTGGAGTACATGGGAGCTTCTGACAGAGACTTCAGGTAAGTGAATGAGGAAGGGGGCTACTATGAGGGTGGTGACATGGAGTACAGCCAGGGACCCTGCCCTGCTGCTACCTCCTGCCTGGAGCTCCTGTGAGGCCTCCAGCCAGACAGGCCCCTTGGATGGGTCAGCAATGCTCTGGCTCCCTGCCTCTGGGGGTTGCCTGGTGGGACTGCTGAAGCCTGGGGGTAGCATGGGGGCCGGGGGTTTCCTTGCCTGTCCCGCATATGCCTGTATTGAGGCCCTGGAGGGGTGGGTGAGGGAATTGCAGGCAGAAGTGAGCAGGCTTCAGGGGATCAGGGCTGCAGAGGATGAGATTGATGGATACTTTCATTCTCTGCAGGATGAGACATCATGGGAGAGTCCCAAGATAGCCAAATGGAGGATTGTCACTTCTAGAGCTAGACAGCATGCAGCTGTCACTGCTTCCCCAGTGCAACTGGGGAACAGAAACAAAGCCCTGGCAGCACTGGAGGATGATGCAGCAGAGGAAGCCGCAGGGGAAGAAACATCCACAACAAACACCAGGCAGGCTGAGTGACAATTGAGCAGGCAGAGGAAAAGATGTCAGGTCATAATGGTGGGCAACTCCCTTCTGAGAGGCATGGAGGGGCCTATCTCTTGACTGGATCCCACAGCACGGAAGGTTTGCTGTCTACCCAGACTCTGGATCCAGGACATCACTGCGAGGATTCCCAAACTCATCCAGCCCTCTGATTACTATCCCATGGTCCTCATCCATGTGGGCACGAATGATGTGGCCAGGAGTAGTCTGGACTGTGTCATCAGTGACTACAGAGTTCTGGGGACCAGGCTTAGGAAATCAGGGGTATAGGTGGTCTTCTCGACCATCCTTCCATTCAGCGGTCACCATCAGCATCAAGACACCTGCATCAGGGAAGTCAACCTGCAGCTCCACAGTTGGTGCCATCATGTAGTTTTGGCTTGTACAACCACAATCCACACTTCCATGAGAAGAGGTGGTCTTCATCTCTCTTCTAAAGTCTGTTCTCTTACAGGTTGCCTGATCTGCACTGAAGGGCTTTAAACTAGGTTTGTTGGGGGACAGGGAAGCAAAGGATAAGGAGAACCTAAGATAAATGAACCACGAGCAATGCACTGGATCAGCCCAGATAAGCACTAAGGGGCCCGATAGACATCAGGACAGGGGGTATAGAGGGCACCCATCAGGGAGCTTAATGTCTCTATACTAATGCTAGGAGCATGGGGAACAAGCAGGAGGAACTTGCACTCCTGCTTGCAAGCATCAACTTTGACCTGTTTGGACTAACTTAAACCTGGTGGGACCCTACTCATGATTGGCCAGTAGGCATTGAGGGTCACAGGTTGTACAGATGGGATAGACAGCAACACCCAACACTTTTTTTCCCCACTCTATGTTAACAAACAGTATACATCCTTTATAATCAAGATGGGATCAGAGGAGGGCTAAACCGATATTGTGGGTCAGGATACAAGGGGGATGGGGGGCAAGGGACTTGGGAGTGGGGGTCTACTATTGACTGCTACACCAGGTGGATGATCTAGACCTGACATTCTTCAGACAGCTCTCAGAGGCCATATGGTCAAGACCTATGGTTGTCATGGGTGACCTAAACTACCCTAACATCTTCTGGGAGGAGTAGTCAGCCAAATTGAACTGCTTATGTAGGTTCTTAACCTGCATACAGGACCTCCAACTAATATAGGAGGTATACTAGGGGAAATGCCTTCCTGGACTTGGTGTTAGGTATAGGGGATGATCTGGTGGGGAATGTGCAGGTACAGGGTAACCTAGGGGATAGTTATCATCAATTGATTGCATTCACTATCCAGCAAAGGCTGGGTAAACTAACCAGCAGGCCTGAAGTGCTAGACTTTAGAAAGGCTAACTTCTGTTTGCTCAGGAAATTAGTTAGTGAGGCATTAAAGCTCAAGAGCATTGGCAAAAATGGGGGTCCAGGAAGTGTGGTCGTTCCTCAAGGGAGCAATCCTACAGGTGCAGAAGGAGACAATCCCATTGAGCATAAGGGGGGAGAGCAGGCAAAATGTGGATGAAATGAAAGAGTTGTAAATTTTTCTGTAATCAATCCTAAGGCAATATGATAACTAAAGGATTAGATCTCAGTGATACTAATGTTTATGCCAAGCTTCTTTCCCAAATTTAATATTTATACATTATAGTAACTTATCTGGCTATATTTTCATAGCAGTGCACAAGCATTAGCAAATAAAACTTGTACCTAGAACCCCTAAACACCACTTTAGACAATTAACCCATCAACTATATTTCCTGATGACACTAAATCTGCATACAGTTAAAGCTGTTGCCTGAACAAATCTCTTCTAGACATTCTGAGGGACCACATATAAATATGTGATTATGCAGCAGAAGACAGCAGTCTAGCAAATAAGCATGAAAAGCAGCTCTGGAAAGCAATCTCCTTTCTTCACAGCCACAATTAGCATGTCCTTTGCCTTTTGAAACTATATAATAACATAATGGAAAAAATAATAATTTTGCCTGTTGATTATAAAAGTTTCCCTTTCTTGCTCCTCTGGGTCAATATTATCAAATTATAAATTGAATATTTCATAATTCTGCCACAATAAACACAACAAATTAATGTTGGATAGTAATTTTAATTATATGATATATTGTATGTCAGTTGATATGACTTTACTCCCTATTTTAAAATTGCTCTAATACTCAGACTAACAGCAAATAATTACTTTCCCTTCTCAGGGAAAGCACAGTCAATGCCCAGATCCTGCAATTGGAACTAATACTGTTATTGAAACTGTGATCTTAACAGATGCTGTTTATGTGTAAAACTGCAAATTAAAGATGTCATTAGTTTGAGGGGTTGCCCTGAAATAAACCCTGACATTTATGTAAGCAATCTACTTCTATACTCATTCTTAGATGATGCTCTGGAAACAAAGTCCTTCTTCTGTTGTTACTTATTTTGATGAATTATGACATTAAACCTCAATCTTGTTTTGGAACAGTAACTCTTGAGAAGTGGCAGCTCAGAGAGAGATGCTTGTACCTCCTAGGGAGGCAATATATCTCATATTGTACCCCCATTAGTTTTTTGCCAGTATTAGTCTATAGTCTTTAGCTGAGGTCTTCTCTATAGTAGAGAAATTTTAATTGATGTGACTACTTCAGATTCATTACGCTACTGATTACTCTGCCAATTTCAATGAGTTTTGCTTGTCAGCAGTTTGACGTGCAGTTTCCCAGAAGCCCCTACACTTATCTCCTTGAAACTTGTCAGGCTTTGTGGTCTCAGCAAGACATACCACCCCGGCAGTTTTCACCCTACCGTGGCTTAACACACACACGTGATGTGAGTTTTGCTTTCAGGACTTTGAGGTACAGTTTCCCAGAAACTGCACCTATCATCTTGATACTTAGCAGGTATCATGCCTTCAGCAGAAGCTACCACCCCTGCAAGTTTCATCTGAATCAGCCAAAAAACAACAAAGTTATAGATATGTCATTGATTCCCTATTATACCCTATGGACAAATCTCCGAATCGATGAATCTTTTCTGAATTGATTGGTAGCTCTGAATTGATTCAGAAAGCCTAAAGCTTCTAGCAGTTCAATTCAGATTCATAGATTCGGCCTCCAAACTGTCCAAATCATCTCTGGATCCAAATCACAATCCGAAACTTTGCACAGCCCTACTATATACCCACTCTTATGGTCAATGTAGGATTAAATTATCATTTACTGTTTTGAACTAGCTCTGGTATACTTTGGACTTCTTGCTGGACATCATGTATTTCTATAGGTACATCTAATCATGGGTGGACACCTGAGATCTGGAGAGGCTTTGCCTTCCTCTTAGTATCACAGATTTATAGCTGGAATAGCTGACATTAATACCCCTGAGTGATGCTTACTGCCCCCACTAATGTGAAAGATGAACTCTCCTTTATTCATGCAATTTTTGCCTCAAACTGCTTGGGAGGATGGCTTCAGTATAAAGCAAATATTTTTAGGCAATGAGGGGAGATGGGCAAGGTGCGTAGAATTTTAGGAGAAGACTTCATCCTGATTTGCTCCTACTATAATTTCTGTTCTGTGTAGGTAAAAATAAAGAATTATAAGAAGAGGGAAAAACAGATATTTTAAAACATACAAGTTCTTAGGAATTCCAAAAGTAAAATATGTTCGGGTTGTTCTAGCAGAAGATAAATTTAAGCTGTGGTCAAAATTAATTGTTTGATATATTTCTTATCATGATTGCTTATACAGTTTTTTAACTTGCAAATTACCTACAACATTTTCACATCAGTTCATTGTTATAGAAATTTAATGTATCTTGGGATAAGAGCTTTTGGTGGGCTTTTGCAAGCAAAATTATTAACACAGGAGGGCTTTTGTTTAAAGTTAGCAAAAGATGAGTACTAATGAAATATCAAGCTAATGTAATACAATAGGAATTTGTCAAAGCATTACACAACTTGATTTTCATATATCAAAAAGTATTAGAGAGAACTGCTGTTATATGATATATCATAGTCCAAAGTCACTAAACTAAATAAAGGGCTTCCCTTAAGAATTTCTGGATGGGGGTATGAAACATAGCATTCACTTACGCTGTGTTCTGACATCCTGGCTGTATTAAGCAGACATCTGGTTTAAAGCAACTGCTGTGTGTAGATGACAGATAAGCTTTTGGGCTGCTCACAGTTGCATCCATTTATATTGAAACCCTCTGGGAAGCTACTGTGCTATTAAAATACTCCATGCCTGTTCATTCCTCAAACTTGTTTTTAATCACTAATTCATTCTTGCTGAAATTCCGATTGGAAAATCTTTTGTTGCCTCACTTGTGAACTCATGCAAATAAACTCTGCAAAGAACTTTATTTTCATCAGTTCAGTGAACACAGTAATCCAGCAGATTTATTACATTTTTCCAGTGGGGTGAGAGATGCTTGCAGAAAAGAAGCACAAAGAACCATTAGGTGTTGTGTCCCTGGGTCCTTGAAGTGGCCTGTTGTGCCTCAGCCATCACATGTTCTAAATTCCCTGACAGAAGGAGCTAAAGAAAGTTAACAGTGACTAAAGAAGGTTGAAAAGTGGCAATGCTATTAAAAGCAGAAAGAAATAGATTATTTTTCTTGGTAGCTGTGACAAAATAGGGTTTTATACACCCTCCAAAATCTAAATAAAGTTTCTGCTTCCTTTCTTCTTTTTTTTTTTCTTTTTGTTTTTCCCTCTTCATTGTCCCCCTATCCCATCACATTGATTCTTTAGTTTTTTCATGGGAAGGTAGTTAAGGGGAGGAGGGAATAAAAAGAGAGAGAAGAGAGCATAGGGATACACTCCTCAAACTAAAATATAGAACATGATTCACATTTTGGTAAAAAAGGGACAAAGATTTTCATTGAAATGAAGTTATTTAAAAAAAATGTTTTTATCAGCTCTAATGTTGAGACAGTTACTGAGTCACATGGTACTGCAAAGTCGCACTGAGTCGCATGCAGTTCAACTACAAATTCTTGAGCCCAGTATGCTTGAAAGGGCTTGAGAAAGGTGGGCCAAGTGGAGGAAGCATCTTGTGAAAAGTACTCCCCTAGCCTCACCCTTGTTTTAGATGACAAGCAAAGTCTGCAAGATTTCTTTGTATTTCTCTGACACTATTGGGTTCTCTTTGAAAATGAGTGAACTTATTAGGAAGTGCAAATTAAAGAAAACATCCCCATGGACACTTCAGACTTTTTTAAGGCTATAGAATGCAGAATTCAGCTAAATAGCTGGAAAAAATAAATTAAATTCAAGTACAGGGTAGCAGGATGAGTCAAGTGCATCACCATAGGTTCATATTTAGCATGCCTTGTGGTCTGGAAGTAGGGATTATAGCTTTTCAGCCAAGTACAGATTTTAGAGAGCATGAATAAAGGACTGGAACTTCTAAATCATGCAGATAAAAGGGGTGGGGGTGTAGCTCTCTAGGTCTAGCTACACGTCCCTCCAAATTGACAATGGTACCCAGGGACCATGACTCAACAGGAAGAGGAGTCCAAGAGGAGCGGTTGCTCCTTAGGGGAGTGATCCTGAAAGCACAAGGGATGGCCATCCCATCTCATAGGAAGTGTAGCAAAAGGGCTCAGCAACCTGCTTGGCTCAGCAGGGAACTTGAGGACCTCCTACACCTGAAAAGAGAGACTTATAAAGTATGAAAGGCTGGAATTACCACCAAGGAGGAGTACTCAGCACTAGTCCATACCTTCAGAGAATGAATCAGAAAAGCCAAGGATGCAACCAAGCTCCATCTGGCTTCACATATCAAGGGTAACAAAAAGTCCTTTTTCAGATATGTAGGGAGTTGAAAAAAAGCAAGGGTAACATTCGACCCTGCTGAACCAAATGGTTCAACCAACACCCAGGAAAAGGCCAACCTGCTTAATGGGTACTTCACGTCGGTCTTTCATCAGTCCAATGGGACCGCCCTGTCTAACAAGGTGTGGGACGGCCAGGGTGAGGGCATATTTATACCTAGTGTCAGTGTTGATCTAGTAAAAGGTCACGTTGAGAGGCTGGACACCTTTAAGTCAGCTCGTCCTGACAGATTACACCCTAGGGTACTCAAGAAGTTGGCATGTGTCATAGCCCAACGATTGGCATAAGTATTTGAAAACTTGTGGTGCTCAGGTGAAGTACCTGAAGACTGGAAGAAGGCCAATGTGGTACCCATCTTCAAGAAAGGGTGGAAAGTAGATCCTGGGAACTACGGGCCAATCAGCTTGACATCAATCCCTGGTAAGATTCTTGAGAAAATTATCAAGGAGACCCTTCTGGATAAGCTGGCTGAGGGCAACATCCTGAGGGATAGCCAGCACGGGTTTGTTGTGGGTAGGTCTTGCCTGACCAATCTGATCTCCTTCTATGACCAGGTGATGTATCACCTGGACAAGGGAGAAGAGATTGATGTCATATATCTGGACTTTAAAAAAGCCTTTGATCTGGTGTCCCATGACCTTATCATCTCTGAGGTCGGACCCAGAGAGTAGTGGTCGATGGCAGTGAATCATTATGATGCTCTGTGACCAGTGGTGTTCCCCAAGGCTCTGTCCTTGGACCAGTCCTCTTTAACACTTTTATCAACGGTGTGGACATTGGTGTCAGAAGCGCACTGGCTAAGTTCACTGATGACACTAAACTTTGGGGCATAGCGTCCATTCCTGAGGACAGGCTAGTGATCCAGGCTAACTTGGATAAACTTAGTAAGTGGGAGGATATGAACCTGGTGACGTTCAATACCTGATGACGTAAGGTACCTCAGCAAAAAAACCCGCAGCATACTTATAGGCTTGGCAGTGCTACACTTGCTAGCACCACTGCTGAAAAAGACTTGGGGGTCATGATTGACCACAAGATGAATGTGAGTCATCAATGCGATGTCACAGTTGGTAAAGCAAACAAAACCCTGCTTTGCATCTGTAGATGCTTCTTAAGTAAATCTCAGGGTGTCATCCTCCCGCTGTACTCAGCCTTGGTGAGGCCGCAGCTGGAGTATTGCATCCAATTATGGGCTCC
Organism: Crocodylus siamensis; assembly: GCF_052110815.1. Lineage (NCBI taxonomy): Eukaryota > Metazoa > Chordata > Crocodylia > Crocodylidae > Crocodylus > Crocodylus siamensis. The sequence goes on along the minus strand of NC_143395.1, from coordinate 84,574,757 downwards.
ACAATTCAAGAAGGATGTTGAAAAGCTTGAGAGAGTCGAGAGGAGAGCCATGCAAATGAACAGAAAGCAAGAGAACAGGCCTTATGAAGAGAGGCTGAGAGCTATGGGACACTTCAGTCTGGAAAAGCACAGGCTCAGGGGGGAACTGGGGGCTGCTTATAAGTACATAAGGGGGGTACATCAGGATCTGGGAGAACATCTGTTCACCAGAGTGCCTCAAGGAGAAACAAGGACCAATGGTCATAAACTCCTACAGGAGCATTTTAGGCTGGACATAAAAAAAAAAAAAAATTCTTTACCGTCTGAGTTCCCTAGATCTGGAATAGACTCCCTCCAGAAGTGGTGAGGCACCTACTCTGGACTCATTCAAGAAACACTTGGATGCTTATCTTGCTGGGATCCTCTGACCCTAGCTGACTTCCTGCCCCTGGGGCAAGGGACTGGACTTTATGATCTTTGAAGTCCCTGCCAGCCCTAACATCTAAAAAATCTATGAAATCTATTAAATAAATCAGTTGTTCTCAATCTTTGCAGTCTCAGGGCACCTTCCACTAGTTTTTTGAATGTGCAGACACTTTCAGTTGAGAACCACTGCTGTGCTCAGCTTACCTCATTGTCTCTGAACCAGATGATACTACCATCAAGTAAAACTGTCCCATGTACTAATACCACAGACCAGGAAGGGCTGTGGCAATGTGTGTGCATGCTTTTGCCTCATTAGATTCTCTGCTAAGCCTAAAGTAGGCAGGAGAGCCAGCATGCATGGCAGGTGGAACTATTGAATAATGTGTGGGGTGAGGGGAAACTGGGTGTGTTGTGGCTTGAGCTAGATCTTCTGCCTGCTTTAGGGTTAGTAGAAAGCTCTAATGTAGGAGGAGGAATATGCATATGTCACAGCGCTGTGCCTAAGGCATTTGTATCCAGCCACTGCAGCTGCTGCCACAGCGCCTGTATCAGAGAAACCCAAGTGGGGTCTTGTAAGACTCTGGAGTGCCATGGTAACCTGGTTGAAAACCACTATTCTAAACAGTTACATGTCAGTATTTTCTTTTAACCAAGCAAGAATAACAGAATCATAGAAAATGATTAGATAAGGAAATGATATAAGAGAAAAAATCCAGGACCTTGTAAAAATTTGCAAAAGAAGTTGCACTACTTTATGGTGTTTTGTACTTATTATGATGCAGTGAGATCATTTTTAAAGCCATAAGCACATGTTCATAGTTAAGATCAAAGTCTTTCCTCTCACTTTCTTAATTTTGAATACTCAACTTGATCTCAATGTTGCATTCAAAGTTTTTGTTTTGAGAACATGTGTTAAGGAAGTAAATGAATAAACATTTTCCAATTAATCTTGTAATGCCCATGGTATGGGAAGCCCAAAATGCACAGGGTTACTTAATTTCACTGTGTCATCTGGTACTGAAGAAGACTGTACTTTCAGATGTTTTTGTATACTTAGAACAGCAGATGAGGCACCTGTAACCATACATTCAAATTTAACACTGAAAACAAAAATAAAGCTACTTAACACAGCTTATGCCACACTGTGTAGTTTAACATCTTCATAATTTTTTTTAGAGGCAGTTGTTTTTAAATGGCCCCAGATGCACAGTGCTCTTTATAGACTATATACATATAAAATGGTATATATGAGGGTTCCGTTTTAAAACTAGTCTCCTACAAACAAAGTAAGATTTTTTCCCCTTTACATTAGGAAGAAATTATGGTATTTTTTATAATTATTATTTTTGTTGATGCTTGAAGGGATTTTTCACAAACTTTGAAAATGAGAGGAAAATACTTTTTAAAAAAGATGTCTGGTTAAAGATTAAGCAAAGCGTTTTGCTCCAAGGAGTAAAATTTCAGAACATTAAGCATTTTTGAAAACATAGGGCATACAGTAGAAATTAAAAGAAAGTTAACCAGCTCTTATAAAAGCAGAAGTTCCTGGTGTGGCATTATAGACTGATGCCCACTTTCTTTGTCACCTGCTCAGTGTCTAGGGGCCTTGTTAAAAGGTAATTTTAGGCAGCTCCTGGAGCTCTTAATCCCTGGATTCTCCACACATTTACACCTTAGGCTGCTTACAGACATGGCAAAAACAAACAAACAGTGCTTTACTTAAAGCTCAGTGCATCTCTGGCATAGAGCACAGCAAGCTCAGAAGAGGCATCACGTTAGCTGGATGAAGTTTGCCCAACATTTGTATAGATCAGACACTTCAACAGGCCTTTCTGGCACTTTTATCTAATAGGTGATTGAATCAATGGCTGCAGTAAGCCCAAACTAGATAAAAGCACCAAAAAGTGCTGTTGATCTATACAGATGCTGCAGAGTTGGGCTGAACTAACATGCAGCTTTTTCTTCTAAAGCACTGTTTTGTTTTGGTTTTTGTTTCATGTCTGCCAGTGCCCTGAAACTGGTTTTAACACTCACTATACTGCTCAAACTTATGCTATTCCAGGGCAGGATTATTTCTGATCTGTGTTATGCAGCTACTCTAGGCTACAATTTAGTGTACACACCACACACCAGCACCCTGGATCCCCATTCACTGCTCTCCCCAACTCCCTGCTTACTTATGGCTGCCTGGGCTGTCTGTCCCAGAAGAGCAGACAGGGAAGGGCAAACCTGTCTGCCCAGTTTGTGCTGCTGCTGTCTGAGTGGGCTCAGCCCAGAGAAGAGCAACAACTCAGCAGTAGCAGCTAAACAGGCAGATTAACTCTTCTGTGCCTGTTCTCCTGGGACTGACGGTTCAGGTGCTACGAGAAGATGAAAGTGGGGGAAGCCCTGAGAGGCAGGGAGAGAGCCCTGCTTGTGGGGATAGTTTCATAGCTGATAAGGCCAGAAGGGACCTGAGCAGATCAACAAGTCCGACCCCCTGCCATGGGCAGGAAAGAATGCTGTGGTCAAACGACCCTGGCTACGTGATTATCTAGCCTCCTTCCAAAGACCCCCAGGGTAGGAGTGAGCACCACTTCCCTTGGAAGTTCATTGCAGATCCTGGCTGCCCTGACTGTGAAGCAGTGCCTCCAGATATCTAGCCTCAATCTACTCTCAGTCAACTTATGGCCGTTATTCCTTGTTACCCCCGGTAGTGCTCAGGCAAACAGGGACTCTCACATTGCCTGCTGGTCCCCCTTGGCCAGTTTATAGACGGCCACCAGATCCCCTCTCAGCCTTCTTTTCTGGATGCTGAACAGGTTCAGGTCCCATAGTCTCTGCTCATAGGGCCTGCCTTGCTGTCCCTGATCATGTGAGTGGCCTTTCTCTGGACCCTCTCGATGCTGTCCACATCCCTCCTGAAGTGTGGCGCCCAGAACTGGATGCAGTACTCCAACTGCGGCCTGAGCAGTGCCACATAGAGGGGGAGAATCACCTCCTTGGACCTGCTTGTGATGCATCTGTGGATACATGACAAGGTGCAGTTAGCCTTCCTAACCGTGTCCCCACATTGGGAGCCCATGTTTATTTTGGAATCGATAATGACACCAAGATCCTTTTCTGCCTCTGTGCTGACTAGAAGGGATTTCCTCAGCTTGTAGGTATGCTGCTGGTTCTTCCTCCCTAAGTGCAGTACCTTGCATTTGTCAGTATTGAATCCCATCCCGTTCTCATCCTCCCACCCCTGTAACCTGTCTATATCTAGTTAAAGCCTGTCCCTCTCCTCCAGCGTGCCCACTTCTCCCCACATCTTAGTGTCATCTGCGAATTTGAAAAAGGTGCTTTCATCCCCTCTTTCAAGTTGCTGATGAAGATGTTGAACAGTGCGGACCCGAGGACCTAGGCCTGGGGGACCCCACTGCTCACATCCCTCCAGGTCAAAAATGACCTGTCCACCACCACTCTCTGGGTGTGGCCCTCCAGTCAATTTGCGACCCATCTGACTGTGTAGGCATCAATGCCACAGTCACCTAATTTCTCAATGAGAATGGGGTGAGAGACAGTGTTGAAGGCCTTCCTAAAGTCCAGAAAGACTATGTCCACCATGATGGAGGGAGCCTCAGGAGCCAGGGGATACATGGGAAGGGGGGGATTCTTATCTTTCAGTCCTTCGGGCTCCTGCTGGCCTGAACATGCAACTGCTCCAAACTTGAGCTAGCACTAACATTGATCCACATTTGTGTGGCTCACAGTGTAAGGCGTAACAAGGCCCTATTGAACCAACTGTAAAGCAGAGTTAGACAAGCTTTTGAATGCAAGACATGATACCTGACAAAGAATGTCTTGCATTACAAAGCTTATCTAACTGTACTACACAGTTGGTCCAGTAAAAGATATCATCCCAAGATGTCCTTACCTCTCACATCAGTGGACTTGGGAACCTAAGTGTGATTCTATTCCACACTGTTCTAGTTTCTGAAAATCTTTTAATGCATCCACTAAGAGTAAGTCACAAAAAGCAATGAAGAGAAGGATGAAGTCACTTCTTTTTTTTTTTTGGGGGGGGGGTGTTAAGGACTCTAACAAGTGTGCCCATAGTTTCACTCCATTTCTTCATTGAAGCTTTTGTATGTAATTCTCAATCCTTGATCGCTGTCCCTATCTTGCGTCTCAGCAAGCCCAAACTAGAAAGCTAGTGCCAATTTAGACAAACTTTCTTGATGTATATTTGGTCAGGTAAATGAACTGGGCTGCAAGTGAAAGAATTCATTTCATTTACTGCCTCTTCCAATGATTTTCTGTCAGTTTAGCTCCAACTGAATTCAAACTTACTCCCTCAGTTTAAAAGAGAGAGAATGATTCAGAATCTTTGGGGCCAAGAAACACTTATATTATTAAATTAAATTCTCCTCTCCTGTCATCTATTTTAAATATTTTGACTTGAAATAAGATTTGACTCTCACTATTGAGCCCACTTGTTTAGATAAACAAACTTGAACATTTCCAGATCATTTTTAAGGGTGGCAAAACTTCTGAGGGAACACTTACCTCTTTCCCCCCTTTTTATCTTACAAAATGGAGATTTGTGTCAAAAGTCCTACTTTCTTTTCTATTCCTGCTACTCTCCAGACATAAGCTACAACTCTATTTTCATGTGATTATCTGACTTCTTCCTTGCTTAGATCCTTCTGCACTGGTGGTGTTTATGCAGGACTTTTTACTGAGGCTTCAACATCCATTTCCAGCCGAATCTCAGATACTCTGGAAAATGAAAAATGAACTTGTTTGTCAAACAAAGTTCATTGGAGGTAGAAGGTCTTAGCATTGTGATTTCTGCTAGGAGCATCTTCCTTGGAGAGGAGCTACCCAAAGATGTGGAATAACAAGTATTAAATAAATGCTTCACAATAACCACTGCACAGGAGCATCTCATGTAGACATACCAGGAGAGAACTAATCCCAGTTTGAGGTGAAGTTTTCTCAGCTGAGGGAAGCTGAAAATGCCTCCAGAAAATAGCAAAGTATTGGTAATGGGAAATATGTGTATTTTGGGTTTTTTCATCCTTTTGCTCTGCATACTATGTATACTGTGTTTAAAGCTGTTTGGGGTCATTATCAGCCACTCTCTCAGACTCTTGCAGGTGAACCAGGTGGGGAAAGGCTTACAGGTGACCAAGTTCATTTGGGTCATTTGAGTTAAAAGCATTGGAAAACAGAGAACTTCAGTCCAGAAGACTAGGCTAAAATTGATCAGATTTTATGGGAGCATCTACCTATGTATGTTAAGGTACAGCAATTGCTTATTGCTCCAGACCTTATTGCTGCTGGGCCTGCATCTCACGTGGGCTCAGGATCACGGCACTTTGAGCTGAGGCTGGCAGAGGGTCCAGGGTATTAGTCTGCCAACTGGGAGCTGCTTCCTTCAGGTCAATATGCTGTAGACAGGCTGGCTGGGGCACTGGGGTGCTTCAGTGCAGAGCTAGCCAGTACCTAGCCATCTACACAGTTTTTCACTTTGCAGCAGGATAGTACTTGTATTTACTCCTGTTCTGGAGTAAATCAGTTTACTCCTGTCTAATAGGGTACATGTGTAAACACGAGACATTTACTATGAAGCTTATTAATCAACTTCACAGTAAATATCTTATTTGGCCATGCCCTATGGTTCCTCCATTGAAACAATTGAAGTAGTCTAGGTCTGTCAATTGAAGGGTGCACTGGAGAGGTAGTTAAAAAGGGTCTAAGGCCCAACTTGTTTTGTAATCATGATACCCACAAGAAAGAAAGAACTGTGTTGGCCTATGCAGCTGGTATCATTATTGAGCAAGTCTTAATACCTGAAATTAAGTTAGTTATGTGAGGAACAACAGGGTACTGTTTATTCATGACCTCCTTTTTTTACATGTAGGATAAGTTATGGCATTATACCATATAGATAAGTAAAGGGAAACATATGACATTTCTAAATCTATTGGCTGTTTAGCAGAAGAGAGAAAGCTCTGATGTCATCTGAGTCTAACTAGCAGGAGCACTACTATCTGATAAAAATGCAGTACTTACAGTAAGTCCTATAAATATATCAGGACCTGGGGGAGTTCTATTCCTCAAGGCCCCCCCAGGGGAGGACTAGAAATATTGGGTACAAGCTAACCGAAGATTGCTTCAGACTACACATAGGAAAAAAAACCTTCTTTACAGGTTGAGTACCAAGGGTTTGGAACAGGCTCCCCCCCAGAGGTGGTACAGTCACCAACTCTGGCAATCTTCAAAAAGCATCTTGATGCCCATCTTGCTGGGATCATCAGGCCCCAGCAGTCTTTCCTGCCCAAGTGCAGGGGGCTGGACACAGTGATCCATAAGGTCTCTTCCAGCCCGTAAAAACTGTGAAAAAACTATGAAAGGGAAAAGATCTAAAGTAGTACTTTCATGAATCTGAACTGCATTCTTTCAAGAATCCTAAACGTTACCACAAAATTCAGAATTGGATTTTGGTTCTAATTGTGAATATTTCATGTTTAAGATTTTGGTCCACCTGTACAAACAGCACAAAAACAGAGGCACAGGAACCCACTCAATAAATTTCCTATAAGGCAAAGCTAGTGCATCTCTACTTAATATAAAATATCAATGGCTACGTTATTCTCTACAGTATACACAATGCCTTTTTTCAGAACGAAAACATGAAGAGCACCTTTCTGACATTTTAAACTGTAAATCTATCTATCTAGCTATCTATGCTGCCTCTTCCAACATAGACTCAGGGCAGCTTACAATAAGAAAACAGAATAAATTAGAAACAGGAGGGTGACAAGAGGAGTGAAACACCTTAGAAGGGGACTAAAACATCAACATAAAACAGAGAACCCCACAAACAGAATCTTAGCTTTGTTTGGTGAATGCATGCCCAGACGGTCACAAACTCCTGCAAGACCTTTTCAGGCTAGACATAAGGAAGAATTTCTTTACTGTCCGAGCCCCCAAGGTCTGGAACAGTCTGCCAGCAGAGGTGGTTCAAGCACCTACATTGAACACCTTCAAGAGTAAATTGGATGCTTATCTTGCTGGGATCCCATGACCCCAGCTGACTTTCTGGGGGCTGGACTCGATGATCTTCCGAGGTCCCTTCCAGCCCTGATGTCTATGAAATCTATGAAATAGGAAGCTCTTATGGTGCTTTCAAAAGATGTCCATGCTCAGACTCTGGTGAGTGTCAAGAGAGAGCGAGTTCCAGGGCCAAGGGGCAAGTGCAGAGAATGATTTCACACATATTTTCACCAAGCAGACTTGGTGTACTAATAATACTTGTAGAAGGTTGCTCTCAGTTGACCTTAGGGATCATGAGGTAGCATAAGGGAGAAAGGTGGTCCCTTAGGTACATAGGGCCCAGATCATGTAGTGCCTCCTAGGTCAAAACAAGCACCTTGAATTGTACCCAGAAAGTTAATGGGAGTCAGTTTGGACTCTGAACAGTGGAGTTATGTGCCCCTAGTGACTCACCCCCATCAAAGGAGGCTTGGATGGTGCAGGTGCTAAGGTGCATGATTGACAGTCCAGAGGTAACAATTTAGAGGCCATAGCAGAAATGCTCATGGTGCAGCCTGTCAGATTTCAACAAATCTGTGAATTCTGGTAAATACCTTGTCACAAGAACATGGAAAAGAAAAAAAATCCCCATTAAAAGGTGAACAAATGCATTCTGCCCCAGCTTCAGTTTTCAGATGGTCTTGAAAGGCAACTGTACATAGAGTGCATTGCAGTAGTCAAGCTTTGAGGTTACAAAGGCATGGATAATTGTGGCCAGTTCAAAGTATAAAGGGCCTAACCTTCTCACCAGATGGAGCTGATGAAAGGCTCTCCTAGCCATGGCTCTCAGCTGAGGAGGCAGGTGTGGCAGAGGATCTAGGAATACCCTAGGAGCATCTATTGCCTCAAAGCAATGAATCCTTTGAAAATATGGATTTTTAACCATTTTAAATACAGAATTCTTATTTACAAAATATTTGTGAACAATTGTAAATGCCACTTAAAATATTTTTCAAATTTCTTTTTTTAAACTCTATTAAAGAATTCAACTTAGAGTCACAATGTAACATTAAAATATGTCAAATCCTCTAAAATATACATAAATACAGATATCTATCTTCCACAGGCAGTGGTACCTTAACCCAAGTTAATATCCACAGAGGAATCCTATATTGACTTGGGAGATTCTTCAAGATCCTGTTCAGTCTGAGACTTCCAGTTTGACCTTATACCTATCTCACCCGAAGTGGTGAGTGCCCTATTACCACTGGAGTATGTGACTATTGCAGTGCCTTTTTGGTGCCTGGTTTCTGACACATAATCCAGAAGTCTGTGGTTAGATACTTAATTGCTAAGCAGTGTGTGAGGACAGGTGAGTCCTTCAGAGTAGAGGGAAGAGATACTTAAGAACTAGCCAGAGGGAAACCCACGGAGGACATGGGTGTGTCAGATTTCACTCTGCACAGATTAGTTATCTTATTCATTATTGGGAGATACAGTCCTCAACTCAGGGCTTGCCACCCGAGTTTTGAAATGCTTCTGGACAAGATGGTATGTACTGTCGAAGGAGGCCTCGGTTCAGTTTCCTCTTCAGCCTGCATCAGTGGATTCTTAGCTAGATTACAGACTATTCTAAACATGCATTTGTGCTATTCTGTCACTCTGTGTGTAAAGGAATTAAAGATTCATTGGACCACAAAAAGTAGGGAGCAAAAATGATTATGACTCTATCTTTGTGCTAATAGCAATGAGTTGTAAGTGGAAGTCTACAGTTTTATTCCCTCCTCCAGAGACTGATGGGTTTTTTTTTTTGGTAACGTTCATACAACTAGATACTCATTTTTACTCTTCCCTTCTTTCTGTGACCCATAGAATATTTATTTTATGTACAATGGGACAGCTTATAAAGTAAAGGCAGAGATTTTACTTCCCCTGCAACTTGTCTAGATATCTATAATTTGGTGGTTAGAGCATTCTCTTGGCAGACTGAGAGACATGGGTTTGAATTTCCTTAAATAGAGAAGATAATTAAAAACATTCTAGATGAGTGTTCATGACTGTCACCTATAATAAATAAAAGGGGCAGAAGGAAGTTCCTCCTCCACCTTTTTTCTAGTTTTAATTTTAGGCAGAAGGCAGGGCATGGTGAAGCAGTGTCAGGATGTAGCTAGGCCCTTGGGCACAAGGGCAGTGGCAACTTCTATCTTCCGCCAGGATTGTAATTGGGATTATGTGGCTGCCAGCAGCAGCTGCTTTATTTCATCCCCTGCCCCAAGTCAGTTTCTCATTCACCCCACCCTAGTTATGCTGCAGGCATGGTGGCACCTTAGAAGCACAAGTTATACCAGTGCTTCCCACAATTTCATATCTGGGGCACATTTTTTAAAATTTAAATTGGAGTTGCACTTCACTCCTATACCCAGAAGTGGGGGGGGTGTGTATGTGTAACAATACGTCTCAGCACTGGTATGATTTCCTCTGGCGGGGGAATGGGATTTATTGCATGCTTATTGTATACAGATATATATTTCAAAAATACAATAAATTCCGTTCTCCTGCCAGAGGAAATCATACCAGTGATGAGCTGTACTTTTAAAAAATGACACCAAATACATCTTTCTTTACACAAAGGATTAATCTCTATACCAGTGATTCTCAACCTTTTTAGCCTCAAGGCCTGCTCCATAACTTGTCTAAATTTTGTGGCATCCCAGCTGAAAATCACTAAGATAGATCCAAATTCAGAACACGTATGGAGTGGGGCCTTAAGGTTAAAAATGTTAAGAATCACTGATCCAGCTGGTGCCACTTAAAGGCAGTGGGAGCAGGACTTCACCCTTCTGTGCCCTGATCTGTCTGCTATCTGCCCCCTCCCAATGCCTGGTTTATCCCTCAGGGGACAAGGGCAGTCCCTGTTGCACTCAACTTTGAGTAAGGGGTGGTGTGGATGGAAAAAACTTATTGTCAAGACTGTGCTGGCCTCAGATCCAAAATATATTTAACACTTACCCAATACCAAAACATAACTCCAAGCAGTTTACAAAAGTATCCTTACATCAGCCTTCCAAACAATGTGATGACCCAGCTGGCCAGGCACTATCACAGCACAGGGGGTCAGAATCACATAGCTTCCCAAGTGTTAAACTGCTCTTTCTAGGTCCTTATAGCCTTTTTTTTTTCTTTCCCATGATTGACAACCTTCCACAAGTTGTCACAAGTTCCCACCAATCATCCCTTCACAGCAACTATCTCTGTTACTTTGTTACCCAGAATTTGTCATTCAACTTTCCTACCTATTGCTGGGTAGGTAATTCTTACCATTAACCAGGTCATCTAAACTGGTCATCTAAATTGGTCACCTCCCCACCCCCACCAGCTGCTATGTGTTTGCCCCATATCCAGCTAATGGTATTGGTTATGTCGAGGCCTCAAAATGGTATCATTTATGTCAAAGGCTACACCCCCACTGCTGAGGCTGCTCCTGCAGGGACTCACCTATTGGTGACCACCCTACAGCCCCTCCTGACCGCCCCAGGAGTGTGAAAGGAGTGGAGGGGATGTTCTGGGTTGCAAAGCACAGTTCTGTCTGCTTGTTCATCTGCCTGCCTGCTTTCAGCAGAGGCAGAAGGGGTCATCATAGGGACTGCTTGGGAGAAGGGAGGTGCAAGGGGAAGGCAGCAGCAGTTCCCGGAGAAGCAACCACAGACACCACTGGAGTAGCTGGGGCAGGTGGAGGATGCTGGACAAAGGAGGAGACCATTTACCTTCCCACACAGTGAGATCTTGCAACACACTCCTCTGCCTCTTGCAGCACACCCTTCAGAAATTACTGGGTAAGGCATTAACTTGTTCAGAAATGCATAAAATGCCTACAGATTGTCACTGTCTCCAACATTAGGTGGCAGCTAATTGGTGATTTGTAGGATCTCAGTTTTTGACTTAGGTCTCTAAGTCAATTCAGTCTGTGTCTCTTTAGCACCTAAGACTCATTTGCAATCTGGTCCTTAAGCTTTCATTTCTCTAGGAATCATTTCCCCACCTGTAAAACAGGTGATGTTGGTACTACCTCAGCGAATAACTAAATTAAAGAAAATAGAGAGGTAGTTAGCTGGGTTAGATTAGGCACTAGGCAGAGCAGAGTGGTACCTTAAAGACTACCTTGTACAGAAATGCAAAAACTTTCATAGGTAGCAGTCTAATTCATCACATGCTCTGAAGGGTCTTGGAGAGAGCAGCAGGAGTAAACAGAAAGGAATGAAGTAATTCAAAGAGTTAACTGTATTTGTTGTCTTTGATTTCTTCAGACCACCTTTCACCCTCTCAGCAGTTCCCCCTTCCCCTGTCCCTTCCTCCCCCTTTCCCTATCCTTTGTATTTAAATTACTTTATTCCTTTCTACTTAGTATTTCTGCTCTTTGCAAATTCATTCACAGCATCTGATAAGAGTAGGCTGGTGCTTACAAAAGCTTATACACTTCTGAATGAGTTAGTCTCTAAACTGTCAATAAGTCTTGCCTTCTATGTTTAGATTCATAGATGCTAGAGTCAGAAGGAACCTCAACAGATCATCGAGTCTGCACCCCTCCCGCCCTGGGCAGGAAAGAGCACTGGGGTCAGATGATCCCAGTAAGATGCCTATCCAGCCTTCTCTTAAAGACTCCCAAGGTAAGGGAGAGCACCACCTCCCTTGGGGTAGATTCATAGATTGTAATTGGATTGTAATTGTTAAAGATTGTAATTGGATGCTTCAGTAATATGGGACCATGTAAGTACCGATTGATTGGAGTAACTCTCCACTGGTTCCAGGTATTTACAGAGACTCCTGGATATTCTTCACTTTAAAATAAAGTCTAAATTTGGGTATGTTAGATATTTTGCCTTCTTTAATAAGACCTCACTAAACACTGGCATTTGTCTCTATGGCATCCCATAGAGGAAAGAATTCTCTATTCAATATTTGAGTAAGTTATTATAAAACTAGACAGATAATTAGTAAAAGCAACACATCTAGCATTGATATTTAATACAGTACATTATTAAAAAAAGGGTAGGTTTTGAATTGGGAAGAAAATCACCTTCAGATAGAGACAAGTAAAAGTCATTTTATAATTTGCTAATATGAATTTATTACACGTCTAAAAATCAAAACAGCAAAAAAAACAACAAGCAGAAGGAGAAGTAGAGTTCTGAAAGAAGTATTACAAAAAGTAATTGAAATTATAAGATTTTTTTTCAAAAAATTGTTTTTGTTTATATCTAAATATATCCTGTCTTGACGCAATGTATTGTAACACAAAGCATCTAGTTGTATCAATCACATCTAATGGAAGGTAATAAGATGTGACTGTTATATTGTGATAAGTTGCAATCTAACTCCTTGGGAATTTTAACCAAAAATAAATGTGATTTCTTGGAAACAGAGACTAAATAAAAGTCTTTTCAATCAAAACAAAAGAGCAGACTACTGGAAATTAACAATGATTTGGCATCTAAAAAATATATTGACTGGATAAACACTGTGCTCAATAAGCACCAGCATATATTAGATTGTGAGTGTCAGCTGGAGAAGAGATATCTCAAAAGAGTTATTTACTATATATACTCTATATAAACTCTTGAGGTATCAAAAATATCCTCATCAGCAAAAACAAAACAAAAAATCCTCTCCTGTTTTGTTCCCAGGGATTTAATACTCTCTAAGAAATCCCTAACCTGATCTTCCACTACTCTAGGGGTGTGTTTACACATGTGCCTAAACTTAATGTGCATTTGCCTAATGTGCATTAAGGTGACTTAGGTATACATCTGCAGTGCATGTGCAGACCAACTTGGGACTAGTCCCAAGGTTCTTTGCATAAATGTGATATCTTTTATTAGACCAACTAAATAGTTGGAAAAATTGTTCTTTGAAAGCTTTCAGGCACAAACACCCTTCTTCAGGCATAGGGAGAGTCTGCTGTTTTGTGTTCTCCTGAATGGAATAGAAGCCAATATGCTTCTGTGAAAATGCAAATGTGTGGCAGTGAGGATCAGAGGGAATGGGAAACAATAAGTGTGAGACAGGTAGGTGGTGAAGGAAAAGGGGAATGTTGACCTGGTGATAGAAAGTAGCTGGTAAAGTACAGCCAGCTTACCTGGGGTTATCAGATGGCAGGTAGGTTATAATGTGCCATAAATCCAATGTCTATATTTAGTCCATGATTTTTTTTTTAAATCTTCGTAGGCTCGTCTATGAAAGGTGTTCTGTAAATTCCCTTTGAGGATTCGAACTGAAAGACTGGGGAAAGAATGGTGTCTTGTGAGAAGTGTGCACCCACAGGTAATTGGTTATTTTTGTCTTTGATAGATTTTTGCTGTGTGTTCATTCTAGTACATAGCTGTTGTTTTGTTTCTCCTACATATTTTCCGTCAGGGCATTTAGTGCACTGGATGAGATATATAATATTTCTGGAGGTGCAGATGCAAGAGCCAGGAATGATGATGGTTCTGTTGTGGGGTGTAGTTATTGTGGGAGTGGTGTAGATATGTTGGCAGGTTTTACATTTCTTATCTCGGCATGGTCTGGATCCACTCAGTGTGCTATGGGCAATAGGAAGTTTGCTTTTGGTGATGAGATTGGTGAGGTTCAGTGTTTATTTGTTTAAAGGCTAGGATGGATGGTTCTGGGAAGATTTCTTTAAGAATTGGGTATTGTTTTATTATGGGTTGCAATTGTTTGAGAATATTCTGTATAGGTTCCAGGGAGGGATGGTATATCATAACAAATGGTGTGCAGTTCATGGGGGGGTGCGGTTCTTTTTGTACCACACCAATTCTTCGCATAGTATCTGGCTAGCCCTTTGAAAAGTGTGATCTCTCTGTAGCAGTGTCCTTGTTGAATGAAAGCCCTTTTGAGATTTGTAAGATGACTATCATGAGTGTTCTCCTCAGTGCAAATTAGGTGGTATTGGAGAACTTGGCTGTATATTACAGCATTTTTGGTGTGTTTAGGGTGATTGCTGGTTCTGTGCAGATATGTATGTTGGTCCATGGGTTTCTTGTATATGGTGGTTTGTATTTGACCATTCTGGATATTGATCATAGTGTTTAAAAAGGAGATGTTGGTGCTGGAGTATTCAAGAGAGAGTCTGTTGGAGGGGTGATGAATATTGACATTGTGATAGAAATCAGAGTTTACAGGTTTTCAGTCTAAATAATGAAGTCATCTATATATCTTAAGTACAACATGGATTTGATGGTGAAGTTCCTGAGGAATTCTTTTTCCAGATGGCTCATAAAAAGGTTGGCATATTGTTGGGTCATTTTGGTGCCCACAGCCTTGCCCATGGTCTGGAGGACGTTTGGTTGTTGAAAGTGAAGTTGTTCAGTGTGAGGATGAAGTGTATAAGTTTAGTCATATCTTTAGTTTTGTACTCTGAGTTGTAATCTTGGTCTTGTAGATATGTAAGGCAGGGTTGGATGACATCCTGGTGTGGGATGTTGGCTTATAAGCTGTCAACATTTATGGTGGCTATCTGCTGGCATTATTAACTCTTTGGCAGCTGGATCTTAGAGATTTTATGGCCCTTCTCTCTGAGACAGAGAGACTGTTATAGGATGAAGTGTTGTTGGAAGTGGATTCATTTTAGTTGTGGAAATGTTCCTTGAGATGGAGGCATTGGAAAAATTTCTAGTTCTCACCATTTTAGTATATTATTAGGGTATTTTTCCAGACAGAAATTAAGGGCTTTAGAGAGGAGAGATTTTTCAGCTTTGGTAAGTGTGTGAGTGGAGAAATTGATAATTGAGGGTTGATTGATTCTTTCAAGTATGAAGGTCTTCTGCATAGTTGTGAAGCATATTTGGAGATAAGGATTTCCCAGTGCTAGCCCAGTGACTGTGGAGCTGATGCTGGTAGATAAGGACCTCCTAGCCTGGGCCCCATGACCATGGAGCTTGGGCTAGGAGATAATAATCTCCCATTCCTGGCCCTGGAATAGCAATCATGCAGTAGTGGCTGGGAGCTTTCTCCTGGTTGCTGCAGGAGGGCTGTGCAAAACAAGCAGGAGCAGATTGCTGCCATGAGCAGCAAATCTGCTTTCAAGTCCCTGCACATGCAGACACATGCCCAGGTTAGTTTTGTGTAAACTGATCCTGCAGTATTTGCATGTATAGATATGATCAGTAAGTAGTCATCAGTAGCACACTGTCTAGTAGGGAGAAAATATTGAGTGAGTTTCCCCAGGGATCTATTAATCATTTGAACTATGGGATTGAGTGCATACTTAGCAAATTTATGAATGACACCAAATTGGGTGGAATTGCAGCCATTCTGGTGGGTCCAGAATGATCTGGATAAATTGGAGAAATGGTCTGCTATACAATCAGATGAGATTCAACAAGGAAAAGTGTAAAGTCCAGAACTAGGGAAGGGAAAATTGCATTATAAGTACAGACTGAGATATCACTGGGTAGGATGCAATACTGCCAAGAAGAGTTCGGAGGTTACAGTGAACTGTAAGATGGATATGAGCCAACAGCACACTTTTGTTGCAAAAAAAGCCAATGCACTATATGAAAATGACCATCATTTGCAAATCAAGGGAAGTAATTCATTTGGTCTTTTTGACATTGCTAAGCCATTAACTGGACTACTATGTTCAGTTTTGAGGCCTACGTTTCAAAAAACATGTGGGCAGTTTGGAAAGAATCTAGTAGAGAACAAAAAAAAATGATCGGGGGCCTGGAAGACAAGACTTATGAGGAAAGGCTGAAAGAAATAAGGTGAGCTACCCTGGATAAGAGAAGACTGAGTGGGGATTTGACAATAGTCTTCAAATACCTGAAGGGAGGGTGTAAAGAGGACAGACTCTTCTGTGTCACTGAACACCTCCGTCTGCCCTAGCTCAGACCCAGTGCTATTTGCAAAGGATGTGTATTGCTCTTTGAGCACCACACCCCAACCTTTCCTCCCTGTTCCATCCTGCGTATACAGCCTATAGCCCTTGATGTTCACCCCCCAGTTGTGCATTGGATCCCACCAAGTTTCAGTGAGCCCGACAATGGGTTTGTTTTAGCTAGCAAGAGGGAAAGTTGGTGTGTGGGTAGGGGTGGGAGGATTGTGGGGGGATTATGGGTGTGGGGAACTGTTTGTGGGGGGGCTGCTTAGGAGGTGTGGGTCCCCTGCCCCCACAGGGCACAGCTCCCCTCACAGCACATGGACTGCCCACCTCCCTGCAGGATCCCAGATCCCCCCTGCAGAGTCCCAGCCACCCTGCAGGGTCAGAATGCCCCCCACCCCTGCAGTGCCACAGCCCCTCCCTGTAGGGTCCCAGGCACTCTTCAGAATCCCTGCCCCTCCCTGCAGCCCTCCTTCCCTGCACTGGGTTCACTACTCACTGCTGAAGGAGAAGCAGCTGTGGGGTGCTCAGGGCCCAGTGCTGTCAGCTCCATCCTCCTCCCCCATGGCATGGCATGGCACAGCATGGCTCCAAGAGCCTTAGAGCCAGTGTTGCTTGTGTCGCTTGTAACAGGACCAGCTCAGCTTGCTGCGGTGCCGTACAGAGCTGTGCAGCATGCACAGAGCCCAGGTTATACAGCGCTGTGTTCAGTGCTCCAGCCGGCACTGAAGGGGTGGGGGGGGCAGGCATGTGGCAGCCCAGGCTCAAGCCCCTCCACAAGCGCACCCACATCCCCCCTGCCACTCCCCACACCCCCAACATCTCCCTCTACTCCCAACACCCCTGACTTCCCCCTGCCACTCCCCATAGCCCCCAATATCCCCCTCCACTGCCACACCCCCAGCATACCCCTGCCACTCCTGAGACCCCTGACATCCCCCCGCTACTCCCCATTGTCCCCAACATGTCCCTGCCACTCCCCATAGCCTCTGACATCCCTCTCCACTCTCAACACCCCCCAACATCCCCCCTGCACTCTTGACACCCCCCAACAGCCCCATACCACTCTGAACACCTCCAACATCAGCAGGCACTGGGGAAGTCCTTGTTCCCCCGAGCACTACCAGGAGTGACCAGGAATAATGGTCACAAGATGGCAGAGGGTAGATTGAGGCTAGATATCAGGAGGCGCTACTTCACGGGCAGGGCGGCTAGGATCTGGAACCAACTTCCAAGAGAAGTGGTACTGGCTTTTACCCTGGGGGTCTTTAAGAGGAGGCTAGATGTACACCTTGCTGGGGTCATTTGACCCCAGTACTCTTTCCTGCCATGGCAGGGGGTCGGACTAGATGATCTACTTGGGTCCCTTCCGACCCTAGAAACTATGAAACATCCCATCCACCCTCCATATCCCCCAATGTCCCCCTCTATACCTGACATTCCCTGACATCCCTGTGCTTCACTCAATACCCCCGACACCCCTGAATCCTGCCACCCCCAGTCCCTAAGTTACCTGTGACAGTGCCCAGGACAGCAGGAGCACCATAAAGATGCTCTGGCCAGAAATCAGAGCATCACTCTTAGAGGACTGACTTCCTGCCCTGCTTTTTTCACTCAGGTTTTAGTTTGGTACCTGGATGTCCAGGTACCAAATTTTGAGCCCGCACTGCAAATATGACGTTTTGGGGAATGTTTTTTTTTTGTTCCCAGCATGCATCTTGCAGCATTTAAAACTACTTTGAGACAGAGCAAGGGGCACATGCACGCTCATCTGGACACACCCAATGAGTATATTCCCCTGTGCAAACATTTAAAGTCAGGAAAAGCTAGATAAAAATCAACCTCAAAGGGAGCTTTATCATAAATGTTAACTTGATTGAGTGATGATTTCTTTAGTACCACAGTAGCTTTATTTATTTTTTTAAATGTATCTCTTTACTATGTGAAGCAGATATCCTCCCTCTGGTTTAAAACTGATAGGCAATAAATCTATTTAATATCTTGCAGTTTTATGGGATTCTAGTTGAGAATTTTGCCAATACAAATGATGCTCCAAAACCTATTCTATGTTTGCTCATAGCTGGCTCATGTGAGCATCAAATTTCACTGGAAACTATCTTTTATTATACACACCAGTTTTTAAAGGAAGAAACTGAAAACATGGTCCAATGCAACTACAGTATATCTTTTATAAAGCACTAGCTGCTTACTTTTCTTGTATTTGTCTCGATCATCTCACTATGAACACCTGATATTATCCACTGGGATCAGATACATCTTTGATAAATTGTTATGGTGTGTTTGCTTTAAGTCTGCTACAATTACAGATATACCTGTTCTTGCAGCTGCTTTGCGGAAAAGTTCTTAATGTGGTTTTGTAATTTTTTGCCCTTAGTCTCTTCTTTAAGTCATGAAGCATGTGGTTTTTTTTAATGAATACTTTTGAAGTAGGGGATGGGGGCAGGGGGAGAAGATACTGTACATCACAAAATAAAGGGGTTGCCTTCAGAAGCCAGTAATAAACTATATACCTCTTCAGTGAGAATAAGAAAGAGCTCTTTTTCCCATTGAAACATGTTCTAGAATGGTAAGGATAAATCAGAATTCAGAGTTATTTAGTTACTTTTAATTGTCTTTCTATTCATAATTATCATTAGGAAAGTAAGCTCCTGTCCTGGACTTTGGGTATTTTTGACAATTGCAAAAAAGATAGAGGTAGCTATTTCCTTGCTATGCCAACACCAGAAGATAATGAATCATAAGTAGAAGTCAAACTCAAAATCAATTTAGTGACAAATGATAGTTGAGTGGTGGTTCAGACACTAGCTTAGGGACTTAAGAGCTTTGTTACACATTAATTTTAGGCAGCTCAGGGAGCTATTAACCCCTAGTTTGTTCCTACATTAAGATGCACAAGCTATTTTAAGCCCAATTTAGGTTTCTTAAAATTGCAACAAATTTATCTCTGATCTGTGTTACTCAGCCGATGTTACATGAATGTATGGCCATACCCTAGAGAAAAGCAATCCAAGTTTTAGTCCTCCAGCATCCCAGGATGTAGTGTCCCTCCCCCACACCCTCCTGTTTTGTGTGGAAAAACTTTCTACCTCCTGAACTGTACAGCCCAGGAAGTGGTACTGGCACAAAGCCAACTGTCCCTCCCATCCCAGGAGTGGGCTTCCTGCCTCCAAGGGTGCAGCCTACAGAGCACATGCTAGCAAGGAGCAACTTCTTCTTTACCTCCAACTGAACCATTTTCTGGAGCATGATCCAAAGGATGCCTCCCCCCCAGACCTGGGGGGGAGGGGCATCCTTTTAGATCCTGTGGACATCTAATTGGAGCCATAGTGCTTGCAGGGGCACAGAGTGGTGCCTAGAAGAGGATTTAATACTTTTCTATGCTGTGGTCAGTATGCTGGAGCTTGGGTAAATCACTTAAAAATAAGTTACATGCCTCATATGATCAAAATCACCTAACTTTTCAAGCAACTTCTTTCCAGTAAATATTTAAAATTCTTCTGTGCATGCCCAAACTCTATCATTAAGGATGAGAAGCTTAGCCCTTTAGTTCTTGACTAAGAGTGATCAAGATCCTTCTACTAGACATTTCTCCAACTAGGTTCCCTGATTTGGCAGACAAGATCTGAGTTGCCTTACACCTGTCTACAAAAAGAAGTTCCTCCCCAAATGCAGTGGTCATAGTCACTATCTTTCACAGCCTTAAGAGGTGATGCTTTTCCTTTTTAATAGTTCAGTGGTTAAAGTACTTACTCAGGCTATATGCTATCCTAGTATGTGGGGCACCTTGTGATCTTTCTGTTGATATGGCACCATTGGCCCAGTGATTTAGGGTACTTGCCTATACAGAAACAATTTTTTGTTTCTGAACCCAGCTCTAAAGACTGTTTACTCTTTTGGAAGAAAAAAAAGCAGTGCCCCCTTCTCATTGTTTAGGGAGAAAGATGTATGCATTAACCTCCAAGAATAAGATTGAATCCCATATATAACTAAAACTGTAAATTGCAATGAACAGGGGACATGTTGAATTAAACAGAGGACATTACGACAAAACAAATAAAAGGGTCTAGAACTCAAAAGATAGCGCAATTGTTATTAGAATGGGTATTGCCACTAGACTGTCAACCTTTAGCTCATATAATTTCTTAGCAGCAAAAAGGATAGATTGTGTTATACACACAGACTGGATATGCAAAATGTTAACTGATTTTTTTTCTTTTATGACATTTGTAGTGTTACCACTAAAACATGCACAATGTTTTAATAGATTATGATTATTGTTCAGTGCACAGTAGCATTTGATGTCTGAGTGAAGGTGGGAGGCTTTTTGTCTTCATTCGATGCAAGACTGGGGCACTAGATGTAGGCAGGACAAGTTAGAAGGGCACATAGAGATTCTGAGGAACTGAAAGGCCACAATACCAGGATCTTGAATCTCTGTGAGTTTAATTGGTTTGAATAAATACCCAAACCAAACTTCAGTTTTTCTGAGGTTCCCTAATGGATGGTTCAAACTGAGTTTTTCATTCTCTTAAATAAGCTCTGAATATTGTGAGGCAAAGTAATGGAATGCTTTTATATGGTTGCAGTTTTGGACTTAGGTTTCTGATGTTTTCATATATAATTTTTTCTGAGAAGTTTATTACAAATTCTCTCCATTAGTTATGCTAAGGCTTACATTTAAAAAAAAAATCTCATTGTGTTTCAAGAAAGGGCACAGAAATAATTTTACAGGGTAAAAGAAAATAAGCATTCTAGTTGAAAGTCAAAATAATGCCGTTAATACTTTTAGATAATCGTATCTTATTCTAGCTCTAGTCCTTATATTGTCGAGCAAGAATTTTATTGGGCTGCCATTTTATATATTCCTAGAAAATCTCTCTTCCTATTTGCTCATCATTTTTAGAGGTTTTCCAGGCTTTTCATCTAATTAAACATTGTTTAACAATCTACAATGGTTAATTCTAGAGAAATATGGATTCTTAGTCTCACCCATTTGAGGTTTCTTTTCTCTTTCACTCCCTTGATAAGCTTTTGTCACCCTGTGATTTTAAGAAAGAAAAAAGGTTTTGAATGATTAGGCAGTGGTGGCTCAGGCCAGTTCTAATTGTTGCCATCACCTATAAGCAATTCTGCCTATTGTTCTGTTTTGTCATTCCTTGCATAGGTGATGCATGGACCCCCCTGAGATTGGCTGCTGTCGTCATGCTGCTCATGTCTGCAGGCACTCACTGCTCACCACACCCCACCTTTACCACCAACACAACTGCAGCTGCCTGTGGGGGGTTCCCGCTCAGCCTGCCCTCACTGCTGATGTTACTGCAGCTACCTGCAGGTGGTCCCTGCTCACTGCTGCCATGCTCTCATTGCCGACACCACTGCCACCTCTGCCAGTACCACTGCCACTGCTTGTGGGCAGATTATGTTGTATGTGCTCAATCAGTTAAAGAACTTCAGGTGACCCTTGACTGCTTCTGTAAAGCATATGAGATCCTTGGACTCAATGGCTGTGTCTAAACGAGATGCTGACTGTGCAGTAGCTGGTTACTACTGCACAGTAACATTGCGTGGCATGAAACATGAAGCAACACTACTGTGTAGTAGTAATGAGCTACTGTGCAGTCAGTGTCACCAAAAAGACAGTTGAGGACACTACTGCACAGTAACTCTGGTTACTACGGAGTCATTTAGTACTTGTGTATGCAACTACTAAATGACTGCACAGTAACAACTGCACAATTAACATCTCACGTAGAAGCGGCCACTGTCAATTTTGCAGAAACTAAGATACGTTACCAGCCTACTGAAAACGAAACAGCTGTTCCTCCATAAATCACAATTAAGAGGGCCATTCTTGAAGAATGTTAAACATTTTGCCTATCTGGGTAATAATCTTTCCCAAAGAGTACACACAGATGCTAATATTTAACTCTGGATAAAATCTGCCAGTGCTGCCATTTGAATCCTGTTTGATGATCATGACATCAGATCCAAACTAAACTCCTTGTCTGATAACAGACAATGATAACTGGCTGTTATCTTTCCGACCCTGATGTATGAGTATAAAACCTGGACAACTTATTGGAAACATCTGAAAGTCATGTGATGTCTTTGGAAAATCCTCCATATCAGCTGAAATTACAGAAGAATGAGTGCCAGCATTCTGGCTCCGGCAAACTCTACAAGCATTGAAGCCACTTTTACACAGTGACAGCTCCATTAAGTTGCAGCATAATGATGTCTGACCACCAGCTCCCAAAACAAGATCTATATTCCCAACTAACTGATGGTCAGTAAGGTAAAGCTGGGCAAAAGAAGGGATTCAAGGAAACCTTGAAGACCATTCTGAAGAAATCTGAGATCAATAGCATGACCGTATGTCCCAGTTTAGCCAGGACAGTCCCGTTTTTCAGAGGCTGGTCCTGGCCAGCTGTTGAGAATTATAATGGATGCCCCGGGAACACAGGGGCATGGGGTACAGTCTGGATGGGAGTTGGAGTTGGGGGGAGAGACATGAGCACTGAAGTGTCCCCAGTGGCACCATGATGTATGAGAAGGCATTAATCATTTTAAGCAAACTCATCTTACTATGAAGGCACATAGATGTGAGAGACAAAGGGAAAGAGCTGTGGTATGACATTATCAGCTTCCATTTCTTCCTACTGGAACTGTCAGCCATATATGCAGTTGAACATGCAGATCTTGATTACCCTCCTTAGTCATCATCACCGGACTCACCAATCACTCTCTGTTTACTGGAAGACTGTTCTGCTCATACTGAGGAATTGCAATGGCCAATGCTGTGAAACAAGTCATATTTCTTATCAAGATGACAGCTTGCCTCTCCTTGGACTATTTGACCATAATGGAACAAGGCATGTGCTTTATGCACAAGTAGGTTTGTGTATAAAGAATAATATCCTGTCACTAGAAGAAAGGTTCTCACAGAAATATGTCCTAAAAGAAGCTAATGTGTGGTATATACATTGCTAGGCAGATACAGGTAAGGATTTTTGTGCTATCTTTTGGACCAACTATATATTTGGAAGAGACACCTTTTGCCAGGTCACTTGAGCCCTGAAAGCTTTTCCAACAGCTATTTTTAGCTCCTCAGTCCCTATACAGTTGGTTCAATAGAAGACATCACAAAAATCTCTTGCCTCATACATTTCCAGGACTGTCTAGGCTACAACAACACTTCAATCCTACTACACACACAAAGAAATATCTAGGTATAAAAATTATATGCGGAAGTGAAACAATTGTGATGAATTTCTTATACCTATGATAAATATCTATGCAAATTGTTAAAAATTAATTGCTAAATCACCAGGAATTCAGTGTTAACATTCCAGACTTCTAAGGCTCTTCAAATACAATCTCTATCATCTGAAGCCAAGGAAAAAAATGACTCCTCCTTTTCCCCCCAATTCCACTTACCAATGTGAAATACACTGCCTTCCCCTCCAATAAAAAAAAGTAAAGTTTATTTTATGAAGCCTGAGATGAGTAAGGAACACAGACCTTTTCCATTTCTGTATAAACTTTACCAACTTTTCCTAATGCATGGTGATACTACCGTGCCACTCTAGCACTGCTTGAAGGAGGAGTTATGGACATAAACAGTTTAAAAAAAATAACTATTTACTTGTTTTTAGATTCTGAAAAAGATGTATTTTCATTCATCTCACAGTAACAAAAATAGTGTATCTAAATTGGATTTACAATTCTCAGTATTGGATGAAAAGTTCAGGAGCATGTAAATGAGTTAGGTATTTAGCTTCCATTGGCCTTAAATGCACACGTCTGTAGGGTACAGGGAGGGACCATGTTGAGACATGCCAGATCTTTTGTGTGTATGCTTCTGAGATGCACATTACTGCATATTCAGTGTGTCACATCACCTGAACAACACTATTTCTGGATTGGGTGCTCCTATGCACAGCTTGTCTTTAGCTGCATACAGACATTTGAGGAGGTAAGGGGAGGTTAGATCACATTAAAAATAGCCACCCAGTGTAAAGTTAAGTTGGAATGGGGGAGCTAGCAGGAGAGTTTGGGAGGGATCAGGGGGACAAGCAGGCTCTGGAGGGGGATTGGAGGGGTCTGAAGGAGGACTGGGGAACAGGCAGAGTCCACTGGGGGGATTAGGGGTAACAGGGAGGCAGGCAGAATCTGTTAGAGGGGGATCACGGGTTTGGGGGGGGTCAGGCAGGGTTTGCGGGGTTTTGGGAGGAACAAGAGGGCTCAACAAGTCTGCAGGGGGGGCTTGGGAGGATGGGGGGGGCTTCTCTCCCCCCCCCCCCCGACAAGGACCAGTGGCTATTTTTAGCTCCTCAGTCCCTAGACAAATAATCCCCCTGGCAAACCTACCCCACATCCTACCTGCCCTTTCTCCCACCCTGGCTTACTTGCTCAGCTCCTGCATCAGCAAATGCTGACAAAACCAGCACTGAGATTGGCTTGCAGGATTGGGGAGGAAGCTGGCGGGTCTGTGGGGGAGCTTTTCCACCGGGTGGGGGGGCGACAGCTGGGGGGAGTGGGGCTAAAAATAGCCCAGAGCCAAGGAGGAGGTAGGAAAAGCACAGCTCCAGGGCTGGGTCTAGTAGCTGGGGTTTCCCAGCCCTTGGGCTATGCTGAGTACTTTACAGAAGTTCATTGGGCCAAAGATTAGTTATATTACCTCAGAGGTAAACTTAACTTAGATCTGGTTGGCCATTTTTAGGCTGATCTAACTGTCCTGAAGTTGTGTATAGTTTGCATGTAGATCCACCTAACTAGTGTAAGGTCTGAACCTGGGTAAACTAAGTTAGATCGGGTGGGCATTTTTAATGGGCTCTAACCTTCCCCTAACCTTCCCAAATGTGTGTACACAGCTTTTGTCTTGGCATTGTCTTACATAAAATAGACATCCTGAGGTGTCTACCTAGTTAGGCACTCTGTTATCTCACCCAATGCATGTAGTGCTTCATTCCTCAAATACCTAGAAATGTACTGGGGAGAGCATTTCACAACCTTTACAGGTACACACAGTTTCTGTAAAGTGGACATGTCAAGACTGGGGATAACAGGTTTTTTAATTGGCACCTAAAACACGTAATCCTGGCTTTGAATGTGATTTCATCTTTCTGGTTACTATCTCCTTGTATAACTCTTGTCAGCTATTGCTTGCAGCAGTTTCTTCTAGACATCAGCACAGAATTTCACAGACATTTATAAATGATGCTTCAGTGTACAGCACTGCAACTTGTTTTCTGATGTATACTGAATGGGAAAGAGAAGATTAATTTTTATTATGTTAAAACTGGTCATTTTAAGTGGTTCAGGACATGCCATTTCAAAAGAACTGCTAACAGCTTTTCTTCTTCATGGAACTCATGATATTTTTAAGATATTCTGATTTTTAGAAACTGGACTTGTGATTTTGCTTCTGTCTCTCAGACTTGAGTCACCCTACATTTTCAATACACTGTGTAGGCTGCTACTAAATAAAATATTTATTTTATGGAATACGCAGAAAGGTTTAGAGAAACTGTACACAGAAAGTATTGCTGATTTGTAGTATTACATGTTTTTTATTCTTTCATTTTACATGTCTTTCTGTGGCAGATTTTAGAGAGCCTGGGGTAGATTTATATAATTAGCTTGGTTTTGTGCCATCTTTCCAATAGGTCAAGCCAATTAAAGGATAACTGAGGGAACCGTACTCCAAACTGTGGCATATGGCATGGTGGCATAAAAACACACACAAGACGGAAAACAAATTGGCAGGGTTTACAGCTTTGAAATGAAATAAAATTGAATGTAAAACATGTTTGACACTGTTTTAAGATTCCTTGAAATTTGGCAATTTCTCTTGAACTGTTACCTTTTGACATTATGTCAGTGTTGTTCAGTGAACAGGACACAAGGTTAGGACTTGGCAGAACTGAGTTCAATTGCTGACTGTTGCCTTGACTTGTGGTGGGACCTCAGATAAATTATACCACTTCATTGCATTTCTTTCATTTACTTGTCATAGTTTATAAGAAAAAGCTGGTCAAAAAAGAAGTAGAACCTGTATGATATTCTAAAATTTTATAAAAAATAAAAAATGGTTCCATTTCTGAATAGATGTGGAATTTTATGTTGTTCCTGTAGAAGGAAAATATGAAGAAAATATTTAGGAATTATTGACATATTTACCTTACAAATTTCCAAATGAAATTTAGCTTGAAAGTCCAATTACCCAGGAACATGGCTCAGGAAGTGTCTAGGTTCTCAGCTCCCCAACAGTTGAGGGGCAGCTGACAACCGTGAAGCCCTAGAAGCCATGGATGAGCCAAAACTCACAGCTCCATAGCAAGAAGCTTGATGTTCAAGGCCAAGGGCAGCTTGCCTTAAGGCTGCCCCAAACCTGAAGGCCCTGAAAACCCAGGATCTCAAGCTTCCCACCAGGGTTCTGCCTGTGTTTTGGTGGAATTCTTCAAAGCCAATATATTGTCACAGTACTGCTTGGTTTAGAGAAAGCAGAAAGTTTCTGACCAGCTCTAATTCTAATGCTAAAGTATGGTTTTTATAAAACCATCCAATAGTGATTCTTGCAACTTTTTCTCTTATGTCTATTTAGCTTTTAAGTTCTTTGTGGCGAGAACAATCATTTTCTGTTCATTCAAGCAATACATAGGCAGAGTGGGAGCCTGATTTTAGTTCAGTGTTTCAATGCTATTACTATATTACAAATAATGGTAATGATAAATGCGTGTTTTAGTTCATGTACAGTGTTTGGAGGTTTATGGGGGTTCTCCAGCCATTATCTACTACCCGAAAAAATATTCTTCTATATTTTGTTTTGGCTTTTTGGCATACTAATTATTTCTTTCACACACGGGTAAAAGAGTAGCAGTTTTGCCATTGCATAAGCCTTCCCTAATTCCAGATTTATACCTGATTCACTACTGTGCTATTTTCAGTCGGTACTGATTTCAGTGGACATTTATTGGTATAAAAACACATTAATACCGCAGGGAAGCTGATTCTTTTTTTTTTAAGAATCTGAAAACAAAATCAAAATTATCAAAAATTAAATTAATTTAAGGAAATAAAATGAAACTTTTCTAGGTAAAAAAAAATATATGTCACCACTGCTTACTATGAGCCTCATATGTACATAGAGAGAAACTCTCAAATGAATATGAAAGAGGAAAGCAACACTTTAATTTTTAATCTCCTGCCCTGGCTAGTCCTTGTAAAATAATAATGGATATCAAATCAGATTCACTGAAAGAATGTACTTGTCAGACTCTCATTTGTTATCTGCTGTGGCATTTGATGTCAGTATAATAATGCCATGCCAGCAATGCTTAAGTTAAAAGTTTGTCAGTAGCCCCATGATAAATGCTAATGTTTGAGGGATTTGTTATCCTAGTTAATCAAATTGAACAGGTCTGACCATCAACATACAATCCTCATGATGTCAAATATTTTTTTGCTCTTGATTTAGGTTAGCAATAGCAATGCTTTACAGGCCGAACTTATGTAAAAGGCACATCCCTCCTGTAGACCAAGTGATTTTTGTGTATAAAAAACCCATGAAAAGAGGGAAAATATATTATACAAAGGGAACTTAGCAACACTGATTTCAGGTATCAAAGAGTTATGTATTTCACTGAATCCTCTATCTGAGCAGAAATTACAGCAAGCAAAAAACAAAATTAAAAACAAAGCTAGGATCATATACAAGAAAGAATGCAGTGTTTTAGTTATCTGATTCTTTCACCATGTAGGCCTCTAGTGTGTGCAGAAGAGCGGCTTTATAAGGTCCTTGTTTCTACAAGCAAGGTAGAGTGTGAGTAGAGAAGGGAACAGCTAGGTGCATATAGGGAGAAATGGAGAAATCTTCCTGCCAGGCAAAAGTGCTATAGCAGACAACTTCCTCAACCTCAAAGTAAGCCTCGAAAGAAATTGCATCACTCCATTGTGGAATGGTTACACACGCTGTATATATTCTCCTATGTTTATTTTCATGCTTAAGGTTCTGTAAATTTTTACAGAACAGCCTCAAAACTGGGAGCAAAAATTCATACCAAAAGTCAGGCACTAAACACAGATACTGACTTTATGGTGCATTATAATCTACCTGCTAATCCCTCTATACTCCATGAACATCTTCCTTCTTGAACCTCTTGCTTTTCCAACAATCAGATTATCCTTCCTACTGCATTGTTATTGTCTTTCAGCTAATCTTGATAATGTCTCTGCTCTTTTATCATCCCTGTTCTTTTCCTGCTTTTGTGGGTTTCTTTTACATACCGAAGGCTTTTTCCCACAAGTTATTATTCTATTAAGCACCACTTAGTTTAAGATGCATCTGTTTCTTTCTCAGTGATAAAGAAGAGTACTTTGCACTTGAAAAAATATCTACAATCTTTCCCAACCACATTGTTCCAGTAATGATATAACCCCCTAAATATTCTTGCTTGTTGCCTATTTCCTGGGCCATGACAACTAAACATCAGTTCAATACTACACCCTGGGCACATCTGCATGAGATGCTACGTTGCCGTAGCAATGCGTTACAGCAATGTAGTGTCAGTGGGCACAAATCGTGATGCCAAAGCTACGTCACTGCAGCGATGCACTTCCTCACCATAGTGCATCGCTACAGCGACATAGCAGCTAAGAATAACCATGCATCACTGGCATAGCACAGTAACAGTCTGAAAGGAAGTACTAAAGGATGGTGTAGTAATAACGGTGTCGTAGGGGCATGTGTAGACTCCCCCCCGTATCATAATCAAGGTCAGATCTAAAATGGTAATAATCAAATCCTTAACAAGAACCACTTCTTTTGCTTTTTCCTATCCTGTGTTTCACGCAAAAATTATTTGCATGCAATTTCCTTTATCTCAAACTGTAGGAATAATTCTTTATTCACCATGTTATACTATTCAATAGCTCCTCCATTGCCTGACATTTTGCTATACTATTTCATTTTTTTTCAAGCAATGTTCCATTATACTGTAGTTCCACTGTTCTCTATATTTAAGCAATTTCAGTAGCACTCATCTCAGGACTATTGTCTTGGTCTTGATGTTTTAGATAATGTATTCTTTTTCAGGTTTGCGCCAACATTTTTTTACATTTTCTTGCAGTGGAAAAAAAATCAGTGCACAGGCATAGTTTGAGTTTCAAGTGACAGTTTCTATCAAATTATATATCAGCTGCTATCCTTCACTGACTGGGTTGTCTTGCTTTATATCAATTAGTAAACAATCTGCTTCAATATCACATGATGCAATTAGAATGCAAAACAAGGGGCTTGCAAAACAAAACAGTTTTTGGGAGACTGCCTATTCCCCCAAATATCAGGGCATATTGATTTTTCACTCTAGCAAATTTGGCATATAAAAGCCATTAAAGGTTAACACTAAATATACAATGTCTCCAGTTTACTGTGAATTGGCATGTTATTTTACTTTAAAATTATTTTAAAGTGTCACTGTAACTGCAACAGGCTTATTTTTATCCTTTTCCCCATTATCACTTCAAAAAGACATCAAACTGTTACGGATGGTACACAAGAGGGCACTAGTGGGCTATAAATATTTTCTAGTTTACCAGCAGCATTTACATTATATGCATCTCTCAGAGACACTTCTAATCTCCCCCTAACTATGAGCTATAACTTGAGTACATAAGTATTTGCAAGATACAGCCCTGCATAATATACATTATAAACATACCAGCACATTATAAAAATCGTTGGCTTCTGGTGATCATGAAAGTTGCTGTATGCATGGGATAAAGCCTTGCCTATAGTTAATATGCTCAAGTTGCCCTACAGAACCAATATATTTTAATCCTGTGTAACAGGATCTACTATCACCATAAACTGCAGCTCCATATTGTCCATTGTGCTAGAATGAGCACCTGTGTGATATATACAGATTTTAAAGACATTTTTAAAATCCTGATCTCCAGAGGTTAAAGGCTAATATATGAAAACATTGTAAGACTTGGCCTCTGTATAAAACATGTTTGACAGAAATGGTAGACTTATAGTTAAGGCAAATACAAGATCATTAATTTTAAAGGGCACAGTTTATACTTCCTGCTCAGAACTCTGACATTTCTGATTAACTGAAAAAAGAGACAATATGTCTTATAATTATTGATGAAAGGACCAGTTAACATTTCTTACATTTTTTTTAATCACACAAAGGTTTGAACTGAATGGCATTTCAAGAACTATGTAGTTCACTCACCCTAACTTTGCAAAAGTGCTGTTGTTTTATCTGGGGAATACAACTGCAAGCAGCCCCCATAGCTCTTTAACCCTGCCTCCTGTTGTGATATTGATTTTTGTCTACTGATGCTGGATGCCAGAATTAAATTCCCCTGCCAGATTCAGGAAGGAGGAACATATTTTTATCATCAGCCAGCTATGTTTGCAAGGGTGGCAATGATCTAGGGAACAAAAAGAAAAGAAACCACTATGTTTCACACTGCTTTATGTGCTGTTGGGAGCTGATCTGGATGAGAGGATGAGAGAAAAAGACAAAAAAATTAGGAAGAGTTTGAGATGCACTTCTTCCGTTCCTTGGCACTAGGAAACAATTATAATTATCTAGTATTACAAGGATTATCTGCCATGAAGGAATCTCATAGACAGTTTGGGACAGTTCCTATCTTACCAATTTTGTACTTAAGTGTCATTCTATTCCACCCTGTACAGGTCTTTAAAAAAAACAATTCAAAAGGTAGGTGGATCCTCCTCTTCCTCACTGCTTTTTGTGATTTAGTCATAAGGCTAAGATGATGATGTATTACAAAAACAGGCCTATTAATGTTTGTTCAGGGACTAAAGCAAGATAGAAAATATTTACACTTAGATGCCTAAGCTTGATTAGTTGGCTAAAAGGTTGGAAGGATCTAGCTCATTAAATTTCTAATGTGTCTGGGTCTTTACTCAATGAAGGAAAGGTAAATTGTTCAGATTGGCTTTCATCTACCATGGTGTAAAAGTGTGCCCATGGAAAATCACTGCACAATAAATACCCCTTCTTGTTTGCTTTGCAGTAACTTTGTTTACATGTCAATGCCCTCTAGGTTTGGGACTGGTTTGACCCAAATCAGTTGAGTCTGATATCACATTCAGCCAGGTTTATCTCAAACCAGTTTCAGACATTTTCAAACTGGTTTATGTGCAATGAATGTATGTTCTGTTACAGGTTTAAACCAGTTTCTGATCACTTAAACTGGTTTATGTGTAATGCCTGTCCCTAGCCCTGGTATTTGTCAAATAATGACAAATTCTCTCTTCAGTTGCATTGTTCTATTAAGCCTAGGAAAATTACTAAGATTCCTGGGCATAATAATAATAATGGTGATATGTGCCAAAGGACATCATAGGGGACATCCTATCCTCAGATCCAAACTCTGGCTCTTTAATCTCTTCCGATGAGCTGGAATATCACATGTGGGCATTTGGTCCGGTAGTAACTGAATGGAAAGAATGCCATTTCATGGAGTACCCTTTTTAAATGACTTCCTGAACCTGTGTCCACTATTTCTTATGGGTTTCCTGTCCAAGTATTGATCTAATCTACCTTTGATTCAACCCTATTCCTGATCCCAAAGATGTCAGTGGAAGCAAGACTGAGACAGTGATTTGTGAGCTGTGACAAGATGTCAAGATTCCTGCTTCTTGTATTTTTGCTTTTAGTTGGTGGATGGCAAAAGGTTTTTGAAGAATTTTTTGTTTGTTATGTATAATATGTCGTCTTCCACTATGTCCAGCTGCCTCCTCTCCCCCTGCCCCAGCCCAACCACAATTTTGGTTGATTTCTAATAGCTATTAAGTTTAACAAGGCATCCTCTTAGTATGACTGATATACTCCATGACTCACTATACTGGCTCCCTAATGACCAGCCAGGTGCTGAAATACCCTGCAGTCTTCCAATTGGGAAACAACACATGATGAAGCTATATTGTTTTACAGTACTCTCAGTTAGAAATATCACACTAAAGCATTCCTTCTATATCAACTTGCTCTATGAATATTCCCAAAAGGAAGCTATTTCAAGGCTTGTCAGCTGTCCCAGTGGCCACAGGCAAAACCCTAGAACCCATGAGCAGAAGTGCTGTGTGGCAGTAGCAGGCATTTACTGAAAGTGAAACTCTGATTTGAGTGCCTAATCACTTCTGCCTGCACTAATACAAACATTTTATGAAGATTTGCATTCTGCACAAGCTACAAGCAGAACAGCAGTTAAGGCTGGTACAGAAACTTCCCATTACTTCCTCAAATATCTGCTTAATTCCTACAATATGGAAGTTGCAAGCTATGCATTATTTGCTCAACTTCTTATCCTAACTTCTTACCATGCACTTTGGAAAAAATGATAATAACCCAAATTACTCCTCATCAGGGGTTCAAGAACCATGACTGTGAGTTTCCATGTGGGAAGAACATTTGGAAATGAGTCAGCATCATCTTCTGTGCCAAGTGTCCCTGCTCAGCTGAGAAAGGAGAAAGGCATGTAGCTCCACCCATCATTGCCCCTCCTTACCTAGGAGAGGAACAGGAGCAATTGAGGCTATGTAGTACTGTTGTCCCAACAGCAGATGTGACTAGAATATAACCATAGCCTAAAACAGATCTAAACTGGGTTAATGGACTTTGGGCCAGTGGATTGGTTTCTCGTTTGGTCTAGAGGGCTGTTCTATTCCTTGTCATTGGCTAGGAGCGAGGAGCAGCTGCGTATGAAGCAGCTGGCAATTCTGCCTCACATTGCTCATGATCTCGGGCTGAGAGTACACTGTACACAAGGACTATTTATTGCATACACTCTACATGGCAGTTTAAGGCACCCAACTGGCTCCCTTTTTCGCTCATGTCCCAGTCACTAGCCTTGCTGCCAATGTAGTGTGATTCCAGGTAGCATAGGACTGCTTCAAGACGGACCTTCAACACACACTGAATGTGGTGCAGGTGAATTCACTTCCCCTTCACTTCCCCTCTTGCCAGAGTGCACAATGCAGCAGCACCCAGAAATGAATAAACTGCTGCAACTACCCTGCATATTTTTATTGTAACAAGAACACTACCCCTGCATCGTGGTCTCCATGTCCCACCCTACTATCTCAAACGTTAAGCAAAGTAAGGCTGTGTCTCAGCTGAGAGAAGACAGTCCAGAGGATTCTTTCTTTTCAAGCACCCAGGAAAACTTTGGAAACCGCAGCTACTCTTGGACAGATTTATAATTTCAAAGCAATGTCAAGCCACAATTTCCCCTCACAATCTTTTCTTGTGGTGCTCAAATAACATTGCCCTCCTTTCATACCTGGGGGAAAATGAGGCAGAAATGTTGAATCTAAATCAAATCATGTAAGAGCCAGCATTAGAAATCAGAAGTTCCTGGCTTTTAGCTTTGTTTCAGTCCACCAAACCACATAGCCTCTTCAGCGGTGAGTAAAATTCCAGTATATTACAAAAAAATAACTTCAAGATCATCAGCTAAAGTCCCTGAGTATGGTACTATCTTGGTGTTAGCAGTGGAAAGCAAATATTTAGTGAATTTCCCATCTGTACAGAGTTGGATTAACTGTGGAGCTGATATGTGATGATATTGCCAGTTCTAACAAGCTGTTCATTGAATTTTTGGCTGAATTTTCTCTGTGTTTCTAGATCTGTTTTCACATGTTCCTATAAAAGGCTGCCCTGTGGATTTATGAAACCACATGCAGAAGATTATTGCATGATCAGAGGCCAGCTGACAGGTGCCATTTTTATAAAATCACAGATATCTGGACTAATGATCAAATGGCACTGTAAGGCAATACCCCAAGCTTCCAGCTCAACAAGTCCATCCAAATGTGAAAAAATACGTAGAAAGCCATACAAGAAATCTTATATCCTATACAAAACAAAGCAGGTGGTTTGGCTGATATATTACATTTTATTTGAATAAAGATGGGTGGTTTATAATAGCAAAAACCCACCCCAAACTCCTATTTCAGTGCAAATTTATGTATAAAATGTTAGGCCACCAAAAGTTAGAAAATTTTAAATCATGGTTTTTACAGTGACTGTAAATCAGCCTGCTTGTAAAAGCAAGAAATAAAAGGAAAAGCAGATGGAGGTAACAGATTACTTTCTATAGATCCTGAGCTATTCTTCATTTTAAACAGCTTGTTAACCCCAATGGTAAAGTTTTCTTCTGATATAGAAGAATAATCCGAACTAATGTATGACAGCAAAAGAACAAAGATAAATGCTTAATAGTAGCTGCTTGCCAAAGACTCAGACCTTAGAGAGCAGTATTTCCAAGCTCAGAAGTTGATCAGAGTAGTGTTCATCTTCACCATGAGAAATGAGACTTAAAAAAGGTATGTATGATCTGATTAACAGCATATCAGTGAAGCCTGGGCAAAGTTCAAATGGCTCTGAATTCAAATCCTGCTGAGTTTTTGAATATATGGAGTAATTTTCTCAACTGGTATACTGTAACATGGTCTAGTTACAAAGATTATTCACTGGTGAGGTGTATATATAGGTGCAAGTGTATGCACTGGGCATAATATGCAGCTTCAGTATCAGATAAATGGTGCTTGGATTACTTCAAAAGCATACAATTTAATGCTTTTATTTCTTGGAGATTCTATATTTAATCTTTATAACAATGACCAGCTGCAGTGCCAGGGAGGGAAAGACTATGGACACAGGAGAAAAATAAAACAACACAAGTGCATTCACCTTCCCAAAAGACAAATTTGCATTCTCTTAGGCTTTGAAAAATATGCTTTAAGTGCAATATCTTTTGGCAATTGTGTTCATGATCTTCTCATGTATCACCGAGCATAAAAAGGACACTTGCTTTTTCATCCATACATCACTTGTCACTACTTTAATACAAATTGCAAACATTTTCTAGGGGAGCACCTTACACAGGAAGATGTCCTACCTTGAAAGGTTCAGATTTTATGGCAATTGGTGTAAATTAATCTGGTTCTCCCATTCAATTAATATGCATTTTTTTCTCAAAAATTAGCTTGCACATTTCCTCATGCTACATATCTGATTGAAATTAGTAGCTCAGCAACAAAAAAGTGCCTTTTATAAACATACAATAAAAATGTAAGACTAGATGAGTCTCTTACTCTTTGTAAGGAATGACCATCATTGATCAGCTTCTCAGTGTTTGTTTATGAGCTAAATAAAGTGCAGCTGGGTATAATGCAGACAAAGATACAGGCACAAGCAGGACTATGAAACTGTCATCACCGAGCATTGGAGAAGAAATTTTATTTTCATATATCATACACAGTCTACTGGAGTTACTCCAAAATACTATTGCCCAGACTCAAATGAGTTGAGTTTGGCATAGCGAATATGAAAATGCTATTGGCTTAGTTACTGTTCTCCGATTCTGTACTGCCCTGAGACTTGGCATAGATCAGAACAGTCTGGAGACCATAAGGAAATATGTTAGTCATGCATAGCTAAAGTGCAGTATGATCCAGGCCAGGATATCTCCCCTGTAACCAGGTTGGAGATGTGGCTAAATAGTGGCCTATGGGCAAGCTTAAACAATTTTCAGGGGGCAGAGCTAGCCACTTAGGGGGTGCAATGAGGCTGATACTCAATTAAGAAATAGGCCCTAAGTGCCCTCATACTTACACATCCATTCAAATGCTATAAATGCAGTTAATTCCCCCCCAACCCCTCCTTGATTTGCAAGAGTTCCAGGTACGATGTGACCGATACTTTGTCTAAAAATGACACCTGTTACTAGTAGGGAAGAGTCCTATTTAGGTTACCTAGCACTATTCCTGGTCCACAGGATTTCTTCTCTGACCTGAATTCTTGCCCTGAGTGTCTAATGTCAGGGTAATGCTTGTACCTGTGCATTTCTTAAGAACACTAACTTGGCATTATTTTGTTGTAAAAGGTTAGTTTTCCTCTTTCATAGTTTCATAGTTTCTAGGGTCGGAAGGGACCTGAGCAGATCATCTAGTCCGACCCCCATGCCATGGCAGGAAAGAACACTGGGGTCAAATGACCCCAGCAAGATGATCATCAAACCTCCGCTTAAAGACCCCCAGGGTAGGAGCCTGCACCACTTCTCTTGGAAGTTGGTTCCAGATCCTAGCCGCCCTGACTGTGAAGTAGCGCCTCCTGATATCTAACCTAAACCTACCCTCTGCCAGCTTGTGACCGTTATTCCTGGTCACTCCTGGCAGTGCTCGGGGAAACAGTGACTCCCCCAATGCCTGCTGGTCCCCCCTGACTAGTTTATAACAGGCCACAAGATCCCCCCTCAGCCTTCTCTTGTGGAGGCTGAACAGGTTCAGGTCCCATAGCCTCTCCTCATAGGGCCTGCCCTGCTGTCCCCTGAACATACGAGTGGCCCTCCTCTGGACCCTCTCCATGCTGTCGACATCCCTCTTGAAGTGTGGCGCCCAGAACTGGACGCAATACTCCAGCTGTGGCCTGACCAGTGCCGCATAGAGGGGGAGGATCGCCTCTTTGGACCTGCTCAAGATGCATCTGTAGATGCATGACAAGGTACGGTTGGCCTTCCTAACTGCTTCTCCACACTGCTGGCCCATGTTCATCTTGGAGTCAATGATGACCCCCAGATCTCTTTCCGCCTCCGTGCTGACAAGAGGGGAGTTCCCTAACCTGTAGGTATGGTGCCGGTTGTTCCTCCCGAGGTGCATCACCTTACACTTGTCTGTGTTGAAACCCATCCTATTCTTGTCCGCCCACCCTTGTAACCTGTCTAGGTCTGATTGTAGCCTGTTGCATCCTTCCAGTGTGCCCACGTCCCCCCACATCTTAGTGTCATCAGCAAATTTGAACAGGGTGTTTTTTACCCCTCATCCAAATCACTGATAAAGATGTTGAACAGTGCGGGCCTAAGGACGGAGCCCTGCGGAACCCCACTGCCCACGTCCTTCCAGGTTGAGAAGGACCCATCTACTACCACCCTCTGGGTGCGGCCCTCCAGCCAGTTGGTGACCCATTTGACTGTGTGGGTGCCTTACTGCATGCCTTTGCCACCTTGCGCTGGATGGTGAATTCCAGCAGGCGATGATCGCTGTCGCCCAGGTGGTCGAGCACCCGCAGCCCCCTCACCAGGTCATCACCCGTGGCCAGCACTAGGTCCAAAAAGGCGTCTCCCCTGGTGGGGCTGTACACCTCCTGGGTTAGATGGAGGTCCTGCACTCTGGCCAAGAACCTATGTGAGCAGTCAGACCTGGCTGACTGCTCTTCCCAGCAGATGTCCGGGAAATTCAGGTCCCCCATGACTACCACATCCTTAGCCTTCACTACCTCTGTGAGCTGACCCAAGAATTCCTGGTCAAGCTCTTCCCCCTGGTTGGGAGATCTGTAGTAGATTCCCACTGTTAAGTCCCTTTCCCCTCGACTGCCTTGTACTCTAACCCAGAGCACTTCAGAGTGCCCCTCCCCTGACTCTTTGCTAATTAACGAGGATGTGTATTCCTCCTTAATATAGAGCACCACGCCCCCACCTCTCTTTCCTATCCTGTCCCTCCTGTACAGCCTATAGCCCTTGACATTGACTGCCCAATCATGCGTTTCGTCCCACCACATTTCTGTAATCCCCACTATATCCGGGCTGGTGCCAGCCAGCAGGAGGGTGAGTTCCTCCTGCTTGTTGCCCATACTACGAGCGTTTGTGTAGAGGCATTTGAAGCCTCCTGTGGGTGTGTGTACTGACCCCCTAGTCCCAGCGTTACCCTGGCCCCTCTCTCTTACCTGTTTGCTTGCTTCGCTTGTCGGTCTGGGCTGGGCTGTAGTTGTGGGTGCTGTTTGGTCTGGCAGTCCGATGTTTCCTCCGCACTCATCTTCCCCTTCCCCCGATGAGCCTAGTTTAAAGCCCGCCGGAGGAGGTCTGCCAACCTAGAAGAGAACACACACTTACCTTTAGGGGAAAGGTGGAGCCCATCCCATCCCAGCATGTCTCTCGTCGTGATGTGCCGGTCGTGGCTGAGGAAGCCAAAGCCATCCTCGAAGCACCATTCCTGTAGCTGCCAGTTGGTCTCTGCAATGCACGTTTCATGCTGTCTGCCTCGTCCACTCACTGGCAGGATAGAAGAGAAAACCACCTGTGCGCCCATCTCCTTCAGCACGCACCCCAGAGCATGGTAGTCCTCCATCAGGTGATCAGGGCTCTTCCTGGCCGCATCGTTAGTGCCCACATGGACTAGGACCATGGGGTAATAATCGGTGGGCTGGATTACAGTCTGGAGCATCCCTTTCACGTCCTGAATCCTCGCTCCAAGTAGGCAGTATACCTTGCGTGCTGAGGGGTCCTGGCGACAGATGGGGCCCTCCATACCTCTCAGGATGGAGTCACCAATGATGATCATGTGACGCTTCTTCCTCCTGGCTTTCTTGCCTCCTTCAGCTTGCATGGGACGCGGTGTGCATGGAGTTGCCTCCTGCCCGGTTTCATCCTCTCCGTCCTCCTCCAGGGCTGCCAGAGCTTCGTACCTGTTCTCCAGCCAGACTGTAGGAACTGGTGCTGCTGTGTCTCGAGCAGCCCTGGCACGCGAGGTGACTGTCTGCCACTTAGCAGTGGAGGGCTTATCTTGAGGTGCATCCTCCTTGGTTGTACAACCCTGCAGGGAAAGAAAATAGCTGTCAGTTTCTTCCTCTGCCTCCCTGATTCCCCTCAGCCTGCTAACCTCCTCCTGGAGCTCCCTCACCTATGCCTCCAGGGCCCTAAGGCGGGCGCCTGCAGGACAGGTGTGGGGGTCCCCAGTCCCTGCCCCCCCAGGCCTTCCTGGGCAGCTCCACAGGCCAGAGGGTTGGGGGGACGCCAGCCCCCCCGTGGGCTCCGTCTGGGTGGAGGCCTCAGACAAGCCCCGGGAAGGCTGCGCCCCCCGGGCAGGGGCCCTGGTAGCACTCCGTGTCAACACCATCGTAGGAGTTCCTAGCTGAGTTTGGGTTCTCTGGCCTGTGCTAACACGAGTCGGTCTCTCGGCCCCTCCTTCTCCTCCTCCGGCGTGAATGCCAGCGCAAACGCCGGCGCGCTCTTACAGAACGCGCCTGTTTGCGCGCTCTGTTCACGTGGCTCAGGAGTGCGGCTCCCTACTAGCTCAGCTAAGAGGGATCTGGGGGGCTTCCCCTCCAGATCCGGCTCAGCTGCGTCTGCCCCTCTGCCCCACTTACCTTAGAGGGATCAGCTGCTGCTGCCCCCGCTGCTGCTCCGTTTGCCTCTGCTGCTCTCGCCTCTGCTCCGGGTCAGGTAAGGGGGCACACGTGTGTGCGAGACACATGTGCCTGTGTCCTTACTCTCTCCGCTGCTTCTAGCTCCCAAGTGCCGGAAGCTACATCAAACCATGGCTTTTAAAGGCTGCGGTTTGAATTTCCCACCTCTGCTCTATCTGCGAATCAGGCGCTCTGGACTTAGCGGAAGTGCCTACCGGTGATCCCGCCCCCCTGCTCTCCCTCACTGGCTCCTAGCTTCTCACACTACAGTGTAGAAGTGGGGTATTTGTGTGTGTCAGTATATGTAAGGAATAAGAAGCCTGTCACTCTATACTCTCACAAAGAGAGAGAGCTTATTTCCAAACCCGTTGTTCATGTAGGGTACATATAAGAGTTACATTTAGATTGCCTTAACCTTCATTAGGGCAATCTAAATGACCAAGTGTGCAAGTATTAACAGGGCTTAAATCACTCTAAACATGGTGCACCTGATCTAAAGTTAGTTTACATCAGAGACAAACCAACTTCAGATTGATCTGGGTTAACCTAATCTAAAATAGGTTAACCCAGTCTAGCGAACTCTTGTATGTATTCACAGCACAGCCCAGGGGCTGAGAAAGCCCAGCTACTCACCCCAGCCCCAGGGCTGTGCTGTTTCTACCCCCTTGACCCTGACCAGGCTATTTTTAGCAACCCAACTGCCTCCCCCCAACATAGCACTCCTCTTGTAGATGCACCAAATGCCCACAGACCTGCTTGCCTCTCCAGACCTGCCAGCCTCCAGTGTGGACCCACCAACCCCCTGATCCTACCAGCCTCTCCCCTGCAAGTTATTAATCTCTGATTGCTTGTACTGCTTCCAGCAGTGGCAAATTCCTGTACACACCACTCCCAGTTTAGGTAAGCCACCTAAATCCAAACTGGGTCCTGCAAACATTTGTTCACACCCATACACACACATTGTCCCATTCTGAGGGTAGTGAGTCAAATCAAAGAGGGCCAGATGGGGGTAAAGTTAGGACCTATTCCTCCAGGCCTGGCCAAGTGCCTGGATGTCAGTGGAGGAGAGAACACTCATTTTATCTGGAGCGTTGCAGCATCTCATGGCTTTGGCATGCCTTCTCTTTGAGTTGTAATACCTCCTGTTTCTCCCACTTTGTAAAGTAGTGTAACGCAGTCCACAATATAAAGTAAGTCCCTTTACAGCACAATCCAGGTAAGAGATAAGAGAGATTCTGTCTATTTCCCATTACACCTACAGTGCTTTACACTGATTTAACTCTCATGACTTCAGTGGAATGGCTGTTGTTTTGTAGCATTAGGTTTAACTGGGCAAGTCTACAGATGCACTTTAATGCACAGTAGCCTATTTCACTGCTCATTAAAGCGTCACATAAAACCCCTCCTGCAATTAGGCTAATGCACAGTAAAATAGGCTACTGTGCGTGTCACATAAAAACCATGCACATTCGTTACTGCACATGAAGGCAGCCTAATGCACATTTCTTTATTACCTCACATTTAAGGTCCTAAATTTCATGTGAATTAGAAAAAGCGCCTTAATGCACATGTAGATGCCCACTGAGTACACATAATGGTGAGTGGTTTAGAATAACACTGAATAAAAGTTGAAAAGCTGTATGCTTACACAAATCTAACATCTGAACCTCTTGAGCTTCACCTACCCCTAAGCAAAAGATCCAATCCAGAGGATGTGCACTGAAAATTTTCACTCATTGTGTCATGTTTAAAATTAGACTGTAAGATGACAGATGGAGAGACCATATCTACTTGCTTATTTGTACAATGCCTAGCACAGTGGAATCCCTCCTGTACATTAGACCTATAGGCATTACCGTATAAATAATTTTAAACAATAGAATAAAACAAATAATGGTATGAAAGATCTAGTCTGAAAGATATAGGACAAACTTATTTATACAGAGAATAATTGATATGTAGTATGGATAACTGAAAACAGCAGAAAATAGTACAACTATAAACATATTCAGGAATGAAAAGGGAAGTAATGTACTGGATAATACTACCAAGTTGGAAAAAAACAAAACAAAACAAGACAGATAGCTGAACAAACCTAGATGGACTACCTGGTCTCTTCCTATCCTGAAATGTTAGCAGTGTCTTTTATATAAGTATTCACAGCTGTGTGTATATCTCTCCAGGTCCCTCTGCAGAGCATTCCATGAGCCAGTGGTGTTACTTAGGTTAAAAAAAGGTTATTAGGGGGTAAATTCCAAAGCTCAATGTTTTTGTTTTCATTTTCTTTCCTCTCTTTTATGTTTTTTAGAGGACAACCGGCTAGTATCCCTTCCTTTAACTGTTTCTCTGCTGAATCAATGTAACTAATATTTGTAGTGAGGTTAGAATCATAGAAAGTTAGGGTTGGAAGGGACCTCAGGAGCTCAAAGCAGGACCACCCCCAACTAGATCATCCCAGGCAAAGCTTTGTCTAGCTGGGTCTTAAAAACTTCCAAGGATGGAGATTCCACCACCTCTCTAGGTAACCTATTCCAGTGTTTTACTACCTTTCTAATGAGAACATTTTTCCTAATATCTAACCTAAACTTCCCCAGCTGCAACTTGAGACCATTGCTCTTTGTTCTGTCATCTGCCACCACCAAGAACAGTCTAGTTCCATCCTCTTTCAAACCCCACTTACAGTAGTTCAAGGCTGCTATTAAATCCCTTCTCAGTCTCCTCTTCTGTAGATTAAATAAGCCCAATTCCCTCAGTGGTTCCTCATAAGCCATGTGCCCCAGCCCCTCATTTTTATTGCCTTCCCCTGGACTCTCTCCAACTTGTCCACATCCTTTCTCTTGTGGGGGGCCCAAAACTGAACACAGTACTCAAGATGTGGCCTCACCAGTGCTGAATAGAGGGGAATAACTACTTTCCTTCACCTGCTGGCAAGACATCTACCAGTGCAGCCCAGTATGCTGTCAGCCTTCTTGGCAACAAGGGCACACTGTTGGCTCAAATGGCGCATCCACATGTGCCCTTGTATGCAGCTCAAATAGAAACAGTGCAAATTTGAGCTGGGGATTTTTGCCTCAGTGCACGTGTTCAGACATGCACTTTATTGTGGAGTAAATCATGCCACTTGGGGCAAAATACCCCTGTCTGGATCCTCCTGGATCTGCAGCCAGGGGGAGCTAGAGTCCAGGGCCAGCACCTGTGCTGTCCCCAGCAGTATACAAAGCCACCCTGGCAAGTAGCTCAGGGCTACTAGCTCTCAGGAGCTTCTATGGCCAGTCCATTTGGTACCTGGGGACACTATCCCTTGTGCCAGCTCGACTGCTGAACCAGCCCTGAGAGTTCCCTGCATACTTTACCCAGTGCAGCAGTCTGGCAGTAGGAGCTGCTGCCTGGCTGTGACCTGCTGCATACCTACCAGACCCAGATGGGGAATGCACAGCCAATAGACTGCACAGTGGGCTATGGCTGGCAGAGTTGGCCTTTGTGCGGCACTACTGCCATGTGTGCCCCCTGAAGATCTTTTGGGTGTGGTGGCCTGCTTTGAACTGTCAAAGCATGTCCTCTTGACTCCATTTGGCCAGGAGGTCAGCCACAGCCAGCTGGGTCCAAG
This sequence comes from Crocodylus siamensis, assembly GCF_052110815.1. Lineage (NCBI taxonomy): Eukaryota > Metazoa > Chordata > Crocodylia > Crocodylidae > Crocodylus > Crocodylus siamensis. The sequence goes on along the minus strand of NC_143395.1, from coordinate 84,531,616 downwards.
GTGCCAACTCTGAGCAGTCAGGATCCTGCCACTGGCCTCAGGAGCAGGAATTCTGGTGTTCCCTATTGGAAAACTGAAAAATCCCTGATATAAAAAATCCCAGTCACTCTGTAAAATATCCAAAATCCATGTTCCTCCACAATTAAAACAAAAGACCACTATAAAGGGTGAGAAAGAGAGTGAAACAGAGAGACAGTGATCCGTTGGGCAACATTTTATTGATCTATCTATGGTGTTAAAGCAATTTGGAAGACTACCAGTATCTCTATCATAATAATAAAGTGAACTCTAAATACATGTTTAATGAATTCATGAATACATGACTATTTATTTTGCTGCCCCCCCACAGGGGCTACAATCCCCCACCCCAACAGGGGCTATGGCCCTCCCTCACGGGCCATGGCTCCCACAGAGGGGGTATGGCCCCCAACAAGGGTTACAGCCCCCCACAGGGGCTATGGCCCCCCCCATCAGGCGTATATGGCCCCAGCAGGGGTACCACTCCCCAACAGGGCCCACATGCCCCACCCCAGCCCCCAATTGCTGCCTCACCTGGCCCCATCCCCCGCCAGTTGCTGCAGCCCCCCTGATTGCTGATCTCCCCAGACTGATTCCCCCACTCCCCCAGACCCCACAATGGCTGCCCTGCCTGGCCCCATCCCCCACTTGCACCCCAGGCCCCCATGGCTGCCCCCCCAATCCCAGGCACTGTCACTTTAAAAAAAAAAGGAAAGAAAAGAAAAAAAATCCTTTACTCACCCTAGAAACAGGGGCTCTGGGAGCTCTGGGGCCTCCTGGCAGAGTACCCCCATGCAGCACAGGGCAGGAAGTCTTGGGCTGGGGCTGCTGAGGCTGTTCCTCTGCCCTGTGCTGTGTGGGCAGGGCCCCAGTGACACAGATGGCAGCTGGACTGCTGGTAAGTGCTGGGGGGGTGGTTGTTTTTTTTTTTACTGTGAGGATGCTGGGGTGGGGGGCAGGGATCGGGGTGGGGGTGGGGACGGGCAAGGCAGGGATGGGGGTCCTGGGGGGCAGGCAGGCATTGGGGCTATGAGGGAAAGGGATTGGGGGTCCTTAGGGGGGCTGGGGGGAAAGGGATTGGGGTGGATTTGGGGCCAGGCAGGGGATGGGGTTGGGCAGGGCAGGGCTGGGGGGAGCTGGGGGAGTGGGTGGGGCCAGGTGTTGTCCCCCCATAGTCCTCTCCCCCCTCCTCCTGCCCCCCCAACCCCTTACTTACTGGCACTGGAGCCCTGCTGCTGGCCAGGAGCCTGGGCAACAAGCAGGACGAGCTCGTCCTCCTGCTCAGTGCAAAGAAATATGATGTCATTGGGATAACGGAGACCTGGTGGGACTCCACCCATGACTGGACCACGGGTATAGAGGGCTATACCCTGTACAGGAGGGATCGTGTTGACAAAAGGGGCGGGGGTGTAGCTCTCTATGTGAAGGAAAGCTACATGTCCCTGCAAGCTGATGTTGGCGACCGGCATGGACAGCTAGAGACCCTCTGGGTAAAAATTCGTGGGGAATTCGGCACAGGGGAAACAACGGTGGGAGTCTACTACAGACCTCCCACTCAAAGTCCCGAGCTTGACCAGGAGTTCGCCCGGGAACTGACTGAGGCCGCTTGCTCAAGGACCTTGGTTGTCATGGGTGACTTCAATTACCCGGACATCTCATGGGAAGATCACTCAGCTAAATCTGAGTGGGCGCAAAGCTTTCTCTCATGCGTGGATGACCTTTACCTGACTCAAGAAGTCTATGGGCCAACGAGAGGCAAAGCGCTGCTTGACCTGGTACTGGCTATGGGGGACGACCTAATCGGCAACCTAGTGATCGATGGGAAGTTGGGTGACAGCGACCACGAGCTGATCACCTTCACCATGTGCCGTAAAGCTGGCAAGTCAGTCAGCAACACAGACTTGACTTCCGAAAAGCTGACTTTGACAAGCTCAAGAGGCTAGTCGGTCAGGCCCTCAGGGACCATGACCCCAGGGAGATGGGAGTTCAAGAAGAGTGGTTGCTTCTCAAGGAAGCGATCCCCAGTGCACAAGCTAAATCTAGTCCAACACGGAGGAAAGGCAGCAAGAAGGCACAGCAGCCCCCCTGGCTCTCCAGAGACCTAGCGGACCTACTGTGGCTAAAAACGAAAGCCTACAAAGGATGGAGGACGGGAATCACGTCCCAGGAGGATTATTGTGCGCTGGTCCAGTCCTGCAGGGACCAAACCAGGAAAGTCAAGGCTGCAACTGAACTCCAACTAGCTTCAGGCATCAAGGACAACAAAAAGTCCTTTTTCAGATATGTGGGGAGCTGGAGGAAAAGCAAGGGCAACGTTGGACCCCTGCTAAACCAGACGGGGCAACTGACAACTGACGCCCAGGAAAAACCCAACCTATGAAATAGGTACTTTGCGTCAGTCTTTCATCAGTCACATGGGATGCCCATGCCTGCTATGGGACAGGGAAATCTGGGTGAGGGGGATCCCCTACCCTCCATCAATGCTGACCTCGTGAAGGAACACCTTGAGAAGCTGGATACCTTCAAGTCAGCTGGCCCTGACAATCTGTACCCCAGGGTACTCAAGGAGCTGGCGAGCGTCATAGCCCAGCCTCTGGCATCGATATTTGAAAACTCCTGGCGCTCTGGAGTAGTGCCCAAAGACTGGAAGAAGGCCAATGTGGTGCCGATCTTCAAGAAAGGGAGGAGAGTGGATCGGGCTAACTACAGGCCCATTAGCCTGACTTCTATCCTGGGGAAGATCTTAGAAAAGTTTATTAAGGAGGCCATCCTTGAGGGACTGGCCCAGGCTAACATTCTAAGGGACAGCCAGCACGGGTTTGTTGCGGGTAGGTCTTGTTTGACTAATCTCATTTCCTTCTATGACCAGGTGACCTATCACCTGGACAAGGGAGAAGAGATTGATGTCATATATCTTGACTTCAAAAAAGCTTTTGATCTGGTATCTCATGATCACCTCTTGGCCAAACTGGCCAGTTGTGGCCTTGGCTCCACCAGGATCCACTGGCTGGGAAACTGGCTTCGTGGTCGGACCCAGAGGGTTGTGAATGATGACAGTCACTAATCATGGTGCCCTGTGACCAGTGGGGTCCCTCAAGGCTCTGTCCTTGGACCCATACTGTTCAACTTCTTCATTAATGATGTGGACATTGGAGTCAGGAGTGGACTGGCCAAGTTCGCCCATCACACCAAACTTTGGGGCAAAGCATCCACGCCAGAAGATAGGCGGGTGATCCAGGCTGACCTGGACAAGGTCAGCAAATGGGCAGACGAGAACCTCATGGTGTTTAACACCGAAAAATGCAAGGTTCTCCACCTTGGGAGGAAAAACCTGCAGCACCCTTATAGGCTCGGCAGTGCTACATTGGTTAGCACTACAGAAGAAAAAGACTTGGGGGTCATCATTGACCACAAGATGAACATGAGTCTGCAATGCGATGCTGCGGCTAGTAAAGCGACCAAAATGCTGGCGTGCATCCATAGATGCTTCTCGAGCAAATCCCGGGACGTCATTCTCCCCTTGTACTCGGCCTTGGTGAGGCCGCAGCTGGAGTACTGCATCCAGTTTTGGGCTCCACAATTCAAAAAGGATGTGGAGAAGCTTGAGAGAGTCCAGAGGAGAGCCACGCGCATGATCAGAGGTCAGGAAAACAGATCTTACAATGATAGGCTGAGAGACATGGGACTCTTTAGCCTGGAAAAGCGCAGGCTCAGGGGTGATCTGATGGCCACCTATAAGTTTATCAGGGGTGACCACCAGGATCCGAGGGAACGTCTGTTCACCAGAGCGCCCCAAGGGATGACGAGGTCGAACGGTCACAAACTCCTGCAAGACCGTTTCAGGCTGGACATAAGGAAGAATTTCTTTACTGTCCGAGCCCCCAAGGTCTGGAACAGTCTGCCAGCGGAGGTGGTTCAAGCGCCTACATTGAACACCTTCAATAGTAAATTGGATGCTTATCTTGCTGGGATCCTATGGCCCCAGCTGACTTCCTGCCCTTTGGGCAGGGGGCTGGACTCGATGATCTCCTGAGGTCCCCAGCCCTGATGTCTATGAAATCTATGAAATCTATGAAATATGCTTCAGCACCTGTGTGAGGGCCAACCACAGTGAGTCTCTGGCAACCAGAGCATCTCTGTGGAGGACCCAGCCTCTGGTTGCCTCAGGGCACAGTCCAGCACTGTGCCCTGCCCTGCTTTTTTTAACTCCATTTTTTTTAGACCCTGGATATCCAGGGGTCTAATTTTGCCCTCACGTGGCAAACTTGCAGCATGGGGAACCTTTTCCTGTTCCTGCATGTGCCTCTTGCAGCATTTCAAAGGGGTTTGAGATGCTGCAAGAGGCATGTGCAGGCTCATCTGGATATGCCAACATTCAGCTTATTGTCCACTGTAACCCACAGGTCTCTTTCTTCAGTGCTGCTGCCTAGTCAGTCAGCCCCCATCGTGAACTTTAATGTTGTTATAGCTGTGATGGTCCAGGGAATTTACGTTACCCCAGAGATGTCTGGAGGAAAAGCATTTTGTGTCTCAAGGCTTTTATAACATCTTTACCAAACATAAATTAGCTCACATGAAGATATGTAAAAAATCCTTGCCTCACTGATATTTGTATAATTCATCTTTGTTATCTTTGGATATTTCAGAAGCATGTTAATTTGTTCCTCTGCAGTGCTGACGATAGAGCAGAAGCAGCATGGAAGGGGTAATATAAACTCCTCAGGGGGTAGAAGGAATGCTTACTTTCCAAGGAAATTTTCCCAGCTTTTCCACTATTGATTAGTTTCCCTTATGAAAATAATTTCAGCCTCTCTAAGCCCCTTCTTTGGGTAGTGCATTCTGAATGTGGATGAGATACACACATACTGTAATGTAAGCAACTTATTTCAGATAGAGTACTTCCTGAGCATTGATAAAACATGAAGAAATGTGTACCTTGAGTGTTATGAACAGTTCATTTAGGGAAATATTTCTGTTTTGATGTGCTGGCAGTTTTCTAGAGTTGTGTAATATGTTGCTAAAATATTACAACTACACACACATTTCAGATATGCTGCTACACTGGCTCAGCAATTTCAGTTGAAATCTTATGCGGTCTTATCTCTTTAACAAACCTTGCCAAGCATAATTTAAAGATCTTCCCTTCACTTTCATGATAGGATACTTTACTCTTCTCTCTGCATATTCACCCTTTAGAGCTGTTTATGTGTTTTTAAGGGTTGACTGCAAAACTGTTTTAATAAACAGCTTCTGACTCAGTAACTAATGGTTTCAACTTCAGTTCCTTTGTGAGTTAAAAACAAGTGTTTATTTAGAAAATGCCTTCAGCAAGGATATATTTTGGGATTTATTATATGTCACAGATTAAATTATTTCTTGTTTATTCCCCTCACTTGAAATGCATAATTAATATTTCACAGCATGTTTAGATTAGTAGTTATATTTGGCTTCTTTACTTAATTTTAAAAGTCATTTAAAGTGATCTTAGTGAGACTTAGTCTTAGTACTCTCACAGCACAACCCATAAATCAGGTTAAATGCTTGAGTCAGTGAGCTCTAATGCTGTTTTTAAATCCAGAACACTGGCAAAAATTACATTTTTATCTAGCACTACAGTAGCTTGTCACCCACAAATAAATAATGGTATGAATTTCACAGTTTCAAACAACCACAAATAAGGAATTTGTAAGGCATCTCTTCATTAATTGCTTGGCCTCATAGAATCTGCAGGCTCAGTTTGCTAGTCTAGAATAGAATGCATTTTTTTTTATCTCTGATGTTGGAAATCACCAGATATTTTCCTAATTGGATATAACCATGTATGAGCCCACTTGCATACACAAAGTTGTATCTTTTTATGAGAGGATTATACATATCCATTTGAAAATATACATGTGACTGTTCAGATTGATCTAGTAACCTGGTACTATAATTACAATTCTCTTAGCTTACCATTTTACAAAAGTAACAAATTAATTAGACATACATTATCTATTAATTTACAAATTGCAAAGTCTTAACAAGTTTTTCCTTTATTGTACCTGCTTTCTCTGTTTTTGCTTATCCTTCTCACCCTCATTTCATCTTCTAACCAAACAACCAAAAGTCAAATCTCCCCAGATATTTTTCCCTACCAAGATGGATGACATTGTATTCTTGCTCACAACTAGTGAAACTCAGGAACATATGCATCTGACCACTTTTATTCCTTCCAGTCATTCTCAGAAGGGAGCAGATACCCCATCTACATCCTATTAGAAGGGATTCTGCTTTGAGGTAAACTGAGATATTAAAAATTCTGTCTCAAGCCATTGCTGGGTGCTATTAAATGCAATAGTTCAGATCCAGCAGGAACTTTATATTCCGTAGCTGCCATTACCCTTCTGGGCTATCTCACCTATGTGACTGGAAGGAGCTTAAGTTTACCTAAGCCCCAAAATGATTTTGATTCAAAGCTTATCTGAGTTACGGTATATTTTCTGAAGTTTTCTTCCCTCCTGGTGATGTCCTTAACAGAACCCTGGCTGATACAGAATCCCATTCTGCCAAAGTCACAACTGATGTCATTTGCAATAGTTTGGTGCCAGAAGTAGGAGGCTCAGAGCTGCCAAGTATAATTTACAGCCTTTGTTTGATAGATTCATTCTACATTTGTGGTAGCAAGCAGTGGTTAATCAGTGGGCATAGTAGGCTAGATCCTCATCAGCATAACTCTTTTAGCTTCAGTGGAACAGCAAACTAAAAAGGTTGAACTAACTCAGTGCATCTACATGAAATGTTTACTGCGGAGTTACCTGATTAGCTCTGGAGTAAAGTCTCATCATCTACACATGAGACCCTATTATGCCACAGTAAACTAACTCTACAGCAGGGTAGGACTTGTAAATACAGGGGTCCTATAGACTTGCAGGGAGCTGGCTCCAATATGCTGGAAATCCAGCTCATCAGAGCATGGAAATAACTGCATTCCAGCAGGCTCTGTTGTCACGTGTATCAGCATCCTCGCACTGAAAAATGGCAGAAGGGTGCTTTGAACTAAAGCTCATTCAGTGAGGGGGGATGCTGATATATGTGATGCTTGGGCACTTTTTAGTAGCACGGCTCACTAATTAAAGCATCCCCGACACCTCCTGTAGCATGTGTAAAAATGCCTACAAGTACTATCCTGTGATGCTGTTATTTAGTGTACCACAATGCATGTGTAGACACTGATGGGACTGGCTGGGACACAACGGTGCTTCAATTCAGGGGCTGCCTGCTCTCTAGCCTTACACTGGAGCAACCCCATACCTCAGCCAGCTCCTCCGCACACTGTTGAGCCAGGTCAGAGCAGCACCTGTACTAGCAGGCTGACCTCCTGCTGGGGACCCACCTCAGTGCGCTGCAGTCCTGGGTGCATGTGTAAACACAGTGTTCGGGAGCAATAAACTCTTGCACAAACTGTGCTAGAATTTATTCATTCGCATTAATACCACATGTAGATGCACCCACTGAATATCTAATCCCAGCTATGTTGCACTCCCTGAAAACTTTAAATCCACAGGCACCATGGAAATTTTTTCTTTTTTATCATGTTTTAAAATTTATATTACAATTATGAATAACTATATCATTAGTTAAAGTATCACTTTCTGAGATTTATAAATATGTAGGTTAACACTGTTTTTGAGTTGAGTCTACAAAAAATAAATTCTGTACTTGAAAAAGGTTTAATATATTCTAATTTTTCATGTATAGAATCCCATTATTGAAGGGAAATTTTAAATTCCCACCCCCCCCAGTGCTGCAGTGGGGAAAGCGGTGGCAGGGGGATGTTGGGAGGGCAGTAGCATGGGAGGCAGTAGAGGGCAGAAGATGAGGATGTGCCAGGGGGCAAGTGGTGGGGAAAGCAGTGGGGAGGCAAGCAGTGAGAGGTAGATGGTGGGGGAGGCCATAGGGGGCAGGCAGTGGGGGGAAATTCAATCAGCTTGTCTCCTGCTACCTGTCTGTCCCACTGCTTTCTACCCCAATGCCTGCCCTACCCTGCCCTGTGTCTGCCACCCCGGCAGCTTTGCCCCCTACATTCACTGCCTCCCTTTGCTCCAGCTCCAGCAAGCTACGTCCCTGCTCCAGCCTGAGGCATGGAGCATGTGTTTGCAGCAGTAGTGGTGGTAGCAGGGTGTAGAGGCTGTGGGATGCAGGGAGATGGGGGAAGAGACTGCGGGGGAGCAGGTTAGAGAGGCAGGGGGACAGAGGCAGATGGAGGGCAGGCAGCAGCTATCACACTGATCCTGCCTCTACTGCCTCATACTCAGATCCAAGACATGGGGCCTTTTTTCCTATGTTAAATGGAAGGAAAAACTGTCATCTTGGATTTGAGTAAATTTATGAGTGCTAGTTCCAGTGCTAGTGCTAATTTGGGAAAAAATGTTTTCTTCACATTATATATCTGTCAGTGCTAGCGACAGTGTTGAAATATCACGTTCTGACTTTGATAATGAATCATTTTTAAAAATCCTTCAAATATTGATAATAAGGTTGTGGTTTCTTCTTTCTACAGTATTGCAATGATTTCATTTGTTCTTATATAGGTAACATGGTGTGTGCTACAAAATCTACAAAATGTACTGACAACTCTGCAGAACTTTGACTGAAATTGAGCTCTATTGATTAGTTCATGCAGCAAGGAAAGAATGTTCTTTCAGGGGAGGGCAACTTTTTTTCCCCTTCTTTTAATAGAATCGGTTGAACCACAAGACTTTTAAACTAGTTGTCAACATTTGAAGAAAATTAAATTAGAATGCTACTGGTTTCATATATATTAAAACTTTAACCTTTTTGATACAACCTTAGCAAACTTCTCTTCTTGATGTAGAATTAACATTAGGGAAGATGAGGCTAGATGACTTAAAATGAAGGTAAACATAAGCATTTTAGGGTTATCTAATGTGACTGTAACTGCAATTAGCGTTTGGGTTTTAATGAGGATGAACCTTCAAAAACTCAAGAAAGGAGATTGGTCTTCTCAAGAGATGAATATCAACACAGTATAGATCACAGTACTGGTTCAGTCTGATATGCTGCTGCTGCTTTTTTTTGGTCACATATTGAACATTGTGGAGCTCAGTTCTCATAGGTTATATGCCTAGGCATTTTTTGAAAATCTCACTAGATGTCCTTCTGCATCTTTAGGTGCCCAAGTATTTTAACAACGTGGCCTGAAGTGTTTTGTCCAAGGCACACAGGAACTCTGTGGCAAAGCAGGCAATCAAATCTGGCTTTTTCATTTCTTAGGCTAGTGCCCTAACTATCTAGTAATCCTTCCTGCCCTTCAGGGGCCTTGGGTTAGATTTTAGAAGCCTACAAATATATTCTGGGACTGCTACCTCAAACTGAGGAAAGTCTGCTTTATGCCTGCTATGCTCACTGGCCCTTTAGCCACAGTATAGGCTGGAGAGGAGTGGGACCCTGCCACCTCAATCATCCCAAGAGCAGTGGTGGAAGTTGGTGGGGGGAGGTTTACCCCTCCCTGCCTGCTCCTGGACTCCCTGCAGGCCATGTTGTCCCTGTGAACTCAGACCCAGCCCTTGCTGGGCCTATTAGCTGCCCATTAGTTTCTTGTCCTCCCTGCCTCTTTTCCCTTGTCCCCCTTCAGCTGCAGGACCTGGCAGGGACTAGATCTGGGCAAGCAGGGGTGACATTGTCCATAGACATCCCAGCAGCAGGCCAAGAGAGGGAACCCTCAAACCATGCCTCTTCTACTCTTGGGCTAATCAGGGAGGCAGAGCTGTGACCTGCGGCTGGAGGGGCCCACTGGGGGTAAGATGATGATTAGGAGGACAGAGGACTGGTTTGGGGGGTGGAGTATGCTATTAGAAAGTTGGGGGCTCAGTTTGGGGGGCAGCAACCTGAAAGTTACCCCCTCTCTCCTTGCCTTCCACTCCTACCTCTTCATCCTTTTCCATGCCCTCTTCCTCATGGTATCCTGCACATCTTCACCCCTTTTCCCTCCATCCCCACTCAACCATCTCCACCAGCCTGTTACACAGCTGTTCCCAGCTGTCAGTCCAAGTCCATACAGTCATGGATGATAAAGAGTCCATGTGGGAGAAGTGCATCCTTGGATATTGGATGACTTCAAATTGCTGGTTTTATCTCAAGTGAACACCCAGAAGTTAACTTAACTCAAGCTAGGTAACACAGCTCAAAGATAATCCTTGCTTGAAGTAGCATAATTTTAAGATGCCTAGAGGGCACTTAGTACTTCTTAACAAGCCTTAATGTATGATCATTCAATTTTAAATGCCCTTAACATGGTCTAATTGTCATGTGTAATTTCACCCTAAGGCATGAGGGTTTCACCAGCATTTATCATTGTTTATCTTAGATAATACCTTGCTTAGCATTTTCGGTTTTGAAACTCCCTTTTTTCAGGTGCCTAACATTTGATTTGTATTGTACAGGGACCCTGAGTTAAGAATAGTTAAGGATGTTATTGAAGGAGTGAGGTGCCTAAGATCTTTTTTGCTTCTTCACCTTTGTGACTTGATAGTACAATTAACCATTTCCATCCAGACTCATGCCTGCTGCCTACCTGCATGGCTTCACTCTTTGGGCACTCTTGGGCCCAAGCCAGCCTTTCCATTGCCCAATTCCATGATTTGGAGCCCAGGGCTAACCCTTTGAGCCTGCTTCCAGCCCTGGGCTCCTTTGCCCCAGCTCAAACCACTGCAGTTCTGGGCACATGTGTGAACACTACACCTTGGAACTGTGCTTGAGTTTATAATGCTGCATTAATTGAATGTGTAGATGCACCCATTATGTACATATTATATACTGATTGAGAAAAAAAATATATAAAATTTTTAGCAGGTATTTTTATATTACTTTTCTTGCTCCATGAATAGAAATTGCATAGCATCATACATATTAATAATAGAGTACTAATTAAAATACATTGATCTGGATATGCAGCTGAATAAAACATAGACACTAACCTCAAGTGGTGATGAACTATCATTCTTTTATTCCTCCTAGCATTAAAAATCCTGTTTTTCCCCTTTTAATTTACATTCTGCTGGCTAGATACTAAGGAGGACTGTCCCTTTCTCTTGGACTGCTCTCATCTTTTTAGAATAAAACATTCCTTCCCAGTTCCCTCAAACAGACAATCTGTCAGACCGACAGCATCCTGGAAATACTGACCAGTGGATGCATCTACATGAGATAAGTAACTGTGCAGTAGTGTAGTTTACTAAGCAGTAAACACATGTCTATAAGTGCTATGCTTACTATGCAGTAAACCTTGCTAATCAGAGGAAATGCAAATGAAAGTAGCAAATTTACTTTCAATTAGTAATGGCACAGTAGAGCTTGTGTAGATGTCTGACCAGAAGCAAATCTGCTCCCAGTCAGGCATCTACTAGGGAGTGAAAGATTGCTCCCTGCCCCTGTGAGCTGGCTGCTGCTGGGGCAGGCTCCACAATGGGCGATAGGAGCTGGTGTGGGGACTATGTACCCCGCCCTGGCAGCAAGAAACTTCAAAACCCCTGCTCCAAGATCACAACTGGGGATCAGAGGTGGCTATTCTTACCACCCAGTGCCATCTCTGTGACCATGGGGACAGTGTTGGGGGATAAGGGTCCCAGTCATGCTAGTGGAGCTGGGGCTGGGAGATAAAGGTCTCTCAGCCCCCACTATCCAAGTGTGATCTCATAACAGGAGGCTTGCATCTCTCTGTTGCTAAGGCAAAGGGACATTGCCTCTACCCTGGCAGCAGACAGCCCCTGGAGGCAGGGGGTAATGTCCCAGCCCAGGCCAGGAGACAGCTATCTCCTGGCCTGGTGCTCTCTGCCAGCTCCTGGGCTAGCACCCAGGGGGAAGCTAGAGTTCCTCCCAGTGGCAGCAGAAGCCCATTGCAGGGCCCAGGATGCAGGAGCAGCTTGCTGTCATTGGCAGCAAATCTGCTCTTGCTTCCCTGTATATGTAGATGCCTGACATGGACCATTTACTCATGAGTAGTTTACTCACAAGTAAACTGGTTCTGCATCAAATGCACGTGTAGAAACACCCTGTATTACCTCAGCCATGGATAGAAATAGAGATGAGATAACATTAATAGAGGAGCCAGTTGCCTCCCCTATTCCCTCTTCACTGTCAAAAGAAGCAGAGAAGCGCATCCCCATGTTACACCCCTATATGTACTTTGAGGGCTAGGACCCAGCATTTCAGCCTTATATGGTTTGTAGCTTGCAATGTAGGGAGACAAACTGGGTTCCAGTCCCCGCTACCTAGAATATCTATAAATTTTCATAGGTTTCATAGATTTCATAGACATCAGGGCTGGAAGGGACCTTGGGAGATCATCAAGTCCAGCCCCCTGCCCAAAGGGCAGGAAGTCAGCTGGGGTCATAGGATCCCAGCAAGATAAGCATCCAATTTACTCTTGAAGGTGTTCAATGTAGGTGCCTGAACCACCTCCACTGGCAGACTGTTCCAGACCTTGGGGGCTCGGACAGTAAAGAAATCCTTCCTTATGTCCAGCCTTAAACGGTCTTGCAGGAGTTTATGACCGTTCGACCTAGTCATTCCTTGGGGCACTCTGGTGAACAAACGTTCCCCCAGATCCTGGTGGTCACCCCAATAAACTTATAGGTGGCCATCAGATCACCCCTGAGCCTACACTTTTCCAGGCTAAAGAGTCCCATGGCTCTCAGCCTGTCATCGTAAGATCTGTTTTCCTGAACTCTGATCATGCGCATGGCTCTCCTTTGGACTCTCTCAAGCTTCTCCACATCCTTTTTGAATTGTGGAGCCCAAAACTGGATGCAGTATTCCAGCGGCGGCCTCACCAAGGCCGAGTACAAGAGGAGAATGATGTCCTGGGATTTGCTCAAGAAGCATCTATGGATGCAAGCCAGCGTTTTGGTCGCTTTACTAGCCGCAGCATCGCATTGCAGGCTCATGTTCATCTTGTGGTCAATGATGACCCCCAAGTCTCTTTCTTCTGTAGTGCTATCCAACGTAGCACTGCCGAGCCTATAAGGATGCTGCAGGTTTTTCCTCCCAAGGTGGAGAACCTTGCATTTTTTGGTGTTAAACACCATGAGGTTCTCATCTGCCCATTTGCTGAGCTTGTCCAGATCAGGCTGGATCATCCGCCTATATTCTGGCGTGGATGCTTTGCCCCAAAGTTTGGTGTGATGGGCGAACTTGGCCAGTCCACTCCTGACTTCAATGTCCACATCATTAATGAAGATGTTGAACAGTATGGGTCCAAGGACAGAGCCTTGAGGGACCCCACTGGTCACAGGGCACCATGATTAGTGACTGCCATCATTCACAACCCTCTGGGTCTGACCAAGAAGCCAGTTTCCCAGCCAGTGGATCCTGGTGGAGCCAAGGCCACAACTGGCCAGTTTGGCCAAGAGGTGATCATGAGATACCAGATCAAAAGCTTTTTTGAAGTCAAGATATATGACATCAATCTCTTCTCCCTTGTCCAGGTGATAGGTCACCTGGTCATAGAAGGAAATGAGATTAGTCAAACAAGACCTACCCGCAACAAACCCGTGCTGGCTATCCCTTAGAATGTTAGCCTGGGTCAGTCCCTCAAGGATGGCCTCCTTAATAAACTTTTCTAAGATCTTCCCCAGGATAGAAGTCAGGCTAATGGGCCTGTAGTTAGCCGGATCCACTCTCCTCCCTTTCTTGAAGATCGGCACCACATTGGCCTTCTTCCAGTCTTTGGGCACTACTCCAGAGCACCAGGAGTTTTCAAATATCGATGCCAGAGGCTGGGCTATGATGCTCGCCAGCTCCTTGAGTACCCTGGGGTACAGATTGTCAGGGCCAGCTGACTTGAAGGTATTCAGCTTGTCAAGGTGTTCCTTCATGAGGTCAGCATTTATGGAGGGTAGGGGATCCCCATCACCCGGATCTCCCTGTCCCATAGCAGGCATGGGCATCCCATGGGACTGATGAAAGACTGACGCAAAGTACCTATTTCATAGGTTGGGTTTTTCCTGGGCGTCAGTTGTCAGTTGCCCCGTCTGGTTTAGCAGGGGTCCAACGTTGCCCTTGCTTTTCCTCCAGCTCCCCACATATCTGAAAAAGGACTTTTTGTTGTCCTTGATGCCTGAAGCTAGTTGGAGTTCAGTTGTGTCAGGGAAAACCGAAAGATCGGGCCCCAAGATCACGGTGGGCCGGGGTGGCAATTAGATACGGACAGGTGGGATTAGCGGCATAGAGTCTGGAGTTAGGGACTCGGAGCGGATTGAGAAAGAACAGGTGAATTTATTTGACTTACGCTTCAGGCGTAGGCAGAAAGGTCTTCAGTTACAGTTTGGAACACAAACAAAGAATGAACAACAAAGGGGTCTGTTGGCCCACGAGGTTCAGTCCGAAGACCTAGTCCCAGGGCTGGTCAACAGCTCATAAATGGGGATCACAAATAACAAAACGAACTGTAACACGGTGATGATGAACCGCATGACGCCAGTCCACAGCAATGGACAAATCGGGTGGTCGTATGAGAAAGCCGAGGTCAGGAGCCAGAAGATGAAGCAGCGGAGACGTCAGTTGGAGGGATGAGCAGAGTTGTAGTTGGTGAGGAAAGCCGAGGTCGATTATCCAGAACCGGGTTAAACAAAGTCCAGAGGGTGATTCGAAATCGTAAGCCGTTAATCAGTTCAAAAGGTAAGTCAGGAGCCAGATGAATGTAGTCAAAACCGCAATACAATGAGCACTAAGCCACCGAAGGAGGAGATCAATAGGCCCTGAAGCCTGACTCAGAGAACAGTCCCTGCAGCAGTAGCCTCTGTCTCTAGTCCACGCGATCTCCCCCTGAGGGAGGGGCTCACAGAACTTTTATATCAATTTGGTAGCCAATCAGCGTGCTCTCTGCAGAGAAATTTCTAGTCCGATTACCTCATGTCAGGTTCTGACTGAGCATGCTCTCAGTCAGGAGCTGACACAGTCTGAGCATGCGTCTGTGGGGAAAGTAGGTCAACAATGATTGACAGGTCTGCAGGTCACCCAGGGGGCAAGGACTGGGTGAGCCTTGGAAATTTCCACTCACAGCTTCAAACCACGCATGTGAGTTTAACCTCTTCTGTACTGGCAGCACAGACTCAAAAATTTCCATGACAAGTTGCAGCCTTGACTTTCCTGGTTTACTCTCTGCAGGACCGGACCAGCGCACAATAATCCTCCTTGGAGGTGATTCCCATCCTCCATCCTTTGTAGGCTTTCCTTTTTAGCTGCAGGAGGTCCGCTAGGTCCTTGGAGAGCCAGGAGGGCTGCTGTGCCTTCTTGCTGCCTTTCCTCCGTGTTGGAATAGATTTAGCTTGTGCATTGAGGATAGCTTCCTTGAGAAGCAACCACTCTTCTTCCACTCCCATCTCCCTGGGGTCATGGTCCTTAAGGGCCTGACTGACAAGCCTCTTGAGCTTGTCAAAGTCGGCTTTTCTGAAGTCAAGGACTTCTGTGTTGCTGATTGATTTGCCAGCCTTACGGCAGATGATGAAGGTGATCAGCTCATGGTCGCTGTCACCCAGCTTCCCATCGATCACTAGGACGCCGATTAGGTCGTCCCCCGTAGCCAGTACCAGGTCAAGCAGCGCTTTGCCTCTCGTTGGCCCATAGACTTCTTGAGTCAGGTAGAGGTCATCCACGCACAAGAGAAAGCTTTGCGACAGCTTGGATTTAGCTGAGTGACCTTCCCACGAGATGCCCAGGTAATTGAAGTCACCCATGACAACCAAGGTCCTGGAGCAAGCGGCCTCAGTCAGTTCCCTGGCGAACTCCTGGTCAAGCTCAGGACTTTGAGTGGGAGGTCTGTAGTAGACTCCCACCGTTGTTTCCCCTGTGCTGTATTGTCCCCGAATTTTTACCCAGAGGGTCTCTAGCTGTCCATGCTGGTCGCCAACATCAGCTTGCAGGGACATGTAGCTTTCCTTCACATAGAGAGCTACACCCCCGCCCCTTTTGTCAACACGATCCCTCCTGTACAAGGTATAGCCCTCTATACCTATGGTCCAGTCATGGGTGGAGTCCCACCAAGTCTCCGTTATCCCAATGATGTCATAGTTCTTTGCACTGAGCAGGAGGAAGAGCTCCTCCTGCTTGTTGCCCAGGCTCCTGGCATTAGTGTACAGGCAGGCAAGTGTCCCCTTGGAGGCTGTTGCCTTGCCCACAGATTGTGCCAGGGCTGGGGCAGGGGTAGGTTCCCTTAAGTGCCTTGGTCTGCTGGCTTTGCAAGGGTTGCTCAGTGGGACAGCAGTGGCAGTAGTCCCCCCATTCCCCAGCAGGCTTAGTTTAAAGCCTGGTGGAGCAGGTCAGCCAGCCTGGCTGAGAAGAGCCTCCTCCCCAGGGGGGAGAGGTGGAGGCCATCTCTTCCCAGCAGCTTGCTGCCTCTCTCACCAAAGAGCGGGCTGTGGTCATGGAAGCCAAAGCCTTCCGGATGACACCAGCTCCGCAGTCTTTGGTTCACTACGTGGATCCTCCCCTCCCTCCTCAGCCCAAATGACAAATTTTACATTATGTCATTTAAAAACAAGAAATAAACCTGTGAACAGAGGCAGGAACTATTTCCTCTCAGCTGCATGCACTAACTAGTTGCCTGTAGAGACATGTTTCTTCTTGCTTACTCTCTTTCTGGTCCCATAACTTGCATTTTTCAATGCACAGTGGCCCAATTACAACAAGAAGGGTACAGAGTGCCTCACTGACTTTTCTGTGGCCTCTTAGTTATGATGCTCTTCTGAGAGGTGGAAACATATGGATCTGAATCCTTGCAGGTTGATCGGTTCCCAAAACCCCAATGTCTCATTTCCTAAGTGAGTGCTTTAGCTGCTAGAATATTATATAAGGCAAGTTTATTTTCCCCTAGGCACAGTTTAAGAGTAATCTCTGTTAGATTTTTTCAAAAAATGCTTAAAGGCACCTAACCTCAAGTTTTGCATCTCTAGTATATAAAGGGACTTTCCTGCAGAACTGACTCAAGAGTTTCTCAGGATAGGGAGAGGAATTCATAAATATGGTTCCCCACTAAGTATGCAGTCTTTTTGTAACATCTTTTTGAGGGCCTAACACCGACCACACATTTTATAACAGAGGTGTCAAAGATCCAGCCCACAAATCTGTTCCATCGAACCCGGAGGGCATATAATGTACCCACAAATGGCAAACATGAGGTGCACTGGATCAGTCCTGTACACTGCACACAGCATAATGAACGCCTGTTGCAATGGCCTGGGATGTGTGTATGCTTCATGTGGTGCACAGGGCTGGTGCGGGTGAGAGCTGCATGTGAAATGAGTGGCCGTTTTGGGGCACATGCTGTATGAAGTTCCTGCCCTGCTGGATCTAGCTTACAGGTCCAGTCTTCAGGCCTGATTCAGCCTGTAGATTGGCCCCATGCTATTTTTCTGGCCTGTAGAGCCTGATGAATTTGATACCCCTGCTTTAGAGGAAGCCTGGTCCTGGACACCTATGTCAGGGTTCTATTCTAGGACCTTGGCTAATATTTTGGCATTGGAACACCTACTTGCAGTGCTCTATTTTGGTTCTATCCTTAAGCCTAATGGAGATAAGTGAGAAATTAAAAACTTCTGCGTTAAAATTCTTGGGTATGTTAGAACAAATGACCTGGGAGATATGTTTTCAGATGTCTGTCTGACATTAGTGTGCCTTAGTAGAAATTCTAGCTGAAAACCAATAACTGTTTCTTATTGGTTCCAACCCACTGCACAGTGATAGATTTATTATCTATATTTCAGTAGTACATAAAGACACCAACTCAACTTGGGGAATTGTGGCCTGTTATGTGAAATAAATGGAACCAAAAAATCAAATGTGTTAACATGACTCTTGTTATGTACAGCATTAAAAAGTTTTTAAAAAACCCTTGTGCTTTCGAGGATAAAGGACTCGGCTCGCTTAGTCCTATAGCAAATACATAATGGAAGTCTTTCCTTCTTTTTTGTATGTTTAATAAAAAAGGTAACCCCCCACCAAAAAAACCCAACCCTTAAAACATATGACTTTTCCCAAGGACACAAGAGGTAGTCACCACAGCAGTCCTGACACATTAATGACCTTCCTGGTATAATCATTAAATAAGGAACCCCAAAAAGGGATGTTGAATGAACTAGCTCATATTTTAGCACTATGCAGTCCTAACTTCCAATATACCAATTCTGATTCAATTACTTGTGTTTTCAAACTTCTCTTGTTTATGAGTTATAATTGAAACTCAGTCAAGGAATGCATAACGAGGCTTTTCAGTTTAGATAAATTAAGTCTTTTTATCTATGCATTTTAAAGACAATTTTATCTAATGGGATGACTTAGACTATTGTTACCTTGGATGACCTCAAGAGTTCAAGAGGGCCAGCTTCAACAAGTTGAGGAGATTAGTGGGAGAGGTGCTGGGATTCTCAAGGGCAGAGGAACTCAGCGTCCAAGATGAGTGGTCGTTCCTTAAGGAGACAATACTCAGGGCCCAAGGGGTGACCATCCCAAAAGCCTCCCTGGCTCAGCAAGAGCATCCAGGAATGTCTGATTGCCAAAAAGGTGGCATACACCTGGTGGAAGGGGGGTGCTATCACCAAAGAGGAGTATATCTCCTCTGCTTGGGCCTGTAGGGGGGCTGTCAGGAAAGCTAAGGCAGTCCTAGAGCTAGCACTAGCGTCCAAGATCAAAGATAATAAAAAGTCCTTTTTCAAATATATAAGGAGGATGAAGAAGGCACCAGGAAACATGGGGCCCCTGCAAGATATGCTGCACAATCTGGTGGTTGCACCAGAGGAGAAAGCAGATCTCTTTAATCGATTCTTCACCTAAGTTTTCTTGTGCAGGGACTGGGACTTCCCCACTGTGATGCAAGATGGACTCGAGGGGAACGCCTCCAGACCTCAGGTTGGGGAGGACCGGGTTAGAGAGCTTCTTGAGGGGCTGGATATGTTCAAATCATCAGGCCCAGATGCTCTCCACCCCAGGGTGTTGAGGGAGTTAGCAGGAGTTATTGCAGGACCCTTGGTATGGCTTTACAAGTGCTTGTGGTGCTCAGGCCAGGTGCCAGATGATTGGAAGATAGCCAACATGATCCCCATCTTTAAAAAAGGGAGGAGGGAGGACCTGGGCAACTATAGGCCCATCAGTCTTACCTCAATCCTAGGGAAACTCTTTGAGAAGATCATCAAGGAGCACATCTGTGATAGGCCAGCTTCAGGGATGATGCTCAAGCATGGTTTCATTAGAGGTTGGTCATGTCAGACCAACCTGGTTGACTTTTATGATCAGGTCACAAAAGCATTGGATGCAGGTGTCACCGTGGATGTAGTCTTTCTGGACTTCAAGGCCTTTGACACCATCTCCCACCCCATCCTCATTAAAAAACTAGGCAATTGTGGCATTGATGCCCACACAGTCAGATGGATTGCAGGTTGGGTGATGGGTTGTACTCAAAGGGTGGTGGTGGACAGGTCATATTCGACCTCTGGGAAAGTGGGTGGTGGAGTCCCCCAGGGCTCGGTCCTTGGGCCCGCGCTGTTCAATTTCTTTATCAGTGATTTGGATGATGGGGTGAAAGGCAACCTGCTTAAATTTGCTGATGATACCAAAATTTGGGGTGAGGTAAGCACGCTAGTAGGGAGGGAAAGAATGCAGCAAGACTTGGATAGGTTGCAGGGGTAGGCTAACAAAAACAGGATGTGTTTCAATACTGAAAAGTGCAGGGTTCTGCACTTGGGCAGTAGTAACTAGCAGCACATGTATAAGATGGGAAACTCCCTTCTTGAGAGCATGGAGCAGAAAGGAATCTTGGAGACATTATTGACTCCAAGATGAACATGGGCCGACAATGTGAGGTCACGGTTGGAAGGGCTAACCGCACCTTTTCGTGCATCCACAGGTGCATCTCAAGTAAGGCCAAGGCAGTGATCCTCCCCCTCTATGTGACACTAGTCAGGCCACAGCTGGAGTACTGTGTCCAGTTCCATGTGCCCCGCTTCAGGAGGGATGTGGACAATATTGAGAGGGTCCAGAGGAGGGCCACCCGCATGATCCAGGGACTACAGGGCAGACCCTACAATGAGAGACTGTGGGATCTGAACCTGTTCAGCCTTCACAAGAGAAGGCTGAGGGGGGACCTGGTGACCATCTATAAATTCAATAGGGGGGACCAGAAGGGTTTGGGAGAGACCTTGTTTCCCCTAGCACCCCCTGGCATAACAAGGAATAAAGGCCATGAGTTGTTGGAGAGTAGGTTTAGATTAGATATCCATAAGAACTACTTCACAGTTAGGGTGGCTAGGATCTGGAAACAACTTCCAAGAGAAGTGGTGCTGGCTCCTACCCTGGGGATCCTTAAGAAGAGGCTTGATGCCTATCTGGCTGGAGTCATTTGAGTCCAGTTTTTCTCCTTCCCAGGCTGGGGGTTGGACTTGAAGATCTACAAGGTCCCTTCCAACCATACTTCTATGATTCTATGATTCTATGACCTACATTGCAGTCCTTTGTAATGATGGGTCTTGTATTAACAATTTTACATACCAACCCCCAGTTCATGTGCTGAAGTCCAGTTAAAGCACATGCTAAAATTCTAAATGCTTAAGTTGTTATCTGAACTGAGGCCATTCATAGGACCTGACTTGACAAGGCAGATACAGGATGAGAGGGAGAGAAAAGGTACAACCATTTTACTAATATGGAAAAAGAAGCATGAAAAGATTAAGGGACCTACTCAAGGTCACATTACAAAGCCAGGAACTGAACTAGAGCTCTTGCTATGGAGCCTAGTTCCCTAAGCACAAGATCAACTTTCATCTATATTGTTGTCTGAAGCTTCTGTTTTCATAGAAAAAATGAAGGAAGGTTATTAAACAGAGATCAAATATAAGATTCTAGCAAAGGCTTTGGGTATTGGCAGTAAGTGCCTAGAAACTAATTTTAAGTTATTAGTGTGAATCAACTATAGAGCTGCAAAAATAACTATTTTTTTTGTGTTGGTAGCCATTCATAATACTAGCAGAGAAGGAGAGGCTTGGGGGTAGGGGGTTTCAGTCTGAATAGAAATTAAGTCACTTCATTATTTCTGGAAAAATAAATTGAAAAAAAGTATAATTTTATTGTTTCAAATCATTTCCATTATCCTAAATCAAAATATTTGAACTTCAGACAACTTTAACCCAAGCAAAGAAAGCGAGGTGCCACTGACAAATGGTGGGAATCCAAGAATGAGGCCAGCAGGAACTACAGCTAGAGGTTATGTGCCTCAGTGAAATAAATAATGCCTGGAAGGGAGGGGGCACCAGGTTTATTTTTACCCCAAGTGCTACTATGGGCCTCAGATCCTCATGACATAGAAACTTTTCCACTGCCGTTTTTCTTTTTTTTTTAACCTAAGTAATATTAAATTAAAAGTGCAGTGGTCCCTTAAGAAGAGGGCTGCAGAGGGGTCTAAGCAGTGTCTAGGCTATGGCTGGAACCAGAAGATATATATTTAAATCCCCTTTTGGTGATGGGAGGATTTAAAGGTGGGTTTTCCTGGACATGTCCTCTTTTTGGGTCCTCCCATTTCTGTCTGGGTGGGTTTTTTTAAATATCAACATACGTCCATGATTTTGTGCTGCTCAGCATCTAAGTTTTTCCTGGCACTTCCCAGCTTACCCTAGGAAAGAGCTGCTTGGCCCTGGTGGAAGAGGGGGGAGAGCGATTGGAGGCAGGGGGCATCATGTACATTTACGTGTGCGCACACACACGGGTGGCATGCAGCCAGGTGGAGTGGTGGGAGCAGACCTGGCAGCTGCATACAGGTAAGTCTGGGGCGGGAGGTTGGAGAGTTGAGGCTTAGGGACTGTCCAGGGTATGTATGAGTGTGTGTAGCAGGGTGTGTAGAGGAGATGGGTGGGGGAGGGGGGGAGGGTGCCTCCCAGTGCTGGGGGAAGCTGTCCAAGTGCTGGGGCTACAGCAGGGTGGGGCAGAAGGGAGAGGTGTCTGGCCCTCCAGTGGGTGAAGGGTGTGGGGGGAGCAGCTTTTGGGGTCAGTAGGGAGCTGGTGGCTTGGCTGGTGGCACCAGGGCCAGTGGCAGGGCTGGGGGGCAGGGGGTTGGGAATGAGCAGAACGGGCAGAGCTGGGCGGGGCCTGTGGCTTGGGAGTGAAGGGCACCAAGAGGTGTGGGGGACAGTGGGTCATGAGTGCAGGGCACAGGCAGTGCCAGGGGGCTGTGGGTTGGGAATGAGGAGCACCAGCATGGCCTGTGGGTTGGGGCACTGTGGGTCAGGAGTGAGGGGTAGCACTAGGGTTGGGGAGGATGTGTCTTGAGAATGAGAGTGAGAATGAGAGTCAGGGACAGGGCATAGGCATATCACTGACCCACAAAATCATATTACTGCCCTCTTCTGACAGGTCTCCTCTTTTTTGAAACTAGAAATATGGTAACCCTAATTGCCTTCCTCCTTATGTCCATATCAAGTATGTGTACAGGGACATTATTTATGCAAGGGGAAATAGTTTCTCAAGCTGTGTGTAAGTGCCCAAACCCACAGTTCCAAAATCAGTGAGGCATAAGAAAAATAAATAGGACCTGGACCTCAACAACTGTAGGAATGATCATATTATTGATAAACTGATTGGGTTTGGCAGATTTTATTATTATTTTTGCTTTTCCTCAAATTAAAGGTCATTTTGGTTCTGTGTTTGCAGAGACTCCTGAGTACTTATGAATGAGGAAGAGCTACCTAGAAAAGTAACCAGAGGGGCAATATTTTCATAAATTCATAGATTGTAATGTGCTGGAAGGGACCTTGCCAGCTTGTCTAGGTCCACCTGTATTTGCAGCCTATTTTAAGTGTGACCATGCTCCCCCATAACTTGGTATCATCCATGAACTTGGCCATTGAGCTCTTCATCCCCACACCCAAATCGTTGATAAAGACATTGAAAAGCACTAAACCAACCATGGACCCCTGAGGGACACCACTGGCCACTTCTCACCAGGATGACATAGATCCATTCATTAGAACTCTCTGGGTCCTACCCTGCAGCCAACTTCCTACCCAACTGACTGTCAAACAGTTCAGCCTGCAATCCTCCAATTTTTCCATGAGAATATCATGAGATACCAGACCAAAGGCCTTTTGGAAGTCTAGGTATACCATGTTGACCTCCTCACTCTTATCCAGGTAGTGAGTCACCTCGTCATGGAAGGAGATGAGATTGGTAAGACAAGACCTGCACATGATGAAGCCATGCTGGCTCTCATTCCGAAACTTCAAGAGTATTGCACATAGACTCCTTGATGAATTTTTCCAGAATTTTCCCTGGTATAGAAGTTAGGCTAATTGATCTATAGTTGCCCGGGTCCTCTCTCATGCCCTTCTTGAAGATGAGCACAATGTTGGCCCTTTTCCAGTCTTCAGGGACCTCCCCGAAGCTCCACGAATTTTGGAAGCGTTTTGCCAGAAGTCCCACGGTGACTTTGGCCAGCTCCTTCAGCACTTTTGGATGAAGTTCATCCAGTCCTGCTGACTTATAAATGTCTAACTTTTCTAACTGATCATGTCAACAGTAGGAAGGTGCTCATTCCCACAATGCCCATTCAGAACCTTAGTTAGTACGATTTTCCCTTTAGTCCAGTGAAATACCAAAGCAAAGTTGTCATTCAGGAGTTTAATTTTCTCCTCAATGTTGGTAACCAGCCGTCCTGAGTTGTTAATCAATATCCCCGTTCTTCTATTTGTTTTTCTTCTATTTCCTACATCCTAAAGAAGGACTTCCTATTGTCCTTGATTTATGTTTTGAGTTTAAATTCAGTCACCACCTTAGCCTCTCTAATCTGTTCCCTACAAATGTGGGCCATTGTTGTATAATCCTCCTTGGGGACTGTCCTAAGCTTTCATTGTTTGTATGCCTCTTTCTTCTTTTTCAAGAAGACCATGATATCCCTACTAAGCCAAGAGGGCTTCCCAGCCCTTCTGCTACCTTTCCTCTGCATGGGAATAGCATTCTTTTCTACTTTGAGGATCATGTCCTCAAACCATCTTCATGAACTCCTTTCACACTTGGTCCCTAGTCCTGCAGTGCTTCCCCTACTATTGCCCTGAGCCTGCTGAAATACACTGTTTTGAAGTCCAAAACTTCAACCTTGCTAGCCGATTTTCCTGACTTTCAATGGACAGGGAATGTGATGGTTTTGCAGTTGCTGTTGCCCAGGCTACCCTCTATATTCAAGGGCCGAAAGTAGGATAGCAATTCTGGGTAGGGGATCAAACCAGAGTTTTATTTATTTTAGGAAAGGACGGTTAAAAAGTTTAAGTTCATTTCTTGTTACTGCCATTGGCTTCTGAAAAGAAGAGTTGAACTCCCAAAGGAGTAGCTTTGATAACTAATCACATTTTAAAATATAGTAAGGGCTGGTGAAAGGTTGGGAACAATGGAAGGGAAACAATATCTTTATTTATGGTGCTGACACAGAAAATATGGACTTCATGGATAACAATATTATATACCTCCAACCATAGGTCAGAATCATTGGCATAACTTATGCTGACCTAGCTGTAATGCAGGTAGGTCAGATCCCAATAAAAGTGTAGCTTGGCCAACTCAATGTTCAGCATAGACTCTTTTATGCTGCTTTAGACTTTGTAGTCCAGGGTAAACTCCATGCTGCAATGGCTAGATTACTAGTGGGTTTTGAGCTAGCTAATTTAGAGCTAGGTTGGTTGTGTATCTATGTGGTAACATAAATATATCCACTTAGAAAAATAAATTTTAAATGGACTTGCAAACTAAAAAATAATGCCAGAATTTGAAACTTTAATTAATATGCCATAAGAACTTCTAAAAATATGAGTTGGGCTGCAGAGAGAATGAATGATAGTAATAGAAAGGAATTGGTGGAGTAAATGGAGTAACTACTTAGATATTAGGAAACAAATAATGGAGTAACTGAGTGAGAATAAGGGGGAAAGAGGAAATGATGTGGGGATAAGCTGAGAAGTAGAGAGTATGTAAACAAGTTTTTTTTAAAAAAAAGAAGAGGATGAAAAGATTAAGAGAGGTTAGGAGAATGGGGAGAGGGAATTGATAAAGAGAAAAAGGAGAATATGAGAGGCAGTTAGAGGGATACATGGTACCTGAGAAGAGGGTGAATGGACACAAAGTGGGTAGAACCGGGATTTAAAAAGGAGAAAATGAGGCTGTGTACAGACATTTGGGGAGGTTAGATCACATTAAAAATGGCCACTTGATTTAACATAGTTTGGCCAGGTACAGACCTTACACTACTTAGGTGGATCTATGTGCGAATACTACACAAATTCAGGTCTAAAAATGGCCAAACTGATCTAAATTTACATCTGAGGTAGTCTAACTTAGCTCAGATCTGGCAAGACCAACCTAAATGAACTTCTGTAATGTTGCCAATGCAGTTCCAGGGCTGAGAAAGCCCAGACACTGGCCCCAGCCCCAAGTCTTTGCTTTTTTCACCTCCTTCTGGAACTGGGCTATTTTTAGCATCTATGCCCCCTCCCCCCACCTATAGGTGGACACCTGCCTCCCCCACAGACCAGCCAGACCTCTCTCCAAGTCAGCCAAACCCCTCATCCTTCAAGTCACTCCTGGTGCTGGTTTACCACTGTTCCTAATGCCAGGAGCTGAGGAAATAAATTTGTGTGGGGTGGAGGGGAGGGAGGGAGGGAGGGATGGGATGGTAGGTTCATCAGGATTAGGGACTTGTCCGGTGGTGGGACAGGACCAAGTGCTAAAAATAGCCCCTGGTCCCAGTGTAGGGGGAGAGAGCCTTCCCATCATTCCAAATCCCCTGTCATGGACTCCACAAGCCCCCAGATCCTGCCAAACCCTCCTGGACTTCAGCAATACCCCCATAAACCCTGCCTGTTTACCAATCCCTCCACAGACCCTCCAATCCCATCCCCCCTGCACAGAGCCTCAGTTCCCCCCCTCCTGGCTTCTCCAACCTTCCCTGCTAGCTCTCCCCATCCTGATTTACCTTCAATTGGGTAGCTCTTTTATCGCAATCTAATCTCCCCCATAACCTCCCCAAATGTCTGTCTGCAGCCTGTAAGAGAATAGTTCGGTTGTTTCAAGGAGAGGTTATGAGAATGATTAGACAGAGCATTCAAATAGAGGCAGGTGGGCAGGGTAAAAAGCTGCACCCTTAACACTTACACTTGTAATCAGCCACCCAGAGTCCTGTGTAATGGGAGAAATGAGTCCTTTTTCTTTTCCAAATGCCTGGAATGGAAGTTCTGCTCTCATATGTCTTCTCACTGAATACATCTGTACAATGGGCACATTTACACATGCCATTTACACATGCCCCTGACTGTGCATTTGGTACTGCACAGTCATTTAGTACTTGCTTTAGTACTGTGCAGTCCCAGTGGCTCAGTTATTTTTAGACACTACCTTGC
This sequence comes from Crocodylus siamensis, assembly GCF_052110815.1. NCBI lineage: Eukaryota > Metazoa > Chordata > Crocodylia > Crocodylidae > Crocodylus > Crocodylus siamensis. Next base: position 84,505,181 of record NC_143395.1, on the reverse strand, counting down.
TGTAGCAATGAGCTATGGCAACACGACTGGTCTCCACAGTGATGTAGTGTAAATGTCACAGTTTGTGCCCACTGATGCTATGTCACCATAGTGATGAGCTGTGTTGCTTCAGTTCACTGATGTGGCAACATAGTGTCTCATGTAAGCATGACCAGTGAGTAGCTAGTTCTATTTTTAAAATATTAAGAATGCATAATTAGTTACTCAGCAACTATTTTTATTTCATGAGCCACAAGTTACATTTTCTCTCTTTTTTAGTGTATCTGTTAAAAAATGCTGGTGTTCCACATCATGAGTGATTTTTTTCCACCTTTAAATTTAAACATGCCCAATTCAAAAATGTCAAAATATGTCCATCGTGAACAAGCTGCTCTATCCAGACATACAAAAGATCTGAAGAAAAAATGCTGGACTATTTGGCAGAGAATGCTCAATAATGGTTGTAATGACATCTCTAATAATAAATCACGTATTATCACATATTCTGCTCAGGCTCGTTCAACAAGGAAATATACAGTGCAGAAACAGAAACAGGTAAAGCAGGCTCTGTTCCAACGACTGAAGGATAAAAGGGTAAAATGTAGCTTAGCTGGAGCCATCCCAAAACTGTGAAGGGGATACAGTCCTACTTAGTAGTATGACTCAGTAGGTATGTCTAAGAAGTTTAGTGCAGAGAGGACGAATTTGTTATGCCAGGGGTAGGCAATGTTTTTTGGCTGGAGTGCCAAAAAACACCACAATGCCTACCTTGGAAGGTGCTGGAGTGCCAGCATGCCAGAAAAACAAAATGAGGGCAGGCCCTTTGCCCCCCACCCAAAGCCCCTGCCCCCCAGCCTGGGCTCTATGGCTGTCAACAGCTACCCTGGCTCTGGGTAGCTGTTGGAGCACAGGCTGTTCCTAGCAGGGCAGTGCAGCCCACCCTGAGGTGCCTGTGCAGTCACCGCCAGCATAGAGCTGATGCCAGAGCTGTGGAGCCTGGCACAGCTGTTTACAGCCTGCCTGCTGCTTGCTGCAGCTGCCCAGAGCCCAGGCTGGCTATAAACAGCTGTGCTGGGCTCCGGAGCCCAGTCACCAGCTCTGTGCTGGAAGAAGGGAGAGACCAGGGTTGCACTGCTTCAGGCCCCTGCCACCGCCTGCTCTGAGGCACATGTGCACGGGCCGGTACAGAGCTGATGCAGGGGCTCCAGAGCCTGGTGCAACTGTTTGAAGCCTCCTGGCTCCAGCCAGCCCCGGCTCTGGGTAGCTGTTGCCAGCCAGGAGCCCTGGCTACTCCCAGCCAGCAGCTGGGATGCTGCAAGCACTGGCAGCAGCTACCCAGAGCTAGGGCTGGCCATGGTGTGCTGAGCAAAATGGCCTTATGTGCCAAGCTTAGCACATGTGCCAGGGATTGCCGACCCCTGAGCTATGCACTAAATGTTTCACATCTACACATGCAGCCCTTTTAGCCTGCAGGAAATTTATTAACTCTGCAACAGGGTCATACTTGTAAGTACAAGTACTATCCTGCTATGGAGGTTTTTTTTGTGCACCAGCACACGTGTAGATGCTGATCCAGCTGGGAATGAAGGTGTTTCAGTGTGGGGTGCTGCCTGATGGCTATCCCCACACTAGAAAGCTCTCGTGCCCTAGCCAACTCATCCTCAGCACTTTAAGCCAGGTTGGAGCAGCCATGGGCTAGCAGGCTGATCCCTGGGGCCCCCTGCCAGCTAGGGCTTTTCCAATCCATCTCAGCATGCTGCAGTCCTGGCCACACATTCAAATGGTGTACCTGGGAGCAATAAACTCCGGCACGATATGTACTCGAGTTTGTTGTTCCATGCTAATAGTATGTGTAGATGTTCCCAGTCAAAGGGGCAGTAAGGTCATTTAGCTCCTGGGGTGGTGGGGGGTGGGGGCGAGGGAGGTGTGGTAGCATGCTGACCCATGTGTTCTGAGGGGAGGGAGAAGGGAAATCTTACATGTCCAAGTTGTCTGCACAGAGAAGGCAGTTGCTGCTGCTACTGTTTCCATCACTACTTCTGCTACTGTAGTTGATGCTGCTAGAGCAGCTAAAGCACTGGCAGCAGTAGCAGTAGAAGCTACCTCCCCCATGCAGAAAGCCTGAGAAGCAGCAGTGGAGATAGAGAGAATCTGGTAGCAGCAGCCCCGTTATATAGAATTCTTGGGAGCCATCCCTGTGCTGTGTTCACTCCATGCTACCCCACCACTACCCCACATATGCTACTGTGTGTAGGACTGCACCTACTAAAAAAAAAAAAAACTCCTCAGGTGTGGGGGAGCACCATTCCACTCATCCTCTATTCCCCAAATACATTGCTGGGTAAAGACTACTAGGGGGTTGATTTGGGCATCCCTTCATAGTTGGAGCCCAGGGTTGGTGCCCCACTGATGCCCCCTTTCCCCCCCAGTTATCCTACTGGACTCAGTTGGTGCACCTCCCCCACCTTACTATATGGCCATGCAGTAAAAAGACCTATATGGAGGGAGTATTCAGTTAGGATGACAGAAGCAGCTTAAGCAGAGACCTTGACACACTGGAAGTGGCTTTTTGACCATTTTGATTCTCTCATTGGTTCCTTGTTCCAACCTTCTTTCTCTGGATACTTCATCTCTGCTTCCCTCCATACCTACCTATGTTACCTGAGTCCCCATCTATTGCTTACCTTTTCTTTCCACTTCTCCTTCCGTATACCATGCAAAGAACCTTTAAAGAAACACGTGCATGGAATTAACTTGACATTTGCTACATCACTTGTATCCATGTGTGTTATACTTGCACCACCCTGGGTGTGTCTTACTTGTTTAGCTAGTAAACATCCATGAAATTATCGTGGGCCTTACTGAGCGTGCGCACGTGTGCATACACACACACACGAATGTGCACAATGCACAGTCCAGTATCTTGGATCAGAATGACTCTTACAATGAATTATCACAGCAAGTTGGACATGAGTTGCAAATATATAAGGAACCGGGTTATACCGTATTGCGACTTCAGAATGTTGGTGTCACTAGGCATAACCCTAGGTAACTCAGAGGGATGGAAGACCACGAGTGTCGAAGAAGCCCCTCTGCTCTGGGCGAGCCAGGGCCCCCCCCCTTTTCCTGAACCTTTGTAACCCTTTCCTGAACTTTTTGTAACCTCCTGTAATACTGGAAAAACAGGATGAGTAGCAGGCAGGCTGAAACTCCCTAAAACTGTTATCTGTGGAATGCAAGGACACCGCTCAGAGAGAGAAGGGAGGAGGGAAGGGGGAGGGTGGAAGGGGGTGGTGGGGGGTGGAGGCCAAGGTATAAAAATACACTGTTGCAGGGCTAGGTGCGCAGGATTTGAGACAATACAGTCTTCCTGTGCCTTTTACTTGAGCTCAAATAAACTCTGTCTACTTCTCCCCCCAGTGTGTTTATTGGCGCGATGCACACCAGGCGATGAACCCAATTGTTGCCTCCCTCGGGCACCTTGTGCCGGCAACAGTTTTTGGTGCCCAACGTGGGGCTCGAGGCTAACATTTTGCCTTGCCTGGATCCCTCCTGGGGTCGACGATTTGTGGCAACAACCGACGCCCAGCGCACACCGGTGGTTTCGTCAGGGGCCTCAGCAGAGACATGGTTTGATCGACCCCGGAGGGCACAACAGTGCAACGCACTCTAATAGTGGAGAAGCGATCGTGGGCAACAGTGTGGAACTGGTCCCTCGGACAAGGTAGGATAAGCTCAGCAGTCTGAGCATTGCCTGTTAAGACCTGGGGACACCCAGTGTCTCCCTGTAGGACCTGGGGACACCCAGTGTCTCCCTGGAGTATGGGCAGGGACAGAGTACGGTTGGCAGGGCACGGTGTACACCCTTAGAATGCATTCTAACTAATTGGAAACTGTTTAAGTCAGATCTAATGACTAAAAATAATCTTAAAAAGTTCTGTACAGTGGAATGGCCTCAATATCAACTGGAGGATCTGGAAAGGTGGCCTCCGGAAGGGTCAATTAACTATAATACAATCCTCCAATTACTCCTGTTTTGTCAGCGGATGGGTAAGTGGAATGAACATTTGTATGCAAAATTGTTTATGGCTTTATGAAATAAGACAGATATTTTGCAGAAGTGTAATTTGACTCCGACAGGATTGGTAGTTGTTAGTGTTGAGTCTCAGCATTCCCCCACAACCACTGTAATGCTAGAGTTGGCGTCCCCTTCGGCTTTAATACCTCCACCATATAAAGATCAGATGCCCCCGGTTCCAGAGATTCCTCCCTCAGTGGGATTTTACCCTTTACTTACTGAAACTGTAATAGCCCGGCCTGGGGCAGATGGGTGTGTAGCCCAGACCATGCAAGTATACACCCATGTACCTTTTAATCTGGTGGACCTGGTGGCTTTTAAAGCACAGGCTGGAGAATTTTCAACTAGCCCGAGTAAGTTTATCTCTGTCTTTGAGGGATGTTTAGCTAGTCACAAGCCTGATTGGGATGACTGTAATATCCTTATGCGAACCTTATTATCTGAAGTAGAGCGGAATCTAGTTATTTCCAAAGCAAGGGAGGAAGCACAGCAGAGGCATGAAAGGGATCCCATCAATGTTCCTGCTCCGGCAGATGTGGTTCCCCTAGCAGACCCTAGATAGGACCCTAACAACCCTGTGGATCATACCTGTCTTACCTCTTATAAAAAAAGGAAGACTTAATGGGTATGTCTGTAGCACAAAAATTGGAGACTGCAAACAGGGCGTATACCCTCAGAAAGGAAGAAGAGGAAAAGAGACAAGTTAGAATGCTAGTAGCAGAAGTAAAGGCTGGAGTCAGAGAAAGGCCACAAGAAGGTGGGAGAGGCAGGAGTATAAGGGGTCATGGGCGCGGGCGCCCTGGCCCACAAGAAAGACGCCTGGGATGGAACCAGTGTGCCTTATGCCGGTGAGAGGGACACTGGAAGAATGAATGCTCAGAGAAAGGGAGAGACTATACTCCTGTAATGGCAGCGGAAGGACAGGAGTAGGGGTGTCAGGGGAAATGGACCACCCCACCGCCAGAACCTCGAGTAAAAATGTGGGTGGGGAACTCAAAAATTGATTTTTTTGGTAGACTCCGGGGCAGCACGGACCGGTGTAAATCAACCTCTTCAACTTCCCGTAGTGGACTCTCTCACCGTGGTAAGTGCCACGGGAAAAAAGACTCAGTGCCCAGTGTATGCTCCTGCAGAATGTGCTCTGGGAGACTGGGCTCTCTCTCACAAATTGGTCTACCTTCCAGATTGCCCAACACCCCTGCTAGGATGATACCTGCTTTGTCAATTAGGTGCATCACTGCATTTTACCCAGGATGAAATAACCCACACATTGCCCCCTGAAAATGCATGGATAATGACCCTCGCGATTGAACCCTCGGCTATGAACACCCCCCTGGAGTGGAACCAGTGGAAAGACCAGGTATACCCTTTGGTATAGGCAAGGGGGGTCCCCGGAAAGGCTACACCTCAAACCCCCATTAATATCCAACTACTGCCAGGAAAAGGTCCAGTACGAATCAAGCAGTACCCAATCAAAAAGGAAGCCAGAGAGGGACTGCAGGAGACTATAGACCGTTTCCTAAAGTACAGCATACTGCGAGAGTGTCAGTCAGCCTGGAACACTCCTATCTTGCCTGTATTAAAGCCTGATGGCACATATCGACTGGTGCAGGACCTAAGGGCGGTTAACAAATGGGTTAAAACTATTCATCCCCTCGTCCCAAACCCATATACCTTGCTGGCCTCCATAGGGGGGCAGTATACTCATTTCTCAGTTCTTGATTTGAAAGACGCTTTCTTTACAATTCCAGTTGACCTCCCTCCCCCTCAGGAGATATTCTCTTTTGAATGGGAGGACAGAAAAGGGTTAAGAAACAACTTTGTTGGACAGTATTAGCCCAGGGATTTAAGAACTCTCCTACCCTTTTCAGCCAGTCCTTAGCTAAAGACTTGGAGGAGTGGAATAATGAGAGTGAAGTCCTCGTGTTACAATATGTGGATGATTTATTAATTGCTACTGTAGATTTAAACTCTTGCCTTAACGCCACTGGAAGCCTCCTGAACTTTATTGGACTTCGAGGATATCGGGTGGCTCAAAATAAAGCTCAAATTGCTCTCCCTGAAGTACGATACCTGGGATTTTACATAAGACAGGGGGAGCGCCAGCTTTCAAGTGAGCAAAAGGAGGCTATATGCCAGGTTCCCACCCCAAGCAACCGTAAGCGGCTCAGGGCGTTTCTCGGCATGGCAGGTTTTTGCAGAATATGGATCCCTGAATTTGGACTATGGGCAAAACCACTATATGATTGTGTGAAAGGGGCAGACCATGACCCCTTTTATTGGAATTCAGAAGCCGACAAGGTATTTAAAATACTAAAAGGAAACTAATGGAAGCCCCCTCCCTGGGTTTACCGGACCTTTCTAAACCTTTCCAATTGTATGTGCATGAACGAAAAGGGATGGCTCTGGGAGCGCTTACTCAATTGTTGGGGGCGTGGAAACGTCCCATTGCTTATTTCTCCAAACATAGTTTCATAGTTTCATAGTTTCATAGCTTGATCCAGTTGCCAAGGGATGGCCAGCGTGTTTACGAGCAGTTGCAGCAACTTCCCTAGTACTTGAGGAAGCTGAAAAGTTAACGCTTGGAGGAGTTGTGCAGGTGTATACCCCTCATATGGTCCAGGATCTGCTAGACGCGAAGTGGGGTCTCTGGCTCACCCAGGCTCGAGTGGCTCGGTACCAAGCTAAGCTGTTGGAGAACCCTGAAGTGACTCTGCAGCCCTGCCCCTCCCTCAACCCGGCTACTGTCTTACCTGAAACGGAAGAACAAGAGCATGATTGTTTAGACATCATAGATGCACAGTACTCCAGCCGTGCAGACCTACAGGATCAGCCACTTCTGAATGCTGATTGTGAGTGGTACACTGATGGCAGTAGCATTGTTGTAGAAGGGCAAAGGAGGGCAGGTTATGCTGTTGTGACCCTCTATGATGTTGTTGAGGCCAAGGGTTTGCCCGCCGGAACATCTGCTCAACTTGCTGAACTGGTGGCCCTGACCCGGGCGCTAGAACTGTCAAAAGGGAAATGGGTCAACATCTATACCAACTCTAGGTATGCTTTTGGAGTACTGCATGCCCATGCTGGCCTATGGAAACAAAGGGGATTGCTGACAGCCCAAGGCTCCCCAGTGAAGTATGGACCCCAAATTGTCCGACTCCTGGAAGCTGTTCAACTTCCCTCAGAAGTGGCAGTAATGCACTGTAAGGCACATCAGAAAGAGGATCAAGAAGACATAGCCGGGGTAACGCCCGGGCAGACAGAGAAGCTAAAATTGCTGCCACCCTGAGGACGCCGAGACCTGCTGACACCCACATGCATGCCCTCATTCCATCAGTGGGGGAGCTCCCGGATCCCCAGTACTCGTATGAAGAAAAAGAACTAGCCAATAAGCTTGGTCTCCAAGAAAAGGAGGGATGGCTCTGCTCCACTGACGAAAAGATCTGCTGGAGGCCTCTCTGCGATGGCCCGATGCTTTGCCCCTTGCTCTGCTTCGCATTCGTGCCCTCCCCAAGAGAAGATTAGGGCTTAGCCTCTTTGAGATTATGTTTGGAAGGGCATCCCCATGAACAGGATGCCGGTTCTAGCAGGGGAGTGGGAAATAGGATGTAATATTTTGTCACGGTATATTTGCTTTCTGTCTGCTGTTCTTTCTTCTCTCCATAGGTACACTAAAGACTTGCAGCCTCTTCCGCTGGATGCTTCAGTCCACTCATTACAGCCGGGGAATTCTGTGCTCGTTCGTACCTGGAAGGATGAGCCCCTCCAAGAGAAGTGGAAAGGACCTCACGCTGTCCTACTAGTTTCCCACACAGCGGCAAAGGTCGATGGACACAAGAACTGGATTCATCATGAGACAGATTTGGCATGATCCTTCTCCCGTCGTATGGAGTGGGCCGGTTAGCCAAGCTGTATTGTCAACTTTCTGCGTTTCTTACAAAATTTGCTAATGACACCTTAACTATTGAAAAGAGCCTTAATTCTGAGATTTACCAACTTCGGTTGTTATCCCTTCAGAATAGACAAGCACTAGATTATGTCTTAGTTTCTCAAGGTGGAGTACGTGCCTTAATCGGTAACGAATGTTGTACTTATATTCCAGAAAATTCCCAAGATATTAATAAACACATTTTGGCAGCTGAACAGGCTTTTGAGCAGTGGAAAAGTCAGGAATGTGAACCCACTGTTTTCGATTCTCTCTCGAGCTGGTTGCCTAACCTTGGAGGCCTAGGAACGGGCATCCTTCACCTCCTGGTCACTGGTGTTGTGTTGTGTTTAATTACCCTCCTCTTATTTGCATGCTGTAATGCCCTCCTGCGCAAAGTCTGTGCATCCCCCTCCCTAAGCGCTTCACTATACCCCTGCATTAAAGATCCCAATCCTCAAACACTCAATCACTTTTTATCTTCAGAATATGAGAAAACTCAGCCAAAACTTTGTTGAGTATTCTCAAAGCGGGGAGTTGTTGGTGTCACTGGGCATAACCCTAGGTAACTCAGAGGGATGGAAGACCATAAGTGTCGAAGAAGCCCCTCTGCTCTGGGCGAGCCAGGGCCCCCCCCCTTTCCTTAACCTTTGTAACCCTTTCCTGAACTTTTTGTAACCTCCTGTAATACTGGAAAAACAGGATGAGTAGCAGGCAGGCTGAAACTCCCTAAAACTGTTATCTATGGAATGCAAGGGCACCGCTCAGAGAGAGAAGGGAGGAGGGAAGGGGGAGGGTGGAAGAGGGTGGTGGGGGGTGGAGGCCAAGGTATAAAAATACACTGTTGCAGGGCTAGGTGCGCAGAACTTGAGACAATACAGTCTCCCTGCGCCTTTTACTTGAGCTCAAATAAACTCTGTCTACTTCTCCCCACAGTGTGTTTATTGGTGCGACGCACACCAGGCAACGAACCCAATTGTTGCCTCCCTCGGGCACCTTGTGCCGGCAACAAGAACATTCACTTACATCATTCTGTTAAAATGGTCTATCTTCTAAGTGATCAGTGGCCATATACCTGCTGACTACATGCTGCACAGGCAATGCCAGCATAAGCCAGGCTTCCCACATAAACCCCTGGGTTGATGGCAGGAAGTGGAAGCCAGAGGAGGCAGAGGGAGTCCAGAGTCCCCAGCTGCTGCAGCACCTGAAGCAATGAGGGCAGCAGCAGCTAGGGGGGAACCGAATGGCTGAAAATCAACCCCTTACAGGCTGGCCTGGATAACCCTGTTGATGAGGAAGACTGTGAGGAAGACTGTAACTCAGAATCATTCTTCCTTGCTTCATATGCTTAACTTATTGCTTTGCCTGTTGAGCTTTCTCCTCTCTTCCCACTCTTACATTTCCCTCCCACCCCCAAACTGTGACTTCTACAGGTGCTTCCCTGGATGTGCCACATTTTAAACAAGAACAAATTGAATGCATATAGGATTTTTAATGGGATTCTATGCAAGTAATCAGCCCTGTTTTTTAGGGGAAGGAGTGGAAGTGTTGCTCGTTCAAGACCTGTACAATATCACCTATTGTGTGAAAGTTAAGCAGGTATCTTCTGTGTTTTCCCAGGTCTTCACATGTTAAATCATTTCTTTAACATAGCTCACTGTCAGTAAACCAATAGACTCAGGTAGTCAATATATGAAAGAAATAACTTAGCTTTGCTTTCTTGCTCCCTTGTGTATGTTTTTTTAATTCAAAGAGGGAGGGTGTTGTCTTAGTAAATTTCAACATGCTTCTATTGGAATTTCTTTGTTTCCCCCTTCTAAGAAAAAAAGAATTAAGTGTTAGTAAAATTTCACTTTCATCTGTTTTCAGAGAGGTACTCATGCTAATGCGCATTTTTCTAAATGACAATAAAGCAAGATGCTTACATCCAAAGTCACATTTCAGTTACAAAATGTAATCCCATTAAGGTAACTCTACTTCGACAGCTGCAGGATTGTATTCAAAGTCATTGTAAAATAGCACATTTGTACTGTGCTTGGTTTGAAATCACATAATCTAAACAGCATAAAATTAATCAGAGTCATTTTCCCCTAAAATCCATAACATCAGTTAGATCCCATATTTATCTTGGCTGTAAGAGGATTATAAAGGTTAAAGTGTGAAAAGATAAATGTATCATTTTGCAAAAAAGTCAAAGATGTATACAGCTGATGAATTGCTAATTCTATAAGACTCCAAAGTTTTGAGAAATATCAAGTTTTCCCCTTAAATTGTATGATTTACTTCAAAAAAACCCCAAAACCTGGGCAAAATAAGATGAGTTATTAGTGGTGTATTTTCACTTAGTTCCATGGGACTACACCAGGGGTGAATATGGCTCTATGTTAACAGAATATTTCTCCAGTGTCTTTTAGGAAGTAAAAGCATAAGACAAAATGGCTTCATGCTACATTAAATTGCAGTGCATTCATCTTAAATGTTCTGACATTAAAATACGTTCTTGTGAAATACTCTCAACATTATTAGGTATATTTATTCACGTCTTTACTTTGTACGGTGCTATTTTTACAATAAAATCCTTGAAAATCCATTTTTGAGAGAGAAGTGAATTTAAACTCACTACCTTCATTCACGGTTAGTGAACAAAATATCTGCTAAAATAGTATCTGGTTTTAGTAAATGTCTTTGAATGGCCATATAGAAAGCAGACCTCACCTTCTGTCTAGGTGAGGTCTATTGCATTGTGTAGTAGTATCTTGAAAAGAAATGTTCCCACTGCAGGAACATTATAGGGTTTTCAAAACAAAATATGTTCCTATGGAGTCTGGGAGTCCTGGTTTTGTGGTACCCACTGTGCCTCTGAAAACAGGGAGCTGACTAGAAACCAGACATATTTCTATTGGAAAAATAACTTGGTTTCCATGAAAACTTTTATTAAATCAGTGTGTTCCACAGCATGCTTATGCCATTTTCCATTTTTGACAGAAAATTGCCAACCAGTTCTAGTGAGGAGCTACTTTGCATTAGTAGACATTAAAAATAGGAAATCTGGTAGGAATTTTCCTTGCTTTATTTTTAGGGCAGGGATGTCCAACTTCTAGGGAGCGGGGAGTCACATGCTATGTTGATTCCTCATGCTCAGTTGCATGGGAATCCGAGACACCCCCACATAGCAGGCTCCCCAGGCCCTGTGGGTAGAGGAAGTGGGAAGTGGAGGAAAGAGGGGGAGCCCAGAGATCCCAGTGACAGTAGCAGCCAGAGAAGTGGAGGGGGAGCAATGCCATGGCAGGAGCCTGCTGGCCACATGCAGCCTAAAAGGCTGCAAGTTGGATAGCCCTTTGGGATAAGTCAAAGGAACATGGAAACACCTTTACCTAGTGAGATCATTCCTACAATAGTCAACTATACTTTAAAGGATTTGGGTGCTTTTACAAAGTAATTCTTTTTTTCCATTCATTAAGTCTTGCCTCCTTTTTTCTTGTATATAGAGAAAGGACAGTACAGTGGAGTTGCATCTTACACGGGGGGTTGGGTTCTAGAGTCAGCACGTAAGGCGAAAACTGAGTATTGTCAAAATTACCCTTGAAAAATCAGCTGGCCTGCACCAAACTCCCACCAGGCTAGCGTGCACAGCTTCCCAGCAGGGCTGCTCCCGATGTAGCTGCTTGGCCCCGTGCACAGTGCTGCGGGGGGCAGCTGCAGGCTGCACGCACGCTAGGTCCCAGGAGCTGGCTGGAGGTGGAGTGGAGCCAGGGGGCTCCCTCCACCATGCAGCTGCTCCCGCTCAGGGCAGCCTGCACCAAACTTCCACCCAGCCAGTGTGCACAGCTTCCCAGCAGGGCTGCTGGCCCCATGCACAGCACTAGGAGGGGGCAGCTGCAGGCTGAATCCAAACTGGCACTTCAGGGCATATGCGTATGATGAATTTGCATATGATGCGACTCCACTGTCCTCAAGTTATAGAGACGGAGTATACTCAATGGAAAATGCTCTGAGAGGAAACCTTCTAATAGCCTTTGATGTAAAACCAGCCTACTATATATCACTTGCAAAGGATGAATTAGAGGTTTTAGGTTCCCCTGTGCTAAATTGGGTGATATGTTGTTTCTCTGGTGTCTTGTACCTTTATGACACCTCACTCTGCAAAAGAAATATCAGCCAGATCTAGCATTCGAAGGAATAAGGAGGCTTTAGGACTGTGGCCCACTTCAGATGGAAGTCTCCACACTGTGGGAAATCTGATAGGAAGGCACAATACCTTGACCCAGATATTATTCTTCAGAAATCCTATCGCTTCAGGGCACAATGAAGGACTGTCCCTGACCCTAACTTCAGAAGTTCAGATAGCGCTGGGCAATAGGAACAAATTTAATGACTACTGCTGAATAGGACCTTAATTCTTAATACTTACTTAATTTTCACGGAATTGAAACTGGCCAAGGCTCCACTCTTGTTCTTGTTGACTGAATAAAAAAAAATCTTCCACTTTATAAGAACAGGTCAAGTTTGAATTTGACTCTGGATACAGCATTCAGCCCTTTGTTGACTACAGAGCAACAGCATTGATTAACAGAGAGGTATATTATGGACAGTTGACTCAAGATTTTTGAACTAGGTTAAATTAATGTCAATTAGGTGTAGTCCAATGAAGACTGACCTTATTATACAGGCAGATATGTATGGTAGTTGCCAGGTCTCCAAGGATGCGGACTAAATTGTGCCGTCAATCATCAGTACATGCTTCAGATGGAAAGAAAGCCGTGCCCTTTTCTGATTAATCTTGGAAAAAAGGGTTGGGATTGGTAGAGACTGTGGAAAGATTTAAAAAATGGTGAACATGCTGAGGTATTACTTCCAATACAAAACTTCATTAGAATCAACAGAAAAGTGCAATAGTTCTTTAGTTGCTGTAAACTTCATACCAAGTGTAAGTGGGCCTCCATAAAAGCTTAATGGAGGTGTTAAGCTAAAGAATACCTATAGTGCACCAATATGCACAGAGTTTTATTTAAAGGAAGTCATGCAAGACATAGAATGTATTTATAACAAAATTGTACTTGTGTTTTAAAAATGTCATTGCCATAGCTCTTCTTTTTGCTTGTAAACACATTTTAGTTCTGTTCAATATATTTTAAGAAATACTATCTTTTAATCCTCTGGTTACATTATGAAGAAAAGAATATTTAGATGTAATAAATCACTGGTTCCACTTTTTTTTTGGTGTTTGCAGGTGATGTGTGAAATAAAAGTAAAACATGACTTTTAACAGGGAGGGTGTACCTAAAGTGATGAACATAGAAAATCTATGTGTTTGCAAACAAGATGTAAAATCAATTTTCCAAAAGTAATGTCAGGAGAAATACATTTGTTGTATTAATATCTTCTAAATATAACTGTCTGCATGTAACTGGACTTTGAACTCTTTGAGGTTTTTCTATTCCAACCACTATAATAAAAAGAAAACTTAGCATTAAAAGTAGGATGAACACCTAACATTTTATAATTGTTCAGAATTTTCATATTAATTTATGGGTCTCTTGAACTGCTTTTGGATCCTTTTCTCATAGAGTAGCTCACAAGATCAGGGTCACCAGCATTGATGGAGTTACTGGAACTATTCCTTCCTAATTAATACCACACAGTTACTAAATCTATTGTTAGCCAACAGAGATATTGTTTTGTATCCTATCTCCTTTTATCACTATTTTTCCTCTGCTACTTCTGTGATAGTCAGGCTGCCCACCATATGAGGGTACATACAGAAGTTGCATTTAGATTGACTTAACTAGGATTACAGCCATCTAAATGCCTAATTATAAAGCTGCTCAGGGAGGTTAAATTGGGCAAAAAATGGGGAGCCCAATCTAAGTTAATTCACTTTAGGGAAAGAGACAGGGAATAGGCTAGCCCAATCTCGTGAACACCTATATTTGTTTGGAGTGCAGCCCTAACTCCCTTCCCTTGGACCCACTGACTCCCCCACAGACCCACCAGTCCCTCCCTCTCCCTGACCCTGCCCATTCCACCCCTCACCTCCAGTTGCATACTTCAGTTACCCCATACACTTCTGGGACCAGTGAATGCCTGTACGTGACTCTCCCAGTCTATTTTTAAGTGGCTTAAACCGAGCTGCATGAATGTAGACCAATTGCAGCAAATGAGTATATACAGTCTCAGATAACAACCCCCGGAAAAACTGCAGGGAGTACCAGATTCACCTCATAACATTTTTTTCCCATTCAAAAGAGAGACCCCTTTGATGTTGCAGGTATTAAAATAAATTTCATTCCCCTTCATAACAAGTCTGAAAATGTTGTATAAGAAAATGTTACAATTTGAATATATTACATCACTTAAAAAAACACTGGCTTACTCAGAGATTGGTCTTTTTATATTTTCGGTGATAATACTTGGTCTGTTGTAATCATTTGTCATGCAGAAGAATGAGAGAGTTCTGCATATTTTTTTTTTTATAAATATCATCTGCTCCTCATTTTACTAGTGTGATATTATCATGCCTGAATGCATAAAGTTAAATCATAGGAGGCTGACACAGGCGAGGTGCTAACATAAGTAATGCCAAGTGAGCTAGGGAGAATGTTGGGAAGCTATTAAATGCAAATAAACCCCAACTCATGCCCACTAGTGTGGCAAAAATTATTTTTCCAGGCAGAATCAAGGATCAAATGCTATATTAGACCCTTAATGATGCTGGCATATTGAAGAAAGGAGAAGGGTGAATGGATGTTCAACATGCTGACAGAGACCCATAGAAGGAGAGGAAGTGTGCTGCAGAAGAGAGTCTGTCTCTCCCAGCCAACGATAGAGCTAACTTGCCTAAAAAAAATCAGGCAGTCTCTCGAGTCAAGGATGATTGTCTTCCCTGATTGCCTTATTTGGGGATCCAAAGATGGGTGCTAAGGCCAGTCTAGTCTGACAGGTTCTATTGCAACTCAGGCACGTTTCTGTGAGGAGTGGGTGGCTCTGGAGTCTTGGTTTGGTCCATTTTGATGAAAGATGCCTGTGCGTGATTTATTTTACCATGGTGAGGCTGCTGCACATCAACTTCCACATGGTTCTTAACAGAACGGGACTGTGATCCAATGGCAAGGAGGCCAAGATAATTGGAGATCTTATTTCGCTGCAGTCTTCATCTACCTTTCCAGCCATTATGATTCTAACGTCTTCTAGCAATTGCTCCACCATTGAGAACTTGTAGACCCATGGCTGGGGGCTAGGCAGGCTTATTATAGTGGCAACCTATACTTCCCATGTCACAGCACCATCAGAGGATATATGTGGCTTTTCAGGAGGGAGAGTATTGTCATCTCTGCCTCACCACATCTTGGTGGTACTGTTGCTTCTTGGTCTGCAACTGTTTATTTGTCAGAGTTACCCCTGCTTCCCTGAAAGTCATTCCAGTGTCCACCACCTGTGGATGTGCTGAATAGCAGCCCAGCTCTGCCACAAGGAACTGAGGAAGGCTGGCAAGGAAAGATAATATTGTAGATAACGGGAAGTACAGGTGTAGGCTTTTATTGTCTTAACTTTTTACTCTGTCTGTTATGCAAATTTATTTAAGTGCATAACACTCTAATTTCCAGAAGTTGTTTCTGAGTCTGTTTAACCAGCTCATTGGTTCTAAGCTTCTGGCATAAAAGGACCTGCAGGTAACTGAGTGTTAGTAGGGTCTGCCATGCTAACATGTCTCAGAATGGAGGTTTTGTAGCCTAGTGATACAATCTCAGAATAGCTGAACCTTTGTGAGAAAATAAGCATGCTAGGCCTGTCACCCAAGGGTCAACTCAAAAGGAAAGAAAGGGATTGAAAATATACCTTACCCTGTGAACATAAACTTTATATACTTCCATTTTCAAAGCCTAGGCATATAAAGTAAGTGAAGACAAAGCAGAAATGTGAAAATGTGTCTCATTGTTTGACTTTGCTGTTGCATGTTGTTTCTTCTGGATTTTTTTAAGTTATTTGCTTCTTAACTGTCCAAAAGTATGTGCATGCTCTTGTTCTCTCTCTGGTTAGGGCAATGTGGAAGATATGACCTGGGAGACAAGCTCAGAGTCACTTTAATGAAAGAGGATAAGAAAGTTGACCTTAATTTGCAACAATAGGGACTGATTAAATTCCTTTTATTTGCAAGACCTCCTGTATTGTTGGAGAACGGAAACTTTATGACGTTGCTTACTGCCTATCTCTGTTCTTTAAGTACTGAAAACTCATTGGAAATGCATAATCCTATTTCCTCTAAGCTTGAAAAGTTTGGTGTGCTTTTGTTTTCTCCTTAAAGAGTTTTTACTCATTTTTTGTGTTTTCTTAGCTTGGGGAAATAATCTTTTTTGATGTTAAAGGATTTAAAAAGTGCTTTTAAAGAGAAAAAAATCTTACAATAAATGAGGTTTTATGTTGAAAGGCAAAATAATATGGAAAAAAGCATTGATCTAATTTTTAAAAATACATTTTCAGACATTTTGTTGTAGTGTCTGTACCTACCAGGAGACAGATCAAAATATGCTGTAAATTATTTTAGAAATTTTAAGCAAACCAGGTGTGTCTTTATAACAGAAAAAGTAAGCAAAGGAAGCTTGGTGTACACAGATCTTGGCAAAATAGGATGAACAGAATAAAAAGAAGCACAAAAGACAAGTAATTCCAGATCAGACAAACTACCATCACAACAAAAATACAAGTTTTTGTGATTTGCCTGGAACAGGTTTTTTTTTCCACAACTGCACCTACCTCTTTTCAAAGCAGCATTACACAACATGTTTAAAAATCGTCTCCGAGGTAAATACCGTTTGCACCATGGAACACATGTATTTAGCTATGTGAGTCCCATCAACTTTAATAAGAGCGTTAGGGCTAAATTCCCACATGCTACTTGGAAAATTTACCCCACATGATAATTTCACTAAAACCAAATGTATTCAGGTTGTCTTATGAGAAAAAGAACTACACACCAAGGAATTCAGCAAACAAAATAATTGGAACGCTAATTTGCTTCTTTCCTTGAATGGATAAATTGCATCCTATTTACACATGCTTTCAGTTACTAGACACTCACTTTTCACTACTTTTTCTTTCTGAATTATTTAGCATTTATCTTGAAATATCAAAAATTCACTTTCAAATCACTGATTATGAAATTAAAATGATTTAAGGAAGTTTTCTAGTTAAATTTATTTCTTCTTAGAGCTCCATGGGGAAAAGCAAAAATAAAACAAATGTTTTCATTCTGTTTCAGTAGGAAGAAACAGGTTAATCCAAAAACAAAAGCCTTAAGGTCTGATACTATAAGACGCTGAATGCCTGAATCTTCCACTGACTTCCCTCAGTGAAGTCAATGGGATTTCTTATTTAAACTGTGATAGACATCTCCAAATAAAGAGGAAAACATAGCCTGTGTCCAAAAGAGCTGTGAGAACTCACAACTGCAGGAGGTAGTCGCCACCTAAGAGCATCAAGTCTTTAGGCTAACAGACCTGCCACTGGATATTTGTATATAACTACCATTGAGTTGTTCAGAGCTATTCAGGAGAGAAATTTTCTTACAGTGTGACAAGGTTAAAGAATTGTTATATTTACTGTAAAAATACCAAAAAGTTTTATCAAGTTTTATCACCCTTCTACTTTTTCTTCCAAACCCATCTCTATAATGAAAAAATATAAAAGGTAATCTGTAGGAAAACAGAAGGTTGCATTCTTCAGATTTTATGTTACCCAATCCAGTATAGGATTATATACTTCTTATTATAACTCACCTCCTATCATGTGAGAAATACAGATTTTAAATCTAGATGCAGGAGTAGCAGTGGACATACTCTTCCTGGACTTTCGGAAGGCCTTCGACACTGTCTCTCACCCCGTTCT
Source organism: Crocodylus siamensis (assembly GCF_052110815.1). Lineage (NCBI taxonomy): Eukaryota > Metazoa > Chordata > Crocodylia > Crocodylidae > Crocodylus > Crocodylus siamensis. Next base: position 84,487,320 of record NC_143395.1, on the reverse strand, counting down.
CATTCAGAAACTGGGGGACTGTGGTGTCAACACCCACATAGTCAAATGGGTCACCAACTGGCTGGAGGGCTGCACCCAGAGAGTGGTGGTGGATGGGTCATTTTTGACTTGGAGGGATGTGGGCAGTGGGGTCCCCCAGGGCTTGGTCCTCAGCCCGCACTGTTCAACATCTTCATCAGTGACTTGGACGAGGGGGTAAATAGCACCCTGTTCAAATTTGCAGATGACACTACGATGTGGTGGGATGTGGGCAGGCTAGAAAGAAGGAATAGGCTGCAATCAGACCTAGACAGGTTACGGGGTGGGCAGATGAAAATAGGATGGGATTCAACACTGACAAGTGCAGGTGATGCACGTGGGGAGGAACAACCGGCACCATACCGACAGGCTGGGAAACTCTCTTCTTGTCAGTACAGAGGCAGAAAAGGATCTTGGAGTCATCATAGATGCCAAAATGAAAATGGGCTGGCAGTGTGGGGATGCAGTCAGGAAGGCCAACCACACCTTTTCATGCATCCATAGATACATCTCAAGCAGGTCCAAGGAGGTGATCCTTCCCCTCTATGCAACACTGGTCAGGCCACAGCTGGAGTACTGCTTCCAGTTCTGGGCGCCGCACTGTTACCTGTCAGCTCCATGTTCTGGGGGAACCCTGACACAGGACACAGCCTGTCTGACTCACAAAGAATCGCCCCCCCCACCTAAACAGGAACTGATTAAGATGCAGCGAGAGACACACCTGAAATCCTCCAGATGAGGGTGACATAAGTGAAACAACTGCCCTATGTCTCATTTGCATCAGAGATGGGAACAGATGACCATTCATTTACATGAAAGATGGAGAACAGAAAGCCTGAAGCAGAGACTGCAGTGAATTCTGGGATCAGCGAAGGAGGGAAGCACTGCATGATGGGGAAGCTGTGTTCCAAATGCTCATCAACCCTCACATCCAGCTCAGCATTTATCAGACCAGTTCTAATCTGGCTTTACAAAGGACTTTTCCTCCCCCCCCCCCCCCCACACCTCTAAGCAAGAGTAAGTTTACTAGGCATCTCGGGCCGTACATTCCCCGGTCCCACTATGGGAGGCCTATGTAAACTTAATTGGCTACAACTCGGTTGCCGGGTTAGGGAATGCTGAGGGAATAGATCAAGTCAGAGGGGGTATGGGCAACATTTGAACAATGGTACAGGGTTCATCACAGCGTCCAGCCCACTGGAGCCCTGACCACAAGTGTTGTCATACTTTTCCCGAGACGACTGGCGGAAGTCCTGTCCACAACAGGTTATGAACACTCCAATAATTGCCTTAAGTCTGTTAAAAGACTATAGTAAGATCTGGAAAAGTCATGCTAAGCTGAGGCTTGTTCACAGCAAGTAAAAATCCAAAACCCTGATGCTGCAATCTATTGTTTCTGAAGACCCCAGGAGATATCCCATCAAGTATATCTGCTATCCATAGGAATGTCAAGCTGGCTCCCAAGTAGGTGTTTCCTGAGTATCAATCAAGTTCCTGAGATGTTCCAATCAGATAACCCCTTGTCAATAGAAAAGACAATTTGATTTACACTATTGAGAATGCTTGAAAGAAACTGAACTGGGGGTATAAAAATCTGTAAAAGAAGCAGCAGTGTGCTGACACCACCCACTTTCTTCTGGAGAGGCTGCAGAAGGAAGATCATCTCCCTTCAAGGATCGTGCTGAGAACTTTGACCTGTCATCTCTGCAACCCAAGTGCGTTGGACTGGTGAGATCCCAGCTCTCTCTCTCTTTTCTCTTCTCTCTCTCTAAGCATAGATTTCTGAACTTGAACTTTATTAATTACGCTTGAGCTAAGTTTCCCCAAATACTTAGTGAAACCAGGGTATACTGTGACTGTTTGTGTTTGTTTTTCCTTTGCATGTCTATTACTACTAGTGTCAATATATATTTCATCTACTTAGCAATAAATAACTTTTATAGTCAAACTGGTGGTAACTGGGTACATTTTGCCTTCTTTACTTCTCTTTTCCCCACTTGCTCTGCAGCAACGCCCCTCTTACCTAAGCTAAAGATCCCTGTGAAGCCCAGAAATACTGTGGGGTCTGCTCATCAAGAGACTAAAAGATTGGGACGTGCTGAGTTTGAAACACATAAGGGGATCAGCTTGTACAGGCTGATTGACCCAGTTTGGCTCAGACATGCCCTAATGAACTGAATGCTGGCCCATGAGGATGTCATCTGGACACCCAGCCAGATTCAGAGGTATTCTGTTTAACTGTGTGCTTGTGTCTGACTGTAGTTATTGTTGCTCTGATGAACCGATTCTTGGCATATGAGGGTGTCAGCCTGTCCATGCTGATCAACCCGGCCAGGTCAGGGTCTGTCACGTTAATCTGTGTGTTTGTGTGTATGACTGATTTGGGGACTAGAGGAACCCAGTCCCACTGAACTGAGTCCTGCAAGATAGCTCCATTGGGGGTGAGGGCTTGCAGAAGGGAGAGATACAGCTCCATATAGAAACACAAGTAACACAAGCAGCACATTGATAGAATTACCAAGACCCTAGCCCTAATAAATGAGCACACCCCAAAGTAGCGGGCAAATCTGGTAACAGCACTTCAAGAGTGATGTGGACAACATGGAGAGGGTCCAGAGGAGGGCCACTCTCATGATCAGGGAGCAACAGGGTAGGCCCTACGAGGAGAGGCTACAGGACCTGAACCTGTTCAGCCTCCACAAGAGAAGGCTGTGGGGGGATCTAGTGGCCTGTTACAAACTAGTCAGAGGGGACTAGCAGGCATTGGGAAAGTTCCTGTTCCCTTGAGCACTACCAGGAGTGACCAGGAATAACGGTCACAAGCTGGCAGAGAGTAGATTTAGGCTAGATATCAGTAACACGCTACTTCACGGTCAGGGCGGCTAGGATCTGGAACCAACTTCCAAGAGAAGTGGTGCTGGCTCCTACCCTGAGGGTCTTTAAGAGGAGGCTGGATGTACACCTTGCTTCGGTCGTTTGACCCCAGTACTCTTTCCTGCCATGGCAGGGGGTTGGACTCAATGGTCTGCTCAGGCCCCTTCCAACCCTAGAAATTATGAAACTATGAAACTATAAATGACTTGGTTACTTCTTTCTGTTTCTCTTTATCAATAAGTACAAGAAAGGCAAGAAGAGTCAATTATGTTACAGTGCATCTTAACTAATATTTGGCGTAAAATATATATGTTATAGGCCAGAGGCCAATAGTAATTTACCGAGTTAAATGATGCCTGAATTCAGAAGATTTCCTACTGAGACATACCATCAGATGAATTCACTAGTTATTCAAAAGCAGTATGAATTTCTCTGTTTCATATACAAATAATGTTTGGGATAGGATGGTTTTGTAGAGGAAGCTATCAAGAACCCGGTATAAGGTGAAAGTTAGGTTAGGTTTTGTTTTTGAGTCAAGCGATGGAGCCCAACCTAGGAAATCAGGATTTTAGATAATAAATAAGGCCTGCCCATATACCACATTGGTATCTGGGATGAGGAGGAACAATCTTGTTTCTCTTAGTGTGGCTGGCTTGGCTCCCCACTCTTAGGCCACAGACATTTCTAGTGCTAAAAATTTATGTGAATGTTAAACACTAGAAAAGTAGCTTGGGGACATATATGCGTTCCAGCCCGCTGGCTAGAGAACTACGCAGATGAACTCTCCAACCAGGGGGCACTAAAGGACTGCTCCATGAATCAACCCAGCCCTTAGGGGAGCTCACTGATTGACAGACTTCCCTCTTCCCTGCTGGGGAAGAGGGCAAGCTGTCAATAGGCACTTGACAGCTGTTGAAAAGCAAAAGCTGTCATGGATAGCCCCTCACCCTATTGGGGTGAGAGAAGCCAGGAGAACTGCTTTCCTCACCATGTTGTATGAGCTTACACATTACAATTAGACCATGGTAAAGCACTTAAAATTAAATGATCACATATTCAGGCTTATTAACTAATGCTATGTGCCCTCTAGCCATCTTAACTTTATGCCTTTTCAGGTGAGATTTATCTTTGAACTGTGCTACCTAGCTTGAGTTAAATTAACTTTTTAGTGCTCACCTGACATAAAACCACCGATTTGACATTTTCCACTATTCCAGGAGGCATTTCTCCCATGTGGACTAGCTGTTACCAAGGACTTTATGGCTTTGGACTGGCAGCTAGGAACTGCTGGACAACAGCTGGGTGAGGATCAGGTGACTGGGGAAGGAAGGAAAAGGAGAGAAGGCAGACAGAAGAGCCAGGGGTAGAAGGGTATGGGGAAGGAGTGAGGGGAGTCAGATTGGAGGGGGGAAATGGGGGGAGATAGGGGGAAGGTAAAAGTGGGTGCATGGGGAGCTGCCAGGCTGCTGCCATCTCAGCCCCCCAAATCCCTCCCTAAACCCGCATATCTCTCTCCTGCCACTCCCTCCTTCCTGCCATGATCCCCTCTACCCACAGATTCATAGATTCATACATTAATAGACATTAGGGCTGGAAGGGACCTCAGAAGATCTTCAAGTCCAGCCCCCTGCCCTAGGGGCAGAAAGTCAGCAGGGATCATAGGATCCCGGCAAGATAAACGTCCGAATGTCTCTTGAAGGTGTTCATTGTAGGTGTTTGAACCACCTCCAGCAACAGTCTATTCCAAACCTTGGGGGCTCTGACAGTAAAGAAGTTTTTCCTTATGTCCAGCCTGAAACAGTCATGGAGGAGTTTGTGATTGTTCAATCTTGTCCTCTCTTGGGGTGCTCTGGTGAGCAGGTGTTCTCCCAGATCCTAGTGAGGACCCCTGATAAACTTATAGGTGGCCACCAGGTCACCTCTGAGCCTGCATTTTTCCAGGATGAAGAATCCCATGGCTCTCAGCTTCTCATCATAAGGTCTGTTTTCCTGTCCTGCTACTCCAGTTAGCTTGAGAGCAGTAGAGGTGCTGGTGGGAGAATTCCCCCAATACTGTCTGCTCCTGGGGCTGCTACAGACCACGTCACCCCTGCATGCCCAGATTTAGGCCCTAGCAGGCCCTTCAGCTAAAGGAGAGGATGGGGATGGGGATGGGGATGGGGATGGGGATGGGGATGGGGGCAAAGGGCTGCCAGGCACCTCTGTGGCTCAGTGGGAGGTGAGTCTGGATTCATGGGGGTGGCATGGGCTGCAGGGAGCCTGGGAGTAGGAAGAGGAGAAACCTCTTCCACTACTGCCACCATCACTGCTCTTGGACTGACCGGAGTGGTAAGGCATGATATAGGGGTGGAGAGTCAATTGGGGAGGTAGGGGGGTGATCTGGCAAGGTAGGGGGGTGATCTGACAGCTGATGGGGAGAAGTGGGGTGATTTGGGGGACAGAAAGTGGCATGGGAGGGCTTTCCCTTCCTTCTCGCAGGCCTATACTGTGGTGAGAGTCAGGGATTAGGGCAGGCATGGAGCAGACTTGTAGCCCCTAGTCACACTCCTACTCACCAGCCCTCTAGCAGCAGGCCTGAGCAGTGCACATTAAAGAGGGTGTTAACCCTGAACATATGACTGATCACTTGCACTAGTTAACCTTAACACAAACTAGCAATCCTTAGAATTAAAACTTGCAAACTTGAATTCATAGATTTCATAGATTTCATAGACATTAGGGCTGGAAGGGACCTCGGGAGATCATCGAGTCCAGTGTAATCTCATCTTCTTACTCCCTCCCCCTTGCACCAACCAGGGTCACTCTGCAGGATCCAGAGAGGTACACAAAGAGAGGACAATTTCCTGATTGGCAGGATGTGTTTGTGTGTGTGGGGGGGAGGGGGGCATTTTCCTGAGGGTTGAACTCTCCTGGGGCTCTGGGAGGGCTCTAGCCCTGTATTTATTTACTTTCCACTCCATACACTCTTACACAATGCTTTGGAGGGATGCATGGAGTGGAGGACATTCTTTCTCAGTAGAAAACATCCCAAAGCCCTGAGGGAATGTCCCCTAATCCATGTATGTCTCCCGGTTACTTCAGAAGAGTGCATGGGACAAAAGGCAAATACAATATGCCCAGGGTGGTGGTCTTCCACAGGAGAGTCCCAGGTACAGGAAAATGTCATGTCCCTGTATTCTTACAATCAGGAGAATATTCCCCACAGCAGGAATAGTCTCAGAGCTCTGAGAGGGTTCCAGCCACTAGAGAATGCTCACCACTCTATGAACCTGCCTGGGTCACAAGTAACAGGTGCATAGGGTGAGAAGTACAGGACATTCAGGGGTACCCAACCCACAGTGGAATGTGTCCATCTGTGGGAAATGCCCCCTACCCATGCATGGATTAGTTTGTGGACTAAGCAAAGGCAGAGTTTAATGCCTGGGGCTGGTTTCAGGCTGGGGCAATGCCCTGCTCCTTCCATGGACCTGGGTGACCTCACAGCTTCTTGATAGCTTGCCTCTGGGCTCTTCCTTCCAGGGCTCTCTTTTCCTCCATCTCCCTTGGAGGGAGACAGGGACAGCAGAAGACTGTGAAATTGTAGGTGTCTTCAACACTCAAGAGAAGCCTACAACTGTTAAAGTGAATACAGGAAGGGAGAGAGATTCCAGGTTGAAAGAAGGAAAACTTTTTGCAGGAGAAGCAGTTCTTTTCTGCAAAAAAAAATCCAAATAAAAACCCCTGAATGACTATACTTTCCCTTTTTGTACAGGGAAAAAGTATTTTTGCCTGGCACAAGTATAACAGCTGCTTTGAGTCTCTGTGCTTCCTAAGTATATTATTCTTTGACTTTGAAGAAGGTCATGAGGTCTAATGTCACACCAAATAGATAACATTCCAACAGTTTGGTAAGTGTATAGTTTCAGGAAATACTAAGTTTCTTGTTGGCCTCATAGTTTCCGCTGCATTTTAACTGGGCTGGAGTGTAATTGATTGTTAGTGTAATATACTGAGAGCTCAGGCAGTCTGGGTGTTATATAGCTTGGCTTGGGCAGTAATGCATAAATTACTGGCAGAGAGAAAAAAATGTTTGTGCCTGGATGGATCAGCTGAACATTTGTGTAAGTGCTGGAGAGTATTGGCCTGAATGTGTTCCCTTGTGCTAAGGTGCTAAGCCAATTTTCTGTATGGTACTGTGTTTTAGCATATTTAAATACAAAACCATTTGTTCATTAATACTACTGTATCTGTTGTACAAGGAGGTAATTCTTTCATTATGTCATATATTTGGGTGAGAAACCACCTGTGAAGGTTCAGTGTCCTTTATGCAACCAGCAGGTCAACAGACATCATGACAGTCACCCAGCACTGTTCAAAGCCAATATTTTTAATTATCTTTCATATACATTGCTGAATAGGCATTAGGCAACTTGAGTACCAGTCCCTTGTTTTTAGTTTGAAATATTTAAATTGCTCAGTGACTGTTGTCTATACTAGTGTTTCTGTCATTTCTGAGGGTACTAATTCCATAGTTAATTGGTCCCCCTAAATTATTAGTCTCCTAATCATTTTGCCTTTTAACTTATGTATTTGATTACTTGCTCAGTACCCTTCCATTTTCTAGGAGTTCATATGTGGCCTTGTCTTTAGTAATGTTATACCCACTGGCAGTGGGTGAGACAGGAAATTGAAGAGACCATCCTGGGGATCATGCAAGATGTCCACAAACTCATGTTCTCCCTGATGGCCCACTGGCAGACAATTAATTCTGTCAACACCTTCCTCATCCTCCATGGCTTACTCATTCCAAGAGGCTAAACAGTCCCCAAGCTCCTCTCAAAAGAGTGGACAGTGAAATTAAGTGGCTCTAGCAAGATTCTGCACAACCCTTACCAACAAGGGGATGCCATTGTTCCCTGCACAGGATACCCCTGCAACACTGCATTAGTCAATCATTCTTTCTGCTTCCTGTCCTGCCCCACTAAACTGTTTAGTAGCATTACTGCTTGTTCCCTGAAAGAAACTACCAAGAAGGGGATTGCAAAACTGCCATCCAACAATGACCTGGCCTGAGTATGTCACTGGAGTGTGACTTTGGGTGAAATAATAGGGACTTTGCTTCACTCTGGAGCTGAACCCATAATACCATATAGTGCCTTGAGAAGTATATTGACTGCTGCCAGCCACGGTGAGAGGAGCATCAGGAGCTGGGGGGGTCTCTGCTCCCAGCCCCACCTGCCAATGAAATCACCATTACCTCTGGAGCTAGGAGCAGGCTCCTTCCTGAAGGAGGCCACATGGGCCAAGTATAGCAGTAATTTAAGGCAAAAACCTGACCAGGGTAAAGTCTTCAAAGTCACCTCTAAATGGGAAACTAGCAACAATTTTGTGCCTCACAGGAAGTTCATTTGCTTTGCAGATTGACATTTCATTCTTGGGTCCCATCTCAACTGCTTTCCACTCCATGGCACCATCCGAGATGGCCACAGAGACAAGAGGTGCTGGGACTGTGACTATGAAAGTGAGACCTTGTTTCAAATCCTGTGTGGCTGCAAATCCCATATGAGAGCATGGCAACTCTGCTACAATACTGTACAAGAGTTGCTGGTGAAGACCATCTGTTGGTTGTGACATTAACAGTGAAATGCATTATCTCAGTCTGTGACAGCCAGTTGCATCTGGACATAGGTGTAATGTTTGGGGACAGATCTTGATTTTGACATAACCATACCCTTCAAGATTCAGTGGCACACTATCATGAAAGCCAGGGAGCAAAATCTGTGCAAGTACAGGCCACTGGCTGATTCTTTGAAAGAGTAAAAGTATAAAATGATGGTGCAAGCACTAATAATTTGTGCACTTTGTGCATGGGACTCAAGCAATGAGAGCATCCTAAAAGCCTCCAGAGTACCCTGCTACTAATCAAAACTGATGAAGCACCTCATGTTAATCAACGCCTGATGGTCAAGGGACATCTGCATCTGTTGCCCTGTGGGGGCAGGCCAACTCTCAGGATGTCAATATTGTGCTGTTAGACAGGAGGGTGTGACACAATTGCACATATACAAACATACAAATCAATGAATTGCATACGCACACACACAGTTCAGGCACATACATATCCAAACCAGTCTAGTGACATGCATACCTATCACCAGTTCAAGTACATACACCCCAAAAGTTAGACACAGATCACTAATTCGTATATTATGCACACAATGACATATATACACAAGCTTACCAGTTCACACATACAACCCACCTACACATACACACAGGTAAGTTCCTAACTTGGATGGTACAGTGTGTGCGTGCGTGCTTGGGGTACCTGGGGGAAGGTTCAGGTGAGAGAGAGAGTTGAAGTGTAGCAAGTGAAAGTTGCCAGAACCAGGATTAGACTACAGAGAAGCTGGCTGAGGAACTGAGGTTTAGGGTTTACTTAAGGTAGACTGGGGCTGGAAACTGAGGCAGACAGCTGAGATATTGGGGCGGGGGGCAGATAAGTGGTGGCAAGGAAGAGACAGCCAGGAAAGAAACTGAGGCAGAAACCTGGTTGCTCAGGGGAAAAGGAAAAGGCAGTGGGGATAAGACAGTGGCAAAGAAAAAGCAGGGTTGGAGGCAGAGAGGAGCTCAGGACAGGTGTTGCAGGTGGCAGTGAGCCAGAAGCAGGAGAGGGAGAAATGAGACAGAAGTTAGAGGAGCAGAGATTAGAGCAGGGCCAAACCATAGTAAAGCAAAACCCAACTTAGGGGTCCAAATGACAGTTTCATTACACAGACAACACACTACACAGCCCCATGAGGTTATTGGTTCACACATGCGTGTGCGCGCACACACACACACACACACTGGCAGGAGGAGAAAGAGACTCAGTGGAAGGGTTGTAGTCCAGGTAGGGAAGAGAAGCAGAGTCCAAGTCCTTGGATGAAGATGGGATGGGGGGGTGATAGTTACATATCCAGGCTGGAGAGGGGTCCTTGTCCAGTAGATGTTGTCCAGAGGGGGGTTGCCGGCAGGGCCTCTGGATGTATAGGTGGTGTGGCATGGTGCTGGTCCAGCCCCCTGGGTTTGTCTTCACTGCCCCTTTTTATAGGGGCAGACCTTGTGTGACCCTAGTGACAAGAGGCATGCCCAGGCAAGGGTCAGCCCCTGGCATACTGAACACGTGTGCTCCATGCAGCAATGTGCAGTTTTGAGTGTCTGTAATGGTGGGGTACAATGGTAGAGTTGCTGGTTCTGCAGGGTCTTTTGTCTTTCAAATGCTGGGTTGTCTCTGTTCTTGGGTGAAGTCTGTGGTTCCTAAGGAATCAAAGCAAGATGATAGCCCAGTCATTACAGGCCATTCAGTAGAGGCCTGCTACCATTGGATTTCAATCATTTCCAATCACTCTCATTCATCTGGGAACCAATTTACATGGGAGGGGTATGTGACTCATACAGTTACAACACAGGGGATGCCCAGGCAGAGGACACAAGATAGAGACTTGGCATACAAAATGGAAACTTGACATTACTTTGGTTCACTTACAAACACAGGCCTAAACCATACAAAATCCATATGAAACAATAAAAATCAATACGAAAATGATAATAATACAATGTACAACAGTAAGAATCAATACAAACATAGTAAGAATACAGTATAAATCAGTGGATATCCAAAACCAAAAACTTGCTACCAAAATAAAAATGTTTAAAGTTTATCATAAGTCTGAGCTCGCTTATGCTTGTCTATAGGGCATAGAGAGGGAGAGAAAGAAAAGCCAGAAATGATTGGGGAAGGGAATGCATATCTATCATATATATATATATATAAAGAAAAACAGGGTTTTGCTACACATCAAACACATTATTGGCTATCATCAAGAGACCACCTGCTCAAAATGAGAGTGAAGGGACAGACTAAACCCCTACAGACCTGTGAAGACTGCTAAGAACTTGCAGTATTCTCCACCCCAGCAATTATATACTGAAGGCTAAAACCACTGAATAAGAATTCCTTACACTCTTACATCTGTGTATCAGTGAATGAAGTCCTGCCTCTTTTCCACAGCATTGTGTTGAAATTTTCTAACCACTTTAACCTGGACTAACATAGGCTACATGATTAACTGCATGTATTAGGATACTTACAAAAATTTAAATAAATCGATTAAAGATTAGCACCTTAGGGCACGTGTAGATGAAATGGGGTTTTACTTCACCCTAAATTGAAGCACTGGGTTTTTAAAAACATTGCTTCAATTTAAGGTGAAGTAAACTCCTGTGTTGTGTACACCCATGTCTTACCTGCCTCTCCAGCAGTGGGGAGGGGAGGGCGAGCTGCCAGCGGGCAGAGCGGTCCCTGGGCTGCAGAGGAGGGGGGGACTGGTGATTTTCTCTGTAGCAGCAGCAGGTCCCCTCCCCCGGCGGTACCCACCCACGGGCACCTGGCTCAGGCAGTCCCAGGTGGCGCCGCAGCTGCAGATGGAAGGACCAGGTCCCCATACAGCTCATGCAGGCAGGCAGAGTTCAGTGGGAAAAAAAGATCAGGCTTGCCGTTTTTCTTTTTTCTTCAGTGGAGCCTGCCTTTCCAGGCTGCTGCCAGGCTGCCTGCACCGGCTGCCTGAACCGTCCCTAGGCCACACTGAGCTTGGTGCTTCATTTCGCAGCTGCATGGCAGCAAACTAAAACTCCTTGGAGGTGTTTTAGTTTACTACACCCCAAAGTCATTTAAGGTGCATTACCCCGCTGAGTGTGCTACAGCAGCTGGAATTAATGCACAATAATGCTGTGTGCGAACACCAGCACCTTTAAAGTGGTGCAAAACCATTTAACCTGCTTTAAAGTGTCGTGCGCACATGCACCTCATTTTGTCTACACACACCCTTAGTTTCATTATGTTGAGTTTTAAATGGTGTACAGCTGTAGAAGCACACAAAGAACTATCTGAAGCTCTGCAGACAGACAGCACTACTGATAACACCCAACCTGGGCATCGCAGAGCATGCATCCCAGCATGCTTTGCAGGCTCCTCTGTCTGCTTGGAGACAGACAACAGAAACCCAGGGCACAGGTCAGGGCTGACTAGTCACCGGTCTTCTCTAGCATATTCCCTCTATCCCTTAGCTGTCCAACTGTTAGACAGCAGATTCAGACTGGGTCTGCCATCTTTTGCAGCTGGGATTCCAGCTACAGTGGAGAGGCTTTGGACCCAAGCAGCTGGCCCCGGCAGACAGAGTTAGGGTTCTGGTTATGCTTTAGCTGTGGTGTTACTGGAGCTGCACACCCTGACACCACAGCAAGAACTAGAGATCTGGTCACAGTGGGCCAGCTTGGCTGAAGGCACAGGACTGGCAGCCCTGCCTCGCCATTATACCAAAGACCATGCTCACAGCTCTGTGCTTGGGGCTGCAGGCATAGGGCTCTGAAAGAAAAATTTCTCATTTGCTGTTCATAAAATCAATATTGGTTAAAGCACTATGGAAAATTTGAGGATTCGGGCAAACATTTTTTCCACTTTGATTTGAGCAATAAGGTTCTGGAATTGCTTTGCAATTGGACTGGTCTTCACAAAAATCCTAAAATCTTTTAAGATGGAATTTAATAAATTTATGATAAGGATTATATGATGTGGTGGCTGGTGGTGGCAGAGCCTAAAGTCCAATATGTAAACCCAATAACGCAATATTCCCCTGTTCATTTTTGCACATGGTTATATCCCCTGAATTTCATTTTCCATGTTAAAATTCAGTAAACTCTAAAATTTACAGCAACCCTTCATTTTAGTAATCAGGTCCAGATTTTTATAAGCATATTTAAGCAGCTAAATCCTAGGGAAATCAATGGAAAAAAAGAGCCTAAAAACCTTCTGAGGATCTGGTCCAAGGACCAACTGAATTTGTGTCAAAATCATCTGGAAGAATAAGATTTGCATGGGTTAAGAGAACAAAAGAAATATACTGCTCCAAAGCCATTTGTGCTTTGTTTCTATCAATACCCATAGCCCAATTTTAATTTGGATATGAGCTTTGTAATGCAAGTTTTGCACAACTTTGGTACTGCTACCATATTCATAGACAGTGCATATGCTTCTCCATAGAAACAGTTAACAGCTACTAGCTCAAGGGAGTCTGGAATTTCCTCTGTCTTAGCTTGGATCTAGCAGTGGAAAACATTTCTGGTGTTACAGTTATGCCTGCTGGCCTAGTTTCATTATAAAAAGTAAATTAATGGGTTTAACAGACTTTAATTGAAAATGCATTCCTTAGCAAAAATGAAAGAATTTGGAGACCAACAGTGCAAAGTTGTTTCAAAACGAAAGGATTTTACTTAAGCAGAACTGGAATAATTAAGTTTTGTATTAGTTTTTTTTTTATCAGGTCAGCATGGTGTTTCAACCATTAATGAATGACACTTCAATTTAAATATGAATAATGGAGCAAAGTCTGCTAATCCATAATTATGAGACTATTGTGAATGACAAGCTGAACTTATTTCTTTGATAACATGGTGGTCTGCTTTGCCAACCATTATCAATATTTTTAATATGTAAACTTATTTAAAAATACATAGAGTTAAATGTATCATAACTTTTTCATATTTTAAGAGCATTTTCAGTGAGAAAAAGTCAACCTCAAAATATTCAGTTTTGAAGACAGCAAAGAGATTTTTTTTAAGAAATAAGAATGTAAACCTTAAAAATTTTCTTTTACTTGGCAAATCTAAAATCACTGACTTTTAAACCATATGGTGGTATTAAAAATCATTTTTAAAGCTGTTTTTTATATGTTTTGAGTTATGAATTTTTATTTGTCCTTTTCTTTACTGACAAGTAAAAATCTGGCACTATTAGGGCTGTGCTAAATGGAAGCTTTCTGTTTTGACCATTGCTTCAACATTTCAACAGAAGAGTGTTCCATTCCAACTTTTGTTTCGAGTTGAAACGGCTTTTCTGGTCTGTTCCATCGAAACATTTTGTCATTTTGACCCTGTTTCGAGGATTTGCCCACAGGATACAATGGGGAAGGTCAAAACAGGCTATAACTTTGTCATTTATGGCCTGATTTGGATGAAACCTGCGTAATGGTAGCCTCTGCTGAGGACATGAAGCATACCAGGTTTAAAGATGATAGGTGTAGGGAGTTCAGAGAAACTCCCAAAGTCTTGAGAGCAAAACTCATGTCACGTGTATGTGTTAAGCCACAGTGGGGTCAAAACTGAAGGAATGGTATCCCCTGCTGAGTCAACAAATATTGTCAAGTTTCAAGGAGATATGTGCAGGGGGTTCAGAGAAACTGTACCTCATAATCCAGAATGCAAAACTTGTGTCATCCGTACATGTTAAGCCACAGTGGGGTCATAGCTGCAGGCATGCTCGACCCTGCTGAGGCCATAAAGCCTGCTAACTTTCAAGGAGATAGGTACAGGGGGTTCAGGGAAACTGCACCCTAAAATCTTGAAAGTGAAACTCAGGTCATGTGTATGTGGTAAGCCAGAGTATGGTCAAAACTGTAAGCATTTGAGCCCCTGCTAAGGCCACAAAGTCTGCCAAGTTTCAAGGAGATAGGTGCAGGGACTTGAGGGGAACTGCACCTCAAGCTGTGGGCAAGCAAAACTCGTGACAAGGGTGACACTGTGTGTGTTAAGGCACAGCAGGGTGAAAGCTGCAGGCCTACTATCCCCTGCTGAGGCCACGAAGCCTGCCAGCTGTCGAGGAGCTAGGTTCAGGGGTTCTGGGTTCTAGGACCCTGCACCTCTGTCCACAGGCAGGCAAAACTCATGTCATGGGTGCTTGTGCAACTGTGTCTGTCTTGGGGTGGAGGGGAGGTGGGAAACTACTGCAGGTCTGAGTGCTAGGCCCTGCTGCAGCCATAAAGCCTGCCAGCTGTTAAGGAGATAGATGGTTCTGGGGCCCTGCACGCCTAGCTGCTGACAGGCAAAACTCGTGACATGGGTGCTTGTGCAACTGCTGCTTCTCATTAGGCAGCAGGACTGAAGATCTGCCATGACTTGTCATCAAGACCTGGGGGTAATAATTGACCACAGTATGAACATGAGCCAGCAGTGAGATGCTGTATCCAGCAGGGCCAACAATATGCTGGCATGCATCAATTGATGCATTTCCAGCAAAACCTTTGCAAAGAAGTGATTCTCCTGCTCTACTTGGCTTTACTTAGCACTGGTGAGACTGCAGCTAGAGTATTGTATTTGGTCCTGGGTTCTGCACCTTAACAAGGATATGGTAAAGCTTGAGAAAGTCCAGAGAAGGGCTATCTTGATGATCAGAGACTTGCACGGCGAGCCATATGAGGAAAGGCTGAGGGACCTGGGACTCTTCAGCCCAAAAAAGAGAAGGCTGAGAGGGGACTTGGTAGCAGTTTACTGCTACATCAGAAGCATACATTTAAGACTCGGGGAACAACTGTTCACCAGGGCACCCTTGGGGAAAACTAGGCGTAATGGTCACAGTCTGGACACCCTAGTTGTGAAGTAGTTTTTCCTAATGTTGAACTTGAAATGAGCCTGAAACCATCTTCCAGGAGTCTGTGACCATTACGCCTAGTTTTCCCCAAGGGTGCCTTGCTGAACAGTTATTTCACACAGCCCTAGGCACTATTTGTAACCCTATGAGAATTTTGTCTTCCTTTTATTCAAAATGGTGATGACTTGTTTTAGAAATTCAAATAAATCTAGGCCATTAGGTATTCTTATCTTGGAATTAATTCCTAAAGACAAAAATGGGAACCAATGGGATTGGTTGAATTATACCAGTTGAATGTCTAAAGAAACAGTACAGTAGTGTGGCATTCTCTCTGTACTAATCTAGTTTTAAGTTTAAAAAAACTAATAAAACTCAGAAAGTTGTATCTCCTTTGACTCTGTCTGACTTGTGGAAAAATCAGAATAGAATCCTTTGGGAAATTAAGCCCAAGTAACAAATTCAATTTGATGTAGTGAAGTCCATTCAAGGTCTTCTGCCTTTCTTGAACAATAAGAGTACATCCAGACAAGCCTGCATGTGCCTCTTGCTGCATCTCAAAGAGGCATGCTGGGAACAAAAAATCGTTCCCCACACTGCATATTTGCAGTGCAGGCTCAAAATTTTATACCTGGATATCCAGATATCAACCCCCCCACCTCTCCAGAAAAAAGTGGGGCAGGCAACCGGAGGCTTGGGTTCTCCAAAGAGATGTTCTGGTAGCCAGCCAGAGCATCTCTATGCCTGCCCCTTGCCCTGAGCCTGCAGCACAATGCCTACCCATGCAGAGTGACCTGGACCCAGGCTCCATTCCAGATAAGCAGGGGGTGAGAGAGGCCTGGAAGGGGGTGGGGGCAGGCTGTGAAGGTGCGGGGAACCATGGGGTTTCCCTCTCCCTTATGTGAAGTAATGGCAGAGCATGAGCTTTCTGGGGGAAGGGGGTGATGCCCCCACAGAACTTCCTGCAGCACCAACTATATGGGCAGATTCCAGCAAGGCTGCCAAGGGTCTACATGTCCCTACAACCCCCATTCTGGAGGCAGAATCCAACTGACCTCCAAAGGAGGTAGACAAGCCTGCAAACCCCACTGTGGGGGCAAGTGTGACTCTAGTGGGGAGCCAGCAGAGCCAGGGGGTCTCCCCTGGCCAGGGTCTACCCCCTGGAGGGGTTCCCAAGCCCCCCACCATAAGGGACCCAGGACAAGGGCAGTGGTAAGGGCTCCACTGCCCCTAAGCCTAGACTACTGGCACCTGAATGAACTAGGTGCTCTACACCAGCCAACACACACACTTCGCCTGTCTCTGGCCCTTGCCATGGCCCCACCAAGGTAACCCCCCAGCAGGAGAACCTCAGTTATGCATAGGCAGCTGTGGGGCAACCTGCAGCTATGGGGCCTGGAGCCTCCACCACCGGCCCTTTTAGCTCGGGCAGCAGGGCCCCCTTTCCAGCACTCACCCACAGGCACAGGGTGAAGTACCAACTACCTGAGCTACCTGAGCAGGAGAACCTGCACTTTGAGACCTGGGTGCAGACCCTGGCTTGGGTGGTGGGGGCCCCCAAGATTGTGATGGCCTCCTGCTTCCATGGCAAGGATTTTTTTCTTCCTTCGCCTTGGAGGCTGCCACACAAAAGGCTGTGGAGAGGGTGCTCACAGTGGAGGGCAAGTATATCCACCTTGAGACCCTAAAAGAGCTAGGGACCCAGGTGGTCCTCACCTCCATCCCATCCTATATCCCTAATTGGGCCCTGCTCCCTCAGCTGCAAACCCTGGGGAGGATTATCTCCCCAGTGATGGCCCTCTCACTGGGGTGCCGAGACCCTGACCTCTGCCATGTGAGCTCATTGCGCCACCAGGTCATGATTCAGCTGGTGGCAGGAGTGCAGCTGGAGGCTGATGGGTGCTTTGTAATTCCTTTTCAGGGGGCCCTTGTGAGCATGCTCTGTATGCTGGGGACCTGCAGTGCTTCCGGTGATGCACCCCGGGGCACTTGTGTCATGACTGCCCCATGGGCCAGGTGGGGAAGGCATCTGCAGATCCTCCTGGGAAGAAGGTTGCCCCTGCCACTGGTTCTCCTCCCCACTCCAGCCCACTGGAGTTTGTTGTGGGGCCAGCACCTTGCCTGACCTCATGGCACTTCCCACTCCACCACCTGATCCAGCTAGAAGATACCAAATCAGTCCGCTTCTCCACCATCCAACACCACCACACTTACACACCACAGAGCCTACCAGGCCACACTCATGTCCTGCCCAGGCACCAAGTGGCAGGACCTGCTCAGGGAGGGCATAGCTGGGGTGCCCCAGTGGCTGAGCCTGTACTCCACCCTCATTCCATGAGCCACTGGGGACCTCAGCTGATGGCTCCTACATGAAGCAATTGCCAAAGCATGTATGCAGTGAGCTTTACCTACACTCTTGTCTCCTGCTCCTTCTGCAGGCAGAGGGAGACCCTGGTGCACATGACACTCGAGTACACCAGTCTGCAGCCCCTCCACCTCCACCTCTGGAACCTCCTTCTGAGGTTTGCCCTCATTTTTTTATTTTTGGACAACCCATCCATGGCCCAACCAAGTCCTGGGACCTCCTAGTCAACCTCCTCCTGATCCTGGCCAAGTGGAACCTGTACATGACCAGGAAGGAAGCTCTGGCCAGGAAGGTGCCCAAGGGCTGTGGGGCCATTTTCCTCTCACTGGTCTGCACACGCATCCCAGGGGAGCACCACTGGGCGGTGTCCACCAGCACCTTGGATGGATGACTTGGAGGATGGTGAGCATGGCCCAGGGGGTTCTGCTCAGTGTCCCCGTCAGGAGAACTCATTTTCATGTTTTGAACTTTTGAACCTCACGTCACTCCTATCCAGTTTTTTGCCTCTGTTGTCCCCAGAATTTTGTTTGTTTCATTAATCTATTAACCCTTATACAGTAGGGATTACTTATTATCTGAATGTACCTTAGGGCCCACAGTAATTGAATGAGACAAATAGACAAGAGATTCTGGGGCCCAGCCAATTGGTATCTGGGGACACTAGCTCCTTGTGCCAGCTTGACTGACAGTTCCCTTCCGCTTCTACCCAGTGCAGCAGTCTGTGCACCTGCCAGACCCAGATGGGGACTGTACAGCTGCAGCAGAGGCATCTGCACTTCTGGGCCAGCTGCCAGTTGTCTGTGGCTGCATAGCTGGCCTTTGACTATTGCCATGTGTACTGCCACACTACTGCCATGTGTGCCATCTCCCTGCCATCTGGGCAGCTGTTGCCTGGAAGATGTTCTCAGTGTGGTGGCCTGCTTTGAACTATCAAAGCATGTCCTTCTAGCCCCAAGTGGTCAGGAGGTTAACTCACCTCCAGTTCGGTCCCAGGTGCCAGCCTGGAGCAGGCTTCTTTGCCTGAGCCCTGCCACTTGCTTCACTAGCAGGAATTCTGATGATCACTATTTAAAAACTGCAAAATTTCTGATAAAAAAGATCTCAAATTCACTATTTAAAATACTCCAAATCCATGTTCCCCTGCCAGCAGGTCTCACCCTGTCCAGCAGCTGTGCGCAATGGGTTGGCAATGAGGGGATGTGGGGTTTGCAGGAGAGGGGGTGATAAAGGGTGTGTGTGGGTGTGTGTGTGGATGTGGAGGGATGTGGGGGGGCTTGTGGTGGGACTGAGGATGTGGAAGGAATGTGTTGGGGGGCTGCTCAGGAGGGGTGGGTTCCCTACCCCGCTACAGGGCACAGTTACCCCACACAGCACATTGACTGCCCCCAGGGCCCCAGCACATCCCTGCAGGGCCCCAGACCCCCCACAGGGGCCCAGCCTCCCTGCAGGGTCCACAGCCTCTCCCTGCAGGGCTGCAGGCCCCCCACAGGGCCCACATCTCATCCCTTCAGCAGCAGCAGACATTGGGCACTCAGGGTCCACTGCAGCCAGAGCCCCAGCTGCTTCAGGATATCCAGGTATCAAATTCTGTCTCCATAAGTATGCAGCACAGGTAAGGTGGTAAGGTTTTTTTGTTTCCATTGTGCCTCTTGCCACATCTCAAACTGCTTTGAGATGCAGCAGGAGGCATGTGTGGGCTTGTCTGAACCTGCCCTAAGGGTTTATCTTCATTTCAAAATCTAAATATATTTGAACACATTGTGAAAAATGTAATTAGCAGATATGTTAAACATGACTAGGGTAAACAATCAGTATTGTGTAGCTATTATAAAATAGTCCAATACAACTGTCCAGAGCTTTACAAAGAGAATGATCCCTAGGAGAAAAACCTCCACATCAGTTCACTATTATCTGACAAGGAAGATTCCACTAGGGTTAGGCTAACCCAAAGGTTATATAATATCAGTGTTTAAGTTAGTCCCATGGGTAACTGGCGCCACCTTAGTCAGGGGAGAAATGTGTGACCAGTTCTGCCAATTGAGCAGGGGCAGGGGTCCCCTGTGACCAATCTTACCACTTCTGGGAGTAGCAGCAGTGATCTGCCAGCACTTGCAGGGGGCGCCAGTGCTCCTGCCTGCCCCCCCTGCCCATTGCCTAAGCAGCGAGTGTGGCTGATCAGGGGTGCACTGGCGCTCTCAGGGGGTGCACCCCCCGTGCACCCCTAAGCATTGCCACTGGTTAGTCCACTTGCTTCACATCTCCATAGGGTATGGTGGGAACCAGTTTCCTTTCCAGCTGACAGTTTGGGATAACAGCCATAGAGATACCATGTGGCAGTCCTGTGGAATCATATTCCTGCCCATACTTAGTTCCCTCCTCAAAGTTACTTACTTATACTCTGTGGTTGAAGGAGCAAAGTTCACTCTTGATAATTAGAATGAATTTGTCACAATTGCAGCCACTGCTAGTGCATCACAGTCCTCTCTGCTGGCAGCTGGGAATGAATGACATTCTAAAATTGTCCAATAATGAACAGCATTCTACTCAAATTAGAAATATCAGAACACAATTTTCAAAGACCCACGAATAAATTTACTGATTTTATTTTTCACAATTTCACTGATATTTCAGTGTGAAAAAAATGTGCTGTTTGTAGGATAATCACTAAAGACTATTTCCCCCACTATAAGATGATGATATTGAAGCACAGTGTATTCAATATATTTCACAGAAATGCGCTCCAATGTAATAGTCTAAATTTGTGACATACTTGTGGCAAGTTTCCAACTGAATAGGACTGGTGAGAAGAGTAAAAGGGTCTTTAAATGATCTTTGCATATCTCCAATATTTAAAGCTTTTGAGGACTAAGGATAATTATAAGGGAAGCCTCAAGCTTATATAATTAATGAAGATATTAAATAATACCAGGTACTGAAGAGATCCCTGGAAAACCCCTTTGGGGATCTTCATCCAACTAGACATTGAGCCACTGATGATGACACATTTGATATGATGATCCAGTTAGGTATTTGCCTTACAGAATTTTCATCTAGTCTGTATTTCTATTGCTTGTTAATGAGAATAATGTGGGAGAAAGTGCCAAAACCCTTGATAAATTCAAGATATTTCCACTGGTCTTCCTCAATCCACAGATCCTATCACCTTAGCACCTATGACAATAGCATAGAAGAAAATCATGTTAGCATGACTTGTTCTTGGTGAATCCATGCTGGCCTTTTCTGATCACCTTGTTCTCCTCTAGCTGCTTCATAATAGATATCTGCTCCATGACATTTCCAACTGTTGAATACAGACTTACCATCTTGTAACTCCACAGATTCTCCTTCTTCCCTTTCTTAAAGATGAAAACTATATTTACCTTTTTCAATCATCCATCCTTGAGACTAAAAAGGTTTAGAACCACTACTATATAGTTGAATCCTTCACTTAAGAAAAGATATATTCAATGTCACTTTTTAAACTGTATATCTCAGTACTGGTATGATTTTCTCTGGCAGGTAAATGGAATATGTTTTGAAATATATATACACACACACACACCTGTATATATATATATATATATATATATATATATATATATATATATATATAGGGTGTAAGAATGAAGTGTGCTGCCATTTTTAATTCACAAAAGAGTCTGCTCCAGATATCAAAAGTTTGGGAAACACCACTCTAAGCTGCTGGTCTCTTTCCCTACCTTTGCTGCCAACTACCCTTTTCTGTAGTTGTCCCTGTTTGTCAAGACTAAAGAAAAAAAAAGACATTAAATTCTTCAGATTTCTCTGCATCATTTGTAACTACATTGCCTTATGCATTCTATAATGTGACCTATAGATTATCTGGTCTTCCTCTTACTTTTGATATATTTGTAGAATTCCTTTTATTGTCTTCTATGTCTGTTGCCAGCTGCACCTAAAATTATGCCTTGGCCTTCTTAATTTTCCCCCTCCATGCCCATGAGAAATTCTTATATTGTTCCCTTGTACTATAACCAAGTTTCCACTTTTTAAAGAATTCATTTTTTAGTTTCAGTCATTGAAGAGATTGCTGTTCAGCCATCCTGGTCTCTTATTGCACTTCCCATTCTTATGTTGTATCCTTGCTGACATCTGTCATATGCACAGTTTCTTTAGTGCCAGCAAAGCCATCTACAGTCCAATCATTCAGGGACCAACCCTCTTGGAGCCTGATCAAGGAAAGTGGAACCATCACTTCCTGCTGGAAGGAGCATTTTGAAGATCTCCTCAACTGAGACTCTGTTGTTAATGACTGTGTTCCCAATTCCATCCCACAACATCCAGTTAGAGATGTTCTCAAAATCCCTTCAACCCTTGACAAGGTGAGGAAAGCCATCAAGCAGATGAAGAATGACAAGGCATCTGGTTCTGATGGAGTCCCTGCTGAAATCACCAAGCAGGAGGAAGAAGAGTTCATATCACAGCTCCATGCCCTCATGTTAAGGATCTGAATGATGAAGAAATCCCAGGTGACCCCAGAAACACCAAGATAGTGACAATCTTGAAGAAAGGAGACAGCTCCAACTGTGAAAATTACAGAGGGATTACCTAGCGATCCACCAAAGGAAAGAATATTGTGAGAATCATCCTGAACTGTCTTTTTCCACTTGCTGAAGAGCCCCTTCCAGGATCACAGTGTGGGTTTAAGGCATCAAGAGGCACACCCAACATGATCTTCACCGCTCAGCAGTTGAGGAAAAATGCCAGGAACAACACAAACCTCTCTATATGCCCTTCTTTGATCCCACAAAACCTTCACACTATCAACTAAGATGCTCTGTAAAGGATCCTTCTGAGGTATGGATCCCCACTGAAATTTGTCACCATTCTTTGCTCACTCCATGAGTAGTGGTAACAGATCTAGCTCTTTCAGGTTAAGATTGGAATTAAGTAAGGCAGTATCATTGCTCTGACACTCTTCTCAATATTTCTTACCACGATGTTATATCTGACCATCAAGAAGCTTCCAGTTAACTACTGAATCGATAGTAAGCTGTTTAATCTCTGCCAACTCCTAGCCAAAACCAAGACTGCCATGACCTCAATCATTGAGCTAACATCTAGTAGTCTAACATCATGTCAAATGTGGAAGTGCAGACTTCAGATGCCTGAGGAAATGGGTGTTTGACATCAGATTCAAAATTAAGCTCATGATTTATCACGCAATCATGGTCCAGAGACATGGACAATGTATAGGAGACATCTCAAGTCATTGGAGAAGTACCTTAACACTTCCTGCAGAAAATCCTTTGAAGGCAGATGCACCAAGCTTAGTGTCCTTTTACAAGAAAACACTACAAGCATTGAGGTGATAATCATCTGGCATCAACTTTACAGGGCCAGTTACATCATCTGGATGTTCAACTCTAGAGTCCCAAAGTGATTTTTATTCTTGCTTTATTCTTTATTCTGATCTTCTTGAGAAGGTGTATGCTCAAGAGGAGGGCAGAGAAAGCACTTCAAGGACTCAGGGCCAACTTGAAAAAATGCAACATCAGCATCAGCTTGTGGGAAACTGTTGCCCAGGACCATCCCAAAAGCAGGAAGAATCTGCTGTAAGGATCTCAGTACTTTGAAATCTCACGCTAACAGAAGTCATCGAAGCAGGAGTGGCAGAAACAGTGTGTTATGACCGAAGCAAGAATCCAGAGCTACCCACCCTATACAGAAACATGGTCCCACATTGCAATAGAATATATCATCTTGGATTGGCCTTGTCAGCCATAGTTGCACCCATAATAAGGCAATCATGGAAGGCACTCATCCTCAACTGCGAGGGATTGCCGATGATGATACTCATCCATGACCATAGTCTAGTCATGTGAACTATCCCACCACATCTCCGTAATCCCAATTACATCTTTCTACCCCTTCCTAACTTTGATAGACCAGTTACATCACCTTTAATACCCCCATTCGAGTGTGCCTGCCCAGCTTCTAAGCCTCTTTGTTTGTTGCAGAGGATTAAAAGATCTTGAACTGTACATTTACAATTCAAATGCATTTCTCCCCTCCCACATTTAAAATACATTAAATGAATTGCAAGATTTTCTCCTGACATATAATTGCTAAAAAGTTGAACATGATGCATTGTATGCTTTAAGTACTTTTGAAGGGATAGAAATGATCAAGAAAATGACATATAAGAAGATGAGGAAAATACCCATGTTATGGTGCAAACAAACTGCAACCCCTTCTTTTCCCTAGCCTCTACACCTAAATTGTGATTCTAAGAAATAGCCTATGCAGCAGTTATACAGAGACAATCTACATTGTAACCTCCTGGAAACTATGTGCAGTAAGCAGAAACACTGACTCACATAGGATATAGTCTGGGCTGATTTTGGTGTGAAAGTTATTCCACTAATTAAGTCTAGAATTACAGAATTCTTGCAATATGCAACTGCGAAAGGAGCAGCTGTGCCTGGTCCAGGTACAACATGATGCTTTTTATCCTCTTCCATTGCTCAACAATACACTTGCAAGCAGAATCTAGCCTTCAGATTCTGCAGCTGATAACAGCAAGATTCAAGCTGCCATTGTCTTATAGTGAGAAACTGGGTTAAAATGGCAGGGATTGTATGGATGCATAGTAGCTAGCTCAAATCCATCACCGTGGGCAGCAATTTACCCACGTTTTTTCATTCACTTAAATGCAAAAAGCTGCTTGTTGTCCCTGCTGCACTTCACAATGCCACCACCATTTACAACAAATGGCACCATATCACTGAAGTGACTCTGTCAATTTATTACTGTTGAAGAATTTACAAGGCTTAAAAGTGGTTTTGATTGTTTTTCCACTACTGGATAGCTTATTAGTGGATATTCAAAATGTGTAAATGTCAGATCTTGAACACTGTGCCTATAGTATTTATTGTGGTGATTTTCAGATTGATTTGAGAATGACAAATGTGTTTGTGAACTGCTGATTCTGAGCTTGACTTCAGTGGACAAGATAAATACCTAGGGCATCTCCACTACATTTACAAACCTGGATGTTGCTAAATGTTTGGATTGGTGCTGTTCCTCATTCTGAAGAAAGACTATTTATCCTGAGCAGAAAATATTGGCAAGGTGAAGTTTCTATGTGTAAAAGTTTTTATAGAAGCATAGCATAAGTTCTAAAAATTAAAGGTTCCCATGATTTTATATATAGGTAGATATATATTAGGGCTGTGCAAAATTTTCCCGGCAGTTTTGTTTTGACTCATTTTAAGCTTGAAACAGTGAAATCAAAATGAAACAAAGCTTTGAAACAGCCTCAAAACGAAATGAGGCAAGTTGAAACGTTTCAAAATTTTCAAAATGTTTTGAGTTTCAAAGTTCATGCTGGACTTGCCTGCAGGGAAACAGACACTAAATAAGGAGAGGGAGAGGAAAGGGGGGGAAGGGGGGAAAGGACTGCTCTCATTATTGACTGTGTAGCGGCCAGTGACTGCCATCCTTTCCTGAGGTCCCTTCCAATCCCAGTGCTCTGGGGGAGGGATGGAAAAACTGCAAAGAAGGCAGCATTGCTTGAGCTGCCTTGCTTTGTGCCTTGGTGTCAGTTGAGTTAGGGCGCACCTTAACACACACACAGTGTCACCCACCTATGTCACGAGTGTTGCCTGTCAGCAGCTAGAAGTGCAGGGCCCCAGAACCCAGACTCCTTCTGCACCTATCTCCTTGACAGCTGGCAGGCTTTGTGGCTGCAACAGAGCTGAGCAGGCCTGCAGTTTTCACTCCCTTGTGCCTGAAGACAGACACAGTCCCACAAGCATCCATGTCATGAGTTTTGCCTGACAGCAGCCTGAGGTGCAGGACCCCAGAACCCAGAAGCCCCTGCACCTATCTCCTAGAAAGCTGGCATACTTCATGGCCTCAGCAGGGGCTAGCATGACTGCTGTTTTCACCCAGCTGTGCCTTAACACACATACAGTATCACCCATGTCACTAGTTTTGCCTGTCCACATCTTGAGATGCAGTTTCCCTGAAACCCATGCATCTATCTCCTTGAAGCTTGGCAGGGTACATACCCTCTGAAGGGGCTACTATTCCTGCAAGTTTCATGCAAATCAGGCCAGAAATAACAAAATTATAGGCTTGTTTCGAGTTTCCCCATTATAGCCTATGGGTGAAACGTCAAAACAGCATCGAAACAGTGAAGCTGCTTCAACGAAACAACACAGAACAGCAGTTCAAATTGAAACATATTTCAAAATGAAATGCTATTCCACTGAAATGTTGAAATGCAAGTCGAAACAGAACGGTGCAGTTTTGCATAGCCCTAATATATATACCTGTTTCTAGTATGCCTGATCTCTTAATAAATGAATGCTTAGGATGAGCATCATTGCTGTTGAATTAGCACTGCATTTTTTGCTCTTGCTGACCTTACTGCATATTATGTGTGTGTAGAGGTTAAATTCCAAAGGAGAACCTCACAGTTTTCCTTATTACTATGCAGTAAACCCAACAAACCCAGCCTGATTCCTGGGGGCTGCGGGTGCATCTATACATATAATTAATGCAAAGCAACAAACTCTAGTGCATATATGTTGGAGTTTATTGCTTCCTGGCAACACATTTTAATGTGCTCCCTGGGACCACAGCATGTTGAGTCAGGTCGGAGCAGCCCCAGCTGGCAGAGGTCAGCCTGCAAGGCCAGGGCTACTCCAACCCAGCTCAGTGTGCTGCGGAGGGGCTGGCTTGGGCATGAGGGGGCCAGCAGGTAGCCACTGCACTGAAGCACCCAGCATCCGCACGTCCATTGATATGCAATAAAGAACAGTGCTCCATCATGGTACTTTTATTTACAAGTATTAACCTACATTGGAGTTTATTAGTTTACTGCAACTTAATAGGGCTGCATGTATAGATGCTAATTAGTAAACATCTCATATAGATGCACCCTGTGTTCCCTAGTCTACCACTGAACTCATGAGTGACCCCCAGTCAGCTGAAGAGTACTTAATGATCATAGTACCTGTGCAGCTTGCAGAGCAGGAGGGTTAAATCCTGCACTCTGTTTAAGAGGGTGAGAATCAGGTAACATTTTATTTTATTTCATTATAGGTATATGAAATGGTATGCATGCATATATTCCAGCTATATTTATGTATAGTTATGTTTAGTATGTTGTATAGAGGTAAATTGAAGAGATTTATATGTAGCAGAAAAAATTCAAGTCCTGCCTACAAAATAATTCCTCCCATGAAAGTTCTCCAAATGAGTCACTATTTGGAAAAAAATATATAGATACTGATCATGTAATTATCTGAATCCTACAGGTCCCCTTAACTTTGGCTTCTTCTTCATGGCAAGTCAATAGGCCCATTGACTCTGATACTCTCCTTATGCTTTGTTCTTTATTGATTTACTAAGGAAGGGAAAGAGAGGTGGCATCTCTTTAATATCACTCTCATATGAATGCCCTCAAATGAGGCATTGATCAGAGTAAATGTATGATCTGTGCTTTCTTTTTTCAAATAAGGGGTAAAATGGTTGATATCATTGACACTTACATTTTTTTTCACTGAGACTCGAAGTAAATGAAAGGATGGGCTAATACATAACTCCCAGAAATAATCTTCCATACTGTCTTCAGACGCTCAGAAGCTTCTTCATGTTGGTTACATTTGATTGAGGTTTAAGCTTTGTTTGCAACTATAATTGGTTGACATAGTTAGCCAAGTTAATCTGAAGTCAAGCAAAAGGCAGGGCAGGGACTAAATTATAAATAGACAGAGCATAAGTTTTTGTGATTTGGACCTCACTTCAGTAAATGCCATGAAAGAATATGCACAGACCCAGAGAATATATCATGGAGAGAGTAATTTGAATATAAAGGTAGAAAAGGAGGGATAGAGGGAGGAGAGAAAAAGAGGGAAGTAGTAGGGGAGTGTTGGGGAGGTAAACAAGAAAGCAATAAAGCCATGGGAACAAAGAGATCACAAAAGATAATCCAGGTAATGAGTTAAGAATCTGTAGTCCCTGTTTAAAACATACTTAACAGAACCTAGGATGTGGATAGTTTTTTGTTCCATAGCTTCCTGTTCAAAATGGTTTTAAAAAAATTTCCTGCCTAGGAACAGCCACCCTTAAGTCATTGATGGAATGCATGGGGTGGGGAGAGGAGGGCGGTTAAAGTATTCTGCCAGAGGCCTTTGTGTCTTTTTGGAGTTGATGTCAGATTGGTGCTCATTCTTTCTTTCATACAGAGATCATCTTGTCTGTCCAATGTAGACAGAAAGTGGGCACTATAAGCAGCAGTGTATAGGATGTTGGTAGAGGTGTAGGTAAATGAACCTCAGATATTACAATCTATGTGATTCAGTCCAGTGATGATGCAGTCTGTATTGATTTTGGGGAACAGCAGACGTCTGGGCCCATCACAAGTTCCTAGTGCCTTACTGAAGATGGGAGTTACATAGCCTGTTGCTAGAGAGATGTTGTTTGAGGTTGAAGGGCTACCTGAAACGCAGGACAGATTTGTCCCCAGATTTGTCCCCTATGGCTACTTTGAAATGGTCACCCATTTTCACATTGGGGTGGAGGTCATTAATAATGGGCCGAAGGTGGTTATGCTGTAGGTGACAACCAGAAGGACTCTGTTGTTTTTGGCTGATTACAGACATAACTTCCGCCCGCCCCCCCCATGTCAAATGGTGCTTTACTTTAAACTTGGCATGCCTCTGCACTGAGCCCAGCCCGTGCCCAGGAGATTTCATAGATTTCATAGACATTTGGGCTGGAAGGGAGCTTGGAAGATCATTGAGTCCAGCCCCCTACGCAAAGGGCAGGAAGTCAGCTGGGTTCATAGGATCGCAGAACGATAAGCATCCAATTTCCTCTTGAAGGTGTTCAGTGTAGGTGCTTGAACCACCTCCGATGGCAGGCTGTTCAAGAAATTCTTCCTTATGTCCAGCCTGAAATGGTCTCGCAGTAGTTTATGACCGTTCGACCTCGTCACCCTTGGGGCACTCTGGTAAACATACATTCCCCCAGATCCTGGTGGTCACCCCGATAAACTTAAAGGTGCCCATCAGATTACCCCTGAGCCTACGCTTTTCCAGGCTAAAGAGTCCCAAGTCTCTCAGCCTGTCATCGTAACATCTGTTTTCCTGACCTCTGATCATGCGCGTGGCTCTCCTCTGGACTCTCTCAAGCTTCTCCACATCCTTTTTGAATTGTGGAGCTCAAAACTGGACGCAGTACTCCAGTTGCGGCCTCACCAAGGCCGAGTACAAGGGGAGAATGACATCCCGGGATTTGTTTGAGAAGCATCTATGGATGCAAGCCAGCATTTTTGTCACTTTATTAGCCACAGCATCGCATTGCAGGCTCATGTTCATCTTGTGGTCAATGATGACCCCCGAGTCTCTTTCTTCCATAGTGCTAGCCAGCGTAGCACTGCCGAGTAAATAAGGATGCTGCAGGTTTTTCTTCCCAAGGTGGAGAATCTTGCATTTTTTATGTTAAACACCATCAGGTTCTCATCTGCCCATTTGCTGAGCCTGTCCAGGTCAGCCTGGATCACCCGCCTGTCTTCTGGAGTGGATGCTTTGTCCCAAAGTTTGGTGTCATCGGCGAACTTGGCCAGTCTGCTCCTGACTACAACGTCCATATCATTAATGAAGATGTTGAACAATATGGGTCCAAGGACAGAGCCTTGGGGGACGCCACTGGTCACAGGGCACCATGATGAGTGACTGCCATTAATTACTACCCTCTGGGTCAAACCACAGAGCCAATTTCCCAGCCAGTGGATCATGGGGGACCCAAGGCCACAATTGGGCAGTTTTGCCAAGAGGTGATCATGGGATACCAGATCAAAGGCTTTTTTGAAGTCAAGATATATGACATCAATCTCTTCTCCCATGT
Organism: Crocodylus siamensis; assembly: GCF_052110815.1. Taxonomy (NCBI): domain Eukaryota; kingdom Metazoa; phylum Chordata; order Crocodylia; family Crocodylidae; genus Crocodylus; species Crocodylus siamensis. The sequence continues at coordinate 84,457,723 of NC_143395.1, read as the reverse complement.
CCAGGTGATAGGTCACCTGGTCATAGAAGGAAATGAGATTGGTCAAGCAAGACCTACCTGCAACAAACCCTTGCTAGTTATCCCTTAGGATGTTGGTGTCAGCCAGTCCATTAAGGATGGCCTCTTTAATAAACTTTTCTAAGATCTTCCCCAGGATAGAAGTCAGGCTGATGGGCCTATAGTTAGCTGGATCCACTTTCCTCCCTTTCTTGAAGATAGGCACCACATTGGCCTTCTTCCAGTCTTCAGGCACTACACCAGAGTGCCAGAAGTTTTGAAACATCCATGCCAGAGGCTGGGCTTTGAAGCTCGCCAGCTCCTTGAGTACCCTGGGGTGTAGATTGTCAGAGCTGGCTGACTTGAAGGTATCCAGCTTCTCAAGGTGTTCCTTCATGAGGTCAGCATTTATGGAGGGCAGGATATCTCCCTCACCCGGACCTCCCTGTCCTGTAACGGGTATGGGCATTCCATGGGACTGATGAAAGACCGATGCAAAGTTCCCATTTAAAAGGTTGGCTTTCTCCTAGACGTCAGTTGTCAGTTGCCCCATCTGGTTCAGCAGGGGTCCAATGTTGCCCTTGCTTTTTCTCCAGCTCCCCACATATCTGAAAAAGGATTTTTGTTGTCCTTGATGCTCAAAGCTTGTTGGAGTTCAGTTGCAGCCTTGGCTTTCCTGGTTTGCTCCTTGCAGGACTGGACCAGTGCAAAATAATCCTCCTTGGAGATGAATCCCATCCTCCATCCTTTGTAGGCTTTTCTTTCTAGCCTTAGGAGGTCTGCTAGGTCCCTGGAGAGCCAGGGGGTCTGCTGTGTCCTCTTGCTGCCTTTCTTCCGAGATGGAATAGAATTAGCTTGTTTATTGAGGATTGATCCCTTGAGGAGCAACCCCTCTTCTTGAACTCCCCTCTCCCTGGGATCATGGTCCCTTAGGGCCTGACTTACAAGCCTCCTGAGCTTGTCAAAGTCGGCTTTTCTGAAGTCAAGGACTTCCGTGTTGCTGACTGACTTGCCAGCTTTACGGTGGATGGTCAAGGTGATCAGCTCGTAGTCGCTATCTCCCAACTTCCCATCAATCACTAGGTCACCAATTAGGTCATCCCCTGTAGCCAGTACCAGGTCAAGCAGAGCTTTGCCTCTTGTTGGCCCATAGACTTCTTGAGTCAGATAGACGCCATCCATACATGACAGGAAGTTTTGCGACCGCTTGGATTTTGCTGAGTGATCCTCCCACGAGATGTCCGGGTAATTGGAGTCACCCATGACCACCATGGTCCTGGAGCATGCGGCCTTAGCCAGTTCCCGGCCAAACTCCTGGTCCAGCTCAGGACTTTGGGTAAGAGGTCTGTAGTAGACTCCCACTGTGGTGTCCCCTGTGCCGTGTTCCCCATGGATTTTAACCCAGAGGGTTTCCAGTTGTCCACCCTAGCCACCAATATCAGCTTGCATGGACATGTAACTTTCCTTAATGTAGAGGTACACCCCCGCCCTTTTTATCTACGCAATCCCTCCCGTACAGGGTATAGCCATCTATACCCGAGGTCCAGTCATGGGTGGAGTCCCACCAGGTCTCTGTTATCCCTATGACATCATAATTATTTGCACTGAGCAGGAAGACGAGCTCCTCCTGCTTATTCCCCAAGCTCCTGGCATTTGTGTACAGGCAGACAAGTGTCCCATTTGTGTAGAGGCATTGTGTTAGTATAACCCAACTCGCCAAATGTCTCTATAGATTGGGCACTTCAGCAGGGCTTTTTGGTGCTTTTATTGAAAAGCTGATTCAATCAGCTTTGTATAATTGTGCCAAAAAGCCATGATGAAGTGCCTGATCTATACAGACATTGTGCAAGCCAGGTTAAACTTCTTTCTGGCTGGGGTCGGGGGGACACAATGGATTGTATTGTAGTTATAGGAATCCCTGCTCCATCTCCTTATGGTGTGCATCCCTCTCAGCGGGATAAGATTAGATACAGTTTGAATGTTAGAACTTGCCTGTAGATGATGGATCTAATGGTGTGCTTAGATTGAAGGCTGGTGGCATGAAGGTAGATATGGAAGTCAGTTGGTTTCCAGTACAATATAGTGGATTCTGTTGGGATTTTCAGTGCTTTTCTGCATGCATTGATGGCAGTATTATTACTAACTTCAGTGATAATATATTAGAGATTAAGAAAGCATATAAAGGGATAGAGGACGAGCATCACCCTGGAGGTGGTGAGGAGTGATGACACAGTGGTGGAGACCCTAACCAGTGACAGGCAGCACAACCCGGAAAGGGGCAGCAACAGGAAGTGAACCTCTGTACCAACTTTTGGCAGTGACCCCAGCAGGTGATCCCAATAGTGACCCAAGAGTGGTACCCAGCAACACAGTCTCCACAAGCGATCTAGAGGGAAACACCCCTGAGGGAAACACTCCTGAACTGGCCAAGGTAGCAACTGCTGAGGAAAGAAGAGTTTTCAGATAGTGACTGTAACTGAGAAACTGGTGGTGTTTTAATAGTTGAAACATTTAATAATAGAAATGTTTAATAAGGGTTATTTTCTCATTGCCTTTTAATAAACTTTTATTTCTCTTGTGTCTTCTGTTCAATTACATATTGCTTGAGAATGGAGAAGTTGTTCTTTTAGGACCCTTAGTAAAAGTTCTTTTCCCCATGTTTCTGGGGAAGGACTCAAGCCACAACCTCCAGATTTGAACCTGGCCTTTGTGCTACCATCCAGGGCCTGGAAGAAGGGTTACACTTCCAAAGTATTTTTTCGAATTACTTAAAACTTGTTTTACATCTTTAAAGAGAGAAGAACCTAAATTTGAGGTTACTTGATAAAGGACCAGAACCATCTTCTCTAGTACAGACAAATCTATATTTTTAGAAGATATTACAGAATCTCTATGAATACAGCCTGACTATGGTGGTCTTGTAAATGCCCAAGTCACTCAGGCCATGCCACTTCATAAGTAGTGTTCTCTAAGCAGTGGATGAAAAGTTGCTGTCATCTTCTGCAGTTACAACCTTCCTCTGATAGACTTGTCTGTTAGGGATTTCTGGTTTTGTCTACGTGGGCATAAACTGGAATTAATCAGTTCATAAGGTTTAAAAACATAACATTTATTTTGAAGGGAGAAGCAAGGGTGCCTTGAAGGGTGAAGAATGACATCTTGCAGCAATCAATATGGGAAAATTTTCCTTTAGCATGGTTACATGGGTGTAATTTAGAAAAGGAATTGGTCTATTGTTTGTAGAAAGAAATGAATGGTTGATGAAAGGAGACCAAAAAAGGGAGTTACAGTAAAATCTCTGCTATCTGGTACTTAACCAACCAGATAGTTCATTAACTGTGGGGGGTGGGGGTGGAGGCAGGGAGGGAGGGGAGGCAGGGGCAATCTGCATGCTCTACCAGATGCAGGGGAGGGGGAGAAACTCACATGCCCACCCACCACCCTCTGCTGTTGCCACTCCATGTGTGGCCACCGCCATACCCCCCATCCCGGCTCCGTGTTATCTGAAAATCCTGCTGGGTTATTTCAGATAACTAGAGTTTTTATACAATCAGCAATCCCATTACCCCGGGGATGCCGGCTAACAGAGATTTTACTGTATTTAAAATAATCTAACCATAAAAACCTAGCATATATTTCATATCATGTCTTGCCGACATGTCCTCTCATATTTTAGTCAAAACACATGTGAGTTGACATACACAGTTTGTAGCTGAAGTATGCTTTATAAGAAAGTGCTTGACATTTGCAGCTTAGAAACATATTATTTGAGTGTGATTAGGCTTTGTTTGCTTCTTAATTTGTCAACATGAGTTGTACAATTATGGTTTAGAAAACAAAAATTCAAAAAGTTGCTTTCTTGCTTCATGTTGTTTAACAAGAATAGTTGATATTTATGCCAGCTGCTCAGTTCATTGTACTATTTTAACTGTATTGAAACCAGGCAGAACAGAGAAGTTAGAAAACAGCTTTTAGTTTCCATGACATGTATAGGAGCTGATAGATATCTGAACAATTGATATCTTTAGCACTTGCACTGGTGAGCTCAGTTATAGAAATACTGCGATAATTATTCATCAAAAGCATTTTTTTTCATGTAGGTTTATTTGTATGCTGCATCATTTCTTAGTAAAATGATGTTGGTTTACAAAATGTTTCAAGTCTCATCAAATTCACTCTTTATATTATGAGCTCTACAACACTGAATTTTTAAAACTCAGACTTGATTTCAATCTTCTTTTTTTGACAATGCTATTATAGATTAAACATACACCTAAAGGACAGTCAAAAATTGGGAAATAAATGTAGGATGAGTTTTTCAAAGTGCTTAAGGAATGGATGCCAATGCTGTAGTGTTTGTAAGAATCTCACTACAATGCTACGTGCAAAGGTGTATTTGCATATACCTTTTGCTTGTTCACTTGCATGCCTCTGCATGCACAGATAAAGGCACAATGGGATCTAATGTGTAATCCACACAATCCATACAATGGCAGGAGGCATGATTATATTGATCATGCATTAGATCCCATATCTCCTTATAGCTGGTGAAGTGGGAGCCCAGGATTGGGCTTCCCCTGCATCAGCAAGAAGCAAGCTCTTCTGGCTGGATCCTGAGTCAGCTGATGGGACTCCCAGTCATAGGGGCACACCATGCACTCCCACAGCTGGGAACCCCATCATCTGATCTAGGCTACCAGCCATAGGGATGCCCCAGGAGTCCCTGTGGCAGGGAGACAGCAACTGTTGCTATCTCTGAGCTGTGGGGAGGCACATCTCCAAAACTGAGAGACCTCAGCTGCTGGGATCTGCAAGCTCTGGGGGGGATGGAGGGGATGTCTTCATGCACCTTAGGTCTGGAAGAGCATAGCTGAGGTGATTTCCTAGCTGCAGGGGGGCTCCGTATACCCCACATCTGGAAGATCAGGGTTGTTACCATCCCCAAGCAATGGGGGAGCCTAATGGACTCCCACAGCTGGGAGACTGCAGCTGATGTGATTTCCCAGCTCTGAGAAGGCTCTGTGCATCCTGACCTATGAGACTGCAGTAGCTGCAATCTCCCAGCTGCAAAGGTATGTGCAGCCCTCTGTGGCTGAGATCTTTCAGGCTTTGGGGTGCACATGGGCTTCTAAATCTGGGAGCTCTGATAAGCTGATGGGGCATCCAGCCACATGGGCCCCTGGCCACATGTTCATTTAATGGCATGATAGGAACCAGCTACAAAGTTATTACACATGTTCCATGGAATAATGTTGTAGCTTCTTCTTTTTATCATGCCATTCGTTGATTAAACATGGCTGGGTGACCACTTAAGGTGTGATTAATGGGTTAATCATGCCCTAAGTATAATGTGTAGATGGGAGTCTCAGTTTGAACAAAACAAATTCATAGGGTAAAAGTCCCATTATCATAGGTGGTTAAAACCCTCTAAGTACTTCTGAAAAATGGTATTCAGACTTTTCTTGTATACCCCAAGCCTCTGGTCTGGGATTTGAACATATGTGAAGTGGGCAGATGGACATAATTCCAGACCAAAGGGTAGATAAGGAGCAGAGGGGGGCAGTGTCAGATATGGACTGATGGCCCAGAGGAGCGGGACTAGCTCAGAGGAGTGGGGCTATCCTAGAGGAGTTCAGCTGAGCCCCTACTGAGCTAAGTAAAAATTTCCTTTCACTTTTCTTTTACTTTTGAGATATGCTGAACCAGTGTTTCTGCTGATCAATGAATTAATGTGTCAAACAACCTGAAGCAGCCTGCCAGATTACAGAGGGAAAGATACCCTCCTGGATGGGACTGATACACCTTGAAGAAAAGGGAAAGTTTAATGACTGCAGCCCAGATGGGTTTTCTTTTGTTTCATTAGTATTGATTTCTTTTACAATTCCTATTGCAAAAAGGGGTTTTATCCCTAGAGAGACTGGGCTTTAGACTTACCTGAGCCAGAAGAGGTGATCTGACAGTTTGTGGATACTGAAGTCCACCGCTATGATTGGCCGGAACTGCACGCACCTAAAAACAAAGGAAAACAATTTAATAAATAAATGGAAAATACCAAAAAGAAAGACCACTGTGTGAGATCCTGATTAAAGAAAGTTGGCTTTACAGCTGGTGGTGCTAGGCTGGGGAATAGGGGAGGTTGGAGCCCCAGCAGAACGCGACCCGAGATCCCAGTTTCAAGTGGTGTTTATGAATAACTCCTTCCAATATAGATCTTCTTTCAATATCAAGACATGGCAGGTAGGAGTCAGGAACACCACTCAGACATCCCTGCAAGACTGTGATATGTACGATCCCAGCCGGGAAATTTTCTGTTAGTTCTACCCTTTGTTAAGTAATGCGACACGCCCCCACAGAGCCATTCTGTAGAGCCAGCTCAAGCCATTTTTGGAGTAGACTACATACTCTCTTGAGAACACAGGGCTAAAGGAGAAGGTTAAATCAGATCCTCTTATGAGAGGTGTATATATCCATAGTTGCCCTGATCAAATCACATATATCCTTTAGAGTCATTCTTACAAACAGAAGTGAAGCAGTTTCCAGAGATTGTGGAATCTCTGGTGTATGGCAAAGAGGGCAAGATTAAGCTACAAATATAATCACCTCCCCTGTATAAAATACTGATGTTAATTTGTTTCTAAAACAGCACAAAATATAGAAAAATATTTAACAATAACTTCTAGAAGCGTATGCAATTTACTAGATTAAAAAAAAATTATTTTAAAATGTAAGTGCTGCTATTCATGCTCTTCAACGTGGAATGAAAAGTAAAAGCTTGACTCTTGGATTTGACTTATCAGGATTTACTTAATTGTGTTAGCAGGTGCTTTGCCTGAAGAAAGCTGGCTTGCAAAAACAAAAACATAACACCTGGTCAAGAAATTAAATAAATATGGTACAACCATCTTAATATGTGCGTCAAGATCTTGTACTTAATTTTAACTTCCATCAGCAACCTCCACAATAGAATTTTAATTTGCAAAGCCAATTCATTTATGGAATCACTGCATCTTGGTTAGCATTGCACTCGAAGAATTATATTTAATATTAAAAAATATATGCATTAATATAGGTGGAAATATATATTTTTCATAATTTATAATCTGTTCAGGTATTTTTAATACCTGTGGGATGAATACTCTTTTACTGAGCTTACTTTGCTATAATACAGAAAAACATTAAGAGCTAAATTTTCAGGATGATGGGGGGTGAGTTTTGCATGTAAAGAGCCGTATCTTGTTTGTATAGACGTTTAAACATAGGTTGGTGAACTTAAACATTTTTGGAAAGGAGATTTAAAAGCAGTAGGTGTTGTTTCCACCTGAATGAGAAGTGGAAGTTAATGAGGATTAAAGAGAAAAAGTATATTTAAACCTGTGATTTATTGATTACATGAATCAGCCAGTAGAAGTGTGGTGAGACTTCCATTAGTGTTTTTTCTTTCCTTGCCATGTTGAGAAGAGTGATGGCTCCCACTAATAGAGAAAGACTGCATGGTAACTAGGAGTGATGGATCAAGAAGGATGGATAAAAGGGGGAGATTTTCTGCCAAGAGTGCCTAGGACTAGTGTTTATGTTGACAGAATCTGGAGATAATTGGGATCCACAGAACATTAAGGCTGAAGGCACTAGATGACTAAGCTGTTTGCAAATGAGAGTAGTGGCAACTATGTGTAGACTTTGAGGATCAGAATTTCGGCTTTAGGCACCAAAAGCAGTTGTTTAGCTGTCAAAGTCCCTTTGGGACTCCAGGTCTAAGTGTGATCACCCACATGTAGGCAACCATCAATCAACTAGATCATGGTGTACATGCAGGAGATCTAATCACCTGCCTGAATCCACTTGGGAATCCACTTTCCCTTATATCCAGTCTGAAACCTTTTTCTAGGATGTTTTGACTGTTGCTCCTGGTTTTCCCCTGGGACATGTTGGTGAACAGTTGTTCACCTAAACCCTGATTCTCACCCCTTATATATTTGTAAGCTGCCATCAAATCCCCATAAAGCCTTCTCTTTTCTAGGCTGAACAGTTCTCCATCTGTCAGCCTTTCCTTTTACGGTTTGCTCTTCAGCCCTCCAATCATATGAGTATATCATTTTGCACATGTCAAGGTTCTGCAATAGAAGGTGACCCCACTTTCTAGAGCTGCCTTGAGTCTTACTGTACAAAATATTCATGGGGATAGGTGTCCTCCAATTCTCCTGATATGGCTGAGCCATTACAACCTCCTGTTCTGGGCAGTGGTTTCAAAGTGTGTCAGTTTATTGTTTGCATTTAACCCTCCTGATTTGGAAAACCCCCACAACTGTATTAAAGCAACAATAGCCTAATCAGTCAGAGTTGCTGACCTTGTAATGCTCTCTTTGTAAGCACTGGTTCAGAAAAATAATAATATCCACTAATATTCATATAGTATTTGAATTTTGAGGGCATGTTGTCATCCGTCTCTAGAAAAGAAGAAAATGCTGAGTATTTTTGTTTTAAATCCCTTTACTCCTGATTTATAAAGCTTAAGTACTCCTATATTTCAAGTAAGAGTCTTATCTGTGTTTTATGAGTTTAAATGAATTGCATTTCAAATAAAAGTGAAGAATGAACACAACAGTTATAAATGAGCAATCGGAATATGCAAATAATGTTTGGATAAAATAACAGATTAAAGTAGCACATTATATCTAACGGTGGCATAATTTATAACAACAGGCCAGATTCATGAAAAGGATAATGACTGGATTTATTTTTCTTCTAATCTTACTGTTTGCATTGCATTCCCCATCTCAGTCCAAGCAATAAGACATAGGTAGGGAAGACTTCATGAAACCCAAGGTAAAATTAAACAAGAGGGTTGATGAAAGGCTGAACTACTCCTTTGGGAATCCCAATAAGCATTGTGCCTCAGGAAGGAGGAGGCACCAGTTTTCCTTTCACATTCAAGTGTGCAGAAAACATCCTATCTCTTATAAAACAGCAGCTTTTACTTCATTTCTGGCCATCTCTACTGACTGGAGCTGACTGGAAGGGGTCAAGGATATACTTTATTTTTGGGACATTTACTGACATGAGTTTTGCACAGTCCCTGCATTCAGCTGAATATAAAGGCCAGATACTGTTCCATATATCACATGGATAAGTAGACTTAGGCTCCTACGTATTATTCAATTCCACCGGATTCAAGTCCATCTACTTTTCATTCATGTTTCTACTTCTGTAACATACTATTATCTTACCTTTAATACAAAGTCAGAAAGAAAGGAACAAGGAGGAGAGGGACCAACCCACCTTTTGTAGTAACCCGTTTTAGGGACTCAGGAAAGCTGGAATAGAATCGCATTTAGAAATATAACAGATTCTGCCCTAAACACTATAATGTTACCCAGCTCTTGCATAGGAACTGTTCTTACCCCCTTCTCTTGCTCTTCAAATGCCTGTGTGGTATATGCTTTAAAGATTTAAACCTCAACCTATTTTTCTCTGGCAAGATTGTGGTCAGCCTTATTATCACAGAAAATTGATTTTGTGGACCAAAGAGGAACCAGTACTTCATGAAGCCATTATGCAGTTTTAAACATAGAGCCTTATCAAAAGGCAATAGTTTGGGTAATTGCAGTCTCAGGGGAAGGGTTGAGGGTGGCTTTCAAGATAATGGAGAGAGCAAACTAAGTCATTGTGCAAGAAGAGGGAGGGAAGGGTTCAGAAAAGCTAGGGTATTTGGAAGTGAGGTTATATAGAAAGAGTTTTATACAGGCAAATAATTGAATTGTTTCAGTGTAAACAAATATATGTTTTGTAGAAAGCAGAAACAATTACTCTATAAGTCATAATACATACCAGGGGAACAAAGATTTAAACCTTTGTTGTTTATCTCCTAAATTGCAGGTCTTCTTTGAGCTAAATTATTTCTTGAGCTTATTACTTAAACTGGTATTTATTATCAGTGCAGATGCCCGTATGCCCAGGATCACTGCCCAGTAATCCTCATACTAGATGTAAATTCGAAATGGTTTTATAGTTTAAAAAATGTTCTTAAGAGGGCTCTTAAATCTTTCATTTGAGAGGAGACAGAAAATTATGCAAAAAGAATAGCCACGTTATTTTTATGTCATAGGGAAGATATATAAGTATAGATAAAATTAATTTCCTATAAAGTTCGGCTGAGATAGGAGAAAACCCAAAGAAAGCTAAACCCTGTTAAACTGGATTGATCCTGTCAAGCTGATATTATTTCCTTTTTACATGTTTTTAAGTTCAGCTATGCCAATAATTAATTGTGTGCAGTTCTGGGCTCCACATATTATAAGGACATGAAGATATTAGATAGGGTCCAGAGCAGGCAACAAAGACAATCAAGGGCACTGGAGCAGTTTTGAGAGCAATGCACCAGGCATCCTTGCTTCCATGCCACCATGAGTTTAAAATGATTCTGTCAAATCACCAACTACCTGATTTGACAACAAACTGACACATGAGGCAAGAAGAGCCATGGACAAGTTTGCTGCCTTCAGAGATATTTAGACACAATGTGTGAAGCAGGTCAGGAAATGGTATATTCCAGGAATACACCTGATCATAGAATCATAGAATCATAGAAGTAGGCTTGGAAGGGACCTTATAGATCTTCAAGTCCGACCCCCTACCAGGGCAGGAGAAAACACTGGGCTCAAATGATCCCAGCTAGGTTGGCATCAATCCTCCTCTTAAAGACCCCCAGGGTAGAAGCCAGCACCACTTCCCTTGGAAGCTGGTTCCAGATCCTAGCTGCCGTAACTGTGAAGTAGTTCTTACGGATGTCTAATCTAAACCTACTCTCCAACAACTTGTGGCCGTTATTCCTTGTTATGCCAGGGGGTGCTAGGGGAAACAAGGTCTCTCCCAAACAACTTCTGGTCCCCCCTAGTGAGTTTATAGACTGTCACCAGGTCCCCCCTCAGCCCTCTCTTGTGAAGGCTGAACGGTTTCAGGTCCCACAGTCTCTCATTGTAGTCCCTGGATCATGCGGGTGACCCTTCTCTGGACCCTCTCAATGTTGTCCACATCTCTCCTGAAGTGGGGCGCATGGAATTGGACACAGTACTCCAGCTGTGGCCTGACCAGTGTTGCACAGAGGGGGAGGATCACCTCCTTGGTCCTGCTAGAGATGCACCTGTGGATGCATGACAAGGTGCGGTTAGCCCTTCCAACCGTGACCTCACATTGTCGATCCATGTTCATCCTGGAGTCAATAATGAGTCCATATCCCTTTCTGCCTCCGTGTTCTCAAGAAGGGAGTTTCCCATCTTATAAGTGTGCTGTGGCTTACTACTGCCCAAGTGCAGCACCCTGCACTTGTCAGTGTTGAAGCGCATCCTGTTTTTGCTAGCCCACCCTGTAACCTCGCTCCCTGGGAGGAGGTGGCTGCATGGAGCCAGGCCGCGTCAAGCCCCCTCACAGGCCCCTACTTGGCCTAGCCCCCCAGGGAGAGAGAAGAGAAGGAGTGGGGTACTCACCAGTCCCCCTCCTGTAGGGCAGGCCCCCCAAATCCCAGGCAGGGCCCCCCTAGCCTGAGAAACCAGCTTTCCCCGACGGCAGGCCCACTGTGCATGCACGCAGTTTAAAAGGGCCCGCCAAACAGGGAAAAAAAGCTCAGCTAGGCTCCAGAGTGATGAGAGACGTGCGAGTGAAGCCCACTGCACCCTGGATCCCCCAAAGCCCCCCAGACACCCCCTCAGCAGCTGCAGAGCCCCCTGCCAACCCCCAGCACAGCCGGAGGTAAGCAGGCTCGTGGTGGGAAGGGGTTAACTCCTTGCTCCCTGGGACGAGGCGGCTTCCTGGAGCGGGGCCGGGTCAAGCCCCCGGCCAGGCCTCTACTTGGCCCAGCCCCGCAGGGAGCCACATGACCGGAGCCACGCGAACAGGCTGCACGAACAGGCCGCGTAAACAGGCGCTTGAGTTAATGTGGAGTTCGCGCAGGAGAGGGCGTGGGAGGGCACGAGACCCTGCCTGCAACCCCCCCCAGAGTAGTCAGTCCCAGACGTAGCCAACCTACCAGAGGCATGACACGGATGGGCATGCGCTGCACCCCGAGGGTCCCCTCGGGCTCTGCGCCCCCCCCCCATTGGGCACCTCAGAGACGGCCACACAGACGGAGCCCATGGTTCCGGGCTCCACACAGATGCAGCCCCTGGCTCTTGGCTGCGGGGGCTGCCTGTCCCTCTTTCAGGCTCTGGGGCCCGGGAGCATGGCCACCTCCCCTTGCGGGGTCTGCTCTCTACTGGGGTCTCTGGCGCGCCAACTGGAGGAGCTCCAGGCCACAGTCCAGAGACTGCATGCCATCAGGCACTGCGAGCAGGAGATAGACTCCTACTGCCAGGCCCTTCTCCCCCGGGAGCCAGAGGGTAGAGCACCGTCTCCCTCCAGGACTAAGGAGGACTCTGGGACCTCCCGCTCTGCCCAGTCAGGGGCATGGACCAAGGTGGACAAGGGCCTTAAGGCCCGCCGCACCAAGGCCCCTCCCTCACCGCAGCTTAGCAACAGGTTCGCACCTCTTGCAGCCCCAGCAGAGCCTGCTCAGTTGCCAGCTCCCGCAAGCAACCCAGGCTCAACACAGCTACTGGCCCCGCTCTCCCCAAGACAAAATGAAAGGTGTTTGTTGTGGGAGACTACATCCTGCGGGGGACTGAGGGGGCAATCTGCTGCCCTGACCCCTTAGCCCGGGAAGTCTGCTGCTTCCCGGGGGCCCAAATCCGAGACATTGCGGAGAGGATCCCAGAGCTCCTCCGGCCCACAGACCACTATCCCATGCTCCTTATTCACGTGGGCACCAATGACACGGCTTGGAGCACCCCCAGCCAGGTCATGAGGCGCTACAGGGATTTGAGAGCGGGGCTTGGGGGTCTGGGAGCTCAGGTGGTGTTTTCGTTGATCCTCCCAGTCTCAGGCTATGGGCTGAAGGAGGGAGAGGAGGATCCACGCAGTGAACCAAAGACTGTGGAGCTGGTGTCATCGGGAAGGCTTTGGCTTCCACGACCACAGCCCGCTCTTTGGTGAGAGAGGCAGTGAGCTGCTGGGAAGAGATGGCCTCCACCTCTCTCCTCTGGGGAGGAGGCTCTTCTCAGCCAGGCTGGCTGACCTGCTCCACCGGGCTTTAAACTAAGCCCGCTGGGGGATGGGGGGACTACTGCCACTGCTGTCCCACTGAGCAACCCTTGCAAAGCCAGCAGACCAAGGCACTTAAGGGAGCCCACCCCTGCCCCAGCCCTGGCACAATCTGTAGGCAAGGCAACAGCCCCCAAGGGGACACTTGCCTGCCTGTACACTAATGCCAGGAGCCTGGGCAACAAGCAGGAGGAGCTCATCCTCCTGCTCAGTGCAAAGAATTAGACTGGGATAACGGAGACCTGGTGGGACTCCACCCATGACTGGACCACGGGTATAGAGAGCTATACCCTGTACAGGAGGGATCATGTTGACAAAAGGGGCGGGGGTGTAGCTCTCTATGTGAAGGAAAGCTACATGTCCCTGCAAGCTGATGTTGGTGACCAGCATGGACAGCTAGAGACCCTCTGGGTAAAAATTCATGGGGAATACGGCACAGGGGACACAACGGTGGGAATCTACTACAGACCTCCCACTCAAAGTCCTGAGCTTGACCAGGAGTTCACCCAGGAACTGACTGAGGCCGCTTGCTCAAGGACCTTGGTTGTCATGGGTGACTACAATTACCTGGACATCTCGTGGGAAGATCACTCAGCAAAATCTGAGCGGTCGCAAAGCTTTCTCTCATGCGTGGATGACCTCTACCTGACTCAAGAAGTCTATGGGGCAACGAGAAGCAAAGCACTGCTGGACCTGGTACTGGCTACGGGGGATGACCTAATCGGCGACCTAGTGATCGATGGGAAGCTGGGTGACAGCGACCACGAGCTGATCACCTTCACCATCCACTGTAAAGCTGGCAAGTCAGTCAGCAACACAGAAGTCCTTGACTTCAGAAAAGCCGACTTTGACAAGCTCAAGAGGCTTGTCGGTCAGGCTCTTAGGGACCATGACACCAGGGAGATGGGAGTTCAAGAAGAGTGGTTGCTTCTCAAGGAAGCAATCCTCAATGCACAAGCTAAATCTATTCCAACACAGGGGAAAGGCAGCAAGAAGGCACAGCAGCCCTCCTGGCTCTCCAGGGACCTAGCGGACCTCCTGTGGCTAAAAAGGAAAGCCTACAAAGGATGGAGGACGGGAATCACCTCCAAGGAGGATTATTGTGCACTGGTCCGGTCCTGCAGGGAGCAAACCAGGAAAGCCAAGGCTGCAACTGAACTCCAACTAGCTTCAGGCATCAAGGACAACAAAAAGTCCTTTTTCAGATATGTGGGGAGCTGGAGGAAAAGCAAGGGCAACGTTGGACCCCTGCTAAACCAGATGGGGCAACTGACAACTGATGCCCAGGAAAAAGCCAACCTATTAAATAGATACTTTGCATCAGTCTTTCATCAGTCCCATGGGACGCCCATGCCTGCTATGGGACAGGGAGATCCGGGTGATGGGGATCCCCTACCCTCCATCAATGCTGACCTCGTGAAGGAACACCTTGAGAAGCTGGATAACTTCAAGTCAGCCGGCCCTGACGATCTGTACCCCAAGGTACTCAAGGAGCTGGCGAGCGTCATAGCCCAGCCCCTGGCAGGGATCTTTGAAAACTCCTGGCGCTCTGGTGTAGTGCCCGAAGACTGGAAGAAGGCCAATCTGGTGCCGATCTTCAAGAAAGGGAGGAGAGTGGATCCGGCTAACTACAGGCCCATTAGCCTGACTTCTATCTTGGGGAAGATCTTAGAAAAGTTTATTAAGGAGGCCATCCTTGATGGACTGGCCCAGGCTAACACCCTAAGGGATAGCCAGCACGGGTTTGTTGCGGGTAGGTCTTGTTTGACCAATCTCATTTCCTTCTATGACCAGGTGACCTATCACCTGGACAAGGGAGAAGAGATTGATGTCATATATCTTGACTTCAAAAAAGCTTTTGATCTGGATTCCCATGATCACCTCTTGGCCAAACTGGCCAGTTGTGGCCTTGGCTCCACCACAATCCGCTGGCTGGGAAATTGGCTTCGTGGTCAGAGCCAGAGGGTTGTAATTGATGGCAGTAACTGATTGTGATGCCCTGTGACCAGTGGGGTCCCTCAAGGCTCTGTCCTTGAACCCATCCTGTTCAATATCTTCATTAATGATGTGGACGTTTGAGTCAGGAGCAGACTGGCCAAGTTCGCCGATGACACCAAACTTTGGGGCAAAGCATCCACGCCAGAAGACAGGTGGGTGATCCAGGCTGACCTGGACAAGCTCAGCAAATGGGCAGATGAGAACCTCATGGTGTTTAACACCGAAAAATGCAAGGTTCTCCACCTTGGGAGGAAAAACCTGCAGCATCCTTACAGGCTCGGCAGTGCTACGTTGTATAGCACTACAGAAGAAAGAGACTCGGGGGTCATCATTGACCACAAGATGAACATGAGCCTGCAATACAATGCTGCGGCTAATAAAGCGACCAAAACGCTGGCTTGCATCCATAGATGCTTCTTGAGCAAATCCCGGAATATCATTCTCCCCTTGTACTTGTCCTTGGTGAGGCTGCAGCTGGAGTACTGCATCCAGTTTTGGGCTTCACAATTCAAAAAGGATGTGGAGAAGCTTGAGAGAGTCCAGAGGAGAGCCACGCGCATGATCAGAGGTCAGGAAAACAGATCTTACAATGATAGGCTGAGAGACTTGGGACTCTTTAGCCTGGAAAAGCGTAGGCTCAGGGGTGATCTGATGGCCACCTTTAAGTTTATCTGGGGTGACCACCAGGATCTGGGGGAACGTTTGTTCACCACAGCGCCCCAAGGGATGACTAGGTCGAACGGTCACAAACTCCTGCAAGACCGTTTCAGGCTGGACATAAGGAAGAATTTCTTTACTGTCCGAGCCCCCAAGGTTTGGAACAGTCTGCCAGTGGATGTGGTTCAAGCACCTACATTGAACACCTTCAAGAGTAAATTGGATGCTTATCTTGCTGGGATCCTATGACCCCAGCTGACTTCCTGCCCTTTGGGCAGGGGGCTGGACTCGATGATCTCCTGAGGTCCCTTCCAGCCCTGATGTCTATGAAATCTATGAAAACCTATCCAAGTCTTGCTCCAGTCTTTCCCTCCCTACTAGTGTGCTCACCTCACCTGAAATTTTGGTATCATCAGCGAATTTAAACAGGGTGCTTTTCACCCTGTTGTCCAAATTGCTGATAAAGAGATTGAACAGCGCGGGCCCAAGGACCGAGCCCTGGGGGACTCTGCTGCCCACTTCTCCCCAGGTCGAATATGACCCATCCACCACCACCCTGTGAGTGTTACCCTTCAGCTAATCTGCAATCCATCTGACTGTGTAGGCATCAATGCCACAGTTGCCCAATTTTTTAATGAGGAAGGGGTGGGAGATGATGTCCTGCAATAACCCCTGCTAACTCCCTCAACACCCTGGGGTGGACAGCATCTGGACCCGTTGATTTGCACACGTCCAGCCCCTGCAGAAGCTCTCTAACCCGGTCCTCCCCAACCTGAGGTCTGGAGGTGTTCCCCTCGAGTCCGTCTTGCATCATGGTGGGGAAATCCCAGTCCCTGCCCAAGAAAACAGAGGTGAAGAATTTGTTAAAGAGGTCTGCTTTCTTCTCAGCACAACCACCAGAATGCCCAGAGGATCTTGCAAGGGCCCCACTTTTCCTGGTGCTTTTTTCATCCTGCCTATATATTGATGGATGATGAGGAACTCATTGCATTCAGGGGTCACTGACCATTCAGACTATATATGCCCAGCAAGACCACCAAATATGGCTTGAAAATTTGGTGCTGTTATGCAACAACATCATTCTCCTTGTCTAGAGATATCTACTAGGGCAAGCAACCAGAAGCTCCACACCAAAGTAATCTTGGTACCCAAGTTGTTGAAAAACTGGTTCATCCCTAGTAGAAGTCAAGAAGGAATATTATGGGTGACAATTCCTTCACAAGTACTAACCTGGAAGAAAGACTGCCACAGCAGGACTTGACTTATGTGGGTATGATTAGAAAAACAAGGCTGATATCCCAAACAAAATGCAAGCAAATCAAAGAAGTGAAACCTTTTTCATCCATTTTTGCTTTTGATGGGGAACTCAGCCTAGTTTCCTATGTTCCAAAGAAGTCCAAAATTGTGCTGTTGCTGTCAAGGATGCACCATGACCTGCCAGTAGGTGGAGAGTAAAGAAAGCTGGACATCATCCATGACTACAGTAAAAACAAGTGGGGGGTGGATAACCTTGACCACTTACTACATATGGCAACCTGCAGATGGAAAATTAACAGGTGGCACTGGCCTCCCTACCAGGAATTCTGGTGTTCCTTATTTGAAAACTGAAAAATCCCTGAGAAAATAATCCCCAAACCACTTTTTAAAATACCCCCAAATCCACATTCCTCCACAATAAAAAAACCTCCAAAACCCACTATATATAGAGAGACAGAGAGTGAAAGACAGAGAGCAGTTGGGCAATGTTTTACTGATGTATCTACAGAGTTAAAGCAATTTGGAAACCTACCTGTGTCTCTGCCATTATAATAAACTGAATTCTAAATACTGATATTTTGCTTCCCCCCCACAGGGGATACAGCACCCCAACAAGGGTTACACCCCCCGACAGGGGTTACAGCCCCCCCCACAGGGTCTACAGCCCTCCCCAACACAGGCCAAATTGCCACTGCAGGGGATACTACCTCCTGCAGGCCCATGTGCCCCACCCCCACTTGCTCCCCCAGGCCTCCAGATTGCTGCCCCACCTGGCCCCATCCCCTGCTTGCACCCCCAGGACCCCGATGCCTGCTGGGGTCCAAAGGGGCAGCAATTGGGGGGGCTCAGGGACCTGGGGGGGATAGGGACCAGGCAAGGCAGGGATGGGGGGCTTAGGGGGCAGGCAAGAGATGGGAGCCAGGTGGGGCAGGGCTCAGGGGGCTCAGGGGCTCAGTGGGCAGGCAGGGGGTGGGGCTAGATAGGGCAGCAATTGGGCGCTGGAGGAGTAGACGGGGCTGATAGGGGTCCCCCCCATGGTCCCTTCCCCCTTCCTCCAACCCCCCACCACTACTTACCAGCACTTGTGGTGCTCTGGTGTGGTGCCAGAGGACTGGAAGAGTGACAATGTGGTTCCCATCTTAAAAAAGGGGAAGAAGGAAACAATAGGCCAGTTAGTCTTACCTCGATCCTGGGCAAGCTTTTTGAGAAAATTATTCTGGTGCATATCCACGAGGGGCCAGCAGGGGAGATTATGCTTAGGAGCAACCAACATGGGTTAATTAGCGGCAGGTTCTGTCAGACCAACCTGGTGGCCTTCTATGACCAGATCACCAAATCCTTAGATGAAGGAACAGTCTTCCTGGACTTTCGGAAGGCCTTTGACACTGTCTCTCACCCTGTTCTCATTAAGAAACTGGGGGGCTGTGGTGTTGACACCCAGAGAGTCAAATGGGTCACCAGCTGGCTGGAGAGCTGCACCCAGAGAGTGGTGGTGGATGGGCCAGTTTCAACTTGGAGGGATGTGGGCAGTGGGGTTCCATAGAGCTTGGTCCTCGGGTCCGCACTGTTCAACATCTTAATCGGTGACTTGGACGAGGGGGTAAAAAGCACCCTGTTCAAATTTGCTGATGACACTAAGATGTGGGGGGGATGCGGGCATGCTAGAAGGGAGGAATAGGCTGCAGTTGGACCTAGACAGGTTATAAGGATGGGTGGATGAGAATAGGATGGCATTCAACACTGACAAGTGCAAAGTGATGCACCTGGGGATGAACAAGCAGCACCATACCTATAGGTTGGGAAACTCCCTTCTTGTCAGCACAGAGGCGGAAAAGGATCATAGAGTCATCATTGATGCCAAGATAAACATGGGCCGGCAGTGTGGGGATGCAGTCAGGAAGGCCAACCGCATCTTGTCATGCATCCACAGATGCATCTCAAGGAGGTCCAAGGAGGTGATACTCCCCCTCTGTGCAGCACTGGTCACGCCGCAGCTGGAGTACTGAGTCCAGTTCTGGGCACCGCACTTCAAGAGGGATGCGGACAACATGGAGAGGGTCCAGAGGAGGGTCACTCACATGATCAGGTGGCAGCAGGCCCTACGAGGAGAGGCTACAGGACCTGAACCTGTTCAAGAGAAGGCTGAGGGGGGGGATCTAGTGGCCTGTTACAAACTAGTCAGAGGGGACCAGCAGGCATTGGGGAAGTCCCTGTTCCCCCAAGCACTGCCAGGAGTGACCAGGAATAACGGTCACAAGCTGGCAGAGGGTAGATTTAGGCTAGATATCAGGAGGCGCTACTTCATGGTCAGGGAAGCTAGGATCTGGAACCAACTTCCAAGAGAAGTGATGCTGGCTCCTACCCTGGGGGTCTTTAAGAGGAGGCTAGTTGTACACCTTGCTGGGGTCGTTTGACCCCAACACTCTTTCCTGTCATGGCAGGGGGTCGGACTAGATGATCTACTCAGGTCCCTTCTGACCCTAGAAACTATGAAACTATGAAGATGGCCAGGCAGGAGGCACAGATGGCAGTAGTGCCGCACAAAGTCCAACTTTGTAGCCACAGTGCACTGCTATTGGCCTAGAGGGGGTTATTTCCTCTACTGGCTATGAAGCCCCCACCAGGTCTGGGAGGTGTGCAGTAGGTCACAGCCAGGTGGCTACCCCAACTGCCAGACTGCTGCACTGGGTAAAGGGTGCAGGGAACTGTCAGAGCTGCTTAAGCAGTCCAGCTGGCACAAGGGGTAGTGTGTCCAGGTACCATCTGGATGGGCCCCAGAAGCTCCTGAGAGTGGGTAGCCCTGAGCTACTTGACAGGGTGGCTTTTTGTATTGATGGGGCAAGGCCAGGGCAGCTTTATATACTTCTGGGGACCACACAGGTGATGGTCCTAGGCTCCAGCTCCCCCTGGCTGCAGATCCAGGAGGAGCCAGACAGGGTTATTTTGCCCCAAGTGGCACAATTTGCTCCACAACAAAGTACATATCTGGGCACGTGTGCTGAAGCTAAAAGCCCCAGCTCAAATTTGCACTGCTTCTATTTGAGCTGCTGCAAGCACATGTGCTTGCAGGTGTGGATGTGCCCATAGAGATAAGAAATCCTGGCTGTTGGCAATGGGGTGGGTGAGACAGGCTGGTGATATGCCCTTTGTCTATGGTGGCCTCAAGATTCCCCCTTTGAGACTATGCCTCCTTTAGTATTCCCTCCCTTTAGTATTGTTTTCCCCTTCTTATAACTCTTCATTCCTGGGTACTGTTGATTGGTTTCCCTGTGGTCATCATGTTGTCATAACAGCATATTCCTTTATTTCCCAAAACCAACACATGCACACATCTTCATTTGGTCATTTACTGGTGTTTTAATTTGGGTGTGCCCTGGCCTCCTAATTTTGTCTGTTCATCAAAACTGGAAATCCCAAGGGCTCTGTAACTAGTCACTGTGACCTGTCTCCAACAAGGCAAGCATATCTCATGTTATGTAACACAGTTTGAATTTCTAAGCCTGTTTGTCCATTGGCCTCAGACACAGTAGGCCTTGAAAGAAACTTTATCATGTACAGGCTTTTAGAAACCAATCAGCCCCTGCTGTTCCCTTGGACCATTTTAGTAATGCAATATCTACTTTATCTACAAGCCAGTTCCTAAAAGCAAATCTCTAAATATCATTTTCTAGTCATCATTTGCTGCCTACAAATTCAGGCTCTACCTGATACAATAAAGTGCTATACAGAAATATAACAGTCCACTCTTTATGAGCTAGTTTGGATACAAAGCGATACAGCTGCATTAGTGTGATGCAACATCCTGTCTAATTAGCATTTCTGGGACCTGAGTTAACTCATTAGGTGGCAGCTTGGATATACCTCTTCATGGCTCTGCATTATGCTGTGTAGACATAACTTGGGACCTCATGTAAGCCCTTTTAGTCTATGTAAAAATTCCACTAACTCCATTGGGCTTTCTATCTAGTCCTTAAAGGTAGAGGGAAACAATGGAACTCTAGTCTGGCAAATGGAATGCAGACATAGACACAAAATGTGGAGCAAAACTATGTGGAGAGGGGCAGATGGAAGAAAGAACAACAGATGAGCTTGAGGTATATGAGAAAGGGATTCTACTAGAGGTAGAAGTGAAGTTAGGTAGAAGTGAAAGGATATAGGGAAAGCTAGGGATGTAATTTATTCATGTGTGCTTTCTAGTTTTGTTGGAATGGAATCCCATTTCATACTTTTTTAAACTGAGGAGATGAACTGTTTACACCTTGCAAAAATTAAAGACATGCCCTAAGGATCCTTAACTCAGTTAGAAATACTATTTATCAAAATACGTGCAAAAGCAGAGTATATACAATGGTTTTTACCATTGCAGAATATGAAACATTTTTATAAGAGACAGCCCATTTATAACCATTAAATTCCTCATCCAGAGTGCTGACACAACAGGGACAATGTGATTTTTACATACTTCTACTTCCTCCAGTTTAATGAAGAGGAATTACAAGATGGCTATATCCCTAAAGTAATTCTTCAGCAAGAGTAAGGCTAAAATAGCCAACAATCCTAATGAGGAAAAATGAAAGGGCATCACCATTAAATTCATCTCATTATCAGCTCTTGAAATGGAGATAAATGAGAGACATGTACAACAGAGAAATAGACATGCATTTCATTTTTTAAAAATGTTTTACTGTTTAGGAAGAAAAGAGTTTGATTCAGGTTATGATGCTGAATGTCAGAGTACTATTATCAATTGCCCAATATAATAATATCAAAGTAAGGACAGGGACAACCATACATGTATTTTCTGTAACTGTACAGTCATTTAATTTCTTAATCTAATATATTTAAAATGACAGTTCAATGACATGATCTGATTTGCTTTTAGACTTCTCTTAAATAACACCAAATTTTGTTGGAATCTGTGTGAAATTTTCCCTACACCAGGGATCTTTCTTGAACTAATATCAGTAAGCAACTAAAATGTCAATCATCACAAAAGGAACAAAATCACCTTCCAAAATGATTATTACTCCCAAACTACCTGTTATATTTTTCTAAAAGAAAGATCCTTTCAAACTTCTGTTTTAGCAAAAAATGGCAGACTATCCACTGGGAATAACAATTATGACAAACTGCAAAGTGGAGAGAACACTTTAAAAAACACATTTTTTAGAGTAAAATGATGCAGTCACTGCATCAAATCCCAATGTTTTGGAGCATATATGTAGGGCAGAAAATTAGCTCTCAGTACTGAATAATTAAATTGTTTGAGAGAACATATTTCAGGCTGTTCCTTGTCAAATAACAAGTGAATAATAAAAATGTTCTCCATTATATACATGCATTCAGTGGGAGTGTATTTGGAGAAAATGAAGCATTATCTAACTCTTATGATTTTGGAGTCTTAAACTCTACTGTCTTAGTCCAGTTTGATGTTGAGGTCATTCTATCATGCTCCAACCTCCCAGATATATTTGTTCATATGTGCACCACTACCAAAATGTTTTCAGTTCCTTGTGGGTATAAGTTGACAAGTCCTTGTAAAACCAAGGTAGAAAGGTGGAGCAACACACTGCTAGACTAAACCCTCAGTCATTAATTCATGTTGCATTTCATTCTTGTTTACACGCAAGAACCCAGTATTAATAATCACATTTAGTGGACAGCCAGTATTAATATTCGCATTGTCTGTTCAGGTAAGACCAGAGTTTCAGTTTTTCTTGAGTATGACTGTCCTAGGCTTTAACTCACGTCAAAACAGGCAGGGGACAATCATTTACACATGGAGCTTGACTGGCAATGCACTTGAGTTAGCTGCAATTGTCCCAGGAAAAAAAGTGTTAAAGTGGGACCATGTGTTTAAATTTCTCTAGGCACCCAAGATAAAAGACTTTGTCTCAAAAGAAATCCAAAGTCTGTTTTAACCCTTCTTGTTCTGTTCCCGAAGGAAACAGATTCTCTTCAAATGCAGAATTCTTTTTCCTCCTTCACCGTCTCCCTCCCCCTCCCAATTTTTGATTCCTTGCTTCCTTTCAAAACTGTCCCTTATGTTAAAAATAAAATTGAAGTCCAAGTGATCATGATATGAAGCAGATTGAAATTTAAGCTGTCTGAAAAATTTTCAAGATTCAGAACTGCGGCAGCTTATAATGACCACTTTGTCCCAAACGTGGAACCTGTTACCACCACGTATCCAGAAAGAGCTTCTAATCCCAGAGGTGTAACATGGGAAGAATGCACCCAAGGCAGTCCTCTCTCACACTTCCTCCTCTCTTGTGTTCTGGCTTCAGTAGGAGGAAGTCCACAGATACAAGGCATTCTGAGAACTGCACTTCTCTACAATGGCAGTGGAATTTACTACTACTGTGTGAGGAGAAACTTTCACTCCATTAATTTGCCACTCAAGTAAAAAAAAAAGGTAATGTTGGTAGCAAATAATGGGATTAATTCTCCCCACCAGCCACAACAAACTCCACTGCTGCTCTACAAAACTATGATTCTGAGAATGCCTTGCACTAAACGATACTTGCTTTGCTTCCTGTGGCTGGAAAGTACAGGTGGAGTGACAGATGAGATGGTGAACCACTTGCTCTCCATCCTTCTGGCACTTCTCCTCTTAGGAACTGCCCACCCCAGATTACATTGTCTCATCCTGTACATTGTTAGCCTTCCATTTTATGAGCAGTGAATATTTATTATGCCTGTGGAGATTGCAAAAAGATAATGTGTGCTGTATCTTCCTTCTTTTTCTTTTTTTTCAACTCTAAACTGTTTCCTTTCTAGAGGTTGTCTTCAAAAGCACAGGAATATTTCTAAGTACTTGAATGTATCCTGTACCCTCCTTGTCATGAGAACAGTAGAATGGGGATTTTCATGCAAATTACTTCTTAGATACCAGAGGCATCTTTTCCTCATCTCTTATGCAATGGAATGACTCTCTCTTGAAGATACAGACAGTCATAGGAAAATATAAAACCTTTCTTCTGAACATTTCATGTCAGTTATGCTTTGTGGCAGTCTGGACATCTGTGTATGTGAACATAGGTGTTTAAGTTAGATTGAACAGTCTTTGTGACCTTACCTTTCTTAATGTCTTTCACTATGTTTTTCCATCATTTCTTCGGTGAGAAAGGAGAGAAGGAGGCACCTGGGTGTCTGTTCCTGGGTAGGTTACTCTCTAAAGATCATCAGCAATTGATAAACCTTGACTTAGCAAGGAAACCCAGTTGTGGTCAATTTGCTAGTGACTTAGATGTGGATGCCACACTACTGGGCACTGAAATTCCCAGGTACCTTTGCAAATCTAATCCCAGCATGTCTTGTATTATTTTTCTATATGTCTGTATATCTCATGTGCTGTATCTACAGTAAAGTATGGGTAGCTAAGAAGCACATTTGCAAAGTATATATACTTGCTTTAACTGTCAGAAAGTCTTTAGAGGGCAAAAGAGCCTGCCTGTATGGACTAAGCCCAGCAGATAGAAAGAGCTCTCAAACGCCTCCCAGTGTGTCCTGAGGGTTCCCTGGGCTGCCAAAAACTCTCAAGCAGATTTGGATGAACCACCCCTGAGTGGTTGGCAGGCACTTCATGGCTGCCTACCTGGACTGGATGTGACATTGGCTCATCATAGCCAGGAGCAATTGTCCAGCCTTTCTGCACATGCCCACACAAAGGGGGCTACTTATCCTCACAGAGGCTGCACTGCTCCCTCACATTGGGGCCCAGGCCTCGGGGGGCATGTCCCCAACCCTTCGAAATACTCCTGCACCATTCCAAGGTTGGCCTGGAACCACACTGGGACCTGGCGCCTACACCAGCAACTGCCAGTGGCTGGGAGTAGCGAGTCGGATTTAGAAGGTGGGCTGAGTCAATACCAGCCCAAGCATCAAATCTCATGGACCCTGGTCCCCCACCCCTCCCACAATGTTTCTGTCCAGAGTAGGCCCCACCAGACACTTTCCTGGCACCCTGGACAACAAAGAAATGGCTTCCACATACCATATCTCCTGTTCTGTGGTTCTCTTGCCCCCCTCACCCCAGCATCTCCCAAACAATGTGCAGCGTGGAGCACGGGACTCTTGGCTATGTTACTCCAGAGAGGATTCTTCATGCTGCCAGAGTCCTGCCCAGGATGAAAATGGTCTTCCCATAAGAGGCAGCACTGATACCTTTTGGGGCTAACATAGTTGGATCCCAAGTGGTATCATAGTATCATAGTGCTTAGGGTCGGAAGGAACCTAAACAGATCATCAGGCCCGACCCCCTGCCCTGGACAGGAATGAGTGTTAGGGTCATAACACCTGATAGATATCCAGCCTCCTCTTGAAGACCCCCAAGGTAGGAGAGAGCACCACCTCCCTTGGAAGTCCATTCCAGAGCCTAGCAGCCCTAACCATGCAGTAATGACTCCTGATGTCCAATCTGAACCTTCTTTCTAACAGTTTGTGGCCATTATTCCTAGTAACCCCTGGTGGTGCCAGGGGGAACAGAGTCTCACCCAATTTCTGCTGGCCCACCCTGGTGAGTTTGTAAATGGCCACCAGATCCCCTCTCAGCCTTCTCTTGTGGAGGCTGAATAGATTCATGCCCTTTAGCCTCTCTTTGTAGGGCCTGACCCACTTCCCCTTGACCATGGGAGTGGCCCTCCACTGGTCCCTCTCTATGCTAGCCAGATCCCTCTTGAAGTGCAGCGTCCAGAACTGGATGTAGTACTCCAACTGCACCCTGACCAGTGCCCCATAGAGGGGAAGGATCACCTCCCTCGACCTGCTTGTGATGCATCTGTAGGTATATGACAAGGTACAATTAGCCTTACTGATTGCTTCCTTGCATTGGCAGCTTATGTTCATCCGGGAGTCAACAATGACTCCAAAATCCCTTTCTGCCACTGTGTTGACAAGAAGGGTGTTCCCCAGCCTATAGGTGTGTTGCTATTTCCTTCTCCCTAGATGCAGTAGGGCAGGC
The DNA here is from genome assembly GCF_052110815.1 of Crocodylus siamensis. Taxonomy (NCBI): domain Eukaryota; kingdom Metazoa; phylum Chordata; order Crocodylia; family Crocodylidae; genus Crocodylus; species Crocodylus siamensis. Next base: position 84,431,724 of record NC_143395.1, on the reverse strand, counting down.
TTAGGAACAAGAGGGTGGGTGGCACATGCACCCAGAGGTGAATCAAGGTGATAAAGCCCCTGTTTTCAACCCCCACCCCAAGTGGCCATTTATGAACTATTATCTGGTATTATTGCTCATTGTGCAGATTCCATCTATGCCATCTGGGCATTTGTAAAGATCGCAGCTCTTAAACACTGTGCTGTTTGCTGAACACTTCATTCACACAGGGGCTTTCCAAGATGTTCATCTTATACAGTGCTGTTTTGAAGCACCCATATCCAGATCGCAGTCTGTTCAATTTGACCCACATTTTTCTGTCAAGGTCATGCCCAATGGGAGACTCATTTGGTGTTGGTATAAAATGCTAGCGAAATAGATTTCAGACAAAATTACTCTGAATGATCATTACATTTCCATTTACCCCACCACTTATCTAAATTTAGCATAACACACAAGGTCACAGTACTTGGCCTACTGGGCTCTCCACAGGCCCAGAAACTAGGCAGTAGGGCAGTGGTTAGAGTCTGTATTTTTATGTCATTTGGTCTAATACCCTGGAGCACAGGGAATACATCTGTGTGTAAGTTGTACAGCCTGCTATGAGTCTGCACACGGTTAAGTACAGCATCAAGTCTTTTAGTGCAACAACTTCTGGACTATACAGGAGCACAGTAATCTGCTGGGTCATATACCATTGCAAATGTGGTGGTTCTGAGCACTTGAAGTTGGCACATGGTGTCATGTTGGCTAAACATCCTAAGGCAGCTACCCATGCAGACACTTTACTAATGACCTTCTGATTGTGATGTTTGTATGTGAGGGAATGGTCTAATAAGACTCCTTGTTAGATGTAGTATGCTCATGAGGAAAGTTACAGTTGCCTACTCTGATATGCAGCATGATCTTCACTCCATGATTATCCACGTAGATTAGTGATGATACTGATTTATTGATTCTCCCCACTGACCTTGTGCCTTTCAACCTCCCCCAACCCATATGCCACTGGCCTGGAATGGGCAGAGGTGCCAGACCTGGTAGCCACTACTGTTGTTGGGGGCTTATCAGTCTGTGCTACATTAAGTGGCACCATAAAACTGGTTAATTGACAACTGGCCATCCTATCCCAAAATGTCCCGTTGCTTTCCTGATAGAGGCCAGCATGTTTACATGGATCTAGCTAACACAAAGAGGGACCCATACACACCTGGAAAGATGCTGAGTGCTTTTTTGAACCCCACAGATGAGGTGTTACAACAGTCACAACTCCACATTTTACTGATGTGCCTCTGGCTGTCATTTGTCAGACCCGCTGCTTGTCAGACTCCGTACTTACGAGCATTGCTACAAGTAACGAACAGTGGGAAATGGGAATTCTCCCTTGTAAATCTCAATTCTCACCCTCCATCCCTCCCCTCCCAAAGAACCAGCAAAGGCTCATCCCTCCCTCCTCAGACACTTGGGTTCCCAGACCTTTTGGCTCTCACAGCAGGGAGATGGAACCCAGGGATGTGGGTTTTCCCAGCTGGGAAGCAGTACATAGGCATTGCACAGCATTGTCAGCGCCAGCTTGTAAGCAGCTGCATGGCTTCTGGTCCTGGGTGGGGGAAAGAGTCAGAAGAAGGGACTCACCATAGGTCCCTCAGTGTCTCCCTTTTCTACAGACTCCATATTTGTGCATGGAAGGACTGGTCATGGAGCCCAATATTCTGGATCCAGGATTATCAGGATGGTCAGCCAGACATCTTCAGAGTACCAGGACATGTGCATAGATGGCGCTGATGAAATGAGGACCAAATGGGACCCTCAACATTGGGGGTTGAACTGGACAGGTGGACAACTGTTTGCACCCACACTGTAATAGCACTTAAATGAGCTTTCTATGAATGTCCTGTTAAGGCCCAAGAATCGGACTTGATGATCTGCTCAGGTCCCTTCTGACCCTACTAACTATGAATGAAGTTTACAGATGTTCACTCTCTGTCTGAGGGAGGCCACAAGTGCTGCTATGGACCTGAGAGAATTGCAGTGCTAAGATAAGGAGTTTATGAAAGGATCAAAGATGGGTTAAATGGAATCTGCACAATGAGCAGTAATACCAGATAAGAGCTCATAGCTGGCCAGATAATAGCTCATAACTGGCCACTTGGGGCGGGGTTGGGAACAGGGCCTTTATCACCTTGAGTCACTAAGAGCCTAGAGTGCGGGATGGCCCTGCCCTTCAGCAGAGCACATGAACTCTAGTTGAAGCTAAAGCATCATCCTGGGGGTGGGTGTGTGCAGGGTATTGCAAAGCTTCATGGGTTCCTGAAATGTGACCTGGCATGAGTTGTGATGGGATTTGGTACAGATATTCATTATGACTCCCTAACCGATAATGCTGAAGTCTGATACAACATCCAACTAAGGTTATCTGAGAGTGGGATCTGCCATTTTTCAGCCCTGTATAAGCCCTTATGGTCTGTCTGTAAAGTGTTTTCTGTGCACCTACTGTGCAGTTAAAGGTAAGTAGATGAAACACAATGCTTCAGGTTAATTCAGCATTCTGGTGAGCATTCACAAGTGAAATCTTAGCTGTAGCATCCTAAGCATCTTCAGGCTAAGCATCAAAAGCATCCTTAATTTCTCTGTCCACTTCCTATAGTCCTTATAAGATTGTTGTGTCATAAGTTGTCAGTGGCTGAAAAGGAAACAGATACAATGGAGAGGATTTGCAGACTTTCATCCTGTCACTACATATTCCAGCAAATCACTCTCAAATTCATAACAGGTTTAAAATTAATCTTCCAGTATTTATGGATAGATATTGGTGTTACAAATGCACTGGGTAATATTAAGGTCTGATTCAAGAATAAGTGGATTCTAGTTTAGCTGTTGAAATCATACTGTCTTACACCAAGGCTGATTCCTGACCCACTGGATGCAGTTCCTTCTGGAAATATTCCTGTAGATTTGTGGATTCCACTACTAGCACTTTTTAGAATTAAAAACAGAGTGAAGGAAGGAGAAAAGGCTATCCATATTCAGTTCTACAACATTTTTCATACTCTTTACTCAAGAAATATGACTGGAAACTTATTATCCTGGAGAAGTTGCCATTTAGTCAGAGCAGTTTCACAAATTCACCATTTGGATGCTTTAAATGCCTTGCATTTATTTTATTTTCTAGTATAGCGCTATACAAAGTATCATATTTCTTAAGGCAATAGAAAAAATATGTCTTCTACCTCATGTTAAGCAACTGTTAGACATGCATAGAGTCTAATTTTTAAACAGTTATAACAGTCAGTAACTTATCCATTACATACTTATGAAATCATAATAAGGCAAGTATCACTGAATTCTAGTGGCAAGTATTTTATCTTTAAGTAACTGATGTGAATTAGCATTCTTCTGGTAATCAAATTACAGTTTCCAAAATACCTGCTATCTCTAATGTTCAGTTCCTATAATCTTTACATGCTTTACTAATGGCTTCAGGGAACATACTAAAAAATTCAACAGATTCATGTTCCTTCAATATATCCATATATACACCTACCATGATTATTAGGTGCTTTTTTTTGTTAAAGAGCTAAGCATTCAACCATTCCAATGCAGGTACCAAGCAGTTTTTGAAAATAGGTCCATTCACATGCCTGTACAATTTATATGAAAAAATATAAAGTGCCAGGCAATGATTAATTTATAAAGGAAAGTACAAAGACATTTCTAACCATTGGAAGAATGAGTTCTGGACTAGAATTGTAATAGCAGTAGTGGGGCAAAATCCCCAAATAGATTTAAATTGGAGCCATGGTTACTTGTAATAGCCTGGGCTAGACTTGAAAAATTAAGATGTCTCTTCCACCCCTATATTTCTATATATTCAAACCCAAATGGTCATCCAGGTGTCTTGGGAGTATCCTCAATGAAGAATAGCTGGCTTGAGCTAAAATTTTAATCTACAATTTGTCAACTCTTACCTATAAATAGCATCCAGACATGTTGAGTATATGTGGCAGAATGGAATCTATGTATTTGTATTAATTGTCATTTTTAAAATGATCTCAAAGATTGTGGTAAATGGTGGTATTCCTTGAAAGTATCTCAAAATCTGAATGGTGCAGTAACACTTTGTACCTGAATTAGTGATTACACTGGGGATTAGTGTAATACCAGTCATCCAGACCACCATGAATGTAGTCTTATCTTTCACTGAGCAAATGAAATAATATTTAATTTCAGCTGTTACATGTGTGGGTTTCATTCTCAACTTGACACAACTTTGGCATGTTTCTCTTTTTGCCTACAGGATAAGCACTTCTGTAAACCAGGGTCTAGAACATAAATAAGACTAGTGCCTACAATTTAAAAATAACATATCTGCAGTGAAGTTGGACAAAGAAGGGTTAAAGAGGGAAAGAAGCAGTAGGAATGGGAAGAAAGGTGTGGAAAGATACTTGGAAGATGACTCATTTGAGAAAAGGAAAAAAGGAAAAAACAGGCAGAAGAGAAAATAAGAGAGGAATATAAATAAGAAGCAAATTATATATAGAGAAGTATAAGGTATAACAGTAAATAAAAGTAAAGAAACAAAAACGATGTAAACTATTGATTTTGATAAATTGCTATATTTAATATTATTTCCCTGGCAAAAAAGAGAAAAGTATGTAATAGGAGATGCTCTAAAAATAAGATGTCTAGTTTTGGGAAAAAGCGATATATCTGCCTGTACTGTAAGTATAGGATTAATAGGGAAAGCTGAAAGGCAAAACTTTTCTTAGAACAAAATATATCAGAATCTTTCAGCTTGAAAGTGTCAAAGTGAATTGTTTCAAAACACAATCTTCGTATCTGCTTCAGTTCCATTGGTACTTCATGGGAAATTTTGTTCTAAGTCACTTGTGCTCCACTTCCCCATGTTGGACTTTATGTCAGATGATAGATTGGATATGTAATGTGCTTTTGCAGACCCTACATATGACTTTATGGGATAAAAAGAGACCATAGTTTATTTTGTGAGGTGGTTCGTGGCTGGGGAGAGCAACACATTGAATGAAATGGAGACAGGAGAGAGCCAGAATTACAAGCCCCATAAGTCACTGCAGTAACTCAGTCAGACGAGGAAAATAGTTTTGTTTCAAAATGAAATGTTTTAATTTGGGTCAACAGACAAAATTGTTTCATGTTGGTTTTCCTAATAGAAAATTCCCTCAAAACCTACTTTTTCCTTTGGAAATTTTGCATCTATATGGAACCCTGTGTTCTAACTGACAAATGTTTAATTTAGAAAAGTTCACCATCTTTGGGAAACAAAAGCTAGTTGCTCTCATAACGTGGGAATATTAGGAAAGATGATACATTCAATCAATCACAGCCCTAAATTGTAATGGTGACTAAGTAACAACAACCATGCAGTAGCTTTGGAATATGTTTCTAGCATGCATATTTAGATTTTTTTTACATGAAAATATTTTCATATTCTGCCAAGCCTACTTTCTCTAGACTTGAATAGTTATGTACTTGTAGCAATCTTTGTTGGTCCCCTACTACATCAGTGCTGGAGAAGCTGTAATTATGGGACTATGGTCACCTTATCTAACACAGGTGATGTGTAAGGAGGGCATGCAGCACCATGAGTCTCCCTGGATGTCTGGGGGCCCTTGGAACATACCTAGGGGTCCACAAAAGGTGGCTGTGCTGATGCTGCTCCAACTCCCCCCATAGCCAGTGGCTGGGTGAGTGAGAGCAGCAGATAGCCCAGTGTCAGCATATTTCCAGTTCCAGAACAGGGGACACCTGTCACGTGGGGGGAGTGGGTATAAGATTGTGGAGGGGGGAGGGAAATGATATGCTGATGCCCTGCCCCTTGCCCATTCCATTGTCCTTCACTCCCAACCCTCAGCCCCCTGGTGCTGCCAGTGCCCCACACTCCCAACCCACAGTTCCTTTCTCCCCCTTGTGCCTCTCACTCCCAAGCTACAGCTCCCACAAGCTGTGCCAGTGCCCTTCACTCTTGACCCACTGCCCCTTATTCCCTCCAGCCCTGCATCATCTCCTGGGTTCCCCACCTCTACGAGCACAGGCACCAGCCTTGGTGCTGCTGGGCCTGGCCACACAGCTCCCTCCTGCCCTGGAAGGGTGCTCCCACCCCTCTTCCCTGCTGGAGGGGCAGACACATTCCTTTCACCCCCCCCCCCCCGCCCTGCTGTGCTGGCAGGCACCCACCATCCCAAACACCCATCCCATACGCACACCCCTGCTGCACACACACAATCCCCCAGACAGTTCCCAAGCCTCACAGTCCCCTCCAACCCCCACCCCCACAGACTTACCTGAGTGCAGCTTCTGGAGCTGCTCTTACCCCCTTGCCTGGCTTCATGCCAGTCGTGTGTGTGTGCCTTGCCTCCAATTGCCTACCCTGACTCCCCCCAGCCCTAAGTGGCTCCTTGCTAGAGCAAGCTGAGAAAAACTTCAATGCTGAGATGACCAAAATCCCAGCATATTTCACCATATTTTATAAAAAACACACCCAGGTTGAGATGGGAGGACCCAAAAAGAGGACACGTTCGGGGAAATTCTGGTAGCCAGAACAAGAGGGGTTACTATCATAAGCAATAAATATATGCTCTTAGAGACATCCGGGCAATTGTTTAGCAGTTAAGATTAACTAATGCAAAGCTTGCAAGTTTGCAATCTGCAAGTGGAATTTGTCTGTCACAATTTAATGAAAGTGTTGAATTTAACTATTTGCACTGAACATGGGCCCCAAAAATAAGCAGAACTACAAGATTAGCTGACCTAAAAGGTTTTTTAAAGGTCAGCCATAATAACATCTGACCAGCTAATATAATTAGCACATCCCAAGGAATAAGAAACCAAAGGGTTGATCTTGGGCAGAGTAATGCTAATTTCAAACCTCAAAGTAACGTGGTGTAATTTGCTTATTGGATGAACTCAAGTTCAGGTGGTAACCTTTCATGATAATTCCTAACACCTTTTGATCCCATAGGGTAACAGCTATAGGACAAGATTGTGAGTGGTTCTAAAGCCAAATGATTAGCATAAGATAAGACATAAAGGAACATGCATGTCAAGTGACCAGTTAGAAGGATGGGACAGAAGGACCAACGCTGTACCAAGCCTGAACCCCAGACTCCCAGTGTAAGTGAGGACTGGATCCTGAACAAGGGACCTTCCCAGTGACTCCTCGGACAGCATTGATCGGGGATGCCTGACTTCACTGGAACAACTTGGTGTGCACCTGTGGAAACTCTTTGTCATTCTATCTGTTGTTATTATTCACTATTAGCTCTTTATTACTGTACTATCTGTTTGTCACATTAACCTTTCTTTTAACTGTTGTATGCTAAGTTATAAGCAATTTGCCTTTACTTCACTTCCAACTCATCTTCTTGATCCTGAACCCAGCAGCCTCATGGCTGATACACTCACAGCATCTAGCCAGCCTGTGACAGGAAACTCAGATATATGGTAACTCTACTGTTGCAGCTCCCACCATAGCCAGAGGCCACCCAAGCACTATTACAAGAGCACAGCTGGGTAGCAGTGCCTCATTCCATTCCTTTTGCTGCCTCAGCTGGAATTTGGCACTACTGTGAGAGAGAGAGAGAGAGAGAGAGAAATCCAAAGGGGGTCTATGCCTTCATTCCCCATTTTTTTTACCAGAACATTTAAATTCTTCCCTCCCCACTATCAACATTTACAAGTTGCCTATGTTATCCACTAAGGCTGTGCAAAGCTTTGGCAGGCAGTTTGATTCAGGGGAGATTCAGCCTGATTCAGGGGCCGAATCTCTGAATCTGAATTGAATCAGGAGACCCATTAAAAGGTCCAAATCAAATTGTAAGCCTCTGAATTGATTCAGAAGCCTCCAAGCCAATTCAGAGATTCAGGTGGTCCCTGCTCGTCACCACAGGGAGCTGGACCCGGCTCCATGCTGGTAAGTAGGGGGCAGGGAAGAGGGGCTATGGTGGGGACCCCAGGCTGGCTCCATCCCCTGCTGGGTCCCCCAGTCCCCATGAGCACCACCCCACCCTACCCAGCTCCCCCAGTGCCCCCCATGGCTGCCCCACCTGCCCCAGCATCTTGGCACTTAAACTCCGCCCAAAAAGCCATGCACTCACCGGCTGCAGCAGTGGTGAATGGGGCCTCTAGGGGCTCTTGGCAGAGCCGCCCCATGCAGCACAGGGTTGTGGGGGGCAGAAGGGATCAATCTCTGCCTGGCACCTGCACAACAGCTGTTGTATCGCAAGGGTGCAGTGAAGCTTGGCAGGTCACTGTGGGGCTCCATGTTCTTTTCAGCAGCTGGGACCACTTGGGCTGAGCACTGCCAGGCCCCAGATGACTGCTGGAGCCTCCCCAGCTCTGGGACAGTGCACAGCACCCTGCCAAGTTGCGCTGCACCCACACAATGCAACAGCTGCCGTGTGGGTGCCAGGTGGGTGGGGTGATTCCCGCTGCACTGTGCTGCACAGGTGGGCTCTGCTATGAGCCCCCAGAGGCCGCAGTCACTGCTGCCAGCTACAGCAGCAGCAATCAGAGGCTCTGGGGACTTGTGGCAGAACACCCCCATGCAGCGGGAGGCTGCGGAGGGCAGCAGGGATCCCTGCCACTTGGCACTCATGTGGCAGCTGTTGCATCATGCAGGTGCAGTGTGGCTAAGCAGGATGCTAAGCACTGTCCTGAAGCTGGGATGGCTCCAGCAGTTGCCCAGAGCTCAGCAGTGCTCACCCCAAGCAGCCCCAGCTCCCAGACAGTATTTGGAGCTCCATGGCACTCTGCTGAGCTGTGCTGCACCCTTGCACTGTGACAGCTGCTGTGCAGGTGCTGGGGGGGAACAATCCCTGCTGCCCCATGATTCATGGATGGGCTCTGCCATGAGCCTCCAGAGGCCCCAGTTGTGCCGGTGCCGCACTTTCTTTTTTAAGTGCTAGTATGCTGGGGCTGGGTGGAGCAGCCATGGGAGGAGTGGGCGGGGTGTGGGGCCCTGTTCATGGCCACCATGTCCCTGCCACTGACAGTTTGATTCAGAGGAGATTTGGCCTGATTCGGCAGCCAAATTTCTGAATCTGACTTAGCCTAATTGAATTGGGACAGTGATTCAAATCTCTAAATTGAATAACTGTCCCTCTGAATTGGCTGAATGCAAAGTCAGATTGAATACTTGCTACTTCACACAGGCCTATTATCCACCATACTCTCTTCCTCACACATGAACCTTAACATTTTTAAATCTCCCATCTACAGTCATATTTAGTAACTCATTGCTGATTTCTTCAGCTTAATAAAGCTTTGTCTTTATCAGATCCTTATTCTCCTGACTTTGTACTATTTTCAGGCAACCTTTTCATAATGAAACCCACAGAGTACTCTTCCTGGTCCATCACTCAAGTCTCATTTAGACAAAAATGAAAAGCAAATAAACTTTATTCTATAAGGTCCCAAACACAATCCTAACCAACAAAATGTATTTTAAGTTAATACTATCATAGCTTATAACCCCTTTATAAAACTAGCTCTGGAAGTTTAGTGCAGTATAGACCTTACCAAATGATTGGTTAAGGGCACAATATAATTAACATAATGAGGTTTATTGAAACAGAAATAAATATATATTTATATTTATTAAATTGTATTAAAATTAGAATGTTAGGCAAAAGTAGACAATAAACCTCAAAGAAACAATATTATTTATGCAAAATTTGGGTCTAGCTTTGATCCAAACATGTGATTTTATTATTGTAAACTATATTTAGAATAAACCTGAGCTATTGTTAGCTTCATTATTTTGAACAATATATTTACACTATCAAATGCATAAGAAAAAGCATGAACTATTTTGTTTAACAATATTAATTTTTGTAACAATGTGCTGTATTTCCATTAATGTATTTTACTTTTTATCAGCATGCACAAATATCTAATTTACAAATATGCAATCAGGAAAATTATTAATGCAAATAAATATCTGAGGGCAGGGGTTGTACCTGCTTCACTTTTTGAAAATTAGGGGCTTAGGTCAAAATTTTCAGATTTGTTTTTTGTTCACCTATATCCCACTATATCCAAATGCAAGTAAAAAAACAGTGTTATGTCCAGTGGTCCATCTGAACTATGGACTCTGGGTAGCCAATACTTCTGAGAACCAAGCTCCTTATATACATATACTTAACCACTGGTATTCTGATATAAGTTATGTTTGTGTAAAGACAGAGAAGGATCCAAATATATTCAGATATTCATTGAAAAGTTGGTTGGTTAGTCCTGGTATTAAATACCCATTCTGCCTGATCTGGGGCAGGATTTGATTTCATGTTTCCTAAACAGAAAACAAATGTGTTTTCTGAAGTGGATGTTCTATTTTGTATAAATAATTCAATATTCTTTGCATAAGAGTGAGAGAAAAAGGCAGAAAATGTAGAAGATTCTATAGTCCAGGCATTAGGGCACTCCTCTAGAATAAGGAAAACCTGAATTTAAGTTCCTCTACCTTTTATGTTGAACAGATCTAAAGCTTGGAGATATCTAAGAATCTGATGATTAGGGACTTCTCCTAGTGTGTAAAGGACTAAGTCCTTGGTCTGAATGAGTCTTAACGGTCATCCAGAGGTGAATGCAGGGTGGGTGCATTGGTTCACTTGCACCCTGCCCTTTGATTCCTGGTCCACTTACAGTTTAAGACCAACTGCCTGGCAGTGGCAGCAGAATTTCTAGTCAGGCGGTGCTGAGCAAGCCAACTGACTCCATGGCTCAGTATAATCTACCTGATACCTTCTAAATTATCCATTCCACAGGTGTTAATGATCCTATCTTCTTTTTAATGATCTTGATGTTCCATTAATCAAGTTATTCTTTGTTCTGCAATTCTGCTGTCTGTTAGTTGCCTTATTAGCTGCTCAGCCAACATCTGTTGCCTAATGTGACTGCAGAGCCACTGGCCATCATCTTTGAAAACTCCTGTCAATCAGGAGAGGTCCTGGATGACTGCAAAAGGACAAACAGTGCCCATATTTAAGACAGGGAGAAAGAAGGATCCAAGGAACTACAGACAAGTCAGCCTCACCTTCGTCCCTTGGAAAAATCATAGAGCAGACCTTCAAGGAATCCATTTCTAAGCAGTTGGAGGAGAAGAAGGTGATTATGAACAGCGAGCATGGATTCAGCAAGGGTAAACTATGCTTGACCAAGATTGCCTTCTATGATAAGATGATTTGATCTGTGGATGTGAGGAGACCAGTGGATGTGGTATACCTTGATTTTAGCAAGGCTTTTGGTACAGTCTCCTACAACATCCTTGCAGGTAAGCTAAGGAAGTATGGGCTGAATGAATGGACTGAATGATGGATAAATCTGGCTGGAGCATCAGGCTCAGAGAGTAGTAATCAGTGTTTGCATTATTCTTATCTGCTATGGCTGTTTATCAATAAAATTAACCTATTACCAAATGGAAAGGGCATGACTGATCTGAGGGTTTGGGGTCCATAGGGCACAAGGTATCTGGGTCCTAAATCCAGTGCCAACACCTTCCAACCTCAATTCTCTATGATTCTATGCACCTGGTAATGAAGCTCCTATTTCACAACTCTGTAGATTGTTTATAATTTATTCTAATTAAGTTATATTTATTTTTGCTTCAATGGTAAACTGAATAATGGAGCTCTAGGCCCCTAGCATATTAATAAAATTTCTAATTAATTTTTAACTGGAGAAAAATGTGTTTTATATGTAACGATGCACTTTACCATTTGCACTCCCTTTTTCAAAATTCTAGATCCACACATGTAGTCATTTGAAACCAGCTCTCACATTTTCCAGATAAGTACTCAGTATACTGGGGCACTGTATGTAATGGGACACAGATGATAACCAGCTCTCCCCCTCCTCCACTCCTAGAAGCTTCAATTTTTGCCTTTTTTCTAATGTAGGCATCCTTAGAGCATGCCAACTAAATCATTTGCTGAATCAGGTGAGATGGGCTGGAAGTTAGGCATTAAGAACACTCTGCCTATGTCATCATAGTCAAGACCTCAGTTTCCAGCATACTTAGTAACAACAGGGCATACTACTCTGCCTTATTTTTAAAGTTAAGGTTCATGTGACACATCTACACAAGACACCTAAGATTAGGGGTAATTACTGCTTAGTGAACATCACCTTCAACACATGAAAATACTTAGTGGATAGTAATTTTCTCAAATCACCAGTACATTTTCTACTTGTAGATACAAATAACAAATTTAGTCTTCATAATTTACTGCATAGTAGCACATGTGTAGGTGGCTGACCAGGAGCATATTTGTTCCTGATCACTTGGGCAGCAGGGAGTAGAAAATTGCTCCCTTCCCCTGGGAACTGCCTGCTTCCAGAGCAGGCTCTTTTACCAAAGCCCAGGTGGGGCAATGTCTTCCTGCCCCAGCAGCAGGGAGCTCCCAGACCCCATTTCCATGATTGTGATTGCAAGGCCAGGGCTGCAAGATTTTCACTTATAAGCCAGTTCACCCAAGGAAAGGGGGGGAAAGTTAATATTCCTCCTTTTATTTATTTATTTATTTGCAGCTAAATGCTGAGATCCAATGACAGTACAAAACCCAAATCCAAGATGACTTTGAATTTAACACCCCCTGCCCCAATAATTAGATAATTAACCATGGAAAAATTATGAATTTGTTATAATTTTCATGTTTAGATTCTAATAATTGGAGAGATGTCTTAAATTCATCTCCTCCATTGTAGCAGCAGGGGAAATAGTGGCAGCAGGGCAGGTGGCAGGGGAATTAAATGGTCTGGCCTTGTCCCCCTTGCACTTTGGATCTGTTGCCTGTCCTCCCCCATTCCACAGCCCTTGCCCCCCTGCTGCTTTGCTCTTCTCTAACAAAAGGTACAATGATTTAAATAAGTAGAGTATGTCATGTAACAGAAAAATATAATAGGCTGGTATGTAATGGCCTTTCACAGACCAAAAGAAAGGTAATGGTTAGATTTCAAGAATTAATTTTAGTTTTAAATCATGTGACTCTTAATAAGTATTGAATATTGTATCCCACACCTGAAATCCAAATCTAATTCTATGAGTTATGAAAAGCTTATTTTTTGTATGTGTAAAGTTTTTATGGAAATTCTGGACTGCTGTGACTTTTGTTTGAATGGTTACCAACCTGCTGAGTTTATTGAAGGAGGATTAGAGAGAAGCAGAATTAATAAATCATAAAGCAGCTAAAATAAAAACTAGGGCTAGCAAAAGAACAGGTTGAAGTATAAAGTCAGTAGGACCAAATATATAAGTTTTACTTGTACATGGGATGAGAAATGAAATAGTACCTTCCATGTGCAGCATTGGACTGAACACCTACTGAAATGACCATGGCTGAAGAACTATGACCACCATCAATATCTTTTATGCAAGTTCAGGGAGAAGCAGAAAGATCCCAGTGCTGCAAAATCCTGCCATTAAAATCATTTGTGTTGAGGGCATACAAAGCTTCTTCGAAGTGCTCAGCATTTCATAGAGTTAGTTCCAGAGAAAGAAAAGTCCACAGTATTTTCACAATTTTCTTTAACTTATAAACTTCCAAACTTCCAGGTGGAAGTAAGTGTGCCTGTGGTGCTATTTTGAAGCAGAGAACTCATAAGGAAAGTTGGTATTAAGGAAATATTTCTTCAGAGTTCATAGTCATCTGGGGTTTATTTCTGGAAAGGAAAAGAAGCAGGTATAAATGCTCCAATGAAAGCAAACTTATGGCTACTATTCAAATAGCCACATCTAATGATGTAATTTCAAATGTTGTGGTACCTGGGAAAGTAGGAGAAGATGCAAAGGGATTAAATCATTTGGAGTTGACTGCCTGGGTGCAAGTACATTTCCTTCTCACAAGCATATGGCATCAGTGTCATACATGAAAAGAAGCCTTCTGACTCCAAGCATACACATATATTTACACACACACACACACACACACACACACACACACACACACACACACACACACACACACACACAAACACACAGATAGGAAGATCATCAGGGGAAAAATGTTAAGCTGTAGAGCTAACCTCATAAATTGGATCTTCTGACATGATACAACTGCTTTGCAACACTCTGTGGGAACATCTTGGCTGTGGGGTTGACAGTGTATTGGGATTTTTTTGTTGTAAAGTTATATGTTTCTAGTCTTCCCTTATCTCTGCTGCTAGCACAGAAGGCAGAGCTGAAGAAATGAGGGTATGGTTATGATATCTCTCTGCCATACTGAACTCAGGCAGTAACATTGCTCTCTTGGGTCCATTAACAACTGTGGAAATTAGAATAGCCCACTTGCAAGGTGGGGCACAGTCCCTAAGATTATCAGAGTTGCAGCAATGAACTTGATGTTTCAGATGTCTTTCCATACATTAAATAATTTGACATCATCACAAAGAGAAGTTGAAAAAATATAGATGGGACTTGAATAAGACACAACTGAGATGCATAAAATAATGAGTGGTATAGAGAAGGTCATTTAGGCACTCCAATTTGCATTTTCTTGGAATCCCAGGATCAACTCTTGTGTGTAACTAAGACTGACAGCTTTTGTACAAAAATGTTTTCTCTGCTGTAAAGTGATGCTCTGTAAGGTACTGTATTAATTGTACCACCAGAGGCAAGAAGGCACTTCCACAGCATCTTATGGCTTATGAGGGCTCACTCAAGCACCATGTGGTATTGTTGTATGTTCTATTTTAATGGTTCCCAAAAGTATCAGCAGGGTGCATTATCTGCATGAGGAACCATGATTAAAAAGGCAGTCTTGGTTACCCATAGGCAGAAAAACAAGTATAAATTCTTTGACATGGTTTCCCATCACATTCTCTTAAAAAAACCTTGGTGACTGCAGCATTGATGCCTACACAGTCAGATGGGTAGCAAATTGGGTAGATGGTGATACCCAGAGAGTGGTGGCGGATGGGTTGTTTTCAGCCTGGAGGGATGTGGGCAGTGGAGTTCCCCCAGGGCTTGGTCCTGGGACCTGTACTGTTTAACATCTTTATCAGCCATCTAGATGTGGGTGTGGAATGCACGCTGTCCAAATTTGCTGATGATACCAAGTTGTGGGGCGAGGTGGGGATGCTGGAGGGGAGGGACAGAATCCAGCTAGATCTAGGCAAATTACAGAGGTAGATGGATGAGAATAGGATGGAATTTAATGCAGACAAGTGCAAGGTACTGCATATAGGGAGAAGGAAGCAGCAACACATCTATAGGCTGAGGAACACTCTTCTTGTCAACATGGTGGCAGAAAGGGATCTTGGAGTCATTACTGGCTCCAGGATGAACTTGAGCCGCCAATGTGAGGAAGCAGTCAGTATGGCTAACCACACCTTGTTGGGCATCTACAGATGCATTACAAGCAGGTCCAGGGAGGTGATCCTTCCCTTCTATATGGTATTGTTCAGGCCACAGTTGGAGTACTGCATCCAGTTCTGGGTGCCGCACTTCAAGAGGGAATGTGGGTAGTACTGAAGAGGGTCCAGAGGAGGGCCACTCACATTGCCAAGGTGCAGGCCCTATGAAGAGAGGCTAAAGGGCCTGAACCTATTCAGTCTCCACAAGAGAAGGCTGAGAAGGGATATGGTTGCCATTGACAAACCCACCAGGGGGGACCAGCAAGAATCAGGGGAGGCTCTGTTTCCCTGAGCAGCACCCAGGGTTACTAGGAATAATGGCCACAAATAGTTAGAAAGAAGGTTCAGGCTGAACATCAGGAGACATTACTTTATAGTTAGGTCTCCTAGGGCATGAAATGGGCTCCCAAGTGAGGTGGTAATCTCTCCTACCTTGGGCATCTTCAAGACGAGGCTGGATAGATATTTGGCTGGGGTGAGATGACCCCGGTACCCATTCCTGTCCAGGGCAGGAGGTCAGACCTGATAATCTGTTTAGGTCCTTTTTGACCCTAAGTACTATGATACTATGAAATTATGAATACTATTCTTGTGGTAAATGTTCACATCCCTAGAGTGATACGTGACAGTTGTTGGCACTGTATTTATGAGTCAGATACCCAAGCCCTCAGATGAACCACAACTTCTTCCATTCAATAATAGGCAAATTTTATTGATACACAGTGATAGTAGATAAGTGTAATGTAGGTAAAGCAAACAAAATAATCTCCCTGACTCTCCTTATCTACCAGTACTAAGGCTGTAACAGGGAGAACACTACAAGTGGTAAGTACATGAATGCTACCCTGTGGTTCTTGCTTGAATGTCACATGTGAGCATCCTAGAGGTTGAGGGCTGAGGCCCAACCACTCCAGTAGGGTGGGTGAGATGGGCTGGTGGTGTGCCCTCTACCCCTGGTCACCTCCAGTTCCCCACCTCAGAGACCCTTTGCTGCTCTGAGATCACTCCTTTTTGTACTCTTTCTTCTCTGATGACTCTTCATTTCTGGGTACCACTGATAAGTTTTCCTGTAATCATCATGCTGTCCATGTTCTGTTCTGTCAGCATATTCCTTGGTTTCAACAAATCCATCACATTCATACATCTTAATTTGATCATTTACCAGTTTCTTAATCTCAATATTTCCAGCCTCCTAATTTGGTCATTTCACCAACACTCAAAATTCCAGGGGTTTTGCAGCTGAGCACTGTGACCTGGACCCAACATGGCAAGCCTATTTTTTGATATGGAACACTGTTTGGATGTTTTAATTTCCCAGGATGTGTATGCCTGCTTGTCCATTGACCTCAGACATGGTGTCTGCTTTGAAGGCTGTGAAACCTTGTTACAATTGATGCTGTGGAACTTTGTCACAGCAACCAGAAGGCCAGTGACCAAAGCTGCAAATGGGGTATGCAGTTTGCAAGCAGTTTGCTAGGACCAAGGGGAGGACAGGGAAGAAAAGCCAGGCATCAGATCCTGCCCAAGGAAGGAAAGTGATCCAGAGCTTCTGTGCCTTTGGTTTGCTGAGTGTTTGTTTGGTGGGCTGTGTCTCTTTAAGGCATGTAGTCTGAGAAGTTGGGAGTGTTGCTGGATGAGTGATTGCTGGGTGACTGGCGCCTGGGCCTGAAGGAAGCCCTAGTGTGGGGGCAGAACCAGTCCAGGCTCAGCAAGTTACAAAAGGAGACTCTTTGAGTGACCAGGGAGCCAGTGACCAGGAATAGCAAACAGGGTAAGCAGTTTGCAGGACAGTTTTCTCCCTCACCCCTGGTTTTTGAGGGGAGAGCCTTTCAGCTTGGTGTGAGGAAGCAGGGAAAAAGGGAACTTTTGGGAGCCAAGAACAGTAAACAGGCCAGCTCCCAGGTGAGTTTGCTAGGAAAATGTACTTGCAAGAAGGGCAGTAAGAAAGAAGATGCAGATTAACAGACCCAAGGAAATGACTGGAGGACATCACAATGCCAGTGCTACTACCACTACCACTGCCTTTACTTGCACCTGTGAGGTTTCTGTCCAGGCAGAATAACTCACCACTGAGGCATCAACCCAGGTCTGAGTTTAGCACAGTGAGGACTGAGGCTTGAAGGTTCCTTCCAGTGATTGTCAGGTCGGGGGTGCCTGAGGTGTGAGTGGTGCCTTCTGGTGGTGTCTCTCAGGGAGCAGGCAAGAAGCTACAGGATGAGGTGGTGAGGCTCTGAAGCATTCTCTGCCATGAGGAGTTCATTGATTCAGTGCTGAAGGAAACTGCTGGTACTCTGGAGGAAGAACTACCAGAGGCAGCACTAAAGAAGAGAGAGGACATGGAATCCCATGAGAGTGGAAACGGAAAGTTTGTGACCTCTGGCAGCAAGCAGAAGCCTTCAGCTCCACCTTCAGCAGTTTGTCTAGAGAACATATATGCACCCCTAGCAACAGAGAGGGAGGATAATGCTCCATTGCTGGAGGAGAAGAGACCAGGCCTCACCAAGCTAGGAAGGATTGAGACAACCAACAGCAAAAAAGAAACAATGGGTGGAGGTGGTTGGAGACTCCTTTCTCTGGGAGTCATCTGCTGACCTGACCTGTCTTTTTGGGAAGTCTGCTGCTTGCCCAGGGCCCAAATCCAGATGTCATGGAGGTATTACTGAGACCCGTCCTGCCTTCTGACTACTACCCCAAACTGCTCATCCATGTAGGCACTGATGATACTGCCAGGGGGACCCTGAGTGGATCAAAAGTGATAACAAGACTCTGGATGCAAGGGTGAAGGTGTCTGGGGCTCAGGTTGTGTTTTCTCTGATCCTTCCAGTCAAGGAAGGGTCCCAGGCAGGAATGGGTGCATCCTGCAGATCAATTTCTGGCTATACAGGTGATGTCACCAGCACGTTTTTTGGCTTCTTTGACCATGGGATGTTGTTCCAAGAAAAAGGATTGCTTGGAAAAGATGGGATCCACCTGATGAAGAAAGGGAAGAACATCTTCACAGAGAGGCTTGCTAACTTAGTGGGGAGGGCTTTAAATTAGGTTCACTGGGGAATGGAAACTAAAGCACTGAGGTAATTGAGAAAGCAGGAGAACTGGAGGAAGGGAAGAGAAAGTAGGAGGGGGTCCAGGGGAGGTGCTTTCATTCTTCCTGAGAAATCAGGGCAATCAGCTAGTTACCTTAGGTGCCTGTGCATGAATGTACAGAGCTTGGGGAAAAAGTAGAAAGAATTGGAAGTTCTTGCAGAATCAAAGAACTGTGATATGGTTGGAATAACAGAGACTTAGTGGGATAGTTCACATGGTTCAAGCACTATCATGGATGGATATAAATTGTTCAGGAAAGATAGGTAGGAGAGAAGAAGAGGAGCTGCACTTTATGTAAAAGAACCATATGATTGCTCAGAGCTCCAGTATGAAACTGAAGATAGGCCTGTTGAAAGTCTCTGAGTTAAAGTTAGAGTGGAGTGCAACAAGGGTGATGGTGTAGTGGGTGTCTACTTTTGACTACCACACCAGGAGGAAGTGATGGATGATGCTTTCTTCAAACAGATAGCAGAACTTTCCTAATCAAAGGCCTGGCTCTCGTGAGGAACTTCAGTCACCCTGACATCTGTTGTGAAGACAATACAGCAGTACACAGGCCAGTGGTAATGCATAGGGGGCACATGGGGGTGCATGTGCACCCCCTGGTAGCACTGATGCACCCTCTGAGAGGCCATACTCCCCACCAACTTAGGTGATGGGCAGGGGGGGCAGGAAGGAGCATCAGTGCCCCTCCCATGAGTGCTGGCCAGAGAGTGGGAATACCAGATGAAGCACCACAGCCACTCTGAGAGTACTGTGGCTGCTTCCTGGTCAGCGTAGTTGGTGAGATTGGCTGCTCCCCTCCCCGCCCCCTTCACTGACTGGCTGCTAGGAGGGCACGTGCCTGGCTGACTAAGGTGACATCAATCACCCATGGTGCAGGCCATCTAGGAAGTGTTTGGAGAGTGTTGGGGACAACTTCCTGGAACTTCCAGCAACTGCTGGAGTGGCCAGCTAGGGCCCATGCTTTTCTTGACCTACTTCTCACAAACAGGGATAAATTGGTGGGGAATGGCAACTTGGGCAGCAATGACTACAAGATTATTGAGCTCAGAATCCTCAGGAAAGGAAGGATGGAGAGCAGCAGACTAAGGAACCTGGACTTCAGAAAAAGCACACTTTGACTTGTTCAGGGAACTCATGGGCAGGAACCCCTGGCAGACCAGTATGAAGGGGAGAGGAGTCCAGGAGAACTGGTTGTGCTTTAAAGAAGACTTACTAAGAGTGAAAGAATATACCATCCCAATGTGCAGGAAGACTAGCAATTATGGCAGAAGACCAACTTGGCTTAGCAGGGAATTCTTCAGTAAATTCAAATCACAAATAGGAAGCTTATAAGATGTGGAAACTTGGCAAATAACTAGGGAGGAGTATAAGATCATTGCTCAGGCCTGCTGGAATGAACTCAGGAAGGCCAAAGCTCAATTGGAGTTGCATCTAGTAAAGGCAGATAGGAAGGAATGTGAAGGGTAACAAGAAGGGTTTGTACAGGTATGTTGGTAGCAAGAGGAGGATCACGAAAAGTGTGGATCTCTTACTGAATGGGGGAGGCAACCTTGTGACAGAGGATACAGAAAAGGGTGATGTGCTCAATACCTTTTTCACCTCAGTCTTCACAGGTAAGGTCATGTCCCAGACTACTGAACTGGGCAGCACAGTTTGGGATGGAGGAGAGCAGCCAACAGTTGCAAAAGAACAGGTTAGGGACTGTTTATTAAAGCTGGACATGTACAAGACCATGGGGTGAATGGGATACAATTGAGGGTGCTGAGGGAGTTGGCTGGTGTGATTGCAAAGACAGTAGACATCATATTTGAAAACTGATGGTGATCAGGAGAGGTCCCAGATGATTGGAAAGGTCAAATATAGTGCCCATATTTAAGAAAGGGAGAAGGGAAGATCCAGGGAACTACATACTGGTCAGCCTCATCTCAGTCCCTGGATAAATTGTTCAGCAGATCCTCAAGGAATCCATTTCTAAGCACTTGGAGGAGAAGAAGGTGAATAGGAACAGTGAGCATGGATTCACTAAGGGCAAGCCATACTTTACCAACCTGATTGCCTTCTATGATGAGATGTCTTGATCTGTGGACATGGGGAGACCAGTGGATGTGGTATACCTTGATTTTAGCAAGGCTTTTGATACGGTCTCCCACAATATTCTTGCAGGCAAACTAAGGAAGTATGGGCTGAATGGAAGGATTGAAAGGTGGATAGAAAACTGGCTGGAGCATAAGCTCAGAGGGTAATGATCACTGGCTGGATGTCTAGTTGGCAGCCGGTATCAAGTGGAGTGCCTCAGAAGTCACTCCTGGGGCCAGTTTTGTAAAAAGTCTTCATCAACAACCTGGAAGAGAGCATAGAGTCCACCCTCAGCAAGTTTGCAGATGACACCAAGCTCTGAGAAGGGTAGGGCTAGGATTCAGAGTGACCTAAACAAATTGGAGAATTGGGCCAAAAGGAATATCATGAGGTTCAACAAGGACAAGTGAAAGTCCTGCATTTTGGATGAAACAATCCCATGCACCAGTGCAGGCTGAGGGCTGACTGCCTGGGTGGCAGCTCTGCAGAAAATGACCTGATTGTTACAGTGGATAATAAGCTGAATATGAGCCAACAGTGTGCTTTTGCTTAAAAGAAAGTTAATGGCATACTGGGTTGCACTGGTACATGAGTTGCCACAGGTCAGGGGAAGTGATTATTCCCCTCTATTCAGCACTGGTGAGGCCACATCTGGAGTACTGTGTTCAGTTTTGGTCATCCACTACAGAAAGAATGTAGAGAAATTGGAGACAGTCCAGTGGAGGAAAATAAAAATGGTGAGGGGGCTGAGGCACATGACTTCTGTGGAGGCGTTGAGGGAACTGGGCTTATTTAGTCTGGAGGAGAGAAGACTGAGAGGGGATTTAATAGCAGCCTTCAACTACCTGAAGGGGGTTCAAAAGACAATGGAGCTAGGCTGTTCTCAGTGGTGGTAGATGACAGAACAAGGAGCAATTGTGTCAAATTGCAGTGACATAAGCTTAGGTTAGATATTAGGAAGAATTTTCTCACTAAGAGGGAAATAAAACACTGGAACAGGTTACTCAGAGAGGTGGTAGAAGCTCCATCCTTGGAGGTTTTCAAGACTCAGCTATACAAAGCTTTGTCTGGGATGATTTAGATGGGGATGGTCCTGCTTTGAGAAGGGGGTTGCACTAGATGATTTCCTGAGATCCCTTCCAACCCTAACTTTCTATGATTGTCACAGGTTCAGAAGGGGGTATTCCCATCAGCTTATTATGTGGGCTATTTATGATCACCCCCAATGGGGGATCTGTTCTGGGTTATTTGGGGCCAAAGTCTCACATACTCATGCAACCTGAGACAGAAGTCAGGTGATGACTGCCATGAATCCCTTTTCAGCCAGTGTGCCAACTGCATGGTTGTTATCACAAAAGAGAGAACATCAGCTGTGGGCCTTGAATCTAGGCCTTGGGGACCAACAGGTTAACCACTGCACTACAGAGGCAGACCCACAAATGTTCTCTATCAAAGTTCTAAAAACCACTTCAAATTGAGAGCAGCACCCTAAAACTTCATTTGGCATGTAAATCCAGTACATGCATGCACTGGGGACTATACTCGGCACTTGAGCAATCACAATATGGTACAAATATTGTAATGGGGCAGAGACAGTGTGGGTGCCAGATCACCAGGGCCAGTCCCCGCTGCTCCCTACTGCCCTGTGCTGTGTGTGTGGGGAGGGGGGCTTTGCCATGAGGTATCTCTGACCCCATTGACAGGTGCTACTGCTGGTGAGTGCAGGCCTTTTTATTTTTGCCAGGATGGTGGGGCCAGGTTGGGGGGCAGTGATGGGGGGGCCCAGGGAGTGGGCAGGGAGCTCAGGGAGCAGATGGGATATGGGGCTGTCGGGGGTCGCCCCATGGTCCCATCCCCCCTCCTCCAGCCCTCCCCCACTCACTGGCATGGAGCCTGGGTCCAGCTCCCTGCAGCTGGTAAGCTACCTGCCCTGCATAGGCAGGCAATGTGCTTCAGCACTGGGGTGAGGGCTAACCATAGAGATGATTTGGCTGACTACCAGAGCATCTCTGTGGAGGACTCGAGCCTCCGGTTGCTTCAGGTCCTGGTCCTGGACTGAGGCCTGCCTTGCTTTTTTCCTCTGAGGTATTTCTGAACTCTGGATATCCAGGGGTCTAATTTTGCCCCTGCACTGCACATTTGCAGTACAGGAAACATTTTTTTGTTCAAGGACATGCCTCTTTCAGTGTCTAAAAGGGCTCTGAGATGCTGCAAGAGGCATGTGTGTGCTCATCTAGACATGCCCCATGAGATTCCTTTTGGCCCAATCCTCCAATGTGTCTAGGTCACTGAATCCTAGCCCTACTGTCCAGTATATCTACTATTCCCCCCAACTTTTGAACTTCCTGAGGGTACATTCTATGCCATCTCCCAGGTTGTTGATGAAAATAAAACTGGCCCCAGGACCAACCCCTGGGGCACTCCACTTGATACTGGCTGCCAACTAGACATTGAGCCATTAATTATTATCCCCTGAGCCCGATGATCCAGTCAGTTTTCTATCCACCTTTCAGTCTATCCATCCAGCCCATACTTCCTTAGCTTGCCTGCAAGAATATTGTGGGAGACCGTATCAAAAGCCTTGGTAAAATCAAGGTATGCTATATCCATCCATTTCTCTGCTTCCACAGAGCCAGTCACTTCATCATAGAAGGCAATCAGATTGTTCAGGCATGACTTGTCCCTGGTGTATATCCATGCTGGCTGTTCCTAATCACCTTTTTCTTCTCCAAATGTTTAGAAATGTATTGCTTGAGGATCTGCTGCATGATTTTTCCAGGGACTGAGATGAGGCTGACTGGTCTGTAGTTCCTTGCATCCTCTTTTCTCCCTTTCTTAAATATGGGCACTATATTTGACCTTTTCCAGTCATTTGGGATCACTCCTGAATACAAATTAGAAATTTAGTCTCAATTACTTACTGTGTAGTAGCACATGTGTAGACAGCAGACCAGGAGCATATTTGTTCCTGGTCAGTTGGGCAGCAGGAAGTGGTAGATTGCTTCCTGCCCTTGGGACCAGCTTGCTGCCAGGACAGGGTCTGCCAACAAAGCCCAGGTGGGGACAATATCTTCCTGCCCCAAAAACTGCCATCAGTTTCCAAAGATGGTGGCCAGTGGATCTGCTATCACATCAGCCAATTCTTTCTTTCAGCACCCTCAAGTGCATCTCATCCAGCCTAATTGACTTGTACACATTCAGCTTTTCTAAATACTTCCTAATCTGTTCTTTCACCAACATGGTGTTAAAGTGACATGCAGGAGTGAAAACCTTTAATGCTTGTATGGAAGTGTAACAGGTTGCCTTCCTCAGTGCCTTCTTCCCTGTTATCTGCACCCTACGTGGGGTGCCCTTGGAGTCCCCTTTAAGGTTTCTTGTGTCCCGCTCTCTACTCTTCTGCCGCATCTTGATGGAAATTATTATGCTGATGTTCTTGTAAGTAGGAGGCTGCTTATTGTATTTCATATGTTGGAGTCTTTCACCTCCAGAGGCCTTGTCCCCAGTTTTTCTCTGGCTAGGTCTCCCCGTCTAAACTCACCAAATAGGCATTGACTCCGAGGCTCTAGCCTTTTTTGCTGTTGTTGTTTTGAGGCTTGTGGCCCTCTTTTTTGCTTTAATCTGGAGCCTGGCCTAGAGACCTGACCACTAGCCACACAGCCAAGGGGGCTCAAGTTCAAGGCTGGGGAATAGCCCTGAACTCACACTGTCCCAGTCCAACCCCCTCCCTGCCCAAATTTGCACCTTAGGTGCACCAGACCACCCTGGCCTATTAAGATTGCACCCTCTGGTGCTAGGGTCAGTGCACCCCAAAATCCTGTGCCCACACTGGCACCAGGGCCTATGTACCCCTAACACTGCACCTTCTCTGGTGCTGGGGCCAATGCACCCCCAAATCCTGCACCCACACTGGTGCTGGGTCCCCATGCTGTCATGGGGTCTCAATGAGGCCTCCTCCTTCCCCAAATAGCCTCACCCAAACCACTGGTGTTATTCAATAATAAACAGAAATATGAACAGTCCTGTCCTTGGGCTATACTGCCACCGAAAAAGTGTGATTAAAGAAGGCAGCATGTCAGCTTGCATTTACTTTGCGTTCATGCTTGGGCTCCCCACTGTCAGCTACACTCTTTCTTCTGGGGTTCTTGCTGTCTCTCCTGGGGCTTCTGTAGTTCCCCTCCTCCAGCCTTTGGACCACTCACCAAACCTCTCCATGGATCTCTGGGATACACTCCTTTCTCTGGCTGCTGGCTCCTACTACTGTTCTGACCAGGGTTTTTATAGTCCTGGCCTGCTCCTTCCGGTCAGCTGACTAGAAGCCAAGGCTCAGCATTTAACCCCCTTCTTACTGGCACTTGGTGCTCAGAAAGTTCTGGCCTTAAAGGGGCTGACCTGTCTTCTGGTGACAGGGCTAGGGTTCCCTGTTACACCCCCACTCTTTTGTCTGGGGTGTTTCCTTCCCCTCTTAACCCTCAACCTGTCTTCTGGTAACAGAGCCAGGGTTCCCTGTTACAAGAAGAGAGCACCTAACATATCTTCTAATGGTACAAGTAGAGTTATATTGGTATATAACTACTTACACTGGTAGAGCTATTACCATAAAAGGGGAGGAATAAGTCAAACATGTTTTACAAGAACCATAGCTCTGCTCACATTAACAATTTTGCTATTGTAATTATTTTGATATAAATCATACCACTCCCTGAAACAGTTATACTGAAACACAATCTCCTTGTAGGTGCCCAAACAAGGAGATATAAAATATGGGGATTTTAATTTTGCTTTAAATAAAACAAATATCATTTCCAAGAACTCATTATCAAAGCTTCAAGAATTAGCTGATATTATGAAGTCAGCCTTGTAACTGGAGCTGGCTGAAAATCTTAGACCTGTACTCAATCTTTAAAATGTAATTCATTCATGATTGAAATATTTTAAAAAACTCACTAATTTTTGTCAAAATTTCATTTTGGCAAGGGAAAGGTAAGTTTTTTGGTAACTGGAAACATCCCATTTATATATTTTCTCAATGGAAGGTTTCAGCTTGTACTTCAAAATGATTTCATAGATTTCATAGACATTAGGGTTGGAAGGGACCTCGGAAGATCACTGAGTCCAGCCCCCTACACAAAGGGCAGGAAGTCAGCTGGGGTCATAGGATACCAGCAAGATAAGCATCCAATTTGTTCCTGAAGGTGTTCAGAGTAGGTGCTTGAACCACCTCCGATGGCAGACTGTTCCAGACTTTGGGGGTTTGGACAGCAAAGAAATTCTTCCTTATGTCCAGCCTGAAATGGTCTCGCAGTAGTTTATGACTGTTCGACCTCATCATCTCTTGGGGCACTCTGGTGAACAAACTTCCCCCAGATCCTGGTGGTCACCCCTTATAAACTTATAGGTGGTCATCAGATCACTCCTGAGCCTGCGCTTTTCCAGGCTAAAGAGCCCCATGGCTCTCAGCCTGTCATTGTAAGGTCTGTTTTCCTGACCTCTGATCATACACGTGGCTCTTCTCTGGACTCTCTCAAGTTTCTTCACATACTTTTTGAATTGTGGAGCCCAAAACTGGATGCAGTACTCCAGCTGCGGCCTCACCAAGGCTGAGTACAAGGGGAGAATGATGTCCCACGATTTGCTTGAGAAGCACTTATGGATGCAAGCCAGCTTTTTGGTCACTTTACTAGCCGCAGCATCGCATTGCAGACTCATGTTCATCTTGTGGTCAATGATGACCCCCAAGTCTCTTTCTTCCATAGTGCTAGCCAGCATAGCACTGCCAAGCCAATAAGGATGTTGCAGGATTTTCTTCCCAAGGTGGAGAACCTTGCATTTTTCGGTGTTAAACACCATCAGGTTCTTGTCCACCCATTTGCTGAGCCTGTTCAGGTCAAGCCTGGATCACCCACCTTTCATCTGGCATGGATGCCTTGCCCCAAAGTTTGGTGTCTTCGGTGAACTTGGCCAGTCTGCTCCTGACTCTAATGTCCACATCATTAATGAAGATGTCGAATAACATGGGTCCAAGGACAGAGCCTTGGGAGACCCCACTGGTCACAGGACACCATGATGAGTGATTGCCATCAATTACCATGGAGCCAATTTCCCAGCCAGCGGATCCTGGTGGACCCAAGGCCACAGTTGGTTAGTTTCGCCAAGAGGTGATCATGGGATACCAGACTGAAAGGTTTTTTGAAGTCAAGATATATGACATCAATCTCTTCTCCCTTGTCCAGGTGATAGGTCACCTGGTCATAGAAGGAAATGAGATTGGTCAAGCAAGACCTATCCACAACAAACCCATACTGGCTATCCCTTAGGATGTTGGCATCGGCCAGTCCATTAAGGATGGCCTCTTTAATAAACTTTTCTAAGATCTTCCCCAGGATAGAAGTCAGGCTAATGGGCCTATAGTTAGCCAGATCCACTTTCCTCCCTTTCTTGAAGATAGGCACCACATTGGCCTTCTTCCAGTCTTTGGACACTACACCAGAGTGCCAGGAGTTTTCAAAGATCCGTGCCAGAGGCTGGGCTATGATGCTCGCCAGCTCCTTGAGTACCCTGGGGTGCAGATTGTCAGGGCCGGCTGACTTGAAGGTATCCAGCTTCTCAAGATGTTCCTTCCTGAGGTCAGCATTTATGGAGGGGAGGGGATCTCCCCCACCCAGACCTCCCTGTCCCGTAGTGGGCATGGGAGTCCCATGGGACTGATGAAAGATTTACACAAAGTACCCATTTAATAGGCTGATCCATTTTTATTTTCATTATTCTACACAAACCTTCAACTTAGAAAAGAAGATTTAGTTTATTCTTAAGTTTTTTTTTTTGTTTATTCCTTTTTGTGTAAAATTTCAAAATGTTGGAGGAAAAACAGATTTTAAATCTCACAATTTTCCATGAAATACAATATCAATTCTAAATCTAATCCATGTGTTTCTTTGGTCAGACCATGGTGCCTGAGAAACTGCAGTCAGTTTTTTCAATGGTATTAACTATATTTCTAGATGTGCTTCTTTAAGATTAGACACATAATTACAATGAAAAGCTGCTACTATAACCCTGGAAAGTGACAGATGCTAAAATAAGTAGTCACTTGCTACAAAGGTGTCAGCCAAAATTTGATATCCAGTGGAGACTGAGTCAGACTATTCTATCATTGGGCCTCTTGTGCTGCTGATAACCTAATATTAATATCTTTCCTTTTAGGCTCTTCAGGTATGTATTCTAAAATATCCTGTTCTTCATAATATTTTGTAGTACCTTACTTAAAAAATAGACGTGAAATCTTGACATTAAGAACTCAAAAAAGGTAGGGATCTCCTGGGGTTATAAAGTCCTGTAATCACAGGCAACCATACTATATAATGTAAACTGTCATAAAGTGATCAAGCTCCATTTTAAAAGTACATGGGTTAGTGAGGGGTAAAATCTGTATAGTTGGATAATTTACTACTTTCAATTTTTGAATCTTTCTTTAATTTCTGGCCTAAATTTATTAGTATTTGTGCCAACATCTTTTTATTTATTTATTTATTTTTTTAATATAAAGAGCTCTTTTTCCCTTCCCAAATGTCAGGAAATAAATCATTTCCTTTTAGCTTTCATATTGTGAGACTAAAAAGCCAGCGCTTAGTTTTCTTGTATGGTAAGCTCTTTATTCCTCTGAACCATCCTAGTAGACATACTGTTTTGTGTACTTGTGAATTTTTTTGACATTAAAAGAGAAGCAAAAGTTGGTATATCAGAGTATATATTGCACTATTTTATTTGCATGAAATAAACTATAATGTATTCCATTAAAGCTAATTTTGTAATCATGACAACACAAGAAGCAAAGAGGTAGCTTTCCCTTTCTTGTCCTTGTTGCTATGGTTATAGCTTTAACAGCCACTTTAAATTATTGTGGTGCTTCTTTAAAATGTTGACTTTTCATTAGATTTTATTAAAATATCAGAAAAAGGATTTGATCTTTTAATTAGTGTTTAAAAGTAAAGTGACCATGTGTTTTGTTTTGTTTTTAAATATTTAATCTCAGTAAAATTGTGTGTGTTGTCTAGAATTCAGGACCCCTTACACATTCAGATAAAGGTGTGATGGGATATAATGTGTGATCCACAAAATTGCACTTCTTCCTATCCCACACATGCATGACAGGAAGCATGATTGTGGGATTATTCACTAGATCCCATCATGCCTTATTGCTGGGGAAGGGGAAGTCCTATTCTGGGTTCCCCCTGAAGCAGCAAGAAGTAAGCTCCCATGGCTAGGAGCCCCCTCAGCTGAGGGGGCTACCATGGGGGTGCCCTCGCAGCTGGATAATTGCAGTCTCTCTCAGCCCTGGATATGTATGGGGAGACGCACCTGCTCCACACACCTAGGAGACTGCAGCAGCACTCCACAGCTGCTGGGACTGAAAGCCCTACAGCTACTGGGATCCAGCATCCACAGCTGATGTGCTTTGGGTCTGAGTACTGTTGGAAACTGCTGGAACCCAGTATCTGCAGCTGCTGGAGTCAGGTTTGGCAGCTGCAGGACGCTGCTGAGACCCAGAGTCCACAGTTGCTAGTTGCTGCTGGGGCTGAGAATCCCTGCAGCTGTGCAACCAACTGACAGGGCTGACAGGGCTCCTAACTGCAGGGCCAGACACAGGCACAGGAGAGCCTGGTGACTACCCAGGGCCCCGAAAGAAAGGGAGCCTGAAAACAGTAATTTTTTTCCCATTGCCCAATTATTATTATCATTATTCCTGGCAAAGTGGGGACCAATACTAAAAGTTCACCCAGAGTCACTAGGAGTCTAGGTACAGTGGTGTCTAGATGCAGGGGCAGACCCCACTGTGGCAGGCCAGTAGAGGGAGCTCCTGCGTTGAACCTCCCACCTCACTACGCCCGTCCACCTTCCGGACTCGACGTGTCTCTCCAGGGTCACCTAAGCCCTGGCAGACCCCCTTTCCAGACCTACCGCAGAGTCCAGGGGTAATGTGTGCTTGCACCACCCTGAGAAGGGACTGGCTATGTCATGTGTCCTCAGAGAAACACAGGCCTAATAGTTCTATGGGTACTCAACCCAATACAAGAACTTGGGGTACCTCCCCAAGTCGGGGGCCAAAATAGAAGATAGTCTCCCTTAGTCAACAGACCCAAGGGGCCTCCTAGGCATTATTAAACCCACTCCTATACCAGTCGCAAAGGAGAACTTTATTGCTCCTGATAGGGTGAGGTAGAATAGGGTAGAAGGTAGAGGACTATCAAGGGATTACCACTGAGCAAAACGATCTGGCTGAGGTAGCTGTTTGATACGCTAATGCATTACTGTGAGCTGACTGGCTTTCTAGAAACACTTACAAGTATCATTCAGAAGATGGTAGAGATCTGGCTCAGAGATTTCCAGAGATAGTGTTTCAGATAGATCAGACTCTCTCCCTGTGTCCTGATGCTTGGGCCATGCTGGTAAAATGGCTTCTCTCCCTTCTTCTTGGACCAGGCCCTTATATAGCCTTTCTGACCTCAGCAGCCCAGTCCAATAGAAGCCAGCAGTGCTGGCAACTAGCCATCCAATTTAAAAACCATTACTAGTGAACTGGGCAGGTGAGCAAGGGCTTTTCCCTCCCCCCACTCAGGTGACCAGAGGGACCACACCCTAGACACCAGGCTTTTGTCACGTAGGCAGGGAGGAAAATCCCCCCTCCCTTAGGAATTCGGCACCAGTGTCTCAAGCTGGGAGGGACAGATTCCTGGGGAGAGAGACAGAAGGTGGCATTTGTGCCACACCTGCTACATGTGCAAATTCAAGCTGAATGGCAACCAGCTATAAAGTTAGTACACATTTTTGAGGTCTAACTTTATAGCTGGTTGGAACTTTTTATGGCATGATGAGTACTTTGTATGTGTAGCTTTGTGCATGTTGAACACTTAACTGTTAATTGCATAATAACTGAAATGTATGGGGCGCCTCATATAGATAAGTATATAGATGCATACCTAAAATATTAAATACAGTAGATATTGATTATAATAAATAATGACAGACTTTTACAATATACAATTATTTATATAATAATATTTATATGATAATATTTTATATATATGTTTAAAATGTCTATGGAATGTTAAGGTCTATGCTCTTAGTACTAAAATAATTTAATTGAAAATGATGGAAAAGTTATACATATATATTTAAATCTGCCACCAAGGAATTTTAGAAGGCAAGAATCCAACTCCTTAAATTTAATCATAACAGTTTAAGAAGTTAAACTCTACTCTCTCCTCCCACCTCCCCACCCCTCTTAAGATATCTAAGGTGCTTGAGCAAAACATGAAACTAAAAATTAAAACCATTTAATGTATGCAGGGTTTAGGCTGGTTAAAACTCATCTTCAGCAAGTAAGTCCTGAGCCATTACAGAGCTGTGCTTCACAGTTTGGTTTTGTTTTAAAACACCAAAGAAGGTCTTGCCTAATTATTGTGTCCAGTTCTATAACATCTATGAAGGCCCATACTCCCATTTGAAGGAATTCAATAGCCATTCCTGAGGCCATAGCTACATCGCCTGAAGAAGTAGGCCCCATTCATTGTTTCCTGTTCAGATGCACTGGCAGTTAGCCAGAGTAACTGACCAAGCACACACCCACAAGCTGCATTCAGGTTATAGGTCACATTCCTTAGCCATAGACTCTGCTTAATTGCCACTCTGGTTTATGTGAGCAGGCATGGTTTATTTTAGCAGAGAAAGTCATGGTGTTAAGGGAAGCTGTGTAGATATGTCCTGAATTCCTAAAATGTTAGTGGTTTATTATTAAAATATTTTTGTTCTATAATTGATTAAGAGTTAGCCATCTTGTCTGTGACTCAAAAGATCTTGAAGGTTTGCCTGCAGAGTTGAACATCTTCTACACAAGAGATGGAAATGTATCTGCATCTGTAGAATATCCTGTAACCTGATGGCTAAGGCACTGTTCTAGGGGAGACATGAGATGGACTTCCCTCAGGTCATAAGCCCTAAAGGCCTTTAAAATCCAAAGGCAAGTAATGAGTTGCATGTCTCAAATGCATCACTTGTATAAAATCTCATGATTTTGTATTATCACGAGGGTCATTGTGGACTCCAACCAGCTTGGAATCTGAACACAAAAAGGATGATTTTTAAAAGCAGCATTACCTTTCCCCCTGTGCCTCCTTTCTCACATTTTTTGCTGGCCTGCATTTGAGAAAAGACATGTAGTAAAATAGTGATTAATCTTACAATTTTATGCTGTTCTGTAAACTAATTAAATACAAGGCTATGAGTAGTTTTTTCTTAAGGTTTACTTGCACTGTTGTTTGTTTGTAGCCTTTTACATTCATATTCAGAAGTGATCATTACCCAACTAACAGAGCTGAGACTGGATGATTTTTCTTCTGAATGAAGAGCTAGCTAACTCCTCTCCTGTAGAGGCCTGATAAGTGCTCTAGGTTTTTTCTGAATATGGTAGAAGTTGTGGCCTTTCCCCTTTAGCCTTGGTAAGGGTTAGGATTTTACAAATGCTACATCTGTATTTTCTATGATTAGATTGTCCTTGGGCAAACACGTCTAGCCATTTGCTAAGCAGGTCAGTGATCAGTCTCATAGAGGAAAAGAACAAAAGCTGCAAACATTCATAATTCATAGCAACCACACATTTAAAAGTGCTGTAGAGTTGTCTTCTGATGGGGCTAGTTTATTTACAGCACTTTTTTTAAAGGTTTGGCCTTCACGTACGTCATTATCATATGTTTGATTGTGTTAATGTATTAGTGTTTCTTGCCTTTGTTCATGGAACTCAATTTCATTTTTGCCCATATTTGTTTCTAGAAAATATGTTGTTCTTTTAGGCAATGTTCTACTGTTAATACTCGCAGTAGGGGGAAAAAAGTCAAGCTGAGGCATGGATGTTGAGCTTAATACAAACTGCTGAATATTAACAGTATAAGATATTTCCCTGCAAAATAGCTACATTTTCTGCATTGCAGAACAACAACTAACTGCATCACTATGTGGCTTTATAAATGGTTGCAACACTTATAATCTAGTTGTAGAAGGTAGTGGTTTATTTTTCCTTCATTTCCCCACTAAATATTTCTTAGAGTTTTAAAATATGCAAGGGCAAACCCCACTGGTGGAATTTGCCTCTCTGCAGAGAGTGAATATATTTTGTATGCAACAAAAATCTCATTTAAACACACCTTTTGGGAGCTTAAGAACTTCATAGGTTTTATGTTGGTTGTCTACTGATAGATTAATTTCACCTCAGAGTGAGAGAACTTTCACAGTCTAGAACTCCTCTTAGATACCGTTTCAAATGTCTTTCCCAGAATTTGTACAACTACTGATTATATTGAACAGTTGGATTATTCTTTTCCACCCCCAAATATATGCCAGTTGATTAAGAAATTGGTTTTTTTGCATATAAAATTATAAAGAAAATATTTATTTTTAAACTATTTTAACAAAAATAACTATTTTTGGTAAACTAGAAATTGTCTCTCAAAAGACTTGTTCTTGTCAAAAATTGTTGAAAAATGTTCATCTTCCTCAAAAAGTCAAACCCTTCTGTAGTCCTGAGATGTTCCTTGCAATGTAGAGCTTGACCTTTGGTATGCGTAGCTACATTTTGTATGTTGTTTTCTGGACACCACTGGATTCACAGTTAGAAACAACAGTTCAGAATGTTGTTTTTATCTGTAATTTTCTAAGAGACTGTAGCGTCTTATGTGTCCAAGTTAATCTCAGTTCATCCATGCCATCATCCCTCGAAATGGGATTCATTTGAAATATGTTCTACATTGTGAAAACTCTGATGGCCACTTGGAAACTTTAACAATAGTTCTTCCGGGAGACAAACCTGTATTCTCTAGTTGGTGCAGAGTTCCAGTGGGTTCCAATCTAGTAATGAGCTAAACCAGACATTAGGCTTTTTTCCAGATGCTTGATCTCAGAATTCAATATTTGTTAAGGTCAGTGATGTAGTCACCTGAATTCAAGAATCTGTACTTATAAAATCCTTTGTACTGGTAGCACATCAACCATTAAGATAATTTTTATATTTACACTTCTCCAGGCATTTTGGGAGGGATGAATGGATAGTTTTATTTTATCTTTTTAATAATTAGTGGGGATGTCTACATGTGTGCTTTAATGATCAGTAGACTATTTTTCTGTGCATTAAAGCATCACATAAAAAAGACATTATACTAATGCACTGTAAAATAGTCTACTGCACATTAAATGTCACCAAAAAAGCATACAAATGCTCAACTGCACATTATCACAGAACATCAAAAAAGGCACATTAATACATATGTAGATGTGCTTAGAATGTGTGTAAATGGTATGCAGGGTTGTTGGTAGTAGCCGTGTTGGTCTAAGGACATAAGCAGCCAAGATTCTTTGGGTAGATATGTTATCTTTTACTAGACCAACTGAATACTTGGAAAAAATGTTCTTTGCAAGCATTTGGGCACAAGCACCCTTCTTTAGGCAAAGGGAGTCTGTTCTAAGATCTCCAAGGAATAAAAGAAGCTAAAACTGTGACAGGATTTTAGTAATAATGTCTCTCACATGTGGAAGAATGTGTTGATGCCAGTGGTGATATCCTCCTTGGCTGCAGAGGGCAGGGGTATGTAGCACAACCACAGGTAGCCCTGCAGGTGGTGGCAGAGGTTGTGAGACAGCCCAGGCTTGCTCCCCACATCATCAAAGCTCAGGATCCCTTGTCAGTTGCACAGGTTCACCAGGAGCATCATGGCAATCAGCAGCTGCAGGGCATAGTGGAGTGGGCACCCCTCAGTCCATGCAACACCTGGGACACACAGAGGCATGCTCAAGTCACAGTGCTGGTGTGGGTGGGGGCTGGCCCCAGGGTGCCTCCCTAGAGGGTCCCCCTATGGGGAGGAAGCGGGGTATGGGCAGCTTCTCATTCCAGTCCCCCAAACACCCCCAAACCTGGGTAC
Organism: Crocodylus siamensis; assembly: GCF_052110815.1. Taxonomy (NCBI): domain Eukaryota; kingdom Metazoa; phylum Chordata; order Crocodylia; family Crocodylidae; genus Crocodylus; species Crocodylus siamensis. The sequence continues at coordinate 84,397,234 of NC_143395.1, read as the reverse complement.
AATGGGCTTACAAGCAGCACAGGAGACAGAGTGGAGGCAACAAGATCTGGAGCCAAGGCAGGACGTGCTGCTAAAAGCCTGTCCTGTCTTGGCCTGGGAACAGGTCAGGGGAGTCAGGGTGTCTGTGCCAAGCACCCAGAAGATCACCTGCCTTGGGGGAGTGAGCAGGGATGGGGTGTGTGGCCAGTAGCCACCTGGGCCCAGGCCTGCCCAGCTGACTTACCATGATCCCTGGACACCTGTGCATGTTTGATTCTCAATCTGAGCCTGGGTAGAGCACAACCCCTGGTGCAGAGCATCGTATCTAAAAATGTTGCAAATTCTCACAAACAGCATCTTTCTCATGACTCTCTAGACCCTGAAGCTGCACACGGGGGAGAGGTCACAGTTGGCAGCCAGGATGCAGGCTCAGGGTTTCCACCGCCCACACCCAGGGCCCTGTGGATGCACTAGTTCCATCAGAGGAGGAACCAGTACCATACCATCCTCCTGGGTAGCCTGGTGAGTGTTGGAGGACCATCTGGTGGACATACAGGCCTCATGGGTGGAGGATGTGGCCCACGAGGATGCATGGGATCAGGAAGACTGGGAGTTCTGGTTGTAGCTTCTGGCTCTGGAGTGTGAGGGGTGGAGGCTCTGTAGGCAGGGGCAGGGCAATACAGGCATGGACAATGACCTCTGGGTGCTCAACACCATTGTGACCCTGGTGGTTGACTTCTTGCTGCCCACTGCCTGGCCCCTAACTCTAGCCGCACCTGCTGACTGGCAGCCACCCTCTGCCCACCAGCAAGCCTCTCCTGGGCCTAGGCAGAGGCCCAGCATCACCTCCACCAGCCCGGTGCCCCTGGCCTGGCCCTCACCTTGGGTATCCCCCCACCCAGGCCCCTCACCTGGTCCAAGCCTGGCACTTTCCTTATCTCCATGTGGGTGCCTGTAGTGATGCCAGGACTGCACCCTAGCCCTGCTGGGCCTGCTAACCAGCTGCCAGAGAGGGAGCCATCTGCACTGGGGGACCACCACCTGCTGTCATCCCTGGTTGAGCCACTAACCCACTGGAATTGCCATGGTATGCAGACCTTCAGAGGAACAGCCAGAGTCAGGAGTGCTGGCTGCCTGTTTCTGGGCTCTGCCTACTAGGTGCCCCCACCCTATGGCTCCCCCAACTTGGGATGGCACATGAATCACATTGTAAATAGTTTGCACAGGGACGAAGGTGTTTTATTGTTGGTGGCTGGGGTGGGTGGTGGAGAGGCCCTACTGTTGTGTAGGAAGGGCTCTGTTGTGGAGGGATGAGGAGGTGGGCTCTGTTTATGGTGGGGAAGGGGGTTCTGTTTGATGTGAGAGGAATAAAAACTGTTGTTCTTCTGAGTCATGTCAGCAATGAGCATGGTGCTGAGAGTGGGGGGGCGGGGGGGGGTGGCCCATGGGAAGCTGTCCAGGCAGGCTACAGTGGGGAATGCAGGAGGAGGCGGTCATCCAGCGCCTCTTGCACCTGGTGCCTTTCCCTCCTTGGGAAGCTGTGCAGCTCACCCAGGGCCCTGGTGGGAGGGCCCACTTACGTCACAGTTACTGCCACTGTAGGTGGTGCTCTTGCTGCCAGGCATCTTTCCCCAGCCATGCCTCCTTCACCCAGGCCTAGTGGTAGAGTTCCCCCGAGACTCAGATGTTATGCAGTATTCAGGCTGTGATGATGACCTGGGGAAGGTTGTCCTTGGTGAGCTTGATGCGGGTGGTGAGGATGCTACAGTGTCCCTTGAGGCAACTGAAGGTGCTTTCCATCAGGATGTGGTCCTGGTCCAGACACCAGTTAGAGTGGGCCTGGAGGGGGTCAGACTGGCTGGTGTAGGAGCGCGTGAGCCCAGGCAGGAGTGGGTAGGTGGAATGTCTAATGAGAAGGGTTAGGATCACCACGGTGCCCAGCTGCAGGTCTGGCACCCCTGGCATGAAGTGGCCACCAGGGCTGGCAGGGTGGAGTTTCAAAACATACATGTGTCATGGGCAGTGCCTACCCAGCCAGCACTCACATTAGTGAAAATGCCACGGTGGTCCACAATGGCCTGGAACATGAAGTGAAAGTGAAAGCCCTTCTGGCTGTACTAGGGGTGGTCTCCATGGGGTGATGGAGATGTGGATCCCATCTAGGGCCCTGATGCACCAGCCAGCACCACTAGGGGATCATGCATGTGTAGCATCCTGTGCCCCAGCACAATCTGGAGGGCACTGCATACCTTCAGGAAGGTCTCCCCAGCAGTGGCCTTGCCCACCCCAAAGAGATAGCCCACATAGAGGATGCATGGCCAGCTTGAGCAGTGCAAGGGCCAAATAGGTGTCTGTGGGGAGTAGTGACAGCATGTTGGTGTTATGCCAGTCCAGGTGTGCCTGGCACTGCCTCAGATTCCAGAAGGTGGCCAAGACCATCCAGAATGCCTCTAGCTACTGCTCATGATCCCAGGTGTACTGGACAATGTGGAGCCAGCAGTCTTAGTTGGCTTAGCAGGCCCAGATGCAGCTGAGCTGGAGGACCAAGAGGGTGAGGGTAGCCCTGGCAGCGGCATCCAGGAACCTGTCATTGGTGTCCCTGCTGGGGTCCAGTCAGCTGGACAAGGTCCAGGCAATAGTTATGCAGGAGCAGTGGCCCTGGTACAGCACACTGCACCTGGGTGGGTGGTCACTGCATCTGGGGAAGCCAGAAGAGTCCAGACAGCTGTGAACCATCTTTCAGTCACTGCGGCAGGCCAGTAGTACCTAGCAGGAGGTCAGGGTGCTGGTCGTCATTGGTAGGGATAGGGACTGGAGCAGCCATAGCGTGAGGAGGCAGAGGTGATGAAGAGAGGGCTGTCACATGCTGCCCCTGGGCTGTGCCAGGGAAGTGGCTGACAGAGACTGGGGCTGCCTTTTCAAGATGACTACTGGATGATGGCAGTTGTAGCCAGAGCTTCAAGCTCCATCCAGTGGCAGCAGAGGCTCACTGCAGAGCCACAGAAAGTGGCACCAGTTTGCTGCTAAGTACAGCAAATCTGTTGCTAAATCCTTGCACATGTAGACACCTGCCTGGAAGCAATTACATGCAGGTAATTTACTTGCATGTAAACTGATCTTGGATCAAATGCACATGTAGACCAGACCACTGGGCATGTCTAAATGGCATGCTGAATACCCATTAGATTAATTCTACTGCACAATTCTAAAAATTGTGCTAATGCTCTGATGCACAGTAGATTTAGTCAAATGGGCACTAAGCTTCACACAAAAAGTGTTCATCTGCATTAATGCACAGTAGTGCTGATTACAGCACATTAACTTAGTACCTGTTTTTAATTAATAAATATGTAGAAGCACCCAGTGGGATGAATCCTATTTTCTGCAATAGGATCAGAAGCACAGCCAATATATGTCACTGGAGGCATGAGCTCTTATGAGAACTTGTTAGCTTTGAACATTTCCCCCCCCCTACTTTAAGCATTTTAACAGTAATTAAAGTTTACTCTATAAAACTTTCTACAATAAAAGAAACTACCAAACAACACACATAACTCAAGAACATATCACTTGAACCTGCTGTGTAAGGGAATCACTTCTGGTGTATACAGACAATAGGCTTTCTCTTGCAATTACCATAATTTTCCCCAGTTTCTGATTATTTGCAAAACAATAAACATTTGGGCAGAAGTTAATTGTTCCTGTTCAAACATTTGACACATTCTTCATTACTTTTACTGCATTTGAGTCTTTCACCAAGTCATTCTTATAATTAAGACTGATGAAATCATTAAACTTGTTGTAAACATTCAGTTTCTCCAAATAGAGTTTGGCAACATTTTAGAGGGCTTTTGTCAGGTCCATTCAATTTTTAATTATTTGCTGTTGATACTGAATTCTAGTATGATTGTTGTCATTTGTCATGACTCCCTCTTGCAGGTACAACAGCTGATATATTTATGTATGTGAGGTGTGGGGATCTATTTAAATGAACAGTACACATAATACACCTTAAATGTTTAACTTACCTATAGGTAGCAAACTGACTTTTTTATGATTCATGAATCATGGCAGTGAATATTATCAGTGCTGTACATATAGGGCAGAATCCAATTTTAAGTGCCTAGCTTTCCAGCTGTGTAAGTTATATTTTTCATACTTGTATATAGCTCTATTTCTTGTGTAGAGTGGACACACATGACCATAGATTCATAGCTTGTTAGGGACTGGGAGGGACCTTCCAGATCATTGGGTCCAGCCCCCCCGCTTTAGAAAGGAAGACAATTGGGGTTTGGTGACCCCAGCGAGGTGACTGTCCAGTCTCCTCTTGTAAACCTCCAGGGTAGGTGAATGCACCACTTTGGTGGGAGTTTATTCCACATTCTGCACACTCTGACCTGGACACCCTGTTTTTCCTGGACCGTGTGGTTAGTGAGAGTACACTATAGGCTGTAAAATGCCTGGAGAGGTATGCATTTCCATATGCAAATACCTAATAATAAGATCCTCCAAAAAAAAAAAGAAAGATAAAGAAAGCCACACACGCAATGACAGCAAGGAGAAGAGGGGCTCTCCGATGTTTTATCCTCAATAGCTGAAAAGTTATAAAACACACAGGAGACCCAAGTTGTAGGTTCCTTTTACCATGGCAGTTTTAACCTCCATCACTATGATTTCCCAGTGTAGTGTACTAGGTCATAGGTGTAACCCAGGGGTGGGCAAAATGTCAGGTTCAACCAACTCCATTTCCCAGCTGCTCCTGACCTCCTGGCTGGGTCTGGTTTCCATGGAGATCCCAGTGGCAGCTCCACTGTGATACTGCAAGGCTGGGGTTGCTATACAGACCAGCCCCACCAGCGTTGGCAGAGCATCTGGCAGGGAAGGGCAGGGGGCTGCTCTGGAGCCACTGGGATCTTGTGGTAGAGGCAGCTTGGTTGGGGCCATGGCACAGCCATGATCTGCAGCCTGCATGCTCTGGGCAGGAATGTGCAGACAGTGTATCATGGCTTTGCCCTGGCTCCTTGAAGCAATGACAGCATGGTCCTGAGGCAGGGCAGAGCCACAATCTTCTGCCTACCTTTCCCTGTCTGAACCATGCAGGGTGCAGATCATGGCTCTGCCCTGGTCTGACCAAGCTGCCCCTGGCAGAAGATCCCAGAGGCTCCAAAACACCCCTTGCCCTGCCCTGCCAGCATGCCTGAGGCTGGTCTCCATGGCAACCCCAGCCTTGCACTATCACAGTGCAGCTGAGCTGGGGTCTCCATGGAGACCAGCCCCAGCCATGTGGGCAGGGGCAACTGGGAAATGGAGTCCAATGCTGGCCAGATCTGGCCCACAGGCCAGACTTTGCTTGCCTCTGGTGTAACCCCTCAGTCATAGGACAGGGCTTCTCCAGGATTGTCTCCAACTCTACTCTTGGATCTGAGCAACTGCACGTTGATAGTCAATGGATAGTGAAGGCAGGTTATTAATGCCTCGTTGAGAAAAAGGACCCAGGGTGTGCCACCTTTAAGAGGGGCATCCATCTCACTAAGTTATATACCACCTAGCTTATATTATTTCTCCTGGCCCTCCATAACTTCCTGTTTTGTCTACCCAAGAGATCAGCTTTAAAGGAGGATTCAATAATGCTTGACCTCATGGTTAGAGGACTGTGCTGGGTTCATAACTCAGGGTGAGGGGAGTTCTTTAACACAGGTCTCTCACTTACTGAATGACTGCCCTACTTACTCAGCAACTGGGGCTAAAACACGAGAGAGACCTTGTCTTCACCCTTGGTCACAGATTTGTATTATGCATGGAACTGTGTGGCTTGCACTCAGAGCTGAATACCTGCCTATCCAGTGCATAGCCCATCCAGGCAACCATTCTGCCTGGATATTAGAATTGCAAACTGCATGTAAGTACCAAAAGTGCCACTTATTTGTCTGGAAAACTGCATTTGGATGTGTAAAGTGAAATAGTACTCTGCCCATGATGTCCCCGTAGATCAATGAAAACAGTTTTACTTGGCTCTTCTTGATAGCTATGCCTTGAAAACCTCGGCGTTAAGTTTTTCAGGACTGGAATTCCAGCACTTTAGTTACTGATGGCATATAGCAAAGCACGCGACCAGTTGTCACAGTTGAAAGGAGCATAAAAGTGACATCTGCCAGGGTATCTTCATTTGCTTGAGTTCTGTGACTAAACTGCGAGGATTTCATATTGCAGAATCTTATTAAATTTTATTTCTTAACAACCTGTCTGAGTGGGTGCCTAAAGTGTGATAACTTTGATTACTTCATTAGAGCTGAAATTCTGAAAAAAATGATACTGTAAGAATGTAATTGCACAGTTAATTTGTAAGCTGCCCACATCCTGATGGAGTAGAGCACTGCAAGCAGATGCCTTCTTGCTGAGTACTGCTCTGGGAACATGGGACATCATTAAAACCAATCCGCTGTAGTGACAGGCATCAGTGTAATAGACTTTCAGCCAAAAGGTCCATATAAGAACCGAATCTGATCCTTCCTGCAACTTGCAGGCTCAGAATACTGTCTAATATTTTGGATCTTTAGTTAAAAATACAGAAACAGACAAAGGCACCACCAATGTCTTGGTTTCCAGTAAAGGCAAGGAATCTGTTAAATAAAATATGCCCAGATAATCCTAGCAGATGAACTGTGCTATATGCTACAGAGAATGGCAAGAGCTCAGGCCACAGCTAAGAAGGGAGTACAGCACTTGTTTTGGGAGTCAAGAATCAGGCATCTGCACACAACGGTACATGTAAAACTGGGATAAGTAAAAATGTACTTCTGCCATCAAGAGCCAGATTCTCCTGTTGTGAACACTATGATAACTCCATTGGAAAAACTCCTGAGTTACCCTGTTTTAAGTGAAAGGAGAAAAATGATCCCTGAGGCCTAATTTGAGGCCACATCACTATCAGAATCTGTCTTTGGCCCTCTAGATTTTTGGCAATGTAGATGATGAGGCAAAGACTTTCTTTCTGCAATTTCTTCCTTGTCCCATTACTGTTCTTATCTCTAAATTGAAAATATCTTGTGATGAAATGCCCTTTCCTACAGACACAGTTTCTACACTTACAGAGAAGAAATTTATATGAAGTCACTCACATTGGATGCTAATGGAAAACAATTACATTTTTTCAGGGTCGATTTCCATATTTTTTTACTTTACTCTGAATGACCTTGTAGTTCCTTCCAGCTAATGTTTTGCAACTTAAGAGCCTGAGGTCCTAAGTATATTTTCATCAGATCTCTAAAATTATATGAAACTTACAAAAGTTAAACAGATGAGATGCTTTTATTTAGTCATAGAAGTATTCTGTGGCTCAAATAATGAATACTTGTAAAACACTTCGGAGTCCTTGGTTAAAGTGGTAACTCTTAATCCTGGCACTTGCTTTAGTTAAACAGATTGTGCACAGTAAGCATACTGCGCTCCCTAGCTGCTTGTATTCACTTACTTACTGCTACTTATGAGTATTTTCAACAGAAGATTGGGGAGGGGGCATTGTCATTCTGCATTTTATACTGTATACAGGGAAAATGCAATGTGCATTATAGCTGTTCGTAGGAGTGTGCCACAGGTGGAACCATGGTGGCTAAGTACAGACATTTGTGGGGGTTAGGGAGAGGTCAGATCAGGTTCAAAATGGCCACCTAATATAAATGAGTTCACCTGGGGTGCGTCTACATGTGCAATTAATGTGACTGAATATACTACAGCTCAATCTGAGCTGAAGTAAACTAATCCTGATGTCACCATCTACACATGGGTTTACGTGAAGTAATTTACCGCACTGCTGGATACCATTTATGACTGACAGAGCTGAATACCTGCCTGTCCAGTGCATAGCCCATTCAGGCATCCATACTGCCTGGATATTAGAATTCCGAACTGTGTGTAAGTACCAAAACGGCAAGTTATGTGTCTGTATTTGTATACACAAGAACTACATGATTGTGCAGTAATGACTGTGTAGATGCAGCCACTCTGCCTGGGTCTAATACAGATCTGACAGTTAACCTGCTTCCTCACAAAAGGAAGCAAAATTATTTATAACATTTCTATTTGCACTGAGTGATAGAGGGCCTTAGAGTTAATTTGGGTCTTCTTTTCAATATTATCCTTATGCGTAAACATATGACTTGCTTGAAAATAAAATTAGATATTCTACTTCAAGATTTTGCTGTTATTTTTTCCCCAAATTTCTTTGCTTTAAGTTTCAGTGTTTCCCTGGCAGCATTTGACACTCTCAGCTTTTGAATTTTCCTTACCCGTAGTCACTGTGGATACTGTCATACTTACAGTCTGGTTTGACTCTAATTTATCTCAGTTTAGAATAAGCTTACATTTAACCATATGGTTTGCCTTGGAACATCTCTAAAGGGCTATTGTAAATCTATGATTTTTAATGTATTACCCTTAGGATGGATTTTTTTCATCAGTACCTTGGTTTTCTTAGGTAGATGACTAAGAAGTCTGCTTAGTCCTCTTTTCCAATCACTGCACTGTAATCTCTATTCTGGATAATGACCTTCATAATGTGTGACTTTGGATGTCACAATTTATGAAATGGAAATGCTTTTGTTATCTCTAGGCTTGACTATAGTATTTGGTCTGCTCATGCATCTCAATGGATGCCATGCCTTGCCTCCAGCAAGCTAATGTGGCAGTTATCATATTTTTTTCTGATCCTGTAGTAGTGTGTTACAGTAGCCCTGACGCCTCTTTTTAGGCAACAGTGAAAGCTCCTCTTGAATTTTAAGATTTATTTAATTGTAAAATCCTACACTGAAATTATGTCTTCACATTCCTCTCTGACCCCATTGTCCTATGCACCTTCTACATTTCCCCAGTATTTTAAAAGAAAGTGGAAATCACTACTTATTTTGTGAAAAAACCTGATTCTATCACGGTATGTTTGGTATGCTCTGAGGATAGGTGCCAGATGAAGCAAGTAGTAAAAATCTACTTGTAATTTCTACCTCATGATGGGGCTTATGCATAAAAATGTTCTGAGATGCTCTACTCTTTCCAGGCTGAGGCAGTTCTGAACATTTCCACAAGCAGAAATTCAGGCATCTGGATTTATTTATTTATTTATAAGTATTAAAAAAATGAGGCACCTATGCCATTTTGGCATCTCCACATTTGACAGAATTCTGTCCAGAAGTCAACGGGATTGCAAACTTGGATTAAAATACTTTCTAAAACCTCTTTGGATATTGTCAGACATGATCTAACTTTCATCAGTATCATGTTAGTTAAGATAATTTTTTTCAAAAGTGCCACAATTCCCATTTTCAGAAGTGATTTTGGCTTCAGGGACTTAAGTCATGAAAAGTCAGTGGACTTTCAGACCCTAAATTACTTCAGAAAATGTTAAGTAGCTTAGCCACGCTGATGCTAGCTTTTGTGTATGTAGACAGAGGTGTTATTACAAATGTTGTCTCTTGCCTTAAACAAATAATGGTTTACATATTTTTGGAACTAAAAATAATATTTTTTGATATGCATACTACTAACAATCACAATTCAAAATGTTCTGATCACATCCGCATTTCTCCAGCAAATTTTAGAACACATGGCTACACCAGCTTCTACAAAACTCGTCCTCTGTCCTACTGAGGCAATAGAGGAAGTAAGCTACCCCTTTTCTTTCTCTTCCTCTCCCTTTTCCCTACTTTCTGTCCTTTTTTTCTCCCCAACTTCAGGAGACATTTTGTACAAATTCAGAATTGTTTCTCTGTTGATCTCTTTCTCTTTCAGAGTAATATTTCTATCTCACTATTTTGATCTATGAATTCTTTTTTCATTTCTAGGTAGCCATTATTTTTGTACTTTTTGCCCTTCTGTTTCTTGAGTAAAATCCAATCCTCCCTGCTTTGGTCAACAGTTTCCTTCAGAGACGAAATTGCTGATTATCTTTCCCACATTAATCTCACTCATATTACTGATTACATTGCTCCTTTTACAATTATTCTTGTCCATCCTGCATTTCTCCCTGAAAACACACAAATAACCCTAGAGCCTCAATATTCAGTCAAAAGCTTAAGTAGCAATGCAGAATCTCTGGATTTTGAGTTCATTATTCTTTCTGGAAACAGTGTCAGCACCTTTATATGAATGACATTTGGGCAAACTTCCTATTACACAGGGTTAATTGCTGCTGGAGAAAGCAATATCAGATTTGCCTTTAAAACTATTGATAGCAAGCTTCACCCATTTGTTAATAAAATCTTCACCTCAATTCTTGGAAAAGCAGAGTGACTAAACTACATTTGTATTATTCAGATGATTTAATTAAAGGAGTGATTTTTTACTAAGAATCTTAAAACTGCGAACCTTTTCTGCTTGCTGCTGTCTCTCTGTATTTCTCTCTATGCAAATATCAATGTGTCTTTGAATGCTACACTTGTCAATCATATAAAACTTATTATGTCCTTGGTATCCTTGACTTATGACTACAATAAATGCTCTACAGATGGCTCAGTGAATTGGACCTTACACATCAAATTCAGCTAAGTTAATTAGCCACCTTGCTGAAACATATGACCATTATGCCCTTGTGAAACAGAGCTTCATTAGACTGGACAATGAACAACTGCACATCAGTATGCAACTTGACCTGTTCATGCCATTTCCACTATCCTATCACGATATTTTTAAAGCAAGTACTACAAGTGGGTTAGTGCTTAATTCTGGATATCAGCCTAAGGGATGGTACAATTTGTAGCAATAATAAGAGGGAATTTGACTTGTAGCTCAACTCCCTCATTCATGCACCCTTGAACCACAAACAACTCATGTAGGTTCTTGCACCTTTTTCTCCTATTTCAGCATGTGGTCTGCTAAACAATTTGGCCCTTTACTAGACGGAAGATGATAACTGGAAAATGTGACTTTAGCTTTGCAAATATTTGATGATGGCTCCATCATAAGACACTTCCTCTTCTTTGCAAAGTGCACAGAAGGGAAGGTCAAAAGCTGAACTAATTCCATTTTCCCCACCCTCTACACAGTGAGGCAGATGCTAAATTATGTGTAAGAAGTCAGTGGTAAGAAATAGAAAAAGATATGTGTGTTTGTACTCCTAATCTTATACACAGCAAGAACTCTGACCAACAAAACTAATGCTCCATTAGCTGTCTATATGGGCTATAATATATATAACATATTTTCCTTCCTCTTCTGTTCCCAACAGTGCTGCAAACCTTCAAGGTGATTCCTTACTGATGGATGGAGAAACAACCACCAGTTTTCCTTTTGCTTTGGCCTATTGCTCATATTATGCATGATGCAGTCTTACATTTGGGTTCTTTGCTCATTGTATCATGTAATGTCCACTACAGACTGTTCCCTGCTATGTCAGCCAGCAGTGGAGTCAAGACAACAAATCAGGAGTGCAGCCATATAGGCTGTTAATTAATGCAACAAAGGTCAGATTGTTTCTATTGCATTTAATGTATCTAAGTGGCTTCAACACATATGTATGGCTCTAATCCACATTGTCCAAGTCCTGAAAATCCATTGATGCCTTTACTTTGCAATACAGCATCATTTTACCAGTAAGACTGAATCTCAAAAAATTAGCAGCAAGGAAGCAGACCCAACCATCTTCTGCATGAACAGTTTTTGGGTTAGGGTTTAGAGTTAATAGGGTAAAAAAGAATCACCCTTAGGTCACTAAATCCACTTACATAGCTAATAGGTACAATAGAAGCTAGATCTTGTGGGGGGTCTTAAAAATTCTAATGAACATGGGTCAAGTTCTTGGTATGATTATGAACGTGAAAATTGCTAGAAATTTCTTTATTGGAACAGCACTAAGGAACAATACCAGCTCTTCACATTTAACAAATTAATGGTTCGTCACATGCTAAGTGTGCTTACCTTTCAAGGGTTTTCAAGGTGAGTAACACTAATGTTCTTACATATGAAACTACCATTACTGATCACCTCTTTTTCTACATGAAAGAAGAAGATTGCCATTAGTTATGATATCACAAGCCACCAATATTAAGTTCTTCATTATGAAAAGTTTTATTAAAATACTAGCCAATTGCCCATCAAGAATGATGAGGAGGGAGATGGAGCACCACCACCCACTATCCCACACTGCCACCACTCTGCCTCCATCTCCGTGTGCCCCCCATCTCACTCTGTGTGACCCCCCCACCCATGCTCCATCCTGCAGAAGACATGGGGGGTGGGGAGAGCTTGCATGCAGCAGCCACAGCCGCCACCCAGCACCCCACGCTGCTGCTGCACATCCAGCTGCATGCAACCCTATCCCCCCCGGCACCCCTCCCTCCCTCCTGGCGGTTCTGAGGGCCTGGCAGCAAGGTGCCACCACTGTGCCCTCCCCTCCTTTTCCTGCTTCCCTCCCCCTGCTCCCAGCCCTGCTGGCTTTTGTTGGGCCCAGCAGCAGCAGTGGCAGTGAGGCCGGAACGGGAGGGTGAGGCTAGTGCTGCCCCGCCAGCACCTTGCACTTCTGCCTCCAGGGAGCAGGGCTGGGAGGGGTGGGGAGGCGTAGCCAGCACTGCTAGCCTCACTCCCCAACTCCAGCCCCTCAGTCTCCACTGTCATGGTGGCGCTCCGCTGTGTGTCTTTCTGTGCAGAGCACTCTAATTAGTGGGTTCAGTCAACATTGTGATTGGCTGCCAAGACAACCAATCAGAGTGTGAGTAAAGCATTACAGACAGACAGACTAAGGCTTTTATTATATTAGAATTTGTATGAACAGCTCTCATTGAGGTTACAAAGACTAGCCAATTGTGTTATGAAAATGCTGTAAGAGACAATGTGAGTGGGATGAACTATGTTGATTTCAGATCCTTAAAACAACCCCATTAAAACATTGTTTCTATTATTAGTCATAATATTTCACTTTTAAACAGAAATAAAATTAATGAAAGACTTTTCAGAGGGAAAGAAAAATCTTTCATTAAAGGAGATTTTACTGAAGTATAACAACATATATTCATTTGAAAGGACACTTTCTATGATGAATGAAGCTGAAGAAAATGTAACTACCTTGTATAGCTTTTCCACTCATTTCTATAACAGTATTTAGATGGTGATTGACTCTTGGTGTAGTCAGTGTAAGGTAGACAGTAATGAAGAAATAATCATTTCCCGACATTTTGTATGTTGTTAAGTAATTCCTATTTAAAAATTACAACGCTTAGACAACTGTAAATTTTAATTGAAATTGTTGATATGGCTCTCCACCAAACAGGGTACTGAAATTGTTCAATTTACATAATAATAATCAAATTTGCATATTTATTAGTTTCATTTAATTTACTGAAAACAAAATGTTCTAATCTGATTATAGGATCTCTACAACTTTTGTCCTCTATTATTCTTAACCTAGATATAATATATATTTGCTTTTGATGGATGTTTCTTCTTTTTCTTTCTTTTTTTTATCATTCCTAGAAAAAGACAGCAGTGTCTTTGTTTTTAAAACTAACTCTTACTGAAACATTACTTTGTGATGAAGTGAAATCTTTTAATCAAGTTAATTTAACTACCTTGATATTAACTTGCTTATTTGCTTTACAACTGGGATTTATTTGTAGAAAGTAGCCTCTTTTTGTTTACAAATTACCTACGTATGTTTTGATTTTTTACAGAGTTACTCATCATTCAAAATTACCTCATCAGTGGTTTGTGGAAATCTCCCTTTGGTATTTAAACTGTTAAAAAATCTTTGTTAGTCCATTTTATGTCACTAAAATCCAGAGGAAAATATCTGTGATTAGCACTTCTGAATCTGTCACGTCTTTATTACAGTTGCCAGTGTCCAGAGTTTAGGATCTGGTTGAGAAGCCAGAAGAAACCAAGAAGAACTCATTTGAGGTCCTCTTCTGCACCCAAGGAATCCTTCTGAAGTTGCGGGTATATGGGACTGCTATAGTCAAGTCTCCAGCATCATCTATACTGCATAATTCTTGTTGTAAAAGACAAGCAAAGAACCAAGTAACATATAGGACTTGAGCCTCTATCCAATTATTTATGATAAAATATATAGCAGGGATGTGCAGATAGTAGATCATGGATCTTTTCCAGGCTTGGGCCTGGACTGTCACTGTCCTGCAATCCCAGCCCCCACATGCCTGTTCCACTCCAAGACACAGCTCCCTGCCCACCTATAACCCCATCCTATCCACCTAGCCGAGCTCACTCTGTTTGTAGGTTTCCTGTTCAGTCTGCATGGAGACTCCACCTGCCTGCTCTATCTAGTGCCCCTGGCAGTGCATGTGGGGTAGACAGGCCAAGGTTGCTGTGCAGCAGGGCCAGGTCCAGAAGCAGCTGGAAGGAACTGTCGCCAGGGCTATTGGGAATCAGTGTCTGGATGCCGCACCACCCCACCATATACCCAGGGATACTGTCGCACACACCATGGCCCAGACTGTCCATTGTACCTAGGCCAGGCAGGATGAAGGGACCTGCTACAGGTCCAATAAAATCCCTTGGCTGGCCAGACGTGGCCCACAGGCTATATTTTGCCTACCCCTGCTCTAGCTGCTGTTGAGACTGGATTGATAAGGGGAAGCTGCAGCCAGCTAAGAGACTGAGGGCTGCACATTAACCCCTCACAGGCCACCAGTTGGGAAGCCCTGTTCTAGATGACAGAATCAAAAGAAGTTTGGGTTGAAACTTAAAAATTTGCTGCAACAATAATCCTCTGAAGGGACAAGAGGCCAAGTGAAGGAATATTACAGCCTTGAAAACAAAGAAAAGGAGCTGTCCATGGCTGGAACCAGCTTATAATTTAGAAGAAACAGTTACTAATCAAAGGAATTCTTAATAAGAAAAAATACATATTTGGAACACATGAGGAACACAGTTTTAAAATAAAATATTTAGTTAGAAAATGGCAAATAAGCTGGGGGTACCTGCTATATTAACAGTGGTAAGCCATTCTCGGTGGGAGGGGGAAGTTTTTTTTTAAAAGAAATATCATCTGACAATCTGACATAAATTCCTCCTAAGTGCTCTGTAAATAGATTGTCATGACCCAGGCTTCAGATGTCAAGATTTCTTACAAAGGAAATTATTTTAACTTAATCCAGGTTATGATGGGAGACAGTGCAACCTTAATGATTAAAGGGGAGCTTAAATAACATTGTCTCAGAATGAAAGTGCATCTTTTTTTTTCTTTTGATGAAGTTGTGCATGTGACCCTAATGACACATCTGAATTGTGGGAATCTTGGAAAAAATGAAAAGTTAGCTCAGGATATGACATGAAGTGCTTACAGACATGTGCTACAAAGTTGGCAAAAATGTTCATCATAAACATTGCAGATGAGTAGAACATTTAAATCATTCACTACACACCGTTTGCTCTGAGGTCTCCACAAAAGCCAGTGGAAAAAAATCCTTATATCCAAGGTTTGGATTGCAAATAAATTGTATGGCTAAGGTGTGTACATTGAGTACAATACACATGCAGATCCCTGTGGCACATTTGTCCTGTACCTGTAGAGATTGTAAGCAGTGCCTTAGGTGTATTGGTTCCCAATCTGGCATCAGTCCCCACTCTCAGGTAAGTCAACAGGCCAATTCCCTAGCCAGCTGTGTCAACAAAGCTCCAACTACTTTCAGTATTTATTTTTATTTTTCCAGGGATGCATTTATTATTCAAACACAAAGTTCAGCATCAATCAGAACAGGTAAATCTGCAATCTGGCCACTCTTAAGACCTCCACCACAGAAGGTAGCAGTGCCGCCGCTACCACTGTTAATATAGCAGGTACCCCCAGCTGGTCTAACAAATTTCCTAACATGCTTTCTTTCTTACTCAGGGTTTGATATAAGAGTTTTTCTGCAGTCTGCCACCCAGCCTTTTCCCAGTTACTTGCTTGTTTTCATATCACTCCAGAGGAAGCAACTGCCTATGACATGATTGTTACCAAGTAACTCACCCTGGATCTTATTTTGCAGTGGGCACTTAACAGCTCTCCTGAACCATCTTCCTGAAGTAGGTGACTCCTATGGTATCTTTTGATGAGGCAGTGGAGTAACCAATTAGCACAGAACCTGGAGTGGAACTGGCAAGGGGAGCAGACCCACATCTATCAGTGTAACTTTCTCCAGTATAAATCCTGGCAGAAGTAAAGTTAAATTGGAAAAGAGCATTTCTTTCAGAGAAAATACTGTGCATCTGATTATTTCTCTAGACTAAATTAAAAATACACCAGAGTAAATGTGTCATGTCTGTGTTCTTAGTCACTGAAGAGGTTCCCACAGACTACTCTGAAGGAATCTCCTGCATTTATATGATTGATGTTAAACAATAAATCTTATTTTGCATTTATTTTGAAAAGAAAAATACAAGATGCCTTTTGAAATGTGTTGTTTTTGCCAAGAAAGAATTCTCACTTGAGCCTGTTTGGTATTTTAAGGTCCCATTCTTTCCAAAGATATTTACAAATAAGTTCTCACACTTAGTTAACTCTAGGAAGATAAATATTAAAATCTTCCTTCCCATCCTGTAACCTGAAGGTTTTCTCAGTATCACTGGACATGGATGTTTAAAGTTGTGTCAGAGTAAAAACTAAAACAATCATATAAAGAGATTAACATAAAATTTAAAATAAAGTGTGGGACAGTAAATGTATGATTGAGTATAGTACTAAGAAAAAAGTTATTTTAAAGGAAGGGATTTGATGCGTGTGTATGTATCAGCTATATTCTATTTTTGAAGGTGGTTTTATGTCAGAGCTAAAAGCTGCTGACCAAAAGCCAGCTCTTCTTATCTGTAATGAAAGAAGTATATATGGGATTTGCAAGTGTGGTTTAAGTCTCCAGAGTGATATTGAAGCATCAGCATATTGCAGACTAACTGTACCTTTGGTACCTGACTGTCCCACCAGCAAAGACATACTCTCCATCACTTCCTGCTTCCAGCATCTATACACTTACTTGCAGCTTGTTCCAAATTATTCTATGAATAACATGTTTTTATTGGCTGGTTCTGAGACATAACATAACTAAGAGTTATGACAGATAAGAAGATCTCACTGCGGAATCCTAGAATTACCTTTAAAAGAGAAAAATCTTTGTAACAGAAATTAACTAGGAAAATATATGGAAACCATAAGGGTAAATTACAGTTTGTTCTCTAGTTATGGTTTTGATTCCTTTATTAAAATGAGATTACGTGCAATTCCACAGCTAAAAATTAAAATTTCCCTTTTTTGATTGAGTGACAATAATTTACATGTACTACAAACAGCCGCAGGGAATTAGGGAGAACCAGAAATGTGGGGGGAGATTCTTACCTTTTAGTCCTCCAAGCCCCTGTTGGCCTGAATGTGTGACTGCTCCAAACTTGAGCTAGCCCTATCACTGATCAGTATTTGTGCTATTCACAGCGTAAGGTGTAACAAGGCCCTTATAATTTTCAAATGCTTGGACTGGCAATACACTGCTGAATAGTGTCTGCAACAGGTTTGTGCAGTCTTCTTAGATACTCCTGTCCCCATCAGGCAGCTATAAAGGATAAAGAGGTTGCTGTTTCCTTCCTTTCAGTGTTCACATTGTTACATAATAATAACATACCAATGCAAGGATAAACCTTTCTACCTGCTGTAATATTAATTTTTTACTTTATCATTAGTTTCTGATTTATTTCTCCCCAGAAAAGACATCTTTCTTCTTTTTAGTCTAAAAAAAATCATTTATAGTTGTGGTTCCATTTTGAAAATTTTTGTTCATTTGTTTGGGTTTTTTGTTTGTTTGCTTGTTTTTTTGTTTTTTGTTTTAATTGCCCCACAGTAAGACTTGCATTTTTACAAAAATTATGTCAGGCTCAGCAAAGCCAACTCCCCCCCAAAACATTTGGTGAACAATTAAAACAACAGCATACCAAGAAAAAAATAGTCAGTAATGTTGTTTCTCTCTTCCTTCCCCCCCATCCCGCCCACTGTTAACAGTACATTGCTCCTTCTGACTCATATATTTCTACCTCTGTATACAGTTGTTATTTAGCATAGATCCATTTCTACTACTTTGCCTCGATAATCCATCTGTAAAGTCCCAGTAAAACATGGTCCCTGTGGCTTTGGGAAATACTTTGCTGAGCACAAATGTATCAGACAAAACTCTTTTATCTGCTATCACCTTCCCTTGCCTGCTTCTTGTGTGAAGAATGAAACAAAGCTTCCTTGGGATGAAAAGAGGGTTCTGGTTGTTCTTTCTTTGGAAAGTACATTGGAGCAGTTGGAGAAATCTAATAGCCCTGCAACAGTGGTAAGTAGCTCTAAGCACTTTCCACTCTAACATAGCTCCCATCAAGGTGCTATATGAATTCTCATTAAGGTCCTTTCTTCCTTGTGCATTTAATTACATCCTAATGCTGAAGCTGATGAAACCCCATATTTAAAGTAAACATTCAGGCTATGAATTATATGTAGTTAGTTCTGTTTGCCATTTTGTACAAGGTATTTCCCAAAGCAATATTTAACTTACCTATATGTGCATAATATTGGGTTCAAGAACTTGTTTTTTTTTAAACCTCTAAAGCAAAGGCAAACAACTTAAATATGAAGTACTGTCCACCCTGCTAAAAGATGACTTCCTTTAGCTACCAAGCTGCTGAAACCATGAAAATTCAAATTCTATACCACAGGGTTCTCTTTTTCTTTTTGTTTCCCTTTTTGATCTGGATAATCAGTAATATTTAAGTACTAACTCAGTTCCTGCATCATTACATGCAGGGTGTTTGGTTATGAATTTGTTTGACGGCAACTCAATCAGAACATGCCAGGCATTCAGTATAACTTGAGTCAGGTGGTGGTATCCAATCTGTAGCCCTTGGGCCAGATGTGGTCCACAAGTCCATGTTTTCCAGCCTATGGGTCTTCCCACAGATCTGGAAAGTTGTTGGCGGGCATACAGTGGTAGCATTAATCATAGACGAATGGTAGGCGGTGCAGGGGGGTGCATGTACCCCCTCTGACAGGGACGGTGCCTCCCCTAACAGCTGATACTGATGCTGTCAGCAGGGCTAAGGCCTCCACCATCACCAGCTTCTGCTGGTGCCCACAGATTCAGGAGGCACCAGTCGCTCATGGCATTAATTGACACGCTGCTGCCAAATTTCTGGATCTGTGAGAAGTCCCTCAGGCTTAGTGATATGGCTCTGTGGACTAGATTGTGCTGGCAGATGGTGATGCTGGTACATTAGTACATGGGGTCACTCTGTGGCTGGATCTGGCATGTGGGTATATCAACCTCATCCATGGGGGATTGCCAGAGCCCCAAGTTTTTTCACCCTGTGTTGCCATTTGCCTCCAGGAACAGACTAAGATTGACCTAAGATAGCTGCCTATTTCAGCACCTCAGCTCCTCTGTCCATGTACCTGGACTCTGCAGCTGCAGTGAGTGATCTCTACTGGCCCTGAGTGGCCCCTACTTGAAGGTCATGGAAGAAATTATAGGTCCTGCTTTCAATGGAAAGAATAGCCTGGAAAATCACTGACCCAGAAATCACTCCTTCAGCAGATAATCACTAAGGAGACAAACAGCAAGAGGATTTATTTCATAAGATAAAATAATTATGCAAACAAAACTTATCACAGGTCTGCAGCTAGAAAATAAAATAACCATGCATCTTACCCTTTCATCTGGCTGCCCCATGCCTCCCATAAGAATCCTTGCCAGAGTTCAGATTTTCCAATGATTCTACCAGCCCTGGAAACTGGGGCCAGTGAAACCCCGAAGCCTGAGATTCAAAGAGATATGCAAGCCTAGCTAGGGCCTAAAAGCTTGCAAGTCAGCCCCCCAATTAGCATTATTCTGATGCTCTTGAGTCACCAGATTCTTTTAGAAAGATCTGGTGTGCCAGGGGTACCTTCAGTCCAGCTGGTTTGATAGTTCATTATGCCCAGATGCCTTTGTTATTGTAGGATCAGTTTTCCCTGCCATGGGCAGACAATACCCAGGGGTGCCCATTCCATCAGTGGACTCTTATTTCTGCTATTGTGAGATGCAGCTGTCCTGCTCTAGAACACAATGGCAAGAGATATTTAGCAGTTCTGCCCATCCCTTCAGTTCCCTGGCTAAGCAATATCCAAAACTTAAAATATATACATAAACAGCATAACATAATCTATACAGTGATAACAATAGTATAAACCAGGGGTTTTCAACTTTTTTAGAACAAGTGTACCCCTTCTGTCTCAAAGTTTCAGCTCATGTACCCCTTTATATTAAAATTATTTGGGGGGCTGACCACATGCATGTATGCATGCATGTACCCCCCCATCCACCCTTCCCAGCACATGTCTGTGGGGGAGGGGAAAGGGCCCTGGGGGGATCATATCAAGGCCTCTCAGTAAGGGAGGGAATGGGGCACAAACAGGGGTAGGGGCTAGGGTGAATGGGGTCCTGGCTGGGCCAGGTCAGGCTGTGGGACAATCAGAGCCCAGGCAGCTCATCCAGGAGTGAGGCGGGGCTCCCTTTGTTGAGTGCCTCCAGCAGAGGCCCACGGGGCACATTTCCTTCTGAGCTGTTTGTCGGGCAGAGGCAGCTACTGCTCTGCTCTGGGCTTTGCACATCACTGCAGCTACCCCAGGAGTGGTGCAATGTCATGCATGTCCTGCCGCTGGGTGGGTAGGGGGTGCAGCACAGCCCGGTGGTGGCAGGCATGTGGTATTACACTGCTCCCAGAGCAGCTGCAGCAATGTGCAAAGCCCAGTGTGCAGCAGCAGCCACCTCCATCCCATACACAGATCGGGGGGGCATGTGTCCCCCAGGCCTCTGCTGTCCGGGGTGTGTGCTGCAGCAGAAGCACCTCTTCCTACAACCTGTTTAAGTACCCTAAGGGTACGTGTGCCCTTGGTTGACAACCACTGGTATAAATGGATGCTGTATAATGTGGGCTTGCCAATTAGACCACACATGCCACAATTTAACCAAACACCCTAAAATACGGTTCTTCAGTAAGGGTTTATGACTGAAGTCAGGCCAGCATGAGGCGCTGGATAGAGTGTGCATGGCCACATTGGCTTGCTATACCCACAGACCAACTCTGCATGCTGATTTCATGGTGGATTAGGCATGTGGCTCCATACTGCTCATCTGACCCATGGGGCTTTCAGGTCAAGTACCACTGAAATAAGGCATGGATTAATTAACATACCCTCATAAATTATTATTTAAAACAGAAACATTACTGTATCAAATATTGACTTACTGATTATACATGGTTGGTTGTACATCCAGTAGCTCAATTTATTTCCATTCCTTCCTTTAACTATCATTCTGGCTCAGAGATTTTATGAGTTCATAAACACATATCATCTGAATTTCTCTGATGTGAGTATCCAAATGGAGTGTATTGTTTTAATTTTTATTTTGTTCCAGATCAAGGAAGGATATAAAACTATTCCTACTTTGTGAAAAATATAACACCATCTTAGCATGTAATTCAGAATATATGTGGGGTGAAAGGGAGAAAGTTTCCTGAAGAGGAATATTGAAATTTTATCTTAAAATATACTGCAGATGAGGATTCTGTTTTAAGGCTCCACTATAGATGGTCTATTTTATAATATCAAGTCTAGCATATATGCCTTATTAAGTGTGTAGAGATATCCCTGATCTCTTAGATAAAACTTCAGTCTCTTATTGGGAAAGTATATGTTCAAATGAATGAGAACCATAAGCTCAAAATAGACAGGTAGTCAGAAATAAAACTTATAATTATATATGTCCCTTAAAACTTTTACTTGTCTTGAATTATAAAATGTCTTGAAACTAGATATCACTGCATAAAAATATCTATACTTTCCTATCTAATGAAGGAATCTCAGATCTGTACATTGACAATAAAAAATGGGAAATAATTTTGCCATGGACTCACTGGGTATTCAAGCATGTTATCTTTGTATGTGGTTTTAGGATAAATTATTTTTAGTGGTTATGTGATAGTATGACATTTGGGATTAAGATGCAACTTTAATTTAAGAAATTGACCTTGCAAAAAGAGGAAAGTGGCTGGTTTCTTTCCGTATTTTTTTTTAATTGCCAATTCACAAAAGAATAAGAAAGTTGGTAATGAAAACATCCCTAGTCACTATTTTGGCAAAAGAAACACAGCTTGTTTAAAGTCTTTCTACTTCTTGTAAAGCACAAAAGCAATAGTGACATTGAAAACGAAATCTTCAAGCAATGGCCTTATAAACTTGCTTCTTGAAGTGAATTAATTTATTAAAATTCACCAGATAGTCTCTACAGGATTTGATAAGCACACAAGACCAGCAGGCACTTAAGTGAGTGGTAGCTGAGAGATAGACTCCTAAGTTCTAAATAAGGATTCAAAGAGATTTAGAACATTCTACTAAAAAGTTAGTTTCACCAAATCAGTGGGTGTCTCTGTTTGAAAGTGCTGAATGCTACCACTAAGTTGCAGAAACAGGCATGTTGTTCTTGTTTTGCTTGTCCTTCAGGTTCTCTTGTCTGTACTGAGGCCTAGCTTCAATAGGAGAAGAGTCTCTTACATTGGTAGTAAGCCCTCTCCTCTCTGGGATCAACCATTGTGGTAATATAGATAAGCCCTTGAAGTTTAGTCTGTGGTGGCTGTATGTGCTTATGTCTCTCTTTCAGAACACTTAGGTCAGGTACAGACATTACACTTTTACCAGTCTAAGTGATCAGAAATTGATTAATATCCATTCTAGAATAGAAGTTTGGTATGCATACACCAGTCCAAAAATGGCAGAACCTGGTTTAAAATACAGCTGGACTGATGTGCATTCAAAACTAATTGTTCTAGGCTAGACTGGCAAATCGAACTTCTGTACCAGTTCCCCTATTGAGTCAAGTTAGGTCACTGTACTGTGGCATCTCAGCCTCCTTTGTGACTCTCTGCCACCCCTGTTTTGCAGGGACATAGCACTCAGCCTATACCTTCCCCTAAACTCACCCAGAGCTGGGGCAGCAAAGCCTCTCTTCTGAGCCCTGCCTTCTGTCTCTGGCCATCTGTCAGCCACAGGCAAGCAGTTAGGGGGAAAGGAGGCATCTGTGTCCCCTGCATAAGCCCTGGGCACCTTCATCCCTGGGACATGCCCCACACACAGTCATGAAACACAGTGAGCACACAGACCTGACACTGAGCCCAGGAGACCCTCTGCACTTAGGCACAGTGCCACAAACCCAGGGCCTGGCTCCTGCACACCCAGCCAGGGGATCCCATGTCTAAATGCTTGGTCACAGACCCATGGAACCCAACCTGGCTCCCAGACACCCAGCCAAGGAACCCCATTCCCCCTGTGTTTGCGCGCAGAATCAAGGAGTCTGACTCTGGCTTCTGCACACCGCTTTCCAAAGGCCAGAGCCAGGCACCCTGCCATTCAGACCCCAGCATGAACCCCTCTGAGCAGGATACAGTGTGCTTGGTTTGCCTCTGGTGGGGTGGAGTGGTGGGGGTCAGAAAGTCAGGACTGAGCCTGCATGTAGGCAACCTTGTGACCTCTGCAGCTTGGCTGCTGCCAGTAGCTACCCAGGTCACATGACATGCTGCAAAACTTTTTTTTGGCTTGAAGATATAGAGCCCTGGAGTACTAGGTAGGGGGTGGACAGGTGGGGTCACTGAGCATCCAAGTCAGGGCAAGCAGGCAAATGTTCCTGGAAACTTCAGGAGCTGGTGGGGCATGGCCAGCTACCTCCATGTTGCAGGTAAATGACACTGGAAATTTCCAGGTCCGGGTATAAGGCATTGTTAGAATCACAGGGTGTCTGCTGGAAGTACCCTGTGAAAAGTGGCCTGACCAGTGAAGTCCTGGTCATGCTGGAGCAGGGGCCACACCTTGTGACTTGCCTATTACTGCATCCTCTGATCCCTCCATCCACCCACCCTTCCAACCTTCCATTTACCTTCCATCGTTCTGTTTGTCCTTCCATCCACATCCTCACAGCTAGACCCTCACCCAGCCATGGATGCTGAGATCCCATGAGTACCACTGTGGACCATGAATGGCTCTTTCCCATCCTCCTCTGCTACCCAGCCCTGGCCACACAACTGGGACTATAGGGAGATGAGGGATCTCTTTGCTATCTGAGATGAGGGGATCCAGCTCCAGCTCCAGGAAGGGCATTAAAACAGGAATCCCTTCAGCTATATTGACCAGCAGATGCAGGCATGGGGTCACAAAGGAGACTGGGAGCAGCTCTGTGTTTCATTACCAAATGGTTGAAGATGCAGTATAGGTGTATGCATACCAGTATACGTGTGTGCATGATTCCAACAAAAAGTCCTGGGCTTGAAGGCAGACCATGCCCTTTGAGGAGATGATCTGCTCCCTCCCTAAGGACAGGGCTGCCAAGACCCCTCACATCTATGGTACCACTTGGGGACAGGAGGAGTCATTGACAGGGACCCTGCTAGAGGAGGAGGTACCTGGGGACCCCAGGATGATGAGACAACTGAATGCCTAGGAGCTGACCTCTGGGAGCAACAGGAGAAGAGGACAGCTGCTGGAGCCACCCCATGAGGAATCTTTCCCATGATACTGATATCATCACAGGATGTGGGAGCTGAGATGCACCTACCGTTGGACCTGAGCTCCCTTCACAACTTCTTGGACATGGCCAAGAGCAAGAAGCACAGTGCATAGAACCAGGAGAAGAGCTTTGATACCACAGAAATTGGGACCCAGGACCTGGAGTATGAGTCTAGGACCTCCATTTTGCAGGAGTCCACCACCACCCTGGTATTTGACCCTGCAGGCTGCAACTGAGCACATGCACTCTAGAACGTTATTCCTATTCCCCACAGTGCTGTCATGGATGCTTCACTCCTCCAACACCTTGCTTCTCCAATCCCAGATGCACAGTCTGCACATCCTGTCCCCCAGCTCCTCCTACTACCAACACAGGGCTGTTGCTGCAGCATGACCCACAGCCAGCCCTCCCTACATTTTTGCTGCTAAGTCATGCTCTGAGAAAGGATGCTATGCAGCCTGGGAAGGTACAGTTCCCCCCTGCTCCATGTGACCATGGTGGAGATCCAGGCCCTGTGGATACCTCCTTGGTTGAAGGCCAGAGGAAGGAAGCAGGAGTGATGGGGAGGTCCACAGCAGCTACCAGCAATCCCCATTGTCATAGCCTTCTCTTAGGCCATTGTAGCAAAGAAGCCCAGACGGGGTTGGGTGGGACATTGTCAGAATGGAGGAGCATGGGGGGGACTACGAATTGCTGCACCCTGACTTCTCACGGTGTGGGGACCCACACCACTAAGTGTTAAGAAGTTTCTTTCTTTCAAAACTGGGCAGAACAGTCATCCCTTCCTCTCCCATCCTGGACCACAGCCAAGATGTCAGGCCCTTGTCCCCTGGCTTTGAGTAGTTAGCAGCCCATCTCCCATTCTATGGGAACATAGCTCTGCCTCGTTCACACCTCCCTGACAAGGACATTCACACCTCTCTCAGGGCCATGCTGAGCTCCCAGGTGAGGCAGAGCCTCCTCCCAGGTGGCCAGAGACCTGAGGGCAACCCCCATCCCACTCCTATAATTGCAGATCCATTTCAGTCCTGGAGCCCCTCCCACCACAACCTTTGACAGGAAAGCAACCCCTACCTCTACCCCCTCCCAGAGTATTCATAGTAGAAGAACAGTGCCGGAAAGCCAAGGGTGGCACATGGAAGCTTTTTTCTTAGCCAGCTAGGGTCTAGATCAGGTCATGGGTTCCTCAGGTGTCAATTTTGGTGGCAAACCCAAACTTGTCTGGGGGTGCCAGCACTTCCTAGCAGAGCCACAGGTAGCACGCAATGCAGATCCTCACATTATGTGGCAACCCAGGCAGCCCCAGCATGTCAAAGCAGATAGCCCACTCCAGCTGTCAAGCACCTCCTAGGGGATCATTTCTTGCAGCAGAATCAGGGCACATTGGCTGGCATTCTTATGGGATTGGTGGTAAAGCCCACTGGGCCTGGCCAACTCTTTCCAGTTGGGTTCGAGTACAGCTCCAGTATAGACACAGGGCTGGAATGCCTCTCTTTTAAGGGACACATGGGGTAGTGGGGAAGTGTTAGATCTTCCTCAGCCCAGTCAAGTCTCACCAGGACAATGTAAGGGCAAAAGTGCCACTTCTGCAGGGGCACAAAGATGAAATGACCCAGTTTTGTGTTGCTACCTACCGATTGAGAAACGCTGGTTTAAAGAGTTCCACTGGCATTTTAGAGAGTGGTCAGTCCCTGCCTGCTTTGGGGATGGTCTGAGTTCTCAAAGAACCCAGGGTCCTGGACACTCTGAGGAAGTGACGTAGGTGCCTACTGCAGTGCTGGCTTGTGTTAATTGGGAAAAGAGAACAAGCTGAGTCCTGGACAATGTTCCACAGGTTTTCTTCATTAAACACACAAAAAGTTTGACAGCTGCAACATTTTTTTAAACCGAGACATGTCTCTTTCTTGTTCTATGTTCTTCTGTATCTAAGTGTGTGCCCCAGGAGGAAATGGGAGACGATGGGAAAAGGAAATGATATCCAGGGGTGTGGGCAGTGCTGCCCAGGATACACGGCCAAGAAAGCCCTGGTGCTAGGGCATGGGTGCTCAAGGCCCTGTAGCCTTATTCATTTGGGGAGGGCTCCCAGTCCTCAAGGATGTGAAGGTAGTCAGCCATGCCTTCATTGGTCTGGACTGCCTGCTGCTGTGCAGGTCCAGCACCAAAAACATTAGTGTGGGGATTACACTCTCCTCCATCCCTGCACCACTAATACTCAAGCTGCCATGTCTCATCTACATATCATGCCTCTTCGATCCAAGCTTCATAGAAAACTTCCCCCTTGGTCTCACAGATGTCATGGACAACCCATATGGTGATGGTGGGCTGTGTCAGGTTTTCCTTATCCACATTAAGGTGCATGCTAAGAGCCCACCAGTACATCTTGAGGTGGCCAAAAGTGCACTCCAGTGTCCTGCAGGACCTGCTCAGGCAGTAGTTTGAGCACTTCTTGCAGCAGTCCAGCTGCCCCCATAGGGCTTCATGAGTGAAGTCATGAGGGAGTAGACCAGGTCCGGAACAAAGTGATGACATCACTGATGACAAAATCAGGGCCCCTGGTAGCAGAAAGTCTGCACTTCATCATCCCAGGGAGCAGGGAGCTTTAGGAGACATGGGCATCTTGGGCTCTGCCCACCCAGCTGGCAAATATGGTGGTGAAGCCTTGTGCTCAATGACACCCGACAGGATGCCTGGGTGGCCTGGACAAGGCAGAGAATGGGGATGTGCTCCCATTAGTTAGTGCTGGTGGCTTGGGCCCAGAACCAGCACTCAACAGTCTGTAGGTGGTACCTGAGTACCCCAGTGGGCACGGTGTCCTGTGTGGCCTCATCCTCAGGCATGTGAAAGTCAGTGGCCCAGTCCAGGATGCTTGGTGGGCACAGGTTGTGGTGGGTGGCCGTGAATGGGCTAACTCATGGGCATAAAGATATGTGCTGACCCAATGTGGCATGACCCACTGTCACATTACATCCAGGTGGGCACATATGATATTCCTCAACCTCTGGTGAGAGTTACACAAGGCAACCAGCTGGACATGCCACAGTTCCTGGGTCTCCATGCTTGGGCACAGGTGGCAGGATATCATGACAGGGTTCAGGTAAGCTGGAACATGAAGGCACATACAGGTCACTTCGGAGGACACTCATTATGGGACTTTTCTAGAAGCTTAAGGCTGGCTGTAGGGAGGCTCCATGGTGACACAGCAAAGAGTTGGGGGTGTAATTACCCATGCCTGGCAGCCAATCAGTGCTTGCTTGGCAGTCTCTGGCAGCCCAGGGATCCTGTGGGGCATGCTGGGAAGTACATAGGCCTCAGCCAGTGCAAGCAACCTGTGTGCCCCTGCCCCCCTCCCCATCCCACCAAAGGGCAAATATTAGGGCTGTACAAAACAGCAACATTTAGTTTCAACTTCTGTTTCACCATTTCAAAGGGACAGTGCTTTGTTTTACTGTTTCAAAGCACTGCTCCGTTTTGTTTAATCAAAACTGTTTTGCTGTTTCAATGCTGTTTCAACCTGTTTTGACATTTTGCCCATAGGCTATAATGGAGAATCACAAAAATGCATATAACTTTGTGTTTTCTTTCCTGATCTGAAGGAAAATAGCAAGATGGTAGCCCATGCCAAGGCCACAAAGTCTGTCAAGTTTCAAGGAGATAGGTACAGGGGTCTCGGGGAAACTGCACCTCAAACTGTTCAGAGCAAAACTCATGTCACTTGTAAGTGTGAAGGCACAGCATGGTACAAAGAGCAGGTCTGGTAGCCCCTGCTGAGACCACAAACCCTGCCAAGTTTCAAGGAGATAGGTGAAGAGATTTCTGGGAAACTGCACCTCAAGGTTCTGACAAGCAAAAGTCATGTCATGTGCGTGTTTTAAGATGCAGCAGGGTAAAAAGAGCAGGCGTGGTAGCCCCTACTCAGGCCATGAAGCCTGCCAGCTTTGAAGGAGATAAGTCCAGGGGTTTCTGGGAAACTGCACTTTGTCACAGAGTAGGGTCCCTAAAAATGGCCATGAGACCCTGAGGGCCCTGTGACCGTGCCAGCTCCATCCTGCAGGTGCCAGCTCTCACCTGCCACCACATCTTGTTGGAAAACATAATTGATAGTGAGGCTGCCCTTGAGCTTCAGCTCAGTCACGGTCCTAATGGAACCCACTAAACCCTGTAGGTACTTGGACGCCTTGCTGGGACTCATTTTAAGTAGGTGCCTCAAGGAGACACCCTAAGCCTTATGGGCCAGATCTGTGGCACCAACCATCCCTTACCATACCCCATGCCTCGCAGATAATATATCAATATTGTCCCTGTAATGAGGTCTCAGTCTCACTCTACTTTCTATTGTCGATGGGCTCTCTATGCCCCTGTCATTGGGCCCTCACTGGCACTGGGGCCTCTACATGACACTGTAATATGCCCCAGTGAGGCCTCTTACTTCCCTAAAGCTTCAGGGTGGCCCACCACTTTAAATAACAACAGGTAGCAGCACAGTAGCACTAGCATCTCAGGCAGCCAAACTGTCACAGAGCCTTTCCTTCCTTTCCTGCAGGAGCTTCTTTTCCAGCAGCTTTCAGAAAACTCTCCCTGCCAGCCCCAGCCCTGGGTCTTGTATGTGCCCAGGACCCTGCCTCATTCTGGTCGCCTGCCTAGGGACAGGTGCTAGGGGTGAAGGTTGTAGCCATATTGGTCTAAGGACATGGCAGACAAGGTTCTTTGGGTCAATCTGATATCTTTTAGAAGACCAACTGAATAGTTGGAGAAATATATCTTAGCAGGCTTTTGGGTTGAAAAGCTTACATCAGGCTGAGGAAGCACATGCAGTTGGCGTGTGTGCTCTTCCTGGATGGAAGGAATAGTAAAGAAGCCAGAGGCTGGCATGCAATGCAGGCAAGAAAGCCAGTCAGTGAAAATGGAAATGGAGGCATCAGGGGGTGAGAGAGAGGCTGGGGTAGGGGGCAAGAAGGATGTAGCAGGTAAAAGTGGAGAGGTACCTGGGAAGTGAGATGTCCCACAGATTGTAGCGTGTCATAATACCAAGGTCTGTATTGAGTCCAGAAGTTTCTGTACCTAGGAGGCTGATGAAAGGGTTCATACCCTTGTCCGTGAAAAGTGGCTTGTAAATTCAAACAAGCACTGAACCTCACTAACCTCATCACCAGAAACCAACTTCCTACAGCTCAAAACACACCGAATGGATCCAGACCATGCCACAATAAGACATGCAAAACCTGCCAACAAGATCTCCAGTATGGAGATATCGTTGCAATACATATCTCCATCAGGGCACTAAATGCCCTAATGGAAAATATGTAGGACGCACCAAGCAACACCTGCGCACCAGAATGAGTGCACACCAAAAATTGATCAAAGACAAGAACACCCAACTACCTGTCTCCAATCTCTCAGGCCTGATCCTCAAAGAGAATTTACAAACCACTTTTTACAGTTGAGGGGATTTGGGGAGAGGAATAAATTGAAAGGAATTAATATAATAATAAAGGGTATTAATAAAGGAAAGGGTACTGGATCGCATTTGCTAGGAACAGGCTAGCAAGTAGGAAGTGATAGCCTTTCTGATACTGCTGAGCTCCTAGGGAACACAGCTCAGTAAGCTGACCCCAAGGTACAGAGAAAGCTCCGTTTCAACAGTGTTTTTTCTGCTGCTTTTCTGTCCCTCCCCCAGAGCACTGGGATTGGGAGGGACCTCAAGGAAGGATCACAGTCACTGGCCAGCTACACATGTCAATATCAAAACAGTCCTTCCCCCCTCTTCCCCCTCCCTCTCCTTACTTTCTGTTTAGCTGCAAGCAAGCCCGGCTTTGAAACTCAAAATCTTTCAAAATGTTTTCAGTGAGCTTGTTTTATTTCAAAGCTGTTCTGAAGCCTTTCATTTCATTTTGATTTTGTTGTTTCGAGCTTGAAACACGTCGAAACAGCTTTGAAATGAAACACCTGTTGAAATTTCACACAGCCCCAGCAAACATGTATATTGTTCACTATCAGTCTAACCTAGGCCACTTACGGAGAACCACATAATTTAGATTGATTCCACCTCAGGCTTTTTAAATATCTGTACTTAGTCTTAGGAGTAGAGTTTATTGGTTTTCAAGAGTAAAGGTCAAGGTTATTCAGCTAAATCCAAAATGCATGGACCTTCTGTTGGATCTGAGGGTTGCAGGGAACTACTGACATAAAACTCCCATTGTCTGTGTTTAAAAGTTGACATGCCAAATTGATATAAGACAGTAAACTTCATATGGAACAACCCTAAAGTAAATGTCATATGGACTTTTCATTCATCCTTCCTCCTGTATAGAGAGAAATGCTTAGGGCTCAATAAACTGTAACAAAGTAAGAAACTCTAGGACATTCAAACACAAAAGCTTTGTTTCCCAAACTTGCTTAAGTTGCTTAGTGACAAAACTGCAGTTATCTATAACTGCATTTATTAAAGTAAAGCTGTTGCAAGTAAAGCTCTGAATAGTTAAGAACATCGTAAATCTTATGCTGTCCACAAATAAACACATTATTCTTACCAAGTATAAAGAAGTACATACTTCATCACAACAATATAAATCAAATGCCTTTTTAGTGAGTGATGAAGGTCCTTTAATGCAGTCTGGACTCCTTAGCTGTTCATTTCCAGACTTTTTAATGCTTAGGTTTTTAAAAGGGTTGACCTTTTGTTTTTTTAAATAGGGGTATTACATGGGTTATATTATTTTCCACCATAATTTTAAAAAAAATATTTTTGGGATTAAATATGCCATATTTGTCTGCTGTAACAAATCCATGTACTGAATATAACAGTACTGACATTTCCAGTGTAGCTGGAAGCAGAAAACATCAGGAATTTTAACAAAAGCTGTCTGAATAATGGTGGTGGGCTTTTGTAGGAAAAAGAAAATAATTTTGTCCTGCAGGTTTTGAAAAAGGAGTGTTTTCTCATTAATTCAAAATGTCTACATTTATTTTCTCCTCCTTTTTGTTTTTCCTTATTGTTCCCTCTGAAATTTACCTTTCCTTCCTTCTCTAAAAATAATCTATTCTGAAACTGAAAAATG
This sequence comes from Crocodylus siamensis, assembly GCF_052110815.1. NCBI lineage: Eukaryota > Metazoa > Chordata > Crocodylia > Crocodylidae > Crocodylus > Crocodylus siamensis. The sequence continues at coordinate 84,365,667 of NC_143395.1, read as the reverse complement.
GAGTTGGAAAGAATACACATACATACTTCATATTAAGTGCCTATTGTTTACAGTTTTGTGACAAAAGTAGAACATTGGGGTGGAGTGGGAGGTAGAGGGGTTGCTGATAGGGCTCCCTAGCTACTGGATGTAGATACTTTTTCTTTTCCCCTGGCAGAGGCTCCTGCTGCAAACGCTGCTACTTAACAGTATTTTCAAGGAAAGAGGTTTTCTTCTTCATTCTGCCTTTCAAAAGCAAGTGTGTCTATTATTCAGGGGTGTGTAATACATAAGAAAACACAGTCAATCATTTTTCAACATTTTCTTTCTTTAGGAAATTAAGTTTGGTAGATGAGGTGAATAGAGTGGTTTAAAGCTTACTAAAACTAAATATTTTTTGATACAACTGATATTCTCATAAGTAAACTAGGGAAGCGTGGCCTAGGTAGAATTACTGTTAGATGTATACAGATGAATGTTAGATGAATGACCAAAAGCAGGGACTAGATTAATAAATGGATTCATGTCAGAATGGCAGCAGGTTTCAAGTGAGATATCACAGTGAACGGTACTGGGTGTGGTATTATTTAGTTATTTTTATTAATGACTTAGATTCCAGAACTGAGAAATTATTGATAAAGTTTGTAGAATATATAAGCAGAAAAGGTTTGCAAATACTTTGAAGGGTAGGATTAGAACTCAAAAAGTTCTTGACATATAGGATAACTGTGCACTAGACAGCAGAATAAAATGTAAGGTGTTATGCCTAGGGAAGAAAAAAACAAATGCACAATAGGAGATGTTTGGCTAGGCAGTAGCATTATTCAGAAGGATCTGAGGATTTTGGTGTATCACAGACTAAGACAGCATGTGTTGCAGTCACAAAAAAGTAAAATAAATACAGAACTATGTATATACAGTTGAAGAAAAAGACACGAGGGAAGGGAAATGATAGTAATTTTTAAACATTTGAAAGGCTACCATAATAAGAGAGAGAACAATGTATCTCTTGCTACAGGCAGTATGATACAAAGCAATGGCTTTAAACCGCATAAAACAAATTCAAACTAACTCTTAGGGGGAAAAAGTATTTTGTTAGAACAGCAGGGCAGCAGAACAAGCTGGCCATGGAAATTTGGAATCTTCATAGTTTCATAGTTGCATAGTTTCTAGGGTCGGAAGGGACCTGAGCAGATCATCTAGTCCAACCCCCTGCCATGGCAGGAAAGATTACAGGGGTCAAATGACCCCAGCAAGGTGTTCATTTAACCTCCTCTTAAACACCCCCAGGATTGGAGGCAGCACCACTTCTCTTGGAAGTAGGTTCCAGATCCTAGCTGCCCTGCCCGTGAAGTAGCGCCTCCTGATATCTAACCTAAACCTACCCTCTGCCAGCTTGTGACCGTTATTCCTGGTCACTCCTGGCAGTGCTTGGGGAAACAGGGACTTCCCCAGTGCCTGCTGATCCCCCCTGACTAGTTTGTAACAGGCCACTAGATCCCCCCTCAGCCTTCTCTTGTAGAGGCTGAACAGGTTCAGGTCCCGTAGCCTCTCCTCATAGGGCCTGCCCTGCTGCCCCCGATCATGTGAGTGGCCCTCCTCTGGACCCTCTCCATGTTGTCCACATCCCTCTTGAAGTGCGGTGCCCAGAACTGGATGCAGTACTCCAGCTGTGGCCTGACCAGTGCTGCATAGAGGGGGAGGATCACCTCCTTGGACCTGCTTGAAATGCATCTGTGGATGCATGACAAGGTGCGATTGGCCTTCCTGACTGCCGCCCCACACTGCCGGCCCATGTTCATCTTGGAGTCAGGGATGACTCCAAGATCCTTTTCCGCCTCTGTGCTGACAAGAAGGGAGTTCCCCAACCTGTAGGTATGGTGCCAGTTGTTCCTCCCCAGGTGCATCACTTTGTACTTGTCGGTGTTGAATACCATCCTATTCTCATCCGCCCACCTCTGTAACCTGCCGAGGTCTGATAGCAGCCTATTCCTCCCTTGTAGCGTGCCCACATCCCCCCACATCTTAGTGTCATCAGCAAATTTGAACAGGGTGCTTTTTACCCCCTCGTCCAAGTCACTGATGAAGATGTTGAACAGTGCGGGCCCGAGGACAAAGCCCGGCAGAACCCCACTGCCCACATCCCTCCAGGTCGAAAATGACCCGTCCACTACCAGTCTCTGGCTGCAGCCCTCCAGCCAGTTGGTGACCCAATTGATTGTGTTGGTGTCGACACCACAGTCCCCCAGTTTCTTAATGAGAACAGGGTGAGAGACAGTGTCGAAGGCCTTCCAAAAGTCCAGGAAGACTATATCCACTGCTACCCCTGCATCTAATGTTTGGTGATCTGATCATAGAAGGCCACCAGGTTGGTCCGACAGGACCTGCCGCTAATGAACCCGTGTTGTTTGCCTCTAAGCATGATCTCCCCTGCTGGCCCCACTTGGATATGCACCAGAATGGTTCTGCAATGACCTCAGCCAATTCCCTCAGTACTCTAGGGTGGAGATCATCTGGACCAGCTGACTTGAATACATCTAGTCCTTCCAGAAGTTCCCTGACTAGTACTTCACTAACCATTGGCCTAGGTGTGCCTCCCCTGGGGCCTGAGGGGAGCCCAGCGGGGGGGTGACTGTTCCGGTCCCTGCTTAGGAAAATGGAGGCAAAGAAATCGTTGAATATGTTGGCTTTGTCATCTGGTGTGACGACCAAATTTCCTAACCTGTCCTGCAAGGCCCCACATTACCCAGAACCTTCTTTTTACCCCCTATGTATTTAAAAAAGGACTTCTTGTTGTCCTTAATCTGGGAAGCTAGTCCCAGTTCCATCTCTGCCTTGGCCTTCCTGACTGCCCCCTCACATCCTCAAGCAACTGCAGTATAGTCATTCCTGGTTATGGCCCCTTCTTTCCATTGGGTGTATGCCTCCCTTTTTCTAGGAGACATTCCTGGATGCTTTTGGTGAGCCATGGGGGCTTGTGTGCCCTCCTGTTCCCTTTGATCCATGTTGGGTTTACCTCCCTTTGGGCTTGGAGGATCATCTCCTTAAGGAGCGAGCACTCTTCTTGCACACCTGGCTCCCCTCCCCTCCAGGACCTCAGTGCTTCCCTGACTATTCTCCTTAGCTCACTGAAGTCCACCCTCCTGAAATCTAGGGCTGCTACCTTGCTGCAGGCCTTTGCCACCTTGCGCTGGATGGTGAATTCCAGCAGGCGATGATCACTGTTGCCCAGGTGGTTGAGCACCTGCAGCCCCCTCACCAGGTCATCTTCTGTGGCCAGCACCAAGTCCAAGAAGGTGTCTCCCCTGGTGGGGCTGTGCATCTCCTGGGTTAGATGGTGGTCATGCATTCTGGCTAAGAACCTACGTCAGTGGTCAGATCTGGCTGACTGCTTTTCCCAGCAGATGTCCGGGAAGTTCGGGTCCCCCATGACTGCCACATCCTTTGACTTCGCTACCTCCGTGACCTGACTTAAGAATTCCTGGTCGAGCTCTTCCCCTTGGTTGGGAGGTCTGTAGTAGACCCCCACCGTTAAGTCTCTTTCCCCTCGACTGCCTTGTAATCTAACCCAAAGCACTTCAGAGTGCCCCTCCTCTGATTCTTTGTTAATTGACGAGGATGGGTATTCCTCCTTAATATAGAGTGCCATGCCCCTACCTTCCCTCCCTGTCCTGTCCCTCCTGTACAGCCTATAGCCCTTGATATTCACTGCCCAGTCATACATTGGGTCTCACCATGTTTCTGTGATTCCCACTATGTCTGAGTTGGTGTCAGCTAGCAGGGTAAGTTCCTCCTGCTTGTTTCCCATACTATGAGCATTTGTGTAGAGACATTTGAGGCGTCCTGTGGATGTGTGCACTGGCCCCCTACTTTCAGCATTACTCTGGCCCCTGCTGCTTACCTGTGTATGTGTTTCACTCCTTGGTCTAGGCTGGGCTGTACTTGTGGGTGTTGCTTGGTCTGGCAGTCCGATGATTCCTCCACCCTCGTGTTCCCCTTCCCCCAACGAGCCTAGTTTAAATCCTGCCAGAGAAGGTCTGCCAACCTAGAAGAAAACACAGGCTTACCTTTAGGGGACCTGCAGGTTGTCAAGAAAAGGCTGCATTTGTGCAGTGTTGGACTAAATGACATTAGAGGTCCTTTCCAACCTTATGATTATATGATCCAAAAACCAATTTTTCCTTTAAAATATTTCATGTACCTATTCTCATCACCTACTTTCTGTGACATAGCCACCCCAATTTTTCTGACTGAAATAGCATGGCTAAAGGTTCCACGCTTTTGGTGCTTACCTGAACCAAAACTTCAAACATTTACAAATCATTACTACTAATAGTGACAACCTGAGCATTCAGGAACATCTTTGATGGATTGGTCTCTTTGATATATAAATCTCAGAGAACATCAGACCATTACCTCTCCTTCTTAGACAGTAATAGTACTTAAGGACTTTAGCTTAAGCATCGTTCTGGCTGTGCACTTGGCTTAATGTCTTCTTTAACAGTCATCATGTCTCTGATAATCTTTAGTATGTTCGCTGCATCTTTAGTAAGGTAACTTTTAGTACTTTTCTTTGTGTATTTTTATGAGACTTTTCTACATGTAGGGTATCTCTACAATGATTTCCACTTAATAGGCAAGCAACCTCAGCTCTATTAACCCTATTAACCCCATATTAATACGTTTCCTCCAAATTTCCATTCTGCAACTTGAAAAAAACTGTGCTCACATGTCCCTTTCTCATCCAATAACATCTTCATCTATAGGTATACAAATATGGCCACTGACATCTCTAGGCAATGCTCCAATACATGTAGGGAGAAAAAAATGTGCTTCAGATTTTATTAAATATATACACATATGCATGCACACACACACAGAGAAACACACACAAACCAACAAAATCTGAAACACATTGGTTTACAGTATATATAAATTATGGCTATATAACTTAGATATAAATCAAAATATGTGTGTGTATACACATACCATATATATATATACAAAATACACACACCAAAATGTGTGTGTGTATGGGTAAAATTTGTATATGTGTGTTTTATATATGTGTGTGTGTGTGTGTGTGTGTGTGTGTGTGTGTGTGTGTGTTTGTAGTTCATCTTTTAAAGAAAGCATCTGGAGACTTACTCTAAGAACTAAGGATCTTTAGTTCAACATTTCTGTGTCCTGGTCATCCAGAACTTCAGATTTTAGAATTGACATCTCACTGCTACAATGAAGTTAGAGGACAAGTTGCTCTCGTTATCATTGCAGCACAAAACTTTTCTTCAATAGAACATTGGGACTTCTCAGGTTTTTTGAACAGATTGAGGAGAGAACTCAAAAAACATTAGCTCCTGTTTGCTTGACAGAATATCACTTACAGTGCAATGAAAAGAGGCTTCTTTCTGTCAGCATAATCTGCACGCAGTTCTTCACTTTCATTACATTCTGCTACATGCTGATTGTCACCATGGTATTGCCTTAACCAAGGAATGAACTGTGGGGAAGCAAGTAAAAAGCCTCACTATCTGTCTGCTTCCATGCCTCTGCATTATTACTCAATGTATTGTAAATCACCTAGTGCCTGATGATATTAAGTCAGGGACAGCAATCAATGAAGAACATGTCAGAGCTCTTAGAACGTATACACTAGCCTTTGTCTGTTTAGCTAGGACTCCACAATTTCTTGACAACGAGTGTTCAGAGATCCTGAGTTTAGCAAAGGGTTCAAAATAGATTAACTTAAGTATGGCTTCAAAGGCTTCAGACTATTTACACTAGTACAGTAACTGCATTTATGTTCTTCATTCTGAAAAATCAGAAGTGTTTTAATGTGTGATGGTATGCAGATTTTTTTATCCAACACAGAAATGCACTACCTCTTGCAGGAGTATGTGTTTTCCAATGGGGATGGGGAGGGGAGGCAGGATGTGGGGGATGGGGTAAGCTGGGGTGGAACAGGTTATTTTAAAAGTACAAAGCAAACATACAGTACAATCATCAAGAATAAGAAATATTTATGGCACTAGTTCTATATTTTATGATTCATTTGAGGCTGTCTAAAATCATTAGAAAAATCCTATGCTATATTAAAATAAAAAATAAGCCAAGGTACATACGTTAAATAGGGGTGTGCGAAGTGGGCTGTATTCAATGCAGATCCAGATTCAGCCTGAGTTGGGGAGCAGTGATTAATTGATTCAGATCACTGTCCCTATTCGATTTGGCTAAATCCGATTCTGAAGATTTGATGCTGATTTGGAGAAGCAGCGATTCGGACATAGACACAGTTTAAAATTTTTTTCTACATACCTTGAGGTACCAGGTGGGGTGGATGGAGCATCCCACAGGAGTGTGCTCACCCCCACCGCATGTACTTGGCAGCAGACACTGAAGTGGACTGGCAGGTCCACCGCTGAGCATGCTAGGGATCCCCCCATGCTCCCAGGGGACACTCCATCTGCCCCATTATCTCAGCATTCATGAGCCATCTGGTACCTAGAGGTATGCAGAAAAAACATTTAAAGCTGTGTCTATGTCTGAGTCATGGAATCTCTCCAGATTTATTTGAAGGGTTCCAATTCAATTTGGAGAAATTAAAGGGTCTCTTGATTTGATTTGTATTTGGAGATTTGGCTGCCGAATCAGGTTGAATCTCTGCTGAATCGAATCAGCAACCAAAGCTTCGCACAGTCCTAATGTTAAATCGGTTGCCAAAGGCCACATACTGGTAATAAGAGTCACAGTCAGGAAGATCTTTGGAGTTCTAACTTTAACCTGTACTTTCACCATGTTTCCTGTGCTAAGTGACAAAAAAGAACTCAAGAAATTTGAGGAATAGCTACTTGCAACTAGACTGTAAAGGGCAGAATCCTATTTTGTTCTTGCTGCTCAAATAGCACTTACCCAGCTGCACAATGGCCATTTTCGGTATATATTGTCAGTTAGCAATCCTATTCCAAGAACAGAGCACAGCCTACTGAGCATACACAATAACCAAGTGTCTTCATTGCATGTGGAATAGGATCCCCAGCTGTACCTTAAGTGCCCAAAATGGCAATTATACACCAAGTTAAATGCCATTTGAACATGTAAAATGAATTAGGATTTTAGCCAGAAGAGCTCATATTTATTTAAAAAAGTAAAATCTGCCTTTGGCTCTGAGACAGGAATCCTAGAAGAACTGAATGCTGCACTAGAGATTTCGAAGAATAGGGATGAAGTTGGGAATTCTTATGAGTGAACTGTAAGTTATGAATAGCTTTGCAGTAAAATATAATTCATACAGGATATAAACTTTGTGACAGGCTTTTAAGGCAAGGAAATCAAGATTCTGACTGAGGAAAAACTAGGACTGTACTGTATGGTAGAGAGGAGAGTAAAGTAATGGATTTACTAGAGGACTGCTTCTTAAACCAAAATATTGGAAGCTTCACTAGACATAAAATATCTCAAAATCTTATTTTAACTCATTTTACCTACCATGGCCATGGCCGGTATATTCTAAATTCAGTTAGAAACAATTCTGGCCATAGGACCTATTTTTGACTTTCAGTGTTTCTGCATCGAGATCTGGTCCTACCAAAATGAACTGTCATCTCCAGAAGAGAAATTTTTCCATAGGATATCACTCTTCTACCTCCAGGCCAGTTTATCTCACTAGTTAGTATTGAAACTGGTTTTCCCTTTTTTCTGACTGCCTGTGCTAATCATACAATTTCAAACCCAACAAAATTATTTTTTGCTAAGTATAGACATTCAAAATGCCTGAGGCAGAATTGATCCAGTCTATGTGGGTTTCTCTAAAATGCACAGATTGGATCAGGAGTGAATGTAAGCCCCTGCCCATTCCTAGGCTTCCAGCTTCCTGAGTGGGTTGCCATGGCACACCTGGCATCCTGGCTGGCAGTGGTGGCAGAGAAGGGGAACAGTGGTAGCAGGTGCCCAGCATGATTTCTTCAATTGCACCAGGACAGTCACCAAAGCTCTGAAGTCTGGGAGACGGCAGCTGCTGTGGCCTCCCAACCTTAGGGCTGCATGAAACCCCCAGGGCTGGGAGAGTGCAGTAGCTGTGATCTCCCAGCCCCCTGGGTTTCACACACCCCTGGGGCTGAGAGATCACATTCATACCCTGAAACTTCCAGGACCTCGCTAAAAGACATGCTGCTGGGATCCAGCGTCCACAAGCTGAGAGACTCTGGGTCCTGGCAGCTGCAGGGTGCAGGAATCTGCTAGGCTGGGTGAGACAGCTCTCACAGTCTCCCAGCCGCAAGGCTGGGTGAAAGCCCCAGGGCTGGGAGATCACATCTGCCACAATTTCCCAGCCTCTGGGGTTTCACACAGCACTGAGTCTGGGAGACCTTGGCAACTGTGTTCTCCCAGCCCTCTCAGCTCCAGAGAACAGCTTGGTGAGACTGCAGGAGTCGCTCCAGGTATTGCTGTTTCCAGAAGCTCTGAGGTACCAAATCCTTCCTTCTAAGAAGTGCACCCCTCCCTCACCTATAGGCACTGTATATGGAAAATTCCTGAGCTACAGATGCTCCCTTCCACGCCTCTCTCCCAACTGCAGCTGAGAGCTTGGAGCAGTTGAGCATGCTACCTTGTGATAGGGGGTTAGCAGGGAAGCTGCAAAGGCACCTGGTCTGCCACCTAACTTCAGTTTTGGAGGAACAGCGGGCCTGTGCTGTTCAACATCTTCATCAGTGATTTGGACGAGGGGGTAAAAAGCACCCTGTTCAAATTTGCTGATGACACAAAGATGTGGGGGGATGTGGGCACACTGGAAGGATGCAACAAGCTACAATCAGACCTAGATAGGTTACAAGGGTGGGCGGAGGAGAATAGGATGGGTTTCAACACAGACAAGTGCAAGGTGATGCACCTGGGGAGGAACAACCAGCACCACACCTACAGGTTAGGGAGCTCTCCTCTTGTCAGCACGGAGGCAGAAGAGGATCTTGGGGTCATCATTGACTCCATGATGAACATGGGCCGGCAGTGTGGGGAGGCAGTTAGGAAGGCCAACCGCACCTTGTCATGCATCCACAGATGCATCTCGAGCAGGTCCAAGGAGGTGATCCTCCCCCTCTCTGCGGCACTGGTCAGGCCACAGCTGGAGAACTGTGTACAGTCCTGGGCGCCGCACTTCAAGAGGGATGCGGACAACATGGAGAGGGTCCAGAGGAGGGCCACTCGTATGATCAGGGGGCAGCAGGGCAGGCCCTATGAGGAGAGGCTATGGGACCTGAACCTGTTCAGCCTCCACCAGAGAAGGCTGAGGGGGGATCTTGTGGCCTGTTATAAACTAGTTAGGGGGAATCAGCAGGCACTGGGGGAGTCACTGTTCCCCCGAGCACTGCCAGGAGTGACCAGGAATAATGGTCACAAGCTGGCAGACGGTAGGTTTAGGTTAGATATCAGGAGGCACTACTTCACTGTCAGGGCGGCTAGGGTCTGGAACCAGCTTCCAAGAGAAGTGGTGCAGGCTCCTACCCTGGGGGTGTTTAAAAGGAGGTTACATGAACATCTTGCTGGGGTCGTTTGACCCCAGTACTCTTTCCTGCCATGGCAGGGGGTTGGACTAGATGATCTGCTCAGGTCCCTTCTGACCCTAGAAACTATGAAACTATGAAACTATGAAATCTTGTTTGATAAACTGGTTTAACCTAGATTGAGTAAGTCTGATACTACATTGATCCAGGTCTATCCTGGACCAGGATCCACCATTTTTCAAGCAGTCTATATCACTTGAACTGCTGTTCTGTTATATATATAGACCAGTTTCCGATCACCTAAACCAGAAAAAGGGTTACGTCTACACCTGACCTTTGGGGGCCAGATTTAGCAGCCAGGAACATAGGCATCCAACAACAACTTCCATCATGGCTGCCATCCATCATAATACTTCCAAAGAAGATATTTATCCCACAAGGACTTAGTTTTGAAATCACTGTAGTTGTTTCTGTAGATTGCAGCCCTGATGGTTTTATTTTTGCACAGCCCTATTCCAACATCCATCAGTGTTGAAGAAACAAAGCTCCTGAAGCAGGATTTGTGAGATTAGCATAGCTGTGTAATTAAAGAATTAGCTTTTTTCTCTGCTTTTAAACATTTGTGATGTTTCAAGCAAGCATTAGAATTCTTTAATATAGTATTTCTTGAATAGTTACCCCAAATTCTTTTAGAAGCCAATGATCCTTTCATTCAGATTAGGTACCACATTTCATTATGAGTATTAATCATACAAGGCTTAGTACTTTCATAAAAACAAAGTACTGATTACAGAAATATTTGTGTGTAGATTGGAGTCAGATCCTGAAAGTGAGCCTTTCTGAAAACAGAGATAAGTCCTATATTTCTCCCTTGGATCATCTGTATTTAACATGCACTTGCTACTGTATTGTACACAATACTTCATGATTTTATTGTCTTCATATACAGCACTGAAAGTACATGTATTACGTATTTTGTAGCAAAATACTTTATTAAGCATTATGTGTGCACTAAACAGTTTGTAGCAAAATGATCTGTCCAGGAAAAAGTCTCCAACAATGAAATACTGTGAAACTCATAGTGGAAGACAACTGAGAGATCATCAAAATATCTATTTTTAAATTAATAGTAACATTTTCTTTTTTTATCTGAGCATAAATAAAAGAAAAGCTTCCTTCCCTCTTGCTTCTTCTAAAGAAAAAGTCCCCATAACATTTTAGTCTTTCTAGTAAAATGTAAACATTGAGGGTCATGTTCATGACAAAAGTCTGTACATAATATCTGTCTGTGTGTTTGACCACAAACCTGGTGGGGAATAATATAGATTTTTTTGTTACTGCATTGTGTTTTGGGGAGCTTACCACTGAGAGAACCTTAGCAACCTGTCTTTGTTGCATGATATTGATTACTAAAATGCTCCATAAAAACAAAGATCTTTCACCATTAGTATATGCTTCCAGGACACATATCGGGGATCAGAGATTGGAAAAGAAATTTAGATTTAGGTAATAAAGCTTAATAAACCCGTACCTGTTAAACTGGGTTCTATTGAACACAAATAGGCAACTACATTTTATAGTGTGATAGGGACACTAAGTATTGTATGGGAATAGGGTAACCTTTTTTTTTTTTAGTTTAAATGGAACAATAATTCACACATTATATTTCATGAATATGTTAACAAAATTTTAGCAACTGCCAAATCCTTTTTATAACAGTGTGTTTAAATCATTTGGGTATAAAAGTCTATTACAAATAGATGCCATCCTCTTAGTGAAAGGTTACAGTTCATCCCCAGTGTACTGCTTGCCCTTATAAATACATTAAAGGCTGTAAGTTATACTGCCACCCTGATAGTCTGCAATGAAGTTGCTTATGAATATTTAATAGAGGCTTTTGTGAGAGGGGGAAAAGTGAGAGACAACACAAAACAACATCTGTCTCATGGGGCTAGTCCAACTTCCTTGTAATACCTAAATACAACCCTCTTTTCAATTGTGGGGAAGTTGTCTTAATCGCCTAATGAGACAATCTCCTTAACTGGAAGGTTACAGAATCTCAAATCAAATTCTGGCAAAACAAAAGGAATCTGAATGCACTTGACACTAGCAAATAAAGTTGACTTTCATAGAATTAACAAACCCATTTTTCAGTTATATTAAAGCACCTTTAGTCTGCCTGAGCCATATAAACAGGCCTTAACACTTATGTGTAAATAACCATATTCACCAAAAATAATAAAATAATTTAACACAAGTGGAGCACAAGTAGACTTCTTCCAGAAAAGAACCTGTCTGCAATGTAGGATTAACTATGCAAAGGAACTGTAATATAAAGAGGATCTGGCTCAAATGAGGACCACTGATAAATGCATTTAAAACGTTAGTCTAAAGCTGTGTAGACTGAACTGATAAGCAAATGAACAGACATTCACTTTTGATTCTGGAAATGAAGCCACGTGAGGCTCAGATGACCTCACCAAGGGGCCTGTACAGCCTCATCTTGAACACCTCAAAGGAGAGTGACTGCACCACCTCTGCTGGGAGTGTGTTCCAGATTCTGGCGACCCTAACAGAGAAAAAGTTCTTTCTTATATCTAGCCTGAATTTGCTCTCTATAAGCTTATGCCCATTGGTTCTTGTCCTCCTTTGAGATGCCTTCCTGAAGAGTTGCTCTCCTAAATCTTGGTGCTCACCCCTGACATGCTTGTAGGCAGCTATCAAATCACCTCTCAACCTTCTCTTACTCAGACTGAACAGACCCAGGAGTCTCTCCTCGTAGGGCCTATCCTCCATGGCTTTGACCATAGGGGTGGCCCTTCTTTGTACCCTCTCAAGCTTATCCATGTCCTTCTTGAAGGGCAGTGCCCAGAACTGGACACAGTACTCCAGCTCAGGCCTCACCAATGCTGAATAGAAAGGGAGGAGCACCTCCTTGGATCAACTGGCCATGCATCAGCTGATGCATGCTAGAGTTCTATTTGCCTTTCTGGCAAACTCATCGTACTGTTGGCTAATATTTATCTTCCAGTCAATCATGACCCCTAGGCCTCATGCAGATGTTGTGCCAGCCAGTGGACCACCACCCACTGTGTAGTTGTGGTAAGCATTCCTCCTACCCAGATGAAGGCCTTTGCACTTATCCCTGTTAAACCTCATCTGATGACCCATTCCACGCATGAGTCCAGTCTGTCAAGGTCATCCTGGATCCTGATTTTCCTACCTTTCCCCACAGCTTAGTAACATCCATGAACTTAATCATTTCCACACCTTTATCCAAGTCATTAATGAATATATTAAAGAGCATGGGTCCAAGCACTGATCCCTGGGGGATACCACTGGAGAAGGCCCTACAGGATGAAGTCATCCCATCAATTACCACCCTCTGGGAGTGGCCTCTAAGCCAATTGTCCACCCACCTCACTGTAGACTGGTCCAGCCCAGCACCCTTCAGTTTGTTTAAGAGAATCTCATAAGAAACAGCATCAAAGGCTTTACTGAAATTTAAGTAAATGACGTCAACCTCATGTTCCTCTTCCTGATGGCTAGCCACCTGGTTGTTGAAGGACACAAGGTTTTTCAGGCATGATCTACCTTTAACAAAGCTGTGCTGGTTGTTTCTTAACACCCCATCAGTTACAAGCTTGTAATTGATGGCCTTCTTAATACATTTTTCAAAGATTTTACCCAGAGCCGAGGTCGCGCTGAAAGGTCTGTATTTTGCAGGGTCATCCCTCTTCTGTTTCTTAAAGATGGGCACCACATTGACACTTTTCCAGTCATCCAGGATCATTCCTGAGTTCCATGACTCTTCAAACAGTTTGGCTAGTGGCACTGCTATCAACTCAGTCAGTTCTTTCAGGACTCCTGGGTGCAGGTTGTTGGTCCCAGCAGACTTGAAAACAGCCAGGTGTTGCAAGACATTACTCACCTATTCAGGATTTATTTCATGTAGCCTGTTGTCTTCCTCATTTTCCCTGGGCCTCTGGTCAGCTGAACAGACCCCATTTGATTTCAGGAAAACCGATGTGAAGTATATATTTAGGGGTTCAGCTTTTTTACAGGCATCAACTGTGGGCTGCCCCTGAGTATTCAGTAGGGGTCCTACAGTGAAGTCTGGTTTTTTCTTGCTCCCTATGTATCTCTAGGAGAACTTTTTGTTGTCTTTTATTCCAGTTGCCAGCTGGATCTTCATGCCTGCCTTGGCTTTCCATGTCTTGCACTGGCAGGCCCTGGTGATACAGGTGTATGCTTCTCTAGTTGCTAAGCCATTCTTCAATTGCTTATATGCTTCTTTTTCATTTTTCAATAGCTCTCTAATATCTCTGTTGAGCCAAGTGGGTCTTTTGGCTCCGTTCCCACTTTTTGCCCACTTGTTTTTGGGCTGTGAGAATTGCCTCCTTAAGAAAGCACCACCGTTCCTGAACTCCCATGTCATCCAGTTGCTGGTTGCAGTGTCTCTACTACTAGTCACTTGAGTTTGTGAAAATCTGTCATCTTGAAATCCAGGACTTCTGTTCTGCTGATTTCTCAGTCTTATTGTGGATGTTGAACTTAACCAGGTCATGATCGCTATCTCCCAGAGTACCACCAATCCTTAGGTCACCTATGATGTCATCCCCTTTGGACAGCACTACATCTGGAGTGTCCTTACCCCTAATAGGTCCTTCCACAACCTGTGTCAGAAACAGGTTGTCTGTTGTTGCCAAGGAATTGGCTGACCTGCCAGAGGCAGCCAAGTGATTCTCCCAACAGATATCAGGGTAGTTAAAGTCACCCATGACGATCATGTCTCTAGTACTAGCTGCCTCAGTCAGTTATCCGAATGCCTGATTGCTCTCGTCTTCTTGGGTGGGAGGTCTGTATTAGACTAATGCCATCACATCTCCCATCTCCCTCTCCTGAACCCCCTTGAACGCTGACCCAGAGGGTCTCAAGGGACCCTTCCCTGCTGTCAAATGTGACCGGCATGGAGGGGTACTGCTCTTTCACATAGAAGGCCATACCTCCTCCCTTCTTCCCAACCCAATCCTTCCTGTAAAGCCTATATATTCACTGCCCAGTCGTGTGTCATTTCACCAGTTCTCTGTCAACCCAAACAGATCAAAATCCTCATCAACCAATAGTGCCAGTTTCTCCTATTTATTTCCCATGCTTCTGTCTTAAACTGTCTTAAATCAGTTTAAGACAAATTCAGGTTTGTCTATTTTGGAAGAGATTTATATGAATTGAACTTCTGTTGTGTTACAAATTTGAACCAGTTTCTGTCCCTTGCCTTAATGCTTCTATTTGGTTTCACCTTATATATTTTTTTATTATTCAGTAACAAGTCTTTTTTTTAAAAAAAGAAAAAGATGTCATAAAAATAACCCTGATAGACCAACATTACAATACATTGCTCGTCTAAGCAATTCATGGTACTAGGAATAAATAAGTATTTTGCATGAATGCTGTTGTTTTAATGAACTAACCTTTTAACAACATGAACTAATCCTTTAACAGTACGTGCTGCAACATTTGAAGTGAAGGCAAAGCATATTTTGATGGCACTGAAAGCTTGTTAAATATGGACTCTGAGTATGGTTTACAGGAAAAGTCTCTGGATACAGCTATTAATATGCAATTAAATACAAGATATCCCAACTGGCATTACTTGGCAAAGTAGTCCACAGGTTTGGCCTGACACAATGGCCTGTATGGCAATATCTATACTGCACCCTCATCCCAGCCCCAGCCAAGCCTGGGACTAATGCTGAGAAACAAGCCTGCCCTCTCATTTTCACTCTACCTGATTCAAGTCTGGCACACATGCAAGGTAGACAGCTTAGAGCTGTCCTGACTACATACCAGTACTTCTCATTCTTTCCCCAAGACTGCGAGCATTACTTTTAACAGCCTCTACTGTATAATCGTCAGACTTTAGCATGGACAGATTGCAAGTGGGCGGTGTTGTTGTTGTTCTTCTTCCTCAGTGACTGTTCCATATTCAGGAAAAATGCAATATAGGGCATGGCCATAAGGGAGTTTTAGTGGTAAAGGTGTCTCAAAGTCTTAATTTTAAAGGTGTCCCATTTTCAGATCATTGAGACCAGGCTCTACTATTTGTTTAACCTCAGCCCAAGAAGTAGGTGATGTGGTCAGCACCATGCCCCAGGCACCATATTCCTCAGGCAGTTCCTGGTACCAACTAGAAACCCACCACCCTCACCTGGGGTTAAAGCCATGTCCTTTCAGTCCATTTATAGTTGTCCTACCATCTGAACTACTTGGCTCCCTGAGCCTTAATGGCTTACTACCCAATACTGAAACCCTACCCCTAACTCTTCTTAAAAAGGGAAGGTTTGTCAGAAATGAAAGATACCTTTACTTCTTTGCTCAGTATGTAAGGCTGCCTGTATAGTCTGCTACCTTTGTACTGCCTTTCCAGACTTCCACGTGGAGTTAGAATAAGGGATAGTCTTATCTTAGAAGAAGGATTTTATTGTAGTTGCAGGAAATGCCTAGAAATCTGATGAGTACAAAACAAACAACTATCATTAGAGGTCTGTCTGTATCACAATGGACCATGAACATATTGCCTTTCCATCATTCCTATCTGCGTGCACCAATTCCTGAAAGAAGCTGAATGTGATCATTCCACATGAGAATGAGGGTGAGGTATTGTGGTATTGTCCATGCCCTCGGCATACATTCAAAAGTGGTTATGATTTTTTTTTTGACGTTTGATGTGCACAGAGTAGAAGGAAGTAGGAGGATATGTTTTCACTGAAGTGCTCTTTTGAATGGCATAATGTGATATAGACATGCCCTGCATTACCCTTTGATGAACCTGTCAGCAGCTCTTTCTGGATGTTAAAGAGAAGGCAGAATATTTCCTCATCCTTATACCACTGATGTCAATCAGTAGTTAAGGAACATGACAATCCACCCCAAGCCAGAAGGCAGAGATCCATACTTTAAAGCATTCTAGAAAACACAATGATGCCCTGATCCTGGCTACCCAATAAAATCTAGTATCCACCAATTATAATCATCAGCACTAGAATGGATCCAGGGAAAGCTGGACTTGTTCTACCTGGCACTTTTCATACAGTTTAGGAAAAGAGACTGAGATAGTGTGAATCAGTTGGACTGGCAAAGTACAGGCTCTTTTGTTAAAATAGCAAACCCTTCCCCAGTCCTGACCCAGCCAGTCAACTGCATGAGGAACAAGTAGGCCTACGCTTTTATCCCTGTAACCCAAGGGTGCCATGGGGCTGCCATGATCCTGCCCAGCTCTTTGCTTCTACCTGTCAGGGTCTTCCCCAAATATCTTTCTTGCCACGCCTTTGAGGTTGTTGGTGAAGAGGAGAGGCTGCCCTGAGAAACTTGTGAGCTCTAAGTGCTCTCCCTAGTCCCTTTTTGCCCTCTATGGGCTCTTCTGGCCTGCTTGGCTTGGAGTTCTGACCCCAACACCTTAAAGTCTCTCTCTTTCTGTCCCAGCTAACACTGGGCTCCTTGGACCCTAACCCTTGTTTGGGCTTCTGTCTGTTTGGCCTCAGCCCCTTTTTCCTCTAGCCTGAGGCCCCTTAACCCAGGTCCACTGATTCAGGTCTTTGCAATGGAGGGTGCCTACCAGGTGCCCTGCTTGTGGCCTCCTCCTCACCTAGATCCATTTCCAATCCCACGGTTGTTCAACAAACATAAACCAAGATACACCAGTAGAACACAAACTGCTTTTGAAAAGCTTGTCCCTCTGTCCATTAATACCTTTCCAAAAATTATAACTCCCAGGGCTTGTGAGATACACCTTTCGACTTGGGAGTTATAGTTTGGCAGTGCTTCCAACAGTCAGTTTCCTGTGGGAGCTCCTCACCCTGCAGCCTGAAAAGCCTGACTGCCTGCTCTGGCACAAGGTGTGGGATTATATGCCTACCTACTTTTTGTCAAGTGCCTTCCCCCCAGCCATTCACAGGGGTTTACTCTCTTAATTAAGGGTCATCCTGAACTCCTGCCACTGCATCCTCATAAATGACAGGAGCACCCTGGCTCCCTGGTACAGATTATCTCTTCCTGGACTGGCTGGTTCAATCCCCAATTCCATCCCAAATGTCTCTTACAATTTTTCTCTCTTAATGACACCTTCTCAGTCTCCCCTTTTCATGTGGGCCAATTTGGCACATGCCTGGGATGCGATGATTGGGTTTTTCTTCCCCTCTATTGTGTCCAAGTAACTGGGTTTGGGGTCCCCTGTTGTAACCTCTTTCTAGGGTATGCACACCCTAATAAGTCAGGACCCTGAATTGTAATCTTCTCTTTGAATGAACCAAAGCTCCAGGATGATATAGACATTTATTGTTGTTGTTAGCATGTTTTTAGGGCTTTTGTTAGCATAAAAATAAAACAGCTTGGCACATGCTGTTTTAAATTACAGAAATTAATGTAAAATATTGATTGCCCATTATAGGAACTATACAGGAGTACATACAAACAGAACATAGGTGCTATGTCAAATTACACTTATAACTTTGTGGCAATTTTACAAGGATAAAGTAGAATCAAAACATTTATTCTCAGGAGATGATACTGGCTTTGTGTTTTTTCAGCCCAGCCCTGCTCTGTGAGCAGACATTAAAGATGGCATTCTGGAAACTGCAGCCTCTAGAGGACCAGTGCTCTTAATCTTTTGGCCCTGTGGGCAAAAACAGCAACATGTGGCCAGTCTATGGGCCAGATCCCATGCACGGGATCAATCCATGGCTCTGGGCCAGCTCAGGGTTGGTCCACATGTATGACCTAGTTGCACACTTGCCCAGCCTCACACACTACATTGTGCTACAGAGAGAACTCACATGCTGAAATGATCTAGCCCATGGAGTCCAGGAATTTGGTAGCTGCAATTAAGGCTGCCACTGCTGTAAGGCTGCCAACTTTTTGGACCAGTGGGGAAACCTATGGTTCAGATGGCATGGCCTCAGAGGCTGGAGCTGGCCTGGAGACTGAAGTTTGAACACCACTGCTCTAGAGATGACATAGCTGCAGAGGTCTGTGGAGAAGGATCTGTGAAGAAAGACAACACTGAGGAAAGACAGATTGCTCTAAGTAGAGTGACAGAGATGGAAATAATTTTCTGAGAAATCTAAGAAACAAAAGGCTGTTACCAACCAATGCAAGAGATAGGTACCTGTTTTAGGACACATGACTAGATTTGGAAGGGACCTCCCTTAATGCTTTTATAACAAGGCATAAAACAAGCCAAAATCTTGCAGAAAGAGATAACTGAGTTTCAAGGAGGCAAAAGGAATGATAAACTCTCTGCTATGGGGTGACCATAAAGGTGCAAAAATATTCCTTGACTTGAAATTATTCTGCCAAATTCAAAATCCATTCTCTGAGATGAGGGAGAATATAAATTAATGATGGCAAACTGACATATAGATAACTCAACTTTGTAATTGTACTTTGTTAGATGGAATAGATTGTTCATGAGATAAATAGTTGATAAATTAAATTATGAAGGCTTGCTTCCTGATATCACTATTCTTATTCTTTATTGAGTTCTAATATAGGAACACAAATGACCCATTTGATAGTAATGTTGAATAATCCTATCTGATAAGCATCAATGCCAAAAGACAGAAGGTTTTTTTGTGATACTTGTTATTGTCTGAAGGGCTTCTCTCAAATGTGAGGAAAGGAATCAGGTGCCTGAAAGCTTGTCCAACAGATCTCACAACTATACAAATGTTCTAATAAAAGATATCACAAGAAAGCTTCAGCAGCACTCCAAACTTACTACTAATGTCAATGTAGTGGTTCAGGGTCCTGGATAGATGGATAAGTATAATATTTTATAGTGTGAGGGGGAGGAGGGAAATGGGAGGTGCTTTCTTCTTTCGAATGTTAGCTAACTGTTCTGGTTGCAGCTACTTTCACCTATCTACACATATCCTGCAACTGAGGTAACTATTTCATTCAGGGTTAAGCTGCCCTGATTTAACATATACTTACCATGAAGAGCTGACAGCTACATGTGGATTCAGCCAAACCTTGGTGAAATGGCACAATCATTTGTCTGCCCATGTCCTAAGACTGAATGTGCATAGAGTATAGACTCCCTAATAGGCAACGTGTGTGGGGGGGGTACATGCCTCTCCTGAGACTGGCCGCTGCCGAAGCCACTGCTGGCTTCTGCAAGCAGTTGCTGCTCAAACCTGCCCCCCTTCACTGCTGACATGACCAGTGGCATCTGTGAGTGGTCCCCACTCGCCACCCCACCCCCCATCGCCTACACCACTGGCAGTGGCTGCAGTTGGTCTCTGCTCACCGCTCACCACTGCTGCTGCCAGCAGGTGTGGGCCGCGGCCGCTTGCCACCATGGTGCTTGCCCAGTCTCAGGAGGCACCAATCATTCATGGACTCCCTTCTGAGTGTTACAAGGGCACTCTGGTTCATAAATAGTGACAGGGCCACAAGGAAGTAGCTTGTTGTATGCATTCTGTGGAAAGATGATTTACATCCCCAAAGCTGCCATAACAATTCTATTGTAATAATGGACTTAGTCTGTCTGTCCATAATACTTTTGATCAAGTGTGCTGGCAGTGATTGCCTGGGAGAGCTCTGCCTCCTCAGGCGGGGAGACAGAGAGGAGGTGGAGGGAGCCATTAGGGTTTAATATTTACATGCTCTTGGATGCCTGCCAAAGCTGACAGGCGCCCAGGGCAGTAGGACCCAGGGGGACATCTCAGCACAACTGGGCAGCCCAGCCTTGACCCTCCCCAGCCTACTTCCTGCCCCCACCCTGCTCTGCACAACTAGCTCCTGGATGTATCATCACTGAATCATCACTGAACCAGAGAGGATGGAGCCGTGTGTGTGTGTGTGTGTGTGTGTGTGTGTGTAAGAGAGAGAGTCACAGGGCTCAAAAGCACAAGAGCTAAACAAAGGGTCGGTGGCCCCAGATCCACAGAACCTGACAGAGCCTGGCAGAAACCCTCCTTAGCCAGGTGTTTCTGGAGGGGAAGGGCTGGGAACTCCAATGCTGGTATAAAGAAGAGCCTGGAACAGGCAAGAAGAGGGAGCGTGGAGCCGGAAAGAAGAGGATCGAGCCGTGTCACAATGCAGGGAACCGTGAGAGCAATGTGGAGAGCCGGTAGGAGACTTCTCCAGAGAGTGAGCTCCCCACAGGGAAATTAGAGAGAGGACTGTTGACCCCACAGTACTTGGAACTGCTTGTTACCACGCCAGAAGCCAGCAGATCCCGACAGAGTAAGGTATCATAAAGCCTCTAATAGAGGGGCACTCTAGAATTTTGGTACCGTAAAGTCCCTAAAAGGGGCAGAAGACAAAAATGGTGTCACAGATGGACCTTATGGGATAAGGGGAATTGTGTTGACCTTAATAAGAGGCTCAGGGAGAACCACCAAAGAGATGGTAGAGGAAGAAAAGAGGGGCTGACCTCATGACCATCAGTTTCGTTTGTGATTTGCTAAAAGGAGCTGGAACAATAATCCAGGCTAGGAGTGCATGGTTTTTTGTCTTTTTGTTCTTGGGATGAAGGTCATGTAGAAGGACCAAGTGGCCAATCAGAAACCGGTGGAACGGGCAAGGGTGTAGGGGTGGCAGAGTCATCAGGAACTTAAGACCTTCTCAGGACGACTATGGGATGACTAATGGAACTACGCCTCCAGGTACTGAACCAACTCCTTTAAACACCAAGTTGTGGCAGGTGAAAGCATGCATGTGTAGAACTTCATTTAGAAACTGTCTCACTTGAGTCGGCTGGCAGGTGGTGTCCTACAGGTCTGCAAGTGACAGAAATACGTGGCAGTGTATGGGCAGAGTGTGGGGGTGTTCAAGGGCAGAGTGGGAAGGTGTGTGTGTGTGTGGGTGAGTGGGTGTGCAGGCAGGGGCAGAGTGTGTGGGTGGGTGTATTCATAGGATGAGTGCCACATGCACATTCCACCATTCACATGCACCCACACCCTCTTGCACTGCCATACATGCAGACCCTCACTCAAACAGCTCAGCCACCCTCCCCCAACACACATTCCTCCACAAACCCCATACCCACCCGCACTCCACATATCCATACAGACCCACATGCTCCCTCACCCCACATACGCACACACCCTTAGCCCCCCACAAACTTATACCCACCCTTCACAATATACAAGAGTAAGACTTCATTTTAAGCTATTGTGCAATTACCTCTATGTACACTACACAAACATGTAAATCTGGACAAAATTTTTATTTGAAATCAGATTAATATGGTATAATATGTTTCCTTTTTAGAATATAATTTGTTGGGTTTTTCTGGCTCCAAGATGGCAAAACCCCTTGCTGAAAGGAGTACATCTGGGGACAAGGGGACAAGGGGAGGGAGTTCTGGTGGCAAAGGTCAAGGATTAGGGAGCAGGATGCCATCAGTCACAAGATGGCAACCAGGGGTCGGGCACCTGCCAAGGGGCGGGGCTACCCATGTGACCCTAGACAGCTTGCTCAAACTCAGTAAGCAGCCCTCCACCCAAAATAATTGCCTGTCCCTGATTTGCATGGCCGGCCCTGAAGAGTGAGGGGGGGGGCCATGTAAACACTCCCTGAAATACTCCATCCTTCATGGCGGACAATTGGCTAGTGTTCATCTATTAGTCCAGGGGAGGAAGTTAAGTGGAAAAGACACTGGCCTGCAGATATGGGGCTCATTTCCTTTTTCCTCTCCCAACACCTCAAACCAAACATCTGGAAAAAAATCAGCTGGTGGCATACACAGACTCCTGGGAGTGGTAAACACTGTCCGGGGTTCTCTGCTAAGAGCAAAGGACACTATTTTAGAGTCCCATTCTGGACCTCTTGTTTTGATCCTGTGATTACCATTCCTGTGTTTTTCCCCCCCTGCATTCTTTGCCCCCATCATTGTAGTTCTGGGCCCTCTGACCCCTTCCTCACCAGTGGCTGGTCTTCTGGATGCTGGGAAGCTATAATACTTATTAACCAAGGATTCAAGTATGGGACAACATTCCCACCCACTAAGTGTTTTTTAAAGAACAGTAACAATCTACTCTTCTCTTCCAGCTTTTAATTGTGTAGAAAATTCAAATCCTGAAATGTTTAAAAGAGTTTGAAAAATTCTGGGTTCCTTTCTCTGCTAATTTTTTAAAAGCAGGCTTTAGCTGTTTGATTATAGAGGAATTGAAAAAGCTTCAGCATTGCAGAGGAAAATGTACCCTTTTAATACTAGTTTTATTCATGAAGAATACCAGTAATGTCATTGCCTGATAGGCCGCAGAAAGTTTCCCTTTTTAAAAGGATCAGCTCAATATTCATATTAATTTAACTGTTTTATAATGAAGAGTTTCTTCATTTAATGTTTACAGTTGCTGCATAGATAAATCATAAAACAGAAATTCTAATTCTTTGCTAGTTATTCATGTGAGTTCCATTACAACCACACTGCAGGCAATGATGCACTTCAAGGATTGTGCTGATGCTGATGTTATAAACCAGAAGAACAAAGTTTAAATGGTCTGTAAATGTCAGCAGAATCCTGATAGTAAATTATGACCTTGCTATTGACTCCTGAGTACCTTTAGTTACATTTTATGCGTTTCACATAATGAAAGTGTAATGCTATTCAGATGACATAAACAAAAGGGTACTGCGGCTGACCAAATTCATGGACCAAAATTGAACACTGGGTATTTATCAGTTCTGTGAAGTTATTTATAGAAGTTAAAGCCATCTTTAGAAAAGCAACAATAGGCAGAAAATAGGGTTCCAAGAAATACTAGCCTCTGTGCGCTTAGGGAATTAGTTTTTTTCTATTTAAATTTAATACATAGAGAGTTTAGATGCAGAACATTGAGCTGCGTTTTTACCACTCCAACTGTAAAATTGTAATTTTTGGACTATTGTTAATGTATATTAATTGGACTTTGGGGTTGCAGTAGACAATAAGCTGAATATGAGCTTTTTGCCAAGTTGCCAAGAAGGCTAACAGCATACTGCGCGGCATTAGTAGGAGTTCTGTCAGCAGATCAAGGGAAATGATTAGTTCCCTCTATTCTGCACTGGTGAGGCCACATCTGGAGTACTGTGTCCAGTTTTGGGTCCCCCACTCTAGAAAGGATGTGAACAACTTGGAGGAAGTTCAGCAGAGGACAGAAAAAATGGTTAGGGGCCTGAGGCATATAAGAAAAGGCTGAGGGAACTGAGCTTATTTAGTCTGGATAAGAGAAGACTGAGGGGGGGATTTAATAGCAGCATTCAACTACCTGAAAGGTGGTTACAGAGGGTGAAGCTAGACTGTTCTCAGTGGTAGAAGATGACATAAAAAAGAGTATTGGTCTCAAGTTGCAGCCAGGGAAATTTAAGTTAGATATCAGGAAAAATGTTCTCAGTAGAAGGATAGTAAAGCACTGGAAAAGGTTACCCAGAGGTTGTGAAGTCTCCATCCTTGGAAGTTTTAAGACCCAGCTAGACAAAGCCTTGGCTGGCGTAATGTAGCTGGTGATGGTCCTGCTTTGAGCAGGGATTTGGGCTAGATGGCCTCCTGAGGTCTGTTCCAAACCTACTTTTCTATGATTCTGTGATTCTATATGTGGAGGTTGAGTGGCACCCAAAAGATGTACTAGGAGGTATCCATTCCTGAAACACCCTGCTTTTAAGTTAGAGATCTGGGCAACTTAAATTTAAGTAATGCAGAGTTATTGTTTGATTACAGAACCTCAAAGTATGTGCATGACAAGCTTGAGTGACCTTGAATCCTTCATTCTTTGCAAATATCCCTTCATTTGTTCTCAACATTATATCAAAAAGTCTTTGACTGTGTTGCCCCATAAATCTCTATAAGGATTTACCTATGCTTTTTAAAGGGCTGGATGAAAAACTTTGTGTCTTACATCATTTAATACATTTTTTAAAGTAAAGTTTCCAAGCCCTACCACCTATCAGGGGTCTCGGAGAACAAATTCTATGTTACTCTCTTCATTAAAGTGACAAATTTGGGTTCCACTACTTTTCTTCCATTTCTTTCATTATTCAGTATACTGCATGTAGTACAGTAGAATCCAGATGGTTCTCAGGATTCAACGCCACACCATTCTGAGAAGATAGATGTTTGTGAAGTAACTAGGGCTTTACAAAGCTACAACAAACAGCTATTTATGACCTTCATCTGAGTGAAGAAGCTCTTTGAAGTAGAAGTTACAACAAAATACCTGAGCTTTTAGCCTTTATTTGGCAACTGGCTGAAAATTAAGCAGGTTGTGAAACATCCCAAAATGAATAGCAGGCCCAAAAATGGTAATAGTATTTTTGTTGGTCCCAGCCACTGTTGAATCAATATTTGAATTGCCCAGTGGTGCAAAATATACTCTGTGGAAACAGGATTTGGTAAGAGAACTGTTGGAAGGTACTATGTATATTATCTTCCTATGTACTCTGATCTCCAGAAAATGAAGACAGCTGTGCAAATTCACTGTAAAGAATTTTTGAAGAGAAGAGTGATCCGGTGGGGAGAACAGCAAAGGAGAGAAATCAGTTGCAAGAACTAAAAGATATTTGACTATATGGGAGACGAGAAAAGAGAACGTTTTCTGGGAGTTGCCAGGACCCTTGGACATTTTGGGCAGCTCAGATGAGATTTAGACTTATCACTTTAGGATGCTGCTCATTAGAACTCAATTTCAACCCCCTGGAGCAGAAACTGCAGTTATAAATAGAAGTCATCAGCCCCTGTAGTGTTCTTATTAGAAATAGCTACTTCTTCTACTGCTAAAAATGGCTTATGATGAGAAAACCCCCTTA
This sequence comes from Crocodylus siamensis, assembly GCF_052110815.1. Taxonomy (NCBI): domain Eukaryota; kingdom Metazoa; phylum Chordata; order Crocodylia; family Crocodylidae; genus Crocodylus; species Crocodylus siamensis. The sequence continues at coordinate 84,340,405 of NC_143395.1, read as the reverse complement.
TACTGCAGATTTATTGAGTGATATTGCCTGTGATTTTTAGAGGACATATTAATTCTCTAAGTATGAAATCAATAGCTCACTCTAATACAAGGAAAATCCTAGCAATGCCATGGTGTTCTTAAGTTCGTTGCCATAGAAACCAGGTAAGAAAAAATGGACATGCTTTGGTGGATGCACTTTGGAATGGAAGCCATATTTTGTTAGCATTTAACAGTTTTTACCGACGAAAGAAAGACAGACATGGGACAGGTGTTATCATTTCTTCAGGCAAAGGAATCAGGAAACTGGTAATATTCATTCTAAACTCTGGCAGAATTTTAAAAATATCAACAATGTCATTTTCAAAAAATAATTTCCTAGTGACACTCGTCATCAACAATCAGTGAGGGGATTGTCATAGTTTGGCCATGGAATGCTTGAATTTTTGCCAAAGAGTCAACAGCTTCATCTTTCACTTGCTTCTCATTTTATTTCCAGTGACTTCTTCTTTTGAAAAAGTACTTACACAATTTAACATTTTCTTTCTCTAGACGAGAAAAAATGTGCTTGCTTCTTGCTTCTTTGGGTATATCTAGGGGTCTACTGAACTTGAGGAGGCAGCCGGCCAATTTTTCTAGGAGCATATCTTGGGGCCAGCTGCCATTTTCATGGTCTGAGTGCAACAGGGCCACCCCAGGCCTCTGATAGGCTCTGGGGCCCTAGCAGTCCTGACCCTCCCTGCAGAGAGCCAGATGATCTGCAACCGTGGCTTAATTACCCTGATTAAGCCTGGGGAAGCCATTAATCCACTGTGGAGCTGTGACCCAGCTTGTTGCATGGGTGCATCTGCCACTGGCAATGATCGGGGCTGGGAATCCACAGACCTCGGTGCAGTTTCCTGCCAGCCTGCCACAGCCGGCCCAGCCTCCTGCTGGGAGCAGCTGTGCCCTACCTCCCCCCTCTGCCCTCCCCACACTGTCCCCTTCACCCTGTGCTCGAAAACTGCCAGGCTTCCTGCCTATTCTCTACCTGCTGGTAAGTTTGTTGTTTCCTTTTTCCAGCAAGCCCACCGAAATCATGGATTTTTTTCATTTTTTGTTTTTCATAGAACCTGCCATTTTTCGCAAACCCTGCCTGAATTCACAGTTTCCGTGAAAATTACTCAATTGCAAATTCAGTAGGTTCCTACGTAAAACTTACTTCTAGAATTAATTCACAAAGCCCTATCTCTTTGTATTTAAGTCTTTCTTGAAAACTAACTGCAAATATGCTTATGAGTTTTCAATATGCCATACAACTGCCAAGCATGCTTTTCATTAACATTTTTTATAGGATACAACTTATGTTGTATGGTCCCAAGAGCAGGGATTGTATTTAGAAAGCTAAATTGCATTACATTTTTAGCTCTACCAGAAACACATAATAAATGCTCGACATGAGATAAGGGAAAGCAAGTGTATACTTTGCTGCTGCAAGCAAGCACAGTTGCCAGATCTTCCTACTGCCTGGCAATGAGCACTAGGCCTGTGCAAAGTGGCTAGTATATTTGTCCAAATCTCTGAATCAAACAGGCCCCATTTCCCACCTGCCCTCCCTGCCCCATCAATGGCTGCCCCACCTGGCCCTAGTGCCCTGGCTCTTTAAAAAAAAAAGCCCTGCACTCACTGGATCTTGCAGCCACCATTGGGGCTCCTGGGGTTTAGTGGCAGAGCCCTTACATGCAGTGCAGGGCACTGGAGGGCAGCAGGGATTGCCCCCCCCCACACACACACCTGGCAGCAGCTGGTGATTGTGGGGCTTTTTTAAAAAAAAAAAAAAAAAGCTGGGACACTGGGGCCAGGCAGGGCAGCCATTCATGGAGCTGGGAGAGAAGGCAGGGGTCAGAAGGTGCTCAAAGGGGCCGGGGGACCAGGCAGGAGATGGGGCCTGGCAAGGGTCCCCCATGGTTCCTTCATCCTTCCTGTAGCCTCCCTCCCCCATCTCCTTCTTACTGGCACAGAGCCCGTGTCCAGCTCCCTGCAGTGGTGAGCAGGGACTGCCCAAATTGCCAAATCTCTGAATCTTTTCTGAATCAATTCAGAGGCTTCAAATCAATTCAGATGTTTTACTGGTCTCCCAATTCAATTCAAATTTGGAGATTCGGCCACTGAATCAGGCCAAATCTCCTCTGAATCAAATCAGCACCCAAAGTTATGCACAGTTCTGATGAATACCTAGGGTAACATATAAACTCAGGTTGTAACTCATGTTGCGTGTTCTCTCTTTGTGTGATCAATTTTAGCAACAGATTCTTAGAAAATGGGTGCAAGCACATTTATTGTAGCTGTGATTTAGGAGCATTCTTCCTGCTTTGCAACAGGCTATGCAGAGGCAAAAAGTATGCCACTGACAGAGAGAGCTCCTGCTGAATTGCTGTGGGTAAAAAAAAATCCCATAATATAGATATATTTATAGAGTACTATATAAATGTTGACATACAGTGAAGTACAACTTGTACAGCTGCTTTAGTATTTTCTCTGATACTATTAACACTCTTACATTCTGTTTTCAGTTTTCTTTTTTTTTGTAGATAATGCTTCTTTAGATATACCTATTCAATTTTCATGCCTATTTTCTATTGTAATATTAAACTAATGTAATGTACTATAAAGGAATACTTGTTAACTTGGTTTCATAAAATATAGAAAAAAGTGGCTAGAAGGGATCTCCTGAGGTCATCTAGTCCATCTAGTTCCCTGTTTCAGGCAGGATCATCCCTGTCAAAACCATCCTATACAAGTCCACTATCTAACCTAGTAGCAAAACTACACAGTCAACCTGATACAACCCTGTGACATAACATCCTAACCTACCACAAGTAAAGTGAGGAGTCCATGGTTTACTGACATATTCTCCAGCAAACATTTTTTTTTCTTGTCTAGAGATAGAAAATATGAAATTTTGCAACTTCTTTTTCAAATTCACACTATCAAAAGAAAATAGATAAACTGGACAACTGGCAACTCGAGTTATTAAAGAAAATCCAGGAAGCATTCTCTGTATGTGTCTTGATGAAAGAAAAATAGAAGATTCACACCATCTACCACTGCTAGCTCTACGCCCATGTCGAGTTTGCTCAAGAGACATGCTGTTCACAAGCCAAGTGGAAGAAAATACTTTTTTTTTTGCAATAGGATGAAACATAAAGAAACTACAGCTTTTCTCAGTGCTCTTGAGAAGAAAAGGGGATCCTGTGAAGAGTTAATGTCTTTGGAATAGGATACTGAATGTCAGAAAGTCTTAGTTATTCTCTGACATTTCTGCACACTGGCAAGAAGGAAAATTAAAACCTTTGGTATGCTATGCAGAAAACTAGAAGCAAGCTCTCCTGCAGTGAAGACACACATGTAGGAATCAGCAGGATTATTTGTCAATCTCTGCAGTGGAGAGTAGAGAAGAGATTTCTATGAGATGCCAGCTGTTCGACTGGAACACTAGGAAATGGCAAAACATCATTGCATGCTATTGAAGTGGAAATATTTCAAAGGTTGTATAATCACTGCCTTGGTTTTAACAATCATAACAAGTAGAAAAATAAAATACTTATATAAAGTACCTCCAACGACTGAAAGAGAACACACTGACAATCTTCTGACATCGAGTCCACGGTATGTTCAGGGAGTCTGATGGAGGTCTGCCTTAGTTTTGTGACTGTCCAGAATAAACCTTTATATAACTTTCCATCTGGTTCCAACTTCCAGTGCCTTTAAAGGTTCAGTTTTTCTCACCTTTCTTTCCTAGTCAAACACAGTAATAATAATGACTAACAAACAATAATAACATACTATAGAATTTCAGGCACCTATAACAAATCTATTAACAAAATTAAATGACAGTGAGCATGTCTACATGTTCATTAATGCACAGTCTCTACTGTGCATTAGATATAGTACTTGCAAAAGGAAGTACTAAATAAATGTACAGTAGGCTGCCCTGCTGAGTGTTTGCATGATTGCACAGGTATTTTTTTGATAATGAATGTGCTGTAGACGAACACTGCTGCACTTTAGCCTAATAGCATGGTTGTTGCCATGATGCTGTAATGTGCAGTCAATCAATCTACTGTGTATTAAGCATACTGTGTAGATGCGCTCAGTGTTCAATTAGTCTCTGAGGTGATCTGCATTGTGCTCAGTATCACTACTGTCAGGAGATAAATCTAGTAGTTCTGGTTGCATCTTGTCCAGAGTTTCAGTTGTCTTCCTGCCATGCAATGCCTCTGCTCAATAGTCACAAGCTACTGCTCAGTCAGCATCTCTTGTCAATGTGGACAATGTGTGTTTCTCCATACACTGTCGGTCTGAAATGACAACCTCATATTAGTAAGATTCTACTGCTAGGACACTACTGCTAATTTTGTAGATATACCCTAGGGCTGTTTGAAGCTTCAATCGCTTATTTGATTCAGTGGAGATTTGGTCTGATTCAGCAGCTGAGTCTCTGAATCCAAGTTGAATCAGGAGACTCTTTAATCTCTCCTACTCAAATTGGAGCCCTTCAAATCCATTCAGAGAGATTTGGAGAGATTCAGTGATTAGGACATAGATACAGCTTTAAATGTTTTTTCTACATACCTCATGGTACCAGGTGGCTTGTGAACGCTGAGATAGTGGGGCGGATGGAGTGTCCCATGGGAGCATAGGGGTGGACCCCAGCACACTTACTGGTGGACCTGCAAGTGGACCAGAAGCTTTTCCAGTCCACTTCCAGGACTACTGTGAAGTGCTCTCCTTGGTACCATGAACCCTCTCCTCACCACCTGGCTTGGTGACTGGTGCCTCTTGGGTCTGGGGGGGCACCTGGGGTGCTCCCATGGCTGATTGCCAAATTGGGGGAGCACAGGGGTGGGAAACCCCCATGCAGTCAGCAGAGGACCTGAAAGTGGACAGGAAGTACTTCCGATCCACTTCCAGGTCCGCCACCAAGCAAGTGGGGGGGCCACCCCACACTCCTGTGGGATACTCCATCTGCACCACCATCTCAGCATTCCCAAGCCATGCCTGGTACCTCAAGGTATGTAGAAAAAAACATTTTTTTCTAGCTGTGTCTATGGCTGAATCACTGATTCTCTGACATCAACATCAACATCAAATCTTCAGGTTCAGCCAAATCGAATTGGGACAGTGATCCGAATCAACAAATCAAATCACTGTCCCCTGAATTGGGCTGAATCTGAATTGAATACAGCCTGCTTTGCTCACCCTAATATACACAGTGTTATTTTAGACAGTAGTGGTAGCAACTAAATTGTTATTTGTTAATTTGTTTTTTGAAGGATGGTAAAGTTGTTCTTTCTTCTGCCTCATGTACTCCCTGGGTCTGCCATGAGTTGCTGTCAATGAAATTCCAATTCCGATTTTCAAATGTTCTGTTGAACATCTATTAACAGGTGATAACCAGTGCTTCCATGGTGCTGTACTATAACGATAGTGTTGATTACAGATTAGAGTCTGATTCCAAGGCTTTTTAAATAGGTGCTTTTTTATTTTGACATTCGTTTCTCCCACTCATTGGGGAAAAATATGGATTAGTGGTTACATGCCTAAACCACTATGTTGTTGTAACTTATGCTATTTAATGGTAGCTCACTGAATAACAGATCTAACTGTGTCAAGGACATCAAGACTAGCTATTCACAATCACCCATTTAGGTGCAGTATCTTCTAATAGGTTTATATTAGAGAAGAGAGAATAATAATAGTAGCAGTAGTAGTAGTAGCAGCTTCCACATGTCCCCATCTTTTCTAACAGGTTCCCTTTCTTTCTATATCTTCTGATTTAAAAGTACCTTTCAGAAGCTTTGTTTTGTATATGAAGTTCAGTACTCCTCAAATATCTGTATTACAGTTTCATAATCATCCTTCTATGCCTAAGCCATCCATTACTATTACAATCAGCAAGTGTTTCAGAACCAGGTATTTGGAAAATATAGCTGGTTCTGAAAATACATTTTAAAATGAATAAATAAAGCTGTTTTCTAATTGTTGCCCTTTTAGCTGGCTCCCACTGCTTGCAGACATGAATAAAGTGCTGTTTAAACCTCTTCCGATTGTCCTCTACACTTCTGGAGAGTTTCATTTCTGATGGGACTTTTCACTGCTAAAAGTCTTCAACTTGGTATATTTTTTCCTGGTGACATATGCTGTTCAGTAAAAACTCATAGCCAATGAGCGTGTTCACACATGCAAGCATGTGTGCTTGCAGCAGCTAATAGAAGTGGTGCAAATTTGAGCTGGGACTTTTTGCTTCAGTGCATGTGCTCAGACATGTATTTTGTTGTAGAGCAAATTGTGCCACTTGGGGGAAAATAACCGTGCCTGGCTCCTCCCGGATCTTCAGCCAGGGGGAGCTAGAGCCTGGTGCTAGCACCTGTGCTATCCCCAGCAGTATAGAAAGCTGCCCTGTCCTGGCCTCAGCAGTATAAAAAGCTGCTTTGACAAGTAGCTCAGGACTACTAGCTCTCAGGAGCTTCTGGGGCAAAGCCAATTTGTACCTGTGCCAGCTGGACTGCTGAAGCAGCCCTGAGAGTTCCCTGCACCCTCTACCCACTGCAGCAGTCTGTAAGTGGGGGCTGCTGCCTGGCTGTGACCTTCTGTGGACCTGCCAGACCTGGATGGGGATTGCAGAGCCAGTAGAGGCATCTGCCCCTCTGGGTCAGCTGCCAATAGACTGTGGTTGCAGGGTTGGCTTCTGTGCACCACTACTGCCATGTGTGCCCCCTGGCCGGCCATCTGGGCAACTATCGTCTGGAAGACGTTCCCGGTGTCATGGCCTGCTTTGAACTGTCAAAGCATGTCCTCCTGGCCCCATTTGTCCAGGAGGTCAGCCACAGCCAGATGGGTCCAAGGTGCCAGCCCTGAGCAGGCAGGGTCCTGCCACTGGCCTCCCTAGCAGGAATTCTGATATTCCCTATTGGAAACCTGAAAAATCCCTGATAAAAAAAATCCCAAAATCACTCTATAAAACACCCCCAAATCCATGTTCCTCCACAAGTAAAATAAAAGACCACTATAAAAAGAGAGAGAGACAGTGAGCAGTTGGACAATGTTTTACTGATATATCTTACAGTGTTAAAGCAAGTCTCTAATCATAATAAAGTGAACTGTAAATACATGTTTCATGAATACATATTTTGCTGTGCTCCCGCAGGGCAATGGACCCCACACAAGAGTTTCACCCACCCCAACAGGGGGTTCAGCCTGTACACAAGGGGTACAGCCCCCACACAAGGGGTTCATCCCCCCCAAAGGGGATTCAGCCCCCCCAAAAGGGGGTTCAGCCCCCTAAAGGGTATTCGGCCCTCACACAAGGGGTTCGGTGCCCATTCAAGTCATACAGCCCCTCAACGGGGGCTAAATGGTCCCCACAGGGGCTACCACTCCCCCTGCAAGGCCCGCATGCCCCACCCCAGCCCTGTGATTGCTGCCTCACTTGGCCCCATCCCCCACCAGCTGGTGCAGCCCCCCAATGGCTGCCCCACACAGCCCGCCCACCTCTCCGCCAGTCCCCCAAATGGCTGTCCCATCCAGCCTTACCCCCCAACTTGCATCCCCAGGACCCCCACAACCCCAGGCACTACCCCCACAACCCCAGCATTGTGGGGGCTGAGGGATTGGGCGGGGCCATTGGACCCCCCATGATCCCCTCCCCCCTCCTCCAGCCCCCCCAACCCCTTACTCACCAGCACCGGAGCCCTGGTACTGAAACATGCTGGCCAGCCACGTGTTTCAGCATCAGGGTGAGGGGCAACCATAGAGGTCCATGGAGGACCCAGCCTCCAGTTGCCCTGCTTTTTTAAACTTCCATTTTTTTATACTCCTGGATATCCAGGGGTCAAATTTTCTCCCCACACTGCAAACTTGCAGCATGGGGAACATTTTTTCATTCCTGCATGTGCCTGTTGCCCTGCCTCAAAGGGATTTGAAGTGGGGCAAGAGGCATGTGTGCATTCATCTGGACATGCCCAAATGAGTTTAAAAAAGAATCTACTTTATTTAGTATTTGTGCTTAACAAATCTACAGTGGGTAACATCAATGTCAGCATGACTTAATAACTGGTTCGAAATGACAATGAGATTTTTTTGGAAGGTACAGATACAGGTAAAATCATTACTACTTTATGCGAGACTCTGTGTTTATTCAATGTTTCTGACATCAGGCTCAGAGTTTATGAATTTGTCATGAAAAAGTCATTCAATTTCAGATCTGCTTCAGGGAACCTTAAAATTACAAATTGCTATAACACTGGTTAAAGAAGAACTTAAAGTACCATCTACTTTCAGTCATGCTTTAACTGAAAAAGGACACTGGGTACATTTACACATGCCCCTGATGGTGCAGATGTCACTGCACCATCATTTAGTATTCGCTTTAGTACTTTAGGAAGTACTAAATGACGGTGCAGTAACAGCTGCTATTGCACCGTCCTGGTGGCGCATGCTTATTTTTAGCAGCTATGTCACCACAGTGATGCCCTATAATGAGGTAGCTCATTGCTATAGTGATGTAGTGTCGGCATCACAGTTAGTGCCTACCAATGCTATGTGGCTGTAGGGAAAAGCTATGTCACTGGAGCATATTACTATGGCAATGGGCATCTTGTGTAGACATACCCTCTGTATCTTTGCGTAAATATAGCTTTATCAGCAATAGGATAAACATGGTCAGACTAAACCAGTAATGCACATCTTCTGGCCCTGCAGGCTGGATGAGAAACACAGGCACAGTCCACAAGCTGAATCCAAAAGTCGTCACCAAGATTGGGCCCCATGTAGCTGCATCGAGCCTCATATTGCCTCGGCCTTGTGTGCCTGATATACGAACATGCTGTCTAGCCCTTACAACTCCCTATAAGTCTGGAAATTTGGCATCGGGGAGAAGCTCCTTTGCCACCAAATTTTCAGACCCTGCAGGAGCCCTTCAGACCAGATGGCACAGCTCCACAGGCCACATCTGGCCTGTCATCCAGGGGGTTGAGTACCAGTAGACTAAATTGACTACTGATATCACCTGATGCAACTCTGCTGCAGTTGACAGTGGCACCTTCTTTTGCTACTAAATTGGGCCCTTAATTTCACCTTTACTTTTCTGTCATGAGTCTGTTAAATCTATCTGCCTTGTTTTTCAAACATAGACTTTGCCAAATAAACAGAAAGTTTTTGAAGAGTCGTGTACTGTCTTCTTCAAAAGAAGTAGTTAGTAAACCCCACTGGAATAAAAACTTTGGATGTATGAATACTTGTAAGAAGAATTAGATCTGAGCCTTTTTTTTTTACAAATTGCAGAAAGCTTTTCTTCTCAATCACGCACATACCAAACTGTGCTCACAGGGAAGTGACCAGCTGCCTGGAGCACAGGCTTATGTGATTGATTAATTGATTTGCTACAAGCATCTAAGGTAGACAACTGAATATCTTCAAAACAAGTGTCTTGGTCTATAATATGAGGAAGGAGGGGGGGCGGGGAGGACAGTACGACAAAACTTATTGTACCACATTACTACAGTTAGCACTGTTATCATTTTGACATGGAACCTTTATTTTACAGTAGATATGGGAGGGGGAGGTGACTCTTTTGGTGAAATTCAGACATCCTGTGAACTTTCATGTGTTCTAAAATCACAGATGTTTAAAGATGGAACTGCTTAGCCAACTCCAAGCCTTCATCTTGCACAGCTTCTTTAGCCACCCCTGGTTCATCCCTCCTTCAAAAAATTACTTCTCTAACCTCAGCCTCTTCAGGCTTTTGGTTCCTTGAGCTTTTTGCATGTAATTATCAGAGGTGACATCTTTTGGCAGTGATCTTGTTTTCTAAAGTGTTTAGCTTACTGGAAACAAAACATGATGAAAGCTTCACAAGAAAAGAAAAAAAGGACAACATTGTCTTGGTGTGCCAGATTCCATACTGTCAGAAACAGAGCTACCTTCCATCACCCACTGCTTGCAGAGACAGCGGCAGCTTCTGCAGTCAATCTCAACATTTCCAGGGAGTCTCAGTTCCGGCATTAGTATCTCAGCCTTCAGGCAATATTTGAAAATTCTATTTCTAACTCTCAAAATGCTTCCAAGAACAATTGAAACAAAAAAAAAGGCTTAAACAAATAACCTGGGTGTAACTGATGGCTTCTCACTCTGCAGCCAGCTTAAAACAATGGCTTGAAGTGGTGTGGATTAACCCACTCTTCCTAAATATGAAACTTGCAGTTCTGGAGCACTGCCCAAAAGCCTATCATGGGCTCAATGAGATATTTCTCTACTTCACTTTATGCACACAAATAGCACACACGCAGTGGTATTTCAGCAGTTTTTGGCACTTAAGCACAGTTTGCAAGTCAGTCAAAGGTAAAGAGAGACAACATTACCAACTCTGCCAGGGTCTAGTAGGACCTGAACACATGCTGCAATGTGGGTTCGTTCTGTCACGTACTCTTTCATTGCCTCTTCCATCTTATTTCTTCTTTACTCTCACTCTTTTTTTTTTTGTCACTTTTAAAAGAGTCTGGTTTTGCTTTGCAAAATTGCTGTGAACCAGTGACCAAAATTCAGCTTAAAGCAGTGCCTTAACCTGAATCTAATAGCAGCTTGCTAGGTCTCCAAGTGGCTGATAACACTGTGCTAGGCCTGCCTTTCTTTACCAGTTGGATTGTAAATGAGGCCCCCTCTACATGTGCGCAAAGATTCACAGATTCACAGAAGTTTAGTGCTGGAAGGGACCTCATGATATCATTGGGTCGAGCCCCCCAGATAAAGGCACAATGGAATTTAATGTGTGACCCATACAGTTGTGCCTTCTGTCATGCCATGCATGAATGGCAAGAGGCGTGATTGTGGGATCTTGCATTAGTTCCCACTGTGCCTTACTGCTGGTGTAGGGAGCCTGGGATTGTGATCCTGGACTCTCCCTGCTTTGGTTCCTGAGGCTGCAAGCCCTGCAGGTGATAGGGCTTGCAATGGGGGCAGCATTCCCCACACTGCCCCTGGTATGAGCTTCATAACTAACATTGGCTATAGGGCTCATGCTGGGGGCAGTACTGGGACTGCTGCTGCCACTGTGAAACTTGTGGGAGGTGGGATCCACAGCAGGACCAGCTGGAAAAATGCTGCCACTGCTATGAGCCCTATGGGGAATGAGGATCACAGCAGTAAGAAGATTCTCCCCACTGCCCCCGTGTAGCAGGGAGCCTGGGGCTCCCTGTTCCTTTAAGAAAGAAGCAGCTCAGCCAGGGAGCACTGCAAGCTAGGCAGCAGCTGCAGATTGCTGGGGCAACAGGGCAAATGAGGCAATTAGCAGGCAGCCCAAGTAGTTAGCAGGCAGGGCTCTGGGAAGATATAAGTCCAGAGCCTGAGCTAGCCAGCTAGTCTTTCCCTAGTAGTCATGGGTTGTAGAGCTTCCAGTAGCAAGCTCCTGGAGAGACTGTGGGGCTGCATCTGGATCCCCAGTGAGGCTAGGGAAGCTCAGTAGGATATATCCCAGGGTTGAGAGGCTATGCTAGCTAAGCAGTGAGGGAAAGCTTTTCCCACTTAAAGGGACAGAGAGCTGCTTCCCCTTTTGGTGTTTGTTATAGCCCAGGGCACTGGGACTGTAGGGATGGTATACAGAGGTCCCATTAATGCCTGAGGGGCACATAATTACCTTGAGCCCTGCCAGGCAAGCTCTGCATTTTACTAGGTTCAGGCAGAGGACAGCATTCTCCCTGCTGTGAGCCCCACAGCTGATGAGGTTCAGAGCAGGGGCAGTGCCAGGGATGCTGTGGCCACTGTGAGCCTTGCCAGCTGCAGGGGTGGCAGCAGGTGATGCAACCCTGTGGCTTGGAGCAGCTCAGTTGATGGGACTCTCAGCTACCGGGGAGCACTTGGTCGCATGTTTAATTAATGACAAGATGGTGGCAAGCTACAAAATTATTACATTTTTTTTGCACACTTTTATAACACACTTTGTAGCTCATTGCTCATTTTATCACATCAGTAATTGGTTGAATGTATAGCTGAATTGTAACTTGGGGCACAATTAACTGGTTAATCACACCTTAAGTATAACATGTAGAGGGGGCTTAATCATTAATGCCAGAAACAAGGGCTACAGTTTCTATTACTACTTTTCCTCTTTCTCCTATTTTGCAACAGTTTTTGTTCTGTTAACTTTTCAGGAAGCTGGGTTGGACTTGAAGAGGAGAAAGAAAAACAAGTCTTTCTTAATACTTTACATTTTAAATGCTTTAGCTATGTTTTCTTCTCTTTCTGTATCTTTGATAAAAGGTTCAGTGACATTTTTCTTAATAATAATGACCATAATAATAAGTAGACTGAAGTTGCCTTTGAAAACCCTGAAGCTCATTTAATTGGTCCATGTTGTTCAATGACCTTTGACTTCCTTCTTGCACTTTCTCCATCAAATTTTAAAACAACAGACACCAGCATGGCTGAAGTCAGAGCATCGTGAACCAGGGAGGGTGAAGCGGCCCAGCCTGCCCAAGACAGCAAGGGCAGTAACCCTAAAAGTCCAGCATACCACACTAAGGTCAAAAGCTGTGGCCACTATTAAGTCACTAAGTGGTGCATTTGAGGTACATCCAGAATCCCCCACTCGTTTTATCTGACCCTGACTGTGGTATTCGAGTACCTATGAACTTATTTACCAACTCTCATTTAGTTCCCAGTGATCTAATTCTTCTTAAGTGCATTCTGGAACTTCAACCCAGAGTACATTTCAGGATTGCAGAAACCCCATCAATCACAGCTCTGCCAACCTCCACAGTCGTAAGTATCGTGACTGTTACTGTTTCTTGTGAAACTCCAGCTGCTGAAGTATGAGAAGCTCAATATTCTTGTTTTTATTTGTTTTGGCTTGGTTTGGTTTGTTTGTTTTTTCCTTGAAGAGAAAAGCTTGGAAATATACATCAGGTGCTTCTTGAAAGCAAATATAAATAATTCAATGTTTATTATTAAAAAGAAAAAAACAACTAGGAAGACAGATATATTATTGTAATGTTTGGGGTTCACAATAATGCCATTTCTTTCATTTCTTAGAGATAAGCACTTGAGTCTAAAATGCAATATGAAGATTGTAGCATCCATGGACAAAGACAGGTTTCACTTGCCAGCACCTAACTCCAGTACCAGCAAAGGGTGATGCTGTGTGACAACTTTGCTAGCATCTGAACAAGGCAATGCTATAGTCGCTGTCTGCTAATTGTGGCAGTCTTTAGACTTCTTTGGTACTGATGTTCCACAGTTGTTGTTTTTTTTATTCCTTTCTGTGTATTTCAGGGTTGTATCTTGGCAGATGAGAAGGGCCGAAAAGTCCAAGGGAAACTTCCACTGCCATAAATATACCACTGCTATGATGAAAGGCAATAGCACAACTGGGGATGAATGAGCAGGACAGTGGTCCTGAATGCTAGCTTAGAGGGGGCACCAGAATGGTGGCCCCCTGGAGAAACTATGCCATAGCAAGAGCAGCAGAGTGCAGGGATACTGCACAGCTATAGCAGCAGGGGGAGCAACAGGGGCAGGTAAGACTGACACAGCTGCCTCCCTTTTACTGTCCAGCAGCACCCTGTCCCCTTGCCCTGCTCTCTGCCAGGGGGTTTCCCAGGGCACAAAATTCACTAGTTACACTTATGGTAAAGGCAGGACCAATTAGAAAGGCTTTTCTCATGTGAAAGGATGAATAGTGCACCTATCAATAAGGTAAGCTGGTCATGGAACATTTGGGGCCTCCGGCCAGGGAAATACTGTGATCTTTTTCAAAGGAGCGGATAGGGTATTGTAATGTGCATATCATCTCATCAGTCCCCATTGAGGGCACTTCTAAAAACAACAAAAAATATGGGTTTGAGGGATTTGAATACGGTGGGGCTTTTGTGGAGTTTTCAGTAAGACCTGGAGAATTTAAAGAACTAAACTCTTTTAGTGTTGTGTAACCTTCTCAGTAGCTGGAATGATGCTTGGTGTGATTTGGCAGGACAAAACTGGGAACTGATGAGATGTTTGCTTGGTTTTTTTGAAGGGCTCTGCGAAAGCTTTGCCTGTCTCAAAGGTGGCTGGTCAGTCTCAGCTCACTTTTGGAATCTGATTATATTTTATTTAAAGTGCCTATTGCAGCTTGTGAGGTTCTTATTTATATGTAGAGAAATTAATACCACCATCACCAAATTAAACAATGCACCTGTGGTTTCCGAATCCTATAATCCAGGTTTCCCAAATAACCTAATGTGCTTGACTCCCATGAAAAATCAATGGCACTTGGACATTCCCTTTAGTGCTTTTGAATATTTTTACCATATGAATTCCAGATTTGTAGAACTTAAATGTTCATAAGTATGTATGTAGCTTGTCTCTTTAGTTCATTTATTTTTTTACTCACTTTCATCTTTACGATGAAAGCTGTTCCCCCTACAGTGTACCAGATGAGTATCTTAATGTGTTGTGAAAAATCCTTGTGGGAGAGTACCAGTTTGGCATATGTTGCTTGGCAAAGTCATTTTCTGGCATTTTTCCATTTGAATTATGAGGAAAAAGAGGCTAGCCAGGTGGTACAAGCCACAGCAGGAGTGTGCCTTAGAGCTATAATACAACAGATAATATAGTTCTTATGTACTGGAGGGAAGTATTTTTTGGCGGGGTGGGTGGTACATGGGTAGGAAGAGGAAGGGGTTTAATTCAAATATTTTTTACCAAAAGTGTCCCAATCAAATGCATGTTTAATCTGAATATTTATATCTTTTTTTAATTACATTATTGAGAATTTGGACATTGTGTTTAAATGTATTTTCAAAAGGTTGAACAAATAAAATATATGTGACACCTTGTAGTTAAGTATCTATATTTGAAAATCAGACTTCTGAAAATGTCAGTTTGTCCTGATTATGTGTTTGAAGTCAGGCATGTCTATGGAGAAGTGTAAGCAAGAGCAGAGAACCTGGATCCAAACCTGAAATCTATTTCTGCTTATGGGTAGGTCTATTCAATGCATGATTACTTTGCTAAGTGAAGTTTTTGTTGCTTTTCAAATATCAAGCCCTTCACTTAAAAATTGAAGGGGTGCCTTACTCTATTAGATTAATTTACATAAAATAGGCTTTTTCAATTTTCAGTAACTCCCTACTCTATCATATTCCTTTTTAATCTCCTATCTCTCTTTATTCACTTGTGACCACTGTGCACATCATCTTAGTTTTGATGGTGTTTGAAGCTGGCCATGTAACTGATTATGTGACGACCAGATTGGAAGTAACTCACTTATTTTCTAAAGTAGGATGAGATTGTTGTAGCCTTCTATAGTGAACAGAATGGCACCTCTGTATTCTCACAGTGCAAACCTAAGCACTCAGAAAATTTAATCTTTAAGCATAATGAAAAGAAAGTCTTGGCTATTCTGTAAAAAATATCAAAACAACAAAGAGTATTTCCATCGCTGGTAAAGATTTGGGCCAGAACCATAGTGAATTAGGTAGATATAAAAAATGCCTCTTTAGGACACATGAAGAATTTGCAAAATGAGATTTTAAAAACCTAGGACATTTTTATACATGCAGGTGCCACAGTATAAGTGCCTAGCACTGTGACACTTCCAATTGTATAAGCATCTCTGAGGTGTTTTAATTCAAAAGCGCACTGCCACCATTTTCTCCATGCTGATGCACACTTGCCACTTATACAACTGTAAGCAGTGCAGCGCAATTCACGTCAGCTCCTGTGCAGAGCAGACTCAATTAATTGAGTCTGCTCTGAAGTGGTGGATCTCTGGCATGTCCAAAAACTAAAAGGTATATGTATAAATGCCCCTAGCCTACAAATCACCCACATGAAAAGGACCTATGACTGTTTTATTACTATCTAGGTTTTGCAATAGCTATTTACCAATTTCAGAATCCCTAGCCAACAATTTGTAGCCATGGGTTGCATGTAATTTGTTTACAGTAGGCTGACACCTGTCTTCTGGAATACTTCAGCCCCTCTTTGATCTTGACATTTAAGGATGTCAAAAGCATGCGGGTCTAACCTCATAAATGATCGCTGCTATGTAAGGGAATCTTTCAGTAGCATAGAGCTGCCAGAGCAGATCCATATCACCAGTTCTGCTAGCTACTGAGGAAGCTTGACTTATGCTACAGTGATCCCCGGATACTGTATCTGATACCGGAATGGCTCCTTGGCCTGTTGGCAGCCAACACAAATTAGAACAGCTTTCGGACACAGCATTCTTATCATCACAGGAACAGGGAAATAGATATGGCTTAAAGCTCTCATTGAACCCTATCCTTCACCTACCCTGAGCACCATTTAGCTACAGTTGAGGATCTGGTTCAGTTAGTTATTTGACATGGTAATGTTCTTATTTAACAGCACTCCTTTTTATTTTTTTAAATAAGGATTTTGACAATGCCTTAGAGAAAGTGGAAGCACAAATAAGGCAGGGCAAAACAAAGAATGACCTACCTTTTCACAGCTGTATTTGTGAAGTGAAGTCATCTAGGTAAACCTCCAAGCTAGCCTTGTCACTTAAACTTGTGTGACTGCATGGGTTGGGAATGCAAATGAAACAGACCCTTTCCAAAGACACAAGAGAATGACCCAGGACAGTGAGTGCATATTAAGTTTAGACCCCTACTACACCTTGCATATATTACATAATTAACTGGTTAATTACACAATACATTTAGACTGGCCACACTTGCAAAGTAAGACAGGTACAATGTAACTGTCACACAATTAACTGGTTAATCCCACAATAAATTTAGACCAACCACACATGAAAAATAATTATCACATGATAAAATGACTATCCAACTACAGAAAGAGCCAACCAACTCTAAAGTTAGTGCTTGAAATTGTGTAATAACTCTAGTTAGTTTTTATCCAGTTTGAATGTGTAGCAGGGGCCCAAGATTATTAGATTCTGGTACAACCCTCTTTTCAATTGTTTTTTCTTTGGCCATCATTCTCCATGTATGTAGGCCCTGATGTATCATTTTGCAGTAACAAGGACTCCTGGCTTGTTGTGTAACCTGTTTAGGGTAAAGACCTCTCTTGTTCTCAGACAGCTATTTTTAGTTTTGCAGTAACCAACATGCTTTTGTTGACTATATAAATAATTCATTATTAAACTACATTGAAGCAATTGGAAAAGAATAGCCCACTCTACCTACCTGAACATTTTGGCTTCTATTAATAAATGTATCTCTTGAATTAGTGCATCAATGTTTTCTTGAGCCTTATTATTAGAAAGAATTCTGTTCTATAAATTGCCTCTTTTAAACTTGCCTTAAACAAAAATCTTTGTATTGTTCAATAGGATGTCATTAGGATCTAGTTTTTCAAGGTGTGTTTTTGGACTTTAGGGTAATAGAAAATGAGTAGGGAATATTTCTTCCACACTCACGTATGTTGGTTATTCCTACCTATTGTGACAGATTAGAATCAATGGGTGCCTATATACAGGAGCCAAGGCTGCTCCGATGCACTAGAATTCCAGTGCATCAAAACAGATTCAATTAATTGAGTCTTCTGGAGTGTGGCAATTGCACTCCAGCAGCCTCCTGCATCTTGTGTATCAGCATCCCTTTGCTTAAAAATGGCACTGAG
This sequence comes from Crocodylus siamensis, assembly GCF_052110815.1. Classification (NCBI taxonomy): domain Eukaryota; kingdom Metazoa; phylum Chordata; order Crocodylia; family Crocodylidae; genus Crocodylus; species Crocodylus siamensis. The sequence goes on along the minus strand of NC_143395.1, from coordinate 84,322,802 downwards.
GTCACTTGAAATAAAAGCTCGAAAGAGCTTAGTTCAAGTACCTCTGCTGCCTGTTTCAAGCGCAAGGATGCTGATACAGGAAACAGGGTTATGCTTTAATTAGACTGCTCTTTAATTAGACTGCTCCTCTGGCCCTGGAGCATGTGTAAAAGTACCCAATGTCTTGGTTCATATTTGATGTGTGTCAACAGTATAGATAAAGGTCACATTCTGTGAATAAATTCAAAATATGGGAGTTATGTATGGCTCAAAATACCATTTGTGTGTATAAACTGGAATAGTATTCTGGCAATTTTCTTGTTAGCTAGAAAAAAAGAAAACATGGTCTCTGAAAAGAAGATTATTAAAATAAAATGGCGGAGACCTAGGAAACAATATTGTATATAACCATATTAATTGTAAAGTGTTACAGAAAACCAAGAACAAAACCTCTTATTTGTGATGGACAAACAACATTATGAATAAATACATGAAGAATTGGGATGTATTCTAATACCACAATAATAAAGGCCAAAAAAAAGCTTTTCTGGAATGCGTCTGGGACAAAATTGATGGACATTTCAGAAAGGACTGATATCTTCCTTTAAGAGTATATATAGATAATAGCTTTCAGGGACGATATTGCAGAGGGAAAAGAGGAGGAGGCCAGCAGATTACAACTCATACTAGATATGGCCTCTCTAATATGCCATCTGCTAAAAGGGTGAAAGGAAAAGAAAGGGTAGCACACTTTGGAAATGAAAACCATTGCATGTTTTCTTGTAAGAACATGAAAGGGAAATAAAATACATGGATGTGCAGGAAGACTAGCAAGCCTAGCAGAAAACCAGGTTGGTTTAGCAGGGAACTCTTCAGTTAGCCAAAACACAAAAAAGGAAGCTTACAAGAAATGGAAGCTTGGACAAATGACTAGGGAGGACTATAAGAGTATTGCTTAGGCATGTAGGGATGAAATCAGGAAGGCCAAAGCACAGTCGGAATTGCAGCTCGCAAGGGATGTTATCGACCAGAAGAAGATCAGGGAAAGTATGGGTTCCTTACTGAATGGTGGAGGCAATCTTGTGACAGAGGATGTGGAATAGGCTGGAGTACTTGATGCCTTTTTCACTTCAGTCTTCATAGGTAAGGTCAGCTCCCAGACTCCTGCACCTGGCAACATAGTTTGGGGAGGAGGTGAGCAGACAACAGTGGCAAAAGAACAGGTTGAGGAAGATTTAGAAAAGCTGTGTGCAGATCCCTGGGGCTGGACGCAATGCACCTGAGGGTGCTGAGAGAGCCACTGACCATTATCTTGGAGAACTCATGGTGATCAGGAGAGATCCTGGGTGATTGGAAAAGGGCAAATATAGCGCCCAGATTTAAGATAGGGGAGAAGGAAGATCCCTGGAACCACCTTACCTCTGTCCCTGGAAAAATCATGAATCAGGTTCTTAAGGAATTCATTTCCAAGCTCTTGGAGGAGAATGTGATTAGCAAAAGTCAATATTGATTTACCGAAAGCAAGTCATGGCTAATCAAACTGATTGTCCTCTATGATGAGATAACTGGATATGGGGAAATCAGTGGACATGACATACCTTGACTTTAGTAAGATGTTTGATATGGTTTGAAATGGCTACAAATCACAAAGACTGACAATGCTTGGATCACCCAGTGGACCTTAGTCTTACAACTGTTTCATTTCTGTATTGAATATAGGCTCAGCCAAACTAATGTGGTGGTAGACATTTTATCGAGATGCTGATCAGAAGAACCTGAGTTGAAGACCATTCACAATCAACACACTCTAAAGATAGGTGTCATGGAGTCATGTAAGTGCCCCGTGACTGTGAGTGTGATTGGCAGAGCTGCCAATCACCCGGGCAGCTCAGGTGCCGGTTACCAGGGTGACCAGGCAGGTCACATGACCAGAAGGGGGCAGGGCCGGGCCTTTATAAACAGCTTAGGCAGGAGCCTGCCTAGCAGTTCCCTTCTGGCTGCCGCAGGAGCTCTGCGGCTGAGCTGAGTGGCCCGAGTTAGTCGTCGCAGCCTTACCACGCTAACCGGCTGCGATGATGCGGGGAACAAGAATGCCCTAAAGGGAGGTAGGCTTGAGAGCCTTGGTGGGGGCTTGTGTTTAAGTTTGGAGCATGGAGACTCTGTGTGGTTTATGTTACAGCCGGGTGGCTTGAGCTTATGTTACAGTTTGCGCCGGAGGACTGGGTGAGGCTGTAGGGGAGTGAGGAGGCCTCACGGGGGCTCCCCAGCAGCTTGGGGGTTCCCGGTGCCCAGTAGGGGCACAGTGCCAGTGGGGCACTATTGTCTGTGCCGGAGAGGCACCGTATTGTGCCAGGGAGGCACGGTGTGCGGGGTTGCAGACCCCAGCCCATAAGGGCGGTGTTGTGCCCAGTGGGGCAACTGGACCCAGAGAAGGGTCAAGGGGACAGGCACGCCGGCAATTGCCTGTGCCCCTAGCGTGCAGAGCGTGGTAGCGGCCCCTGAGAGGGCAAGGCCCCAGAGCAGGGCAGAGAAAGAGCGCAAGGCGTACGGGGTTGGCCCAGAGAGGGCAAGGCCCCAGAGTGGGGCAGGAAAAGAGAGAGGGCAAGCCGGCGAGGAACGCCGGCAAGGGCGTCGGTATTAGGGCGCCGGTAGCGAGCCAGGCCCAGGGGGCGCCAGCGATAGTCGGACACTGGTGAGACAGGCCCAGGGCGCAGGGAGCGGGCTGGAAGATAGGAGCCTGGCCCAAGGGGGCGCCAGGCAGGCGAGGAGCCCAGGGTGCCCGAGAGAGAGAGGGCACCGGAGGGGCGAGGGACCATACAACGTCCCATGGAACAGCTGCGAGGCTTGGGGCGTGCTGAAGGGGAGGTTGGAGGCACGCATAGCCCTTAAGGCGGGGCGCATAGAGGCACCCCATTCGGAGTAGGGGCAGGAACATCGGTACCGTTAACTAGGGGAACAGAGGCAGCCTCCCATTTAACCATTTAAGATCAAAGTCATGGCGGGCGAGATTCTGAGGGTGCTGAGTCCACCGTGAGTGATGGTAGGGGGCGCTAGGGAGTTCACGGCCGCTCCTAGGCCCCACTCCCTCACAACAGGAAAAAAAGGCACCTAGCAGCATCTTAAGGGGGAGAATGTGTCTTGAAGATAGTAAGCTAGTGGTGAAGCAACCAAAGAACCAGCAGGAATGGGGAGAGGAAAAGAAGCAGCCACAGTTCTGTAGTAGCTGCTCAATGCATCTGGAATGTCATAGAAAGCAGAGGGAGGGGTGGAGATGCCCGGATAAGGGAGAGAGTGGCAATGGAACTGGGATCTGGAAGGGATCAGCTGTCAGCTCCAGGGAGGAATCAGCTCTCGACTGATGGGGGTAGTCGGCTACCTAATCTAGTTAACTAGAGTTTACAGACTCTACAAGATTTGATTACAAGATTGAGTGAACACTCCACAGGTGTTTCAAAAGAAGGATGGAGCTAAACTGTTTTCAGTGGTGGCAGATGACAAAACAAGGAGCCATGGTCTCAAGTTGCAGTAAGGAAGTTTAGGTTAGATATTGGGGGGGAAAAAAACCCTTTTTCATTAGGAGAGTAGTAAAGCACTGGAATGGACTACCCAGAGAAACTGTGGAATCTCCATCCTTGGAGGTTTTTAAGATGGGGCTATACAAAACCTTGGCTGGGATGTTATAGTTGGCGATGGTCCTGCTTTCAGTAGGGGGTGGAACCAAATGACCTCTGAGGTCCCTTCCAACCATAATTGTATATAAGTCTATGAAAAAACTTCTTGGTAAACAGCACCTTATTGCTTTCTATAAATTCCTCCTTAAATTCTTTGTTGATGATTTTTATATTTTAAAAAATTCTGAATTTGTGGGTGTGCTGGATTCACTGCTTATCAAACTCCCTAGAAGTATCTTGTTCTCTGCTTCCCCTTTTCTGTTGGATCTTTTTTTTTCAACCTTGTCCTACAGTGAAGTTGCCAGTGCTTCTAGGTGAGCTGCTGTGTATTATGTGTCCATACAGCATCTCACACAATGCAGTCTGGATCTACAAGAGGTCTTCTTGAGCACTACTGCAATAAAATACAGACTGTTATGCAATAATGCAGATTACATTCTTCCTAGTTTAAGGCAAAATATGTTTTACATAGAATTTCTTTTGAGGTCTTTTTAAATCTGATTTTTATATTTTTAGTCTTTTTTACTCTATCCCTTTATACTTTGAAGAAATTTAAAAGAGGTCATACTTTGTGAAGGAATGAGGGAAGGATGGTTTGGCATCTACCCCAGAAAGGCATGGATTGAGGAGTGCTTGTCTAGAAAGCAAATTATACTTGAGAAATGTCTAATGACTGCAAAAGAGAATCGAGCTTAAGGCACTTGCATATTTTGGGTATCAATTTTTATGTTGGCTGTAAACTTTTTACATGAATCATATAACTTCAGAATTAAGTTATATCTCAGGTTAGGTATAATGACATTTGTTAAAGATTTCAAATTTCCTCTGAAGGGAATTTTTTATTGCTTTTTACTGCTTGCAAGTTTCTTGCACTTTAATTCAAAAATGTTGAAGCAAATCAGTATGTTCCAATACACCTTGTAAGGTGACAAACTAAAATGGAATAGAAGACGTTTACAGCAGTGACACAGACACATGTAAGCAAGCTTCTTATGTATCTTCACTAATTCTAATAAAAAGACTAGAATGATCAGCCCCTGAAGTTCTTAATAATTAAAACAATGTAATTATTGTTTAGGACTTGATGGCTCCTAGAGTGTGTCATTTTAATTTTAAACCATCATTTAGTTTCAAACCATCTCTAGCACACAGGCAGAGAGGAAACTTATTTAGATTGGGTGCTGGCGTCAGGTACCCCATGATCACAATCAATTTCCAGTGTCCTGAGGTGCTAAGGAAAATGTCTGTGCAACTAGGTTGAAAACTCATTAGTAGAACCATTTCCCTCTGAAAATTCATGAACCCCCACTAGTCTTATTATTCCTTTGGGCTCTAGTCTCTATCTCATTTTTAGTATTTGATTTTGAAATATATTAAAATGTCCCTAATTTTCATTGAGCAGTTGGGTAACTTCCTGTGCAGAGGCATCAGTCTGAAATACAACTCTTTGTAGCAGACGCCCCATGAGCAACAACATTCCTTTCTGTTTTAAGAGAAATGGGTTTGTTAAAATGTGAAACTCACCTAGTTTATTACTATTCATATGGTTAAATGTGTTTTGAGAAAAGTAATATTTACTTACCTTTGCATAAACTGTGAAACAAGCAGGGACATTTGTGATCAGTTAGGAGAACATACAACATGAGACAGCCTTTAGAGCAACCGTAAGTGGTCTAGGTGCTTCATGAGCATATACATGTCCCTACCTTGAGAATACTGTTAATGAGTAATGCACATCCTCGATGATCAGGATGGGTTCAGAAGAGGGACAAACTGAGGCTCTCTGGGTTAGAATGCAAGGGGGTCATGGGGAAAGGGACTTGACAGTGGACATCTACTACAGACCACCTCACCGGGGGGTGAGCTGGATCTAGAATTTTTAGGTTAGCTCATGGAGGTTGTAAGGACAAGGGATGTGGTTGCCATGGGTGACCTAAACTACCCATACATCTACTGGGAGGATAAGTCAGCCAGGTCTGAATGCTCACACAGGTTTTTAGCCTGCATATGTAGCAAAACCACCAGTTTTTTCTTTTTTTTTAATTGCATTCCCTCCCTTTCCACAACCATATCTGTCTTTTTCTCTCCCTCTGTATTCCCTATAGATAAGTTTAAGTGAGCTCAAACTTAGGATAAGCTTTAAACATTTTTATTTTGGTAGCAAGTTTTTGGTTTTGGATATCCACTGTTTTGTATTGTATAATTATTAGGTTTGTATTAATTTTTACTCCTGTATATTGTATTATTATGATTTTTGTATTGATTTTTTTTTTATGGTTTCATATGGATATTGTATGGTTTAGCCCTGTGTTTGGAAGTGAATTAAAGTCATGTCAAGTTTCCATTTTATATGTCAAGCCTCCATCTTCTGTCCTCTGCCTGGGTATTCCATGTTGCAACAATATGATTCATTGTACCCCTCCCATGTAAATTGGTTCCCCAATGAATGAGAGTGATTGGGCAAAATTGAAATACAATGGTAGCAGGCCTCTACTGAATGGCCTGTAATGACTGGGCCATCACCTTGCATTGATTCATTCAGGAACCATGGACCTCACCCAGGAACAGACAAGACCAGCATTTGAAAAACAAAAGACCCTGAAGAACTAGCAACTCTCATCATTACAGACACATGAAACTGCACATCCCGGCATAGAGCACACATGCTCATAGAAGTCATAGAAGAATAATAGAATCATAGAAGTAGGGTCAGAAGGGACCTTGTAGATCTTCAAATCCAACCCCCCACCTGGGCAGGAGAAAAACTGGACTGAAATGAGTCCAACCAGGTAGGCATCAAGCCTCTTCTTAAAGACCCCCAGGGTAGGAGCCAGCACCACTTCCCTAGGAAGTTGGTTCCAGCTCCTAGCCGCCCCAACTGTGAAGTAGTTTTTGTGGATGTCTAATCTAAACCTACTCTCCAATAACTTGTGGCCATTATTCCTTGTTATGCCAGGGGGCGCTAGGGGAAACAGTGTCTCCCCCAAACCCTTCTGGTCCCCGCCTAGTGAGTTTATAGACTGTCACCAGGTCCCCCCTCCGCCTTCTCTTGGGAAGACTGAACAGGTTTAGGTCCTGCAGTCTTTCATTGTAGGGTCTTCCCTGTTGTCCTCGGATCATGCGGGTGGCCCTCCTCTGGATCCTTTCAATGTTGTCCACATCTCTCCTGAAAAGGGGCGCACAGAACTGGACACAGTACTCCAGCAGTGGCCTGAGCAGCATCGCATAGAGGAGGAGGATCACCTCCTTGGCTCTACTTGAGATGCACCTGTGGATGCACGACAAGGTGCGGTTAGCCCTGTCTACTGTCACCTCGCATTGTTGGCCCATGTTCATCTTGGAGTCAATAATGACTCCAAGATCCCTTTCTGCCTCTGTGCTCTCATGAAGGGAGTTTCCCATTCTATACATGTGCTGCTGGTTTCTATTGCCCAAGTGCAGCACCCTGCACTTTTCAGTATTGAAACGCATCCTGTTTATGTTAGCCCACTCCTGTAACCTATTCAGATCTTGCTGCAATCTTTCCCTCCCTACTGGCGTGCTCACCTCACCCCAAATTTTGGTATCCTCAGCGAATTTAAACAGGGTGCTTTTCACCCCGTCGTCCAGATCATTGATGAAGAAATTGAACAGCGCGGGCCCAAGGACCGAGCCCTGGGGGACTCTGCTGCCCACTTCTGCCCAGGTTGAATATGACCCATCCACCACCACCCTCTGAGTACTACCCTTGAGCCAATCTGCAATCCATCTGACTGTGTAGGCATCAATGCCACAATTGCCTAGTTTTTTAATGAGGATGGGGTGGGAGATGGTGTCAAAGGCCTTGCTGAAGTCTAGAAAGACTACGTCCACAGTGACACCTGCATCCATTGCCTTTGTGACCTGATTATAAAAGGCAATCAGGTTGGTCTGACATGACCTGCCCCTAATAAAACCGTGCTGGTTGCCCTTGAGCATCATCCCTGAAGCCGGCCCATCACAGATGTGCTCCTTGAGGATCTTCTCAAAGAGTTTCCCTAGGATTGAGGTAAGACTGACAGGCCTATAGTTTCCCGGGTCCTCTCTCTTCCCTTTTTTGAAGATGGGGACCACGTTAGCTATCTTTCAGTCATCTGGCACCTGGCCTGAGCACCACGAGTGCTCGTAAAGCCATGCCAAGGGCCCTGCAATAACCCCAGCTACCTCCCTCAACACCATGGGGTGGACAGCATCTGGACCCGCTGACTTGAACACATCCAGCCCCTCCAGAAGCTCTCTAACCCAGTTCTCCCCAACCTGAGGTCTGGAGGCATTCCCCTCGAGTTCGTCTTGCATCATGATGGAGAAGTCCCAGGCCCTGCTCAAAAAAACAGAGGTGAAGAATTGGTTAAAGGGGTCTGCTTTCTCCTCTGGCGCAACCACCAGATTGCCCAACATACTTTGCAGGGGCCCCACATTACCTGGTGCCTTCTTCATCCTCCCTATATATTTGAAAAAGGACTTTTTATTATCCTTGATCTTGGATGCTAGTCCTAGCTCTATGTCCGCCTTAATTTTCCTGACGGCCCCCCTACAGGCCCGAGGAGAGGAGGTATACTCCTCTTTGGAGATAGTACCCCCCTTCCACTGGGTGTACACCACCTTTTTGGCAAGCACGCATTCCTGATGCCCTTGATGAGCCAGGGGGGCTTTTGGGCACTCTTGCCCCTGTTGTTTCTTGTTGGGATGGACACCTCTTGGGCCCTGAGTATCGTTTCCTTAAGGAATGACCACTTGTCCTGGACACTGAGTTCCCCTTCCCTCAAGGACCCCAGCACCTCTCCCACTAGTCTCCTCAACTTGTTCAAGTCGGCCTTCCTAAAGTCTAGGGCATGCTCAGTATGCCAGGGGCTGACCCTTGCCCGGGCATGCCTCCTGTCACTAGGGTCACACAAGGTCTGCCCCTATAAAGATGGGCAGTGAAGACAGACCCAGTGGGACGCCCTCTCCATCCTGGACCAGCACCATGCCACACCACCTATTCACCCAGAGGCCCTGCCAGCGACCCCCCCCCCCGCTAGACAGCATCTACTGGACAAGGACCCCTTTCCAGCCTGGATAGGTAGATATTTCCTGCACACCTCCTCCTACAATTTAGACTCTGTCTCTCTCTGTATCTCTTTCTCTTCCTAGACTTCAGTGGACTTCAGCCCCTGCACCAAGCCTCTCTAACCCCTGCTGCCATTGTGTGCGTGTGGGTGCAAGAGAACCAATTTGGCATTGTGTCACCATCTCCCCTGTTCAATAAAGCCACTACTATTTGCAACCCCGAGTCATGTTTTACTGAAACATGGGTCATGTTTTACTGAATCCCAGTCCCTTCCCTATCTTAAATTCCAGCCTCATTCTCTCTCTCTCAGGTCCAGTTCCCACCCTCTCTGCTAGTTTCCCCATCTCCTCCCAATTCCATCTCCCCTTTTCTGCCACTTCTCAGCCTCTCCTTGCTTTCCTGCTGTCCCTGCTGCCTCTCTCTCTGTTTTCAGGCTTCCCCTCCCCCACAGCTTCCCAGCTCCTATTAGCTATCCTGCAGTTCTCTCCAGCTTCCAGCACCTACTGCTGCTCTCTGCAACTTCTCTAGCTACCCTGGAGCCATCCTCTGGCTCCCCACACCCAGAGCCTCTCTTTAACACCTATACTTTCCCTTAGTCCCATTTCCCCCACTGCACATCTACCTTTTCAGTTCCCCTGTAGCTCTGGCTCCAGTCCCAGACTCTGTGGCAGCATGCTTCCCTGTTCTGCAGGCCTTGGGTGTTGTCTTTTAATCAGTTAAGATCAATTAACCTAAACTTACTCCTGAGCCTCAGTTCTTTAGCCCAGGCACCTGTAGTCTACTGGTTCTAATCCTGGTCCTGGTAACTTTAACTCCCTACACTTCTACTTTCTTACCTTAACCTTTCCCCAGGTATCCTAAGTACACCAAGCATATACATACATACATATCACAATACCCAACTTAGGAACTCACTTGTGTGTATGTGTAGGTGGGTGGTATGTGTTTAAGTTAGTGAATACACACACATACACACACACACACACACACACACGTATAGATATTGTGTGTGGGGGGTATATGAATTAGTAATCCACATATGTTTATTGAATGTGCAGGTGTTGGTAACTGGTAACTGATTCTGTCTAAATGTAGTGTGCATGAACCTAGACTAATTATTTTGAATGTGCATGTATCTGAGTTGCTAGTGTGAGAGAGTGTGTGTGTGTGTATATATGTGTATATATATATGTGTATATGTGTGTGTGTGTGTGTATGGCATTGTGTGCATGATATACGAATTAGTGATCTGTGTCTAACTTTTGGGGTGTATAGTGTATGTGCCTGAGCTGGTAGTGTGAGTGTGTATGCCTAATAGGGGTGTATGCACCTAGTGAGTGTGTGCTTAACTGATTTTTATGTGTGCATGTATAATTGTACACCACACCCTCCTGTCTAACAGCACAATATTGAGATCTATTCAGCCCCCACAAGAGAAGACTGAGAGGGGATCTTGTGGCCATCTATAAACTCACCAAGGGGGACCAGCAGAAAATAAGTGAGGCTCTGTTCCTCCAGGGACCACCTGGAATAACAAGGAATAACTGCCATGAATTTTGATTGAGAGCAGGTTCAGGCTTGACATCAGGAGGCATTACTTTATGCATAGGGCTGCCAGGCTCTGGAATTGGATCCCAAGGGAGGTGGTGCTGTCCCCTACCTTGGGGGTCGGTATTATGATCCCAGTACTCATTCCTGCCCAGAACAGGGGGTCAGATTTGATCTGTTCAGGTCATTTTCAACCCTATAAACTATGAAACATATAATCTAAGGCCCATTCCTACAATTAGAGACATACAGTTTCTTTCTTTCTTTTTTGAGGGGTGGGGAGCAGTCATGTGGGTGACTGTTAGCATTGAATAAAAAAGGTTTGGGTTGATCACAAACAATTTCTTCCACATGTACTGGTGAACTGAGGGGAAAAAAAGTATTCAAGCATTTATATTTTGTTTATGTCATTAAACCACTCTTTTTAGTATAAAAAGTTAATGAAACTTGGAAATGAAGGACTACTTAGATTCAAAGTGGATTTTGAATAATATAAAAATCAGTCTGGAAAGTAGCTCAGGAGTACAACTTCATGCTCAGACAGAATCATTTCTATGCAAACCTTTCTAGACTAGTGTTTATCTAACACGCTTTCAAACATTTCTAAGGATGGTGTTTCCAAAACCTGATAGCCTGTTACAGTACTTAATCACCTTCATAATGAGAAAGTTATTCCTATTATCCAACTTAATTTCCCTCTTGCAGTTAAGACTTGTCCTGTCCTCTTTGGCCATAGAGATTAGTCTGTCACCATCCTCTTTACTACCACCCTTTTAAGTATTTAAAGACTTATGAAGTCCATTCACAGCTTTATCTTTTCTAGATTAAATAATTCCAGTTCTTCCAAACTCTTCCTATAAATCATGTTTCTGGAAAATATGGTAGTGATGTTGCCTGCTGTGTGGTTAAAGTTCCAGCTGACATGAATAACTGTTATAATGGCAATACTGATGATGACAGATCAGTTGTAGTGTTTGGCTGCATCTACATTTGCATTTAAGCACAACTAAATGTAATGCACATTAAACTAATGTGTACTAAGTGATTGTTGGCATGCATCTACACATGCAGAGATTTGGCACTAAAGTTATTGCCAAGTCTCTGGAGCCCAGCCGTGAACCCCTAGTGGTTGGGCAGACCCAGCACAAAATTAGTGACAAGTTGTATCTACCTGTGTGTTAATGCGCTGTAACTCATTGCACCTAAATTTGGTACCTGTATTTTCAGATATCAACTTTAGCCACGGTTACTCTAATTTCACTATTGTTAATGCACATTAAGGTATGCAAGTGCAGACGTGCACCTGTAATGTACATTAAATTAGGGTAATATGCATTAACGTGTCTCATGTATACACGCCCTATGTATTTTTTGGAATGAATGAAGTCATTTGGACCTGAATTTTAATACAGCTAAATGTAAAATCATGGTATGACAGGCAATGGGGTTTATTGTAATATTTCTGTTGCTGTGTATTTTATCCATATAGAAAGTCAACAGTACAAAACATATGGTAACAAATTAACAGATCAAAAAAGAGGAACAAGAATAATTTGAAAATTTGCTTTATAATGCAAACCGAAGTAAATTTGTTTAAATTACTGAAGAGAAGATGAAGTGGTGTCTTGATGATGGCTGTTAAAATACCTCTTAAGATAGTATAAGGCACATTTCATCTTTCAGACATACATGGCAAAATCTACGTTCTGGAACCTGACTTGAATATAAATGGGGTATATGTTTTTAAATGTTGTTTTTTCATGACACATTTAGGGATGTGGTGGATCCTTTATTGCTTTGTCTCAAAATCAAGATTGGAGTTTTTTTACTAGAACAAGTTCTAAAATTGGACATAACTAAAGATTGTTAAATTCTATGATTTTTTGAAGTACTCCCTGGTTTAGATTGTTTTTATATATATTTATGCCTATTTTATTTTAAAATGGATTTTTTTAAATGAAACTTTCCAATTATAAAATAAATTTTCTTTAAGAAACATTAAAAAAAAGGAATATAACATCTTACCAAGGGGCATTTTATTTTCATTACCCCTTTTGTTCAAAGGATTTCATCCAGTTTTGGTAATTTTATATCGGTACCCACCACAGTATTTGAGTTCTTGTTATACCTTCATAGTTTCTGAAAGTTTGCTTAAAATTCGGGTGACAAATTTGGTGAAAATATGGCAAATGTGACAATTATTTGATGAACATGCATAAGCCCATGTAGATTTAATAGTCAGTTAGTTCAGGTCTATATTTTTCCCTGTTTTCTTCTTTCACAATAGTTTTAAAGATTAGGAACCATTGGTTTAAGAATTTGTTTTGAGCAGAGTTTTCATCCATAGAAATCTTCAGCCTTTGGAATCAGAAAAATATCTCCAGTAATTTATTGGACAAAATGGAGAACATTTACGTCTTTGATACCATTGTACAACCTGTTTGGATTCAAAATACATTCTATTTTGAATTCTGTCTTTTCCACACATGTGCAGATCACCTTCTTAGTTTTGTTGTTTTTTTAAACTTTGCTGGTTGAGGGCAAAGGTCTTGAAAGTTTTCAATGAGTGATTTGGGAAGATGCAAAAAAAGTCTTATCTTTACGGCTTAAGAAATGTTAGATGGATTTTCCTGGCCTTCTGTCAAGCCATGTTTGTTCACTGGTATAAAGCACAAAGTGACATCTCTATAAGACTAATTATTCAGAGTGGCATTAGGTTTTGTAGACTGCAGCCTACCTTGTCTGATGCTAACATTATTTGGGATCCAAACTAGGAAGGGAAAGTGTTGTAGCTTCCTAAGAGAAGAAACAACTCTGCTGTTGAAAACTGTTAATGGTCATCCATGCCATGGAAAAATTTAAAACCAGTAGCATTTCTTCTTTCTTTCTTTAAAGGCTGAGAAAACAGGTGGCTCTGAATACTTTTTAATAGCAGTGGGGCGTATAGTAAAGAAATACAACTGTTTTTTACAGTGACTAATAACATTAGTTTTAGAAGATGGTGGCTCTGCATAGGGAAGAAAATTGGGAATTGGGTGAATTAGTATTTGTGAATCCTTTGTTCCTGTGGGTTTATTGCTTGCTTGTTTGCCTCTCCCGAACACTGCTTGTCTGCCTTCTCCTCCCCTCCTCTCTCACTCCTTTTCCCTTCTGCCTTTTGAATTCAAATGTCTCTCCTTCTTATACACAGCTTTGTGCATATCCTTTCCCAGCACCTGTAAGTCCATGAAAGTTTATGATTTACTCACCCACCCTTTGGTTAGTTTATGAGGTGCAAATCTAACCAGTTTTCCACTACAAAAAGCTAAAGTAAGCAGGGTTAAAGGTCTGTCAAGATATAATCTTGCATAAAATATCTAATAGTGTCTTCTCAAAGTAGGATACAAAGACATTGGATCCAGTGGCTGACGGATGAAACTTGAAAAAAACAAATTATTACTGGATACATATGGGGTGCATTTCAAACAGCAAGGGTAACTAATAATATGCCAGAGAAGGGAATTTCTATTTCATGAGAAATTCCCAGTTGTCACAGTTTCATCTTGTTCTGCCAATCCACCATGACTAGCAAATGCCTCTGTCCCTCTTAGGGTTTTGGAGCTGTCTAGCTAGAATTGGAATGCTGGGGAGGCGGCCAGAAAGCAAGGTTGCCAACTCCCTGGCAAACTGGCCAGATAATTGGGAAGCTCCAACCAGCCAAGCTGGGTGGTAATATTCTGGGTTCTAGACAGCTTTCCAGCCTGCCTCTCTGACTGCTTTCCAGTGAAAAGTCTGCTTGAATTGACATATACCCATTGGACATTTTAATTTAACGGAATCAACTTTTTTTTTAAAGAAGTCTGTTCCACTGCAAGATTTTTGACTGTGTATAGTAACTAACCATGGAAACTGCTTACCAAAGGTTATCTCTGTCATTCAAAACCTTTAAAATCAAGATTGCATAGCTTTCTAAAAGATGTGCTTGATTTCATCCACAGGTTAATGTTCTTGAAGCAGGAGTTACTGTTCTATATCTGGTGTTATGCAAAAGGTCAGACTACATTGTCAGAATGACCACTATGGCCGTGTCCAGCCATGCAGTATGTTGCACCGCAGATACATCTGCAGCACCACATAACACACTTCCAGCTGTTCTCCATGCTGCAAGGGAGAAATGGGGGCGGGGGGAGGGAGGGTTGTTGACCCCTGGATATTCAGAGGTTAATGGAGTGGTACATATGGGAGTAGTGTGTGTTACTCAAAAACAAACCTTGGCCACCCAGAGCCATGCTCTGGCTGCCAGCCAGGCTCCAAGTGATAGGATCACCACTGCTGCAGCTCTAGGAGACCACCAGGACACCAAGTAAATTTGCCGGTGCCATCCCAGTGCTGGCCTCAGCCTTCCCTACCCCACCTGGGATAACCTGACATATGCCAGAGGGCACGTGGCACAGGCGTTCCCTGGCGACAATTAGTGGTGGCGACCACTAGTTGTCCCTGGATAATCAAATATCCATGCTCATGTAGACGTGGCTTATGAATCTATGTGTAATGTCTCCAGACCTTCTGGGCATCTGCCATAAAGATTAACCCTTCACTACCAATGCAATGTGTAAAAGAAACAGTAATCAAGGAGCAATCTACAGCTTTCAAATAATAGCCTGCACTTACTGGAAAAGACTCTTTAAGTCCTTTCTATGTAAACACAACAGAAAGCAGAATAGATAAACACAGCTCCTTGTAATTAATGTGAACAGGTCTAAATAGCCCTACAGGTTTTTTATATAGAGGATAAATTTGTTATTCAAGAAAAAAACATGTTTATCTTGCAAACTAAAAAAATGGAATTGTATTCTTACAAGTTTTCCATGCAAAATAAGGATTCTTCTTCATTATACATACAATATGTGGAGAACTTTCCCCCAGGGATGTTTACTTCTGTTCTACTTTTCTTGTTTTCGTGCTTACATGAAAGGCTAAAAGTATTTTCATTTTCCTTTATGGTTTTTGTTGGCTGAATGCTGTGAAGGTAGGCATTAATGTAGTTTTACGTAAGACAAAGGCCTAAATTCATAACTGTGCCAAGCTTGGACTTAATACAGCTGAGGAGAGTAAGCATGCAATCACCTGCATCCTTAGCTGCCTAGATTTTAAACAGCACCTTCATGTAGCACATAGATAATGCTAGCAGCATTGGAATCATTCACTTTTCCTTGTCCTCCCTGCAGTTGTCCTCTTTATTTCACTTATGCAGGAAGGAAGAAAGGAAGTGGAAAAGCCAAGTCATTTATTGTTTCTATTTATTGTATTTGTTTTAGTATCTAGGAGGATCAGCCCATGGCTAGGTGTTTGCAATGTGATGGGCTGTGGATACCAGGTACCATTTGCCAGGCACCACTGCAGCTGGATTGAGCTGCAATGGGGTGAGGAGCCACCCCCAGAGCTCCATCCATACTACATGAGCCTAGTGGGCAGCAACTCTGTACCCCTGGTGCTGGCTCCAGCATGGTTCTGCAGGCAGGGGCAACTGCAACTTCTTCCCCAGGGCTGGGGGACAGTATGTCCCACTCCAGCTGTTGTTCCTGCATTATTGTCCAGGGCAGGAAGTTGCAGGTGCAGGGCAGGGCATGGGTTGGGGGAGGGGCCCAGGCTGGGGGGCAGGGAGGAGGGCCTAGGATCAGGGCCTGGGGCCCCAATGAATCTTAATCCACCCCTGCCCCCACTTAAGCTTGCCTTACCAGTGGACTAAATTTATTCAACAGACTTGCTTCAGTGATAGCTACCAGTGATAGCAGGACATTCTGACTGGCTCTTAGCATTGGATCTGACTGTCAAGGTAGCTTAAGACATAGGCAAGAAGAGTGCAAATAGAATGGGAAAGGTGATGACTTCAGAAAATGATCTTTGCAGTAGCATCCTGAATATGATGCCACTGGTATTGGTGGACCAAGACTGTATTTGTCAAGACTGCAGAAAAGGATGATGCTGTGATGAATCTGTGAGACAGTGAGGATCTGGCTGAGATTTTTAGCTATGTGAATGGATAGGAAGGGCCATATCTTGGGGGGAAAACATTCATAAGAAAATCTACATAATTTAAGACATAACCTGAATATGAGGATCTAGAAAGTTCAGAGTAGAAGGCAATGTCTTAGCTGCACCTGGCAAAGGAGGTTAATGACAACAATAAGAGATTGTATAAGTAGTTATAATACATCCAGACACCTAATAAGGATGCCTGGATAAGGAAGGGGGCAAGCTGAGGGAAGAAATAAAAGAGATGGTCAGGGAGTTTTTGTTGGGTCTGAATTAATTCAAGTCAGTTAGAGTGGATGAACTTCATCTCAGGGTCCTGAAAGAACTGACTGAGGAAATCTTGGAGCCCTTGACCATAATCTTCATGAAGTCATGGGAGATGGGTCACATACCAGAGGACTGGGAAAGTGCCAACATAGTGCTTTGCTTTAAAAAAGGCAAGAAGGAAGACCCAGGGAACTACAGATTGGTTAGCCGCACTTCAATACCTGAGAAGTTACTGGAGCATATCCTAAGGAAGACCATCTGCAAGCATCTAGAGAAGGAAAGTCTAATCACAAGCAGTCAGCGTGGATTCATGAAAAACAAATCATGTTAAATATTCTTGATCTTTTTCTCTGACAAAGTTATTGTTTGGGTAGATGAAGGGAATGCTGTGGATATAATGTATCTGGACTTTAGCAAGGCTTTTGACAAGGTTCCACACAACTTTCTCATGAACTAATTGCAGAAAAGTGGACTAAATAGATCTACTATAAGGTGGATGGATAATTGGCTCAATAGCTGCAAACATAGGTAATTATTAATGAGTCCAGAATGTTAGAAGGATTCAAGTGGGGTCCCACAGGGGCCTGGAGCTGTTCAGAGTGTTTGTTAATGATTTGGATGATGGCATAGGATGTTTCTTGAGCAAATTTGCAGATGACATGAAACTGGGAAGGACTAGAAACCCACTGGAGCACAATTCAGAAGGACCTTGACAGGTTGGAGAGTTGGGTGAAAGCCAAAAGGTTGAAGTTCAGTACAGAGAAATGCAAGGTATTGTACCTCAGGAGGAATAATCAAAAACCAAAAATATAAAATGGTTTACCCCTGGCTGGAAGGCAGCACTATGGAAAAAAGACTTGGCAGTCTTGGTAGACCACAGACTCAATAGAAGTCTTCAATGTGATGCAGTCACACAAAAGTTGAACGTGGTTTTGGGATGCGTCAATAAAGACATGAGGTGCAAGACACAGGAGGTGATAGTGCCTCTACTTGGCACTGGTTAGGCCTTATTTGCAGTACTGTGTACAGTTCTGGGCTCCATGTCTTAAAAACGACATGGAGAAGTTAGGGTCCAGATGCAGGCAACAAAGATGATCAAGTACTTGGAAGGCAAGTCATATGAGGAGAGGCTGAAGGAGCTGGGCATGTTCAGCTTGTGGAAAAGGTACCTAAGAGAGGACATGATAGAAATCTTCCAATATTTGAAAGGCTGCTCTAAAGAAGAGGAAAAACACCTTTATTTCTTGCTGCAGAGAAGAGAACATGGACCAATGTCTTGAAGTTGCAGCAAATTAGGTTTAGATTGGATATCAAGGGAAACTTCTTCACTGTTAGAACTGTGAGACAGTAGAATAGACTGCCCAGGGTAGTTGTGGGCTCTCTATCACTGGAAGTCTTCAAGAAGAGCTTAGACAGCCACTGGGAAGGACACTGTAGGCATAGCTATATCTGTGTTCTACCATGAGTATTTCCCATGCTTCTGGGTTTTACTAGTTGCCCCCACCCCCACCCTCTTTTCTGCATGTTAGGGAGGTGGGAACAGGGGACAACTAGCAAGGCCCTTTTCTGCATGTTTTCATGCGTTAAGGTGTTTTAAGCCTTTCCAGAGGCATTGGGTGCTGTCTATACTCAAGGCTGGGAACTTTGAGGTGTACCAGTGCTCCAGTTGGGAATAAAGCCAGAGATTCCTGGCTAAAGGGTCTTGCCCCTCCACTCAGTCAGACCAATTGTCATATTTGGGGTCAGGAAGGAATTTTATCCCATGATCATATTGGTGTGTATTCTGGGTGTTTTTGCCTTCCTCTGTAGTGGGGTGCATGGCCTTCTTCCTAGGATTTTTTGAGCATATATTGACAATATTTCATAGAAGCAGGACATTGGCTGCTATGTTTCACCGGCTTTATCTGTGGCGGGTTAGGGTGTTAGGTTTGTGTTGTGTCAAGGGTTGATGGTGGCCTTATGTAGAGTTAGCTTATTGGATTATATTGGATGGTTTGGATAGGGATGATCCTGCCTCAGGCAGGCGGTTGGACTGTATAACCTCTGGAAGTCTCTTCCAGTCCTACTTCTCTGTGGTTCTATAAAGGCATAAGGGACATATGGGAGGGGTTTTTTTTTTCCATAGAGGTTAAGACAGGATAAGGAAGAAGGCTTAGGATCTCTGTTTTAGCTCTGTTGATCCTGAGTTAATATCTGGTGCCTCATAAATGGATGAGATATTAACCTGGAAATAAGGAATTGGTCTAGAGTTCAGTAGATCAGAGAGTATAATCAGTATAATGACGGTAGCTGACTTTGTATTTACAGGTAAGCTCATAAAGAGACAATCTTTATGTCAGAATCTTGCAGGACATCCACAAGAATATTGGAGTGGGTGGATGAGCAGGATCCTCTGAAGTTCGTTTTAAAGAAATGATTAGGAGATGTGAAGAGAAGCAGGACAGGATCATGAGAGGTAAGATCATGGCTGGTTGTGTTAGAGTCAGATGGTAGGTTAAGGCAGGTGAGGGTAGGGATACTGGTTCTGAGCTTTGGCTAAGAAAAGAATTCTCATTTGGAACTAGAAGAGAATCTCCACACAACTCTAAACAGCCCATTAAGTGAGCTGAGAGATGAAAGGAGGAACTGCTACAAGCACCATAGCTGGAGAGACAAATGGGGTTAAAGGGTCTGTGCCTTGCTGTGAGAGTGCTTGCTTGTCTCTGGAGTACAGCTTTTATGGCTGCTTTTCTGTGTGGAGGCTGTCCAAAACAACCCAAAATATAGAATTTCACTACTACTTTAAGGCCTAAAGACTTGCATGTTATGTCAGTTTCAAGCTATCCCTGAACACATCACTGAATTTCCCCAGTATGAAAATTCTGTGGGAATAATACGTAACTATTATTTAGTGTAAGATCTGCTGTGAAAGGCTGTCCAATATTAGCTATAGTTTCTTACAGACAGTAATGAAAATAGAAATTTGCAGTTCATTAAAGCATCTGTATGCTCTTAAAATGTCATTTCTTGTATATTTTGTTCAAATGATTTAAATTGCTGTTGCATTGCAATGAGTGTCAGCAGCCAACTGAATCAATTGCATCATACTGTATATACATGATATAATTACTTTGGTAGTGCATATAAAGGGAGCTCTTCTTTTTAAGCACTCCTTATGTCCTTTGATCTGATCTTTCATACTCTAAGTTTGCATGAGACAGTGTATTTTTGTAATTGACAAATGAGCTCTTGAGAATTTTAAAATTCTGCAGTCACCCTTTCTGGCATGGCTTCTGTTTAATTTATAGTAACCTTCCATTTCTTATCTAACTGCTATGCATTCAGCATTCTATTTAATGGACTCATTTAGCACAGAATTCTCCTTTTTGTATTATTGTTTGTTTGTTTTTGTTACAAGGATGCAGCAAGCCTTTACAAAAAAGAAACAAAGAATGAATTCTCATTCCCAGAGAATGAATAGCAGTGACTCGATTAGTTTGATCAGTTACCTAATCAACCAATACGGCTAGTGTTGTCCTAAGTTTGGAGGTGACCTTTCCAATGCTTTAAATAATGAAAGAGAAATGATTTATGGTGATGCATCCCAGGCTATTACATTTTGACATGTATAAATGATGTGCTGAAATTCTATAATGCATCAATTTGCCCATGTTATCTGTAAGTACAGTACCTTTACTTGATAGGAGACTTCTTTTTATGTACTACTTTAATATAAGGAGTATGATATGCCAAAATACATTTTAAAAAAATCTATAAATACCATAGACCACATCTATTTTGGAAGATATTGTCAGTTATACAATTCATAGGGTTTAAAAAAATCATTAAATTAAGAGGTAAATTCTTAAGATATGTTTGCCGCAGTTATTAAAACATTGCTATATGAACCTAATTAGCCTTTGGATAATATAATTTGCTAGGCTTTGTTTATGCTTTATTCCTTTTTCCTACCTGCACAATTAGAATTTAATAGATTTGGTGAAAAGACTTGCACATTTGGTGACTTTATGAGGAAGAATTTTAAAAGGGAAAAGGGTCCAGTTTCTTTCTAGGTAAGAGCTTACCTCCTTTAGCAGGTTTTGTGAATCCCATGTGCCATAATGGTGGCAAATGTCAAATAGAAAGTTCAGCATTTTGGTTCAAAAGTCTATCTGTATAGAGAGTGGTCTAAATGAATCCTCAGTTTTTAATATGTTAATGCTTTGCAGGATTTATGTAAAGACACTCCAGTTCGGAGCTTTCCTTGAACTGAGGGGGCACCTCAGATACATCTTGTACAGCAGTGTTTGTCAAACTTCCAGAAGTCACGTAACCTTTCCATATCAGTTATTCTACCATGGAACACCTCCCTCTGTCCTGTGAGCTGACATGGAGACAGGCAACACAACCCAGCAATTGTGGTATGCTACCTCCCAGCACTCTCTGCCATTACCCCTAAGTATTTTTTGTGGAAGACTGATGACCTATTGTAGAACTCCAGGGTTTTGTGAAACACAGTTTGAAAATTACTCTTGTACAGTGTAAATGTGTAAGTGTTATAATGTGTCTAGCCCTTATTTTTTCAGGAAATAGTCACTTACAGTTTTAGAAAAAAGCAAGGACCTTGAAGGTGTGGTGTTTTATCCAGTTGACGCTTTTTTAACAGTAACTTAATCTGATGCTGTACAAAGCATGAGTTTGAGTTTCAGGTAATTTTTACTAGAAACCTGAAGTTGTCTATTGCATCTGAACTAGTTTGTATTTGGGGCATTTAGGATCAGTACTCATTTGAAATACCAGGGCTTTCTTCAGTCCTAGCGGCATCAGCAAATTCTGTGTAAGCACAACCTCCTTATTCAAGTCAGTGGCCACGTCTACACAAAACACTGACTGTGCCGTAACTTGTTACTACTGCACAGTAATGTCACGTGGAACAGAGTGTGAAGCAACGCTACTGCACAGTAGTAACAAGCTACGGCACAGTCAGCATCACCTAAAAGCTGCTCAGCTATACTTCTGGGCAGTAACTCTGGTTACTATGGAGTCATTAACTACTTGTCTATGCAAGTACTAAATGACTCTGCAGTAGGGGTGTGCGGAACTGGCCATATTCGATTCGGAATTGGGGGACTGTGATTTGATTCATTGACTCAGATCACTGTCCTAATTCGATTTGGCCTAATCCGAACCTGAAGATCCGATACTGATTCAGAGAATCAGCAATTCAGCTACAGACACAGCTTTAAATGTTTTTTCTACATACCTCAAGATACCAGGCGTGGAGCGGATGGAACATCCACTGAGCACGCGGGGGCGCTCCCTGCATCCTCAGTGGTGGGCTTCTGGGTCCACTCCTGAAGCACAAGGGGGACCCTCCCTGCACCTCCTGATTTGGCGATCAGCCATGGGGTAACCAGAGGTGCCCCCCTAAATCCAGGAGGCACCAGTCACTGAACCAGGGAGTAAGGGGGGTGAGGAATGCTTCTGGCCCACTTCTGTGTCCACTGCTGAGTACACTGGGGACCCCGCCATGCTTCCATGGGACACTCTATCCGCTCCCCCAACTCCATGTTCATGAGCCACCTATACCTTGAGGTATGTCGAAAAAACATTTAAAGATGTGTCTATGTCCGAATCATCAAATCTCTCTAAATCTCTCTGAATTGATTCATAGGGTTCTGATTTGATTTGGAGAGATTAAAGGGTCTCCTGATTCAGTTTGGATTTGGAGATTCAGCCGCTAAATCGGGCCAAATCTCTGCTGAATTGAATCAGCGACCAAAACTTTGCACAGACTTGTAACAACTGCACAGTCAGTGTCTTGTATACACACAGCCAGTGAGATCCATTTTGTTTCAGGAATCTGAGATGTTGGTATTTAAGATGAGATATCTAATGTACTCATTGGCCTAAAAACTATCTTTGATAAAGACCAACATCCCTAACTCTTGGTATATTACATTTAAAAATTGTCTTCTGTTCACCAAACTTCCTAGAAATATAGAGTAGTTCATATACTATGAAATATTCAGGGAGTATTAATTTATTTTTAGGTTTATACCTAATTAATAAATGGATTATCTTTTCCATCACATTCTCAAGCAATATGTTATGCCACAGTTCAGTAAGTGGGGCACTGTTAAACATAAGTACTTTTTATCCAGCTGTATGTGTTAATTAATAATCTATGATTAATAGCACTCCACTAATGCCTAACTAATTCTAAACTAGTTTCTATATTAATAACTGAATATTCAATTAAGTAGGTAACAATTATGGACATTTGAGAACACTGAGGGTTGCAAAATGTAAAGGTCTCTTCTTCTCACATTGCTTCATCAGTTTATAACATTGTTGTAGTTTGCTTAACTAACTATGCCGTGCAAACAAAATGGGATACACAATGGGATAAATGAGCATGCAATAGACTAATGATTATCCTGCTCACTATTCTTTTTAGTCACTAAACCAATAAAAAAGTTACCTAGATCCAGTAGTTACAGTAAGGCTTGAGGGTACAGATCCATATAGTCATGTTTTGTACAATTCTCTTTCTATGAAGTTTTCACACATCCATTAATTCCAACAAGCCTTCTGTATTTAGAACTGCAGCATGAAAATCAGTTCATGTTTTTGCAGTGATCTATACCAGCCCACATTCCTTCTTTTTTCTCATTCCTAGGAGTAATTCTACAGCTTGGATATAAAGCTTGGGTAGTTGTGCTTGTCCTTTTGAGTCTTCAATATATCCCTTTACTTGGGCCTTCAGGAGTATAGGACTATTTGTATTGATCTTGAAATGCTCATTAAACTGGCAGCTCAGTATTATGACAATGGTTATAATAAAATCTTATGCTTCAGGGTTTCTGCTTCTGCATTCAGGGGTCAAGAAAGTATTTTCCTGTTGAACAATTGTTTTTTCCTGTTGAACAATTGGCTAGATGCTTTGCAGTGACAACATGTAGAGGGTGCAGAGGGTGCGTGTGCACCCCCAGAGAGTACTTGTGCACCCCTTGACTGGCCGGGCAGTGAATGGGATCACCATGATCAGCCACAAGGGGACCCATGTATGGTCAGTGGGACCACCCCTTCCCTGCCCCCCCCCGACTAAGGCAGCACCAGTTGCCCACAATGTTTTATTTTGTTCTCATTTCCTGAGAAGCACCAGAAATTGGCCAGACCTCAAGAGAGTGGAATGTGTTCTGTGCAGAGCATCTCCCTTCTTGGATGCCTGGTGCTGTACAAATACAGGTAGGGACAAATGAATCAGCAGATTTGGGTGCAGTAAGGAATTCCTCTAAGTCAGAGTGGTATAGGCCCTGAAACATTTTACCATGGGTGGCCTGCTAGGATCATACAGGCATAATATTTAATCAATTCTCCTCCATTGCAGGCGTTTCTGGTATCATTCTCTCCTGTTCCACATAACACAAATGCTTTAGTCTAATTGAATATGTTTGGTTCACAGGATTACTTGTTTGAAATCTAATTGTCTGTGATATACAGGAGTTTGGACTAGATGATTTAATGGTCTCTTCTAGCCTTAAACACCATGGGACTACAAAAAAAAATGGCTACATGCCAAAACAATAACCAAACACAGGACAATTCTAAGATATGGTTCATATTGCTGCCATCACAGTATCATGCACAGTACCTCAGAGCAGCAGAGAAAAACAGGATGAGAGTTGTGCTTTGTTGGCCCCAGAAAATGGTGGCATGGAGCTACAGCTGCTGCATGCAGCTGAAAAGAGGAGTGAGTGAGGGAAGAGAGAGAGAAAGCAAGCTTGTTCCACTGCTTATTACTTGCTGATTCAGTAGCAGCTAATGTAACCCAACTGATGGCAAGAAACAATGATGAAAATTCAGGTTTCAAATCCTAGTGTAGAAAAACTATGTTAAAAGAACATGCACACAAATTACAGCAACAGTTAGAAAATGCCAGATTTACAGTTGCTCGTGCAACCTTAATTTTGCCCACTTGTGCATTCAGCCTGAATCAGACAGTGAGCCTGTGGAATAAAAAGTATGGGAATATGCTCTGTAGTGCATATGGAAAAGAGAGCTGAATTAATGTTGCACAGGCAGCCATAAATCTGGTATTTTCTAATTTTCGAGTGCTTGGCTCTGAAAGATGAATAACTCTCTTTTAACACAGTGTTGGTATGTATTTCATAGTATAGATTTAGTTCCTTGGTCAATATCTTCCAGATGAATAACTTCTTCCATAATCAATAATACCCATGTAGAAAGTTCTCCCTATATTATGGCTCTTTACTTGCCCTTCCTTAATCACCTGTGGGGTTTTTTGTTTGCTTGTTTTAATAACCCTTTACTGGTTAATCAAGGTTATCTGATAAATATCCAAGAATTATTTCTAAATTTCTCAAATATATACTGGAGAGAAGGATAAGGGTTTTCAGATCCTAGTTTTGAAATGTTACAATGAACTTTCATAGGTGACATTAGCTTTAAGTCTAATAAGATAAGTAGGCATTTCTAAAGGGCCTCTCACTGTGATATACTGGTACTCTACAATGGAAATATTATGCAGTAGAGAATGTGACAGTATGTTATCCCATGAACTCATGTATCAAGCCTGTCCTTCATGGTAGTTTCTTATAAAATATTGACTCAAGGTCTCTCTCCATGCTCCGAACAGGCCGAAGGAGCTAAGCAGTCCTGGAGGAGGAAACATCGAGTGATTATCATAGGCGACTCCATCCTGAGAGGTACAGAGGGCCCCATCTGTTGCCAGGACCCCTCAACACGTGAGGTCTACTGCCTGCCCGGAGCAAAGATTCAGGACGTGTTGGGGATGATCCAAGCCATGATCCAGCCCACTGATTACTACCCCATGGTCCTAATCCATGTGGGTACTAATGATGCAGCCAGGAGAAGCCCTGATCACCTGATGGCAGACTACCATGCTCTGGGGGGTGGGGGGGTGCTGAAGGAGATAGGTGCACAGGTGGTATTCTCTTTTGTCCTACCAGTGAGTGGACATGGAAGATGACATAAGACTTGCATCACAGAGACCAGCTGGCAGCTTCAGGAATGGTGTCTTGAGGCAGGCTTCGGCTTCCTAGACAACGACCTGCACATCATGATGAGACATATGCTCGGGTGGGATGGGCTTCACTTTTCCCCCAAAGGTAAGTGTGTGTTCTCTTCTAGGTTGGAGGATCTCCTCTGGTGGGCTTTAAACTAGGCTCATCGGGGGAAAGGGAAGATGAGGGTGGAGGAAGCCTTGGACCACTAAACTGAGCGGCACCCACAAGTACAGCCCAGCCTAGACCAATGAGCAGAACAAATACCCAGGTAAGCAACAAGGGCCCCGGCAATGTTGAGATTAGGGGGACAGTGTAAACATCTTCAGGAGGCCTCAAATGCCTCTACACAAACACTCATCATATGGGAAACAAGCAGGAGGAACTTACCCTGCTAGCTGACACCAACTCAGACATAGTGGGACTCACAGAAATATGGTGGGACCCAATGTATGACTGGGCAGTGAATATCAAGGGCTATAGGGTGTACAGGAGGGATAGGACAGGGAGGAAAGGTGGGGGTATGGCACTCTACATTAAGTTGGAAAACGCATCCTCATCAAGTAGCACAGGATCGGAGGAGGGGCACACTGAAGTGCTCTGTGTTAAAATACAAGGCAGTCGAGGGGAAAGGGACTTAACGGTGGGGGTCTGCTACAGACCACCCAATGAAGGGGAAGAGCTAGACCGGGAATTCTTAAGTCAGCTCATGGAGGTAGTTAGGTCAAAAGACATGGTCATCATGGGTGACCTGAACTTTCCAGACATCTGCTGGGAAGAGCAGCCAGCCAGGTCTGACTGCTCACGTAGGTTCCTAGCCAAAATGCAGGACCTCCATCTAACCCAGGAGATGCACAACCCCAACGGGGGAGATGCCCTGTTGGACCTGGTGCTGGCCATGGGCGATGACCTGGTGAGGGGGCTGCGGGTGGTCAACCACCTGGGCGACAGTGATCATTGCCTGCTGGAATTCACCATCCAGCACAAGGTGACAAAGGCCTGCAGCAAGGCAGCATCCCTAGATTTCAGGACGGTGGGCTTCAATGAGCTAAGAAGAATAGTTAGGAAGGCACTCAGGTCCCGGAGGAGAGGGGAGTAAGGTGTCCAAGAAGAGTGGCTGCTCCTTAAGGAGACAATCCTCCAAGCCCAAAGAGAAGTAATCCCAACATGAATCAAAGATGGCAGGAGAGCACACAAGCCCCCATGGCTCACCAAAAGCATCCGGGAGCATCTCCTAGCTAAAAGGGAGGTGTACACCCAATGGAAAAGAGGGGCCATCACCAGCGAGGACTGTACTGCAGTTTCTTGGGGATGCAGGGGGGCAGTCATGAAGGTCAAGGTGAAGATGGAACTGGGAATAGCTACCCGGATCAAGGACAACAAGAAGTCCTTGTTTAAATACATGGGGGGCAAAAAGAAGGTACTGGGTGGGTCCCCTGCAAGACACGCTAGGAAATCTGGTCATCACACCAGATGACAAAGCTAACCTATTTAACAACTTCTTTGCCTCCATTTTCCTGAGCAGGGGCCAGATCAGCCCCTCCCCCCACTGGGACCCCCTCAGCCCCCAGGAGAGGTGCACCTAGGCCAAGGGTCAGTGAGGATCTAGTCAGGGAACTTCTGGAGGGACTGGATGTATTTAAATCAGCTGGTCCAGATGATTTCCACCCTAGAGTGCTGAGGAAATTAGCTGAAGCCATTGCAGGATCCCTGGCACGGGTTTACGAGCACTCACGGTGCTCTGGTGTGGTGCCAGACGACTGGAAGAGGGCCAACGTGGTTCCTATTTTCCAAAAAGGGAGGAGGGAGGACCCAGAAAAGTATAGGCCAGTTAGTCTTACCTCAATCCTGGGTAAGCTGTTTGAGAGAATTATCCTGGCACATGTCCATGAGGGGCCAGTGAGGGAGGTTATGCTTAGGGGCAACCAACATAGGTTCATTAGAAGCAGGTCCTGTCAGACCAACTTGGTGGCCTTCTATGACCGGATCACAAAATCCTTAGATGCAGGGGTAGCAGTGGACGTAGTCTTTCTGGACTTTCAGAAGGCTTTCGACACTGTCTCTCACCCCATCTTCATTAAAAAACTGGGGTACTGCGGTATTGACACCTACACAGTCAAATGGGTTGCTAACTGGCTGGAGGGCCGCACCCAGAGAGTGGTAGTGGATGGGTTATTTTTGACCTGGAGGGATGTGGGCAGTGGGGTTCCCCAGGGCTCAGTCCTCGGGAACATCTTCATCAGTGACTTGGTTCAACATCTTCATCAGTGACTTGGATGAGGGGGTAAAAAGCACCCTGTTCAAATTTGCTGATGACACTAAGATGTGGGGGGATGTGGGCATGCTAGAAGGGAGGAATAGGCTGCAATTGGACCTAGACAGGTTACAGGGGTGGGCAGATGAGAACAGGATGGGATTTAACACTGACAAGTGCAAGGTGATGCACCTGGGGAAGAAGAACCAGCACCATACCTACAGGCTGGGGAACTTATTCTTGTCAGTGCAGAGGCAGAAAAGGATCTTGGAGTCATCACTGTTGCCAAGATGAACATTGGCTGGCAGTGTGGGTAGGCCATCAGGAAGGCCAACCGCACCTTGTCGTGCATCCACAGATGCATCTCGAGCAGGTCCAAGGAGGTGATCCTCCCCCTCTATGCAGCACTGGTCAGGCTGCAGCTGGAATACTGCATCCAGTTCTGGGCGCCGCACTTCAGGAGGGATGTGGACAGCATGGAGAGGGTCCAGAGGAGGGCCACTCGCATGATCAGGGGCCAGCAGGGCAGGGCCTACAAGGAGAGGCTAAGAGACCTGAACCTGTTCAGCCTCCATAGGAGAAGGCTGAGGGGGGATCTAGTGGCCTGTTACAAACTAGTCATGGGGGACCAGCAGGCACTGGGGGAGTCCCTGTTCCCCCGCGTGCTACCAGGAGTGACCAGGAATAACGGTCACAAGCTGGCAGAGAGTAGATTCAGACTAGACATCAGGAGGCACTACTTCACTGTCAGGGCGGCTAGGATCTGGAACCAACTTCCAAGCGAAGTGGTGCTGGCTCCTACCCTGGGGGACTTTAAGACAAGGCTAGATGAACACCTTGCTGGGATCATTTGACCCCAGTACTTTTTCCTGTCAAGGCAGGGGGGACAGACTTGATGATCTGCTCAGGACCCTTCGGACCCTACAAACTATGAAACCTGTATGTATAGTAAAGACTGTAGTCATCTGGTCCAATGGAACTCTATTAGGGTAAGGTTTATTTCTGTGAGATCGAGTAGTTGTTGTTAAAAACAAAACACACCCCAAAACCCTTACCCTACCTAAACAAGGTATTCTGTTCTTTTAAAGACAAGTTGACAAAACAAGAACAAGGAAGAAATATTAGTCACATCATACCTGAGTTTCTTCCGGTAGTGCATTAGATAAGATTTTTATGCCATGCTTCTTATCACATCTATAGCAATACTATTTATCTAAACCAATGGCACTGTCGAAGGTTGCCCTGCGTTTAGATATAGGTATCTTTTTTGTACATAGGTTCATAGAATGTGCCATGCTTCATTAACTGTGAGTCCTTTTAATCCAGTATCCTGTCTCCGATACTCCCCAGTGTCAGGATCTTCATAGAAGCTAATTTGATTATGAACAATCACAGAATAGTCTTCACAAAGAGGAATGTTCTTTCTACCTAATTTGTTAGCACTGTGCTTGAGTGCATATCTATTGTAGGAATTGTGGATGTTTTCCTTATCCATACAGGGATTCACATTTTTAGTAATTTCTCTAAATCTTGGTATCAGTATCTTGTAGTAGTGAGTTTCATCATTTGATTATGCAGTATATTTACAAAATATATTGTCATCTTACGTGTTGTAATGTGTTGCTTTTCATTTTATCAGCACACCTTGTACCCAAAAGCTTGTCTAATATCACACCCAGTTGGTCCAATAAAAATATGACCAAAAGAATTCCTTGCCTTTTGTATATTCCCATTGTTTCTGGAATAAAGAATAATTAGTACTTTATATCACTCATCACTTTATTCACTGGTCACCCAGCATAAAGAAACATTACAATTAGTGTACATGCTACTACACCTATTTCAAAGTCTCTTTACAAGGGGGACAGTTATGTACAAGGGACGTTAGTACAAATGACAGTCGGGCCCATTGAGAGGCAAATAGTAGCACATAGAGAATGCTGTTTATTTAAATCCTCATGAATATTACAACAAACCAAGCTAGCCTGCAATAATCTTTAAAAAGTACTACTCCATAGACCAAAGGTATTGATTCTAAAAAGGAATGTTTAAAAAAAAATCCATTAAAATCTTGTGACATTGTAAATCTGTGCTCTTTTAGCTTTAATGGTAGAAACAAAATCTACTCTTTTGGCTATAGTACAAATTAATTCATCTGCATTGCAGGGTGGAAAAGGAAGGATTCATGACCATCCTTTAAGATGAAACAAAATGTTATAAGATTCTCCTTGCATTTTTTACATGTAGATGCCTTATTAGAATTTACAGTGCACAGATATGCAATGAACTTAAATCTCAAGGCCAGATCCCATGTCATGTGGTCTACAGGATGGGACACCAGGATTTAGACAATTTAGATTCTGTTCCCAGCTCTAGTATTCGCCTGAAGGCCACTTTCCCTCTGTGTCCCAGCTTCCCCATTTGTAAAAAAAGGCTAAATAGCAGCAATTCAAGAAGCCCGAGGTAGAAGGGATCTAATTTTCAATTTTTACTCTAAGTGCCTAAGGTTAAGTCAGAGGCAAGCAGAACACATGTTAGCCCATGGGATGGGGGGCAGAATCTTGGGGCCTGCCTGCATGGGCTGAGTCTAGCTGGTAGCAGGGGCTCTTACATGCCTCCCAGTGTGCCCATAGGCTTCCCAAAATGCCAAAGTCTCCTGAGCAGAGCTAAATAGCCAAATCACCCCTGATTGGATGGTGGGGACATCACAGCCACCAACCTGGACTTGATGCAGCAGTGGCTTACCATAGCATGTGCCCTCATGGCCATGACCCATCAGTCAGCCATCCCATGCATGCCTATCCACCGCACCCTGCACCTGCTGTGTGTGTGTGTCAGACACCTTGGTTCTGTTCATGTGTGTGCACATGCCCTGGATGCCTGGGTTCCCCTCCCACAGATGCTGGTGGCCCCAGCCCCACACAACAGCAGATCTGCAAAGCCCTGGCTGAGTAGCTTCTCACCTGTGTGGACTAGGAGCCTTTCCCAGTTGAGTAGGGCCCATGGGCTTTGAATGCCCTGCCCTGGCACCCAGCCATGGCTCTCTAGCCCTGGGTTCCTCTAGCTCTGTATCACGGGCACCACTTTCCACAACCCAGGCTGACTGGGCACCATCCCCCTTCCCCTCTCATTCCCCCAAATCCTCAGGGGAACACACTGGAGCTGTGGAAGAATGCAGCCTGAGGACAAGACATGCCTTATTTTAATCAAATGTTGAAACTCCCAAATTTTTAGTGTGTTTATTTAAAAAAACTGTGGAACATTTCCTGCTCTGGAACTTGGAGCCTTTTTCCCAGCTAGCACTGAGAGAGTGTGGAAAGATCCTGTCTGTATTGGGTAGTTATGATGTTGAAGGAGAGGGGGCAGCCATGGAGCTACAACTTAACAAACACAAAACCTTGGGGCAGCAGTGGGAATGCTACATGCAAAACTGACACCCCTCTCTTTAATTAAATGTTGCAGCTGCCAAATTTTGTGTGTGTGCATAATAAAGAAAAATCCTGGAATATTGCCTGCTCCAGAACTTGGGCAAGAGGCCAGGAGGCTGCCTCCCCTTGCAAAGGCTGTCATTTCCCCACACCTGGAAGTGGGCCTGGAGGGACCTGGCCTGGTGGGGTGCCTCCCTGCCCCTATGCTGTGAGTGTTCCTGTGCCCTTCTGGGACTGACGTAGAACCTCTTTGGGTTCTAAGCCAGTGACTGCCAGTACCTATGCCAGCGACCCTGTGCTTATTCCAGTGACTGCCAGTGGCCCTGGCAGCATATCTCGGGCAGCTTGGTTCCCCCCTCTTTCCCAAGTGCTGCTTCCCAGACTTGGCCCCACCAGCTGCCTTCTTGGCTCCTTGCACTATTGGTCAGTGTCTCCCATGTGCCAGATCTCCTGTTTTGGGGCTTCCCCACACCACAAACAAAGTATGGTGCAGAGCATTCCCTCAAAGCCATCATCCAGGGCCTGCCTCCAGGGGACTCTCAGGTATTTACCCCAGGGAGGAGTCCCTAAAGTGGGGCTTTCCTAGCTGCTAAGGGCTGGATAACAGCCTGCCTAAGGAGGGGAATGGTATCCCCATGGGCAACAGCACTGACACCACTCAGGAGTGTCATAGCTGGATAACAACTGGTCTTTGACCCTGTGCATAAACTCCTTATCCTGACGCTGAGACGCTCTCAGCTCTGTAGCAGCATAGGTCCCTCAGCATTGGCAATGTGTACAGGGTGGATGCAGGTGCATGTGTACCCCTTGAGATTGATGGTGCACCCACTGAGAGAAGCATCGTTGTTGCTGGTGGTGGCACCTGCAGGTGGTCACCACTCACCACCCCCTACCCCCCATGCTGCCAACACCACCAGTGGCAACTGCAGCTGGTGGCTGATCCCTGTAGCCACCACCAATGCTGCCAGCAGTGTCTGCAGGTGGTCGCTAACCACTGGTCAGCACTTGCCACCCTGCCCCCGCCACTGACACTGCCATGGAAATCCCTGCTTGCCGCTGCCATTGCTGCCACCGCCTGCAGGCAGTTGCCATGTGCCCCCAGCTTCTGGGGGCATGCATAATTTATGTCCTCAGACAGAGGGTGGCCATCTGTAGAACTTGTTCTTGGACCTTCTCAGCATGTTCCTGGGCCTGGGCAGCTTATTCAAGTATCATGGCAGCAAGGGTGCAAGAAGTTACCCACATGTCCATTCCAACCCCCTACGTTGGTCCTCATTTCACTGGCACCATCTACATACATCTCTGGCCTATCATCCTAGATCCAGCATCTCAGGCTCCACAACCAGGCCTCCCATTCACAAATGTGAAATCTGCAGACAAGGGAGACACTGAGAAACCTGTCATGAGTCACCTGTCTGGGCCCTTTCCCTGTCTGAGGACAGAAGCCACACATCTGGTTACAACCTGGCATTGACCATGCTGTGGAATACCTGCATACCACCTCTCAGCTGGGAAAATATCTATGCCTGGGTTCCATCTCCCTCATGTGGGTGCTGGGAGGGCTGGGAACCCAAGCATCCAGAACCAGAAAGTTGTGCTTTCTCTATTTCTCTTGGAGGAGAGGGAGGGAGGAAGTGCTGGGTGAGGCAAAGGGGCAGTTCCTAGGGAGAATTCCCATTTCTCATGGTGCTTTAACTGTAGCTGTGCTCATAAGTAGTTTCTCTATTGAACAGTGGCCAGAGGCACACCAGTGAAACCCAGAGTCATTACTGTTGCAACACTTCATCTGTGGGCCTCAAAAAAAGGTTTCAGTACCTTTTGGGGTCTGTTTGGATATGGATTTTCATTAGATAGATCCACATAAAAATGTGGCTTCCTGACTTCTCTCAGGATAGAAACACAACCTTGAGGGATAGGGAAGCCAATTGTCAATTAACCAGATTTATGGTCTCATTCAATGTAATACAGACTGACAAGTCCCCAACAACAGTAGTGGGTACTGGTCCTGGTGCTTCTGCCCCATTCCAGCCAGTGGCATGAGGATTGGAGGGGGTGTCTGAAATGCACAAGGCCAGTGAAAAGCATAAATAAATCAGTATTCATCGTTATTCCATATGAACAATCATTGAGCTAAGAGCACGCTGCATAACAGCTTAGGCAACTATACCCTTCCCCATGAGCATACCCCAAATGACCAAAGAGTCACATTAGACTGTTCCTTCACCTATAAACATAACATCCAAAAGTTCGGAGCAAAGTCTCTGCACAGGTATCTGCCTTAAGACATGACATAGGATGTCTACTTCATAGTGCTCAGAACCACCACCCTTGCAATGGCATATGACCCAGCAGATTACTATGCTCTTGTATGCTCCTGTGTCACACTAAAAACTCAAAACTACTTACAAGTGCACAGAGACTCATAACAGGCTGCGCAATTTATAAACACAGGTGTATTCCTTGTGCTCTAGGGCATTAGAGCAAGTGACATACGAAGACAGACTCTAACCGCTCCCCTGCTGCCAGGTTTCTGGGCCTGGGGAAAGCCCAGCAGGCCAGGAACTGTGGCCTTGTGTGTTTAGCTACATTTATATAAGGGGTGGGCTGAATTGAAATGAAATGATCATTCAGAATTATCTGGTCTGATAGTTATTCCTACAGTATTTTATATGAGCACCAAACAAGTCCCCCCATTGGGTGTAACCTTGACAGGGAAGCATGGGTTGAGCTCAACGACTGACATCTGGATACAAATGATTCAAAGCAGCAACTTGAACATCTTGGACAGCCCTCTGTGTGAATGCAGTGTCCAGCAATCAGCACAGCACTTAATCAAAAGTTGCTGTCTTCACAAATGCCCAGGCAGGGTGGATGGAATCTGCACACTGAGCACTAATACAATAATACCAGACAGTGGCTCATAGCTGGCCAGATAGAACAAGGCAGGTGTTGAGGAGGTTGGAAATAGGGGTTTCACTGACTGTTGTCAGTGATAGCCTGGGAATGGGGTGGGACGGGCCCGGCCCAGTGCTCAGGCAGACCACACAAGCTTTGGCCAAAGGTAGAGTGCTACCCTTAGAAGGGCGGTTAACGAGATGCCAAAAATCCAATTTTGGGTTGCCAGCAGAATACAACCTAATGGGAGTCGCGATGGGACCTGGTACAGATGTTCATTAAGGCTCTTTAACCTACAGCACTGAAGTCTGATACCACATCCATTCAGGGTTATATTAGAGTAGGATCCCCCATTTTTTCCACTCTCTATGCGCCCTGATCACCTGTTCAGTTACGACGGTAGAATGCTTTCTGTGCACCTACCACACAACAAATGTAACTTCTGCACCTTGCCAAAGATATGTTCTTTGTAATGTGCCTTTTGAACTGTGAACCAAAAACATTCTATTCTTTCTTATTTTCATCTTAGAACATCTTTACAGACAGGGGTCAGGGGTGGAGGGGTGGGAAATACAGCATCCCCATTCATTCTCATTCAGGGCCTGTTCCTCCATTAAGGCCAGCTTGGTCAAGGCCCTAGGTATGATATCCAACAATACATGGCTTAGTTAGTGGTTACCTATATCTATGTTATTTTCTTAGACACTCTAACATCTGTTGTCTTAATTGTTCCTGCCATTGCATGCTCTAATGGATCAAATGCACTATGTAAGAAGTTTTGTTATGCTGACACTCTCGCAGGTAAATGCAGATATCAAGTGAATTGGGTCCAGGAATCTAGCTCCTGGGTGTTAAACAAAGAAGACAGAGGCAAGGAACAGTCTTTTACTCCTCCTCACAAAACACATCTGCAAAACACACCTGCCTCTTTATCTTTTTTCAGCATTTTCATAATAACTTAAAAACCAGAAAGAGTCATTATTTTCCCTCCTTCTGTGTTAAACACCTTTTTAGGTCCTCTTTCACAATGTTGGTGCTAATTCTTTTAAAAAGGCAAAATCTAAATTCACTGTAGTTGAGACAGTTGTACTTGAAGCTGGAATTACATCAGAAGACCACTTGAAAAGCACAGTTGCTACAGCAGCAGACTGCTTGCCTATGGGTGTTCCATGTAGGGAGCTTATCATGCCTCTTCTCTATACTCCAGAATGACTTACATTTTGTTATGCACAGAGAAACATAGATAGCTGTGTTGGCCTATTTCCTGTTTCATTTGTTGGAGTTTGTTTCTTGATGTAATTCAAAATGTTAGTTTTGATACAGAAAACTATACACTGCAGCTTCCAATTATCTGAGAGTTTAATTTTCAAAGCACCCAGGCTCCTATTGAGTTAGGCCAATGATAAGTGCTAATGAAAACTGAATTCTATATCTTTCATCCCAGGTCAGTTAACACATACTGGGTATGTCTACATGTGCTGCACATTTACGGTGCAGTAACCAAAATTATTGTGTAGTACATGTATGTGTCTACACATGCACACCCATACTGCACAGTAAATATGATGACTTATGCCAATTTGAGCATAAATTTGATATCTGCATCATGAAGATATCAAATTTATGCTCAGTTAATTGCTGCACAGTAACACACATGTAGATGCCTTCCTGTTCAGTAAAAGTGCATGAGTGGATTGACTTGGGACTAACTTAGTCCCAAGATAGTCCACAAACAAAGCAAGTGCTCTTTAATGTCCACACGTGTAGATGTCAGCTTATTCCCACTTACTGCACAGAAACTTATTGAGCAGTAAATTTAAGCTGGTGTAAATGCACGTGTAGACATGCCCACTGAGAAAAACCCCATAATTTTAGTCACTTAGGCCAGGGCTGTCCAAATGGCAGCCTAGAAATTGCATGTGGTCCATGAGGGGTTAATGTATGGCTGCTACCTGGGCTCCTATCCGGTGCCCGAACCCTCTCCCTTGCCCTTGGCTCCCTGCAGCTGGGATCTCTAGACTAGTACTTCCATCAGGTCTTGCTTCCTACTCCCATCCCAGAGGCAGAGTGATGCAACCCACAGCACAGGGTTAGGACATGGCACACTGCAGTGGTATATGTGTGTGTGGGTGGGGCTGTGCATGTCTGTAGTTGAGGGGAGGTGTGGCCTTGGGGACTCTGGCTTGCACTAACATGGCCAACAGGACATGTACCGTATACCCTCACTGGTGTAGTTGGGCCACTAAGAAATTAGGCAGCCCTGACTTAGGCTAAAATACAAGGGGGCTTTGCCACTATATTTCATAGGAGCAGATACAGCTCCTTATAAAAGATATGCATGACATTGCCACTTCTTTGTATGATGTTAGAATAGAATAGGGCAGTGGTGCTCAACATATAGCCCATGGGCCAGATCTGGGCTGCAGTATGGGGTAGAGTGGGATCAAGTAGCTTAGCCCAGTGGCATGTCTCTTTCTCTGTCCTGTGCTATGCTGCTGGTCCCTTCACAGCCCTCCATCTCCTCTCCCATGTGGCATGCAGTCCTCCCTCTCTTACTCTTTTTCTTCCTTCCCCCCCTTACCCTATGGTAGGGTCTGTTTAGTGGAGGTAATGTTCCTTCCTCTCTCCCTTCTGACATTGTTTTGAGAGTCTCCTTAAGAAATAGCAGAACCATATTACACTAATGCTGGCTACAAGTTGGATTCCTATTAAAAACCGATGCAAGTATCCTAACAACTGGTGGAGGTTTACATTTGCAAAGATACTTCATCAGGGTGTGGTTACAACATTTTGTACAACTTGTACTTGTTCCTTTTGCTGCTGAATGAGGTTAGTTATTGGCAACAGTCCCTCTACTTCATGGTTTATCTACTTCTACATGTAACTCTGTGATGGTGGCAAACAGTCGAAGCATAGGCTAAACATATTTTCTGGCTTATAACCATCTTTTCCTGCAGGGTATTGATGTTGACACTAGGCCAGAAAGCATAGGTCCCAGTCTGGATTACATTGGTAACATTTAGGCAGAATCATTCCTGCTTCCTGGACAGGTTTCTCTCCCCATGGTGAAGTTGTTGCATTCCTAAGCACATACAGTGTTTTTGAACTGTACCATCTTGCTAACCAGATGTGTTTGTACCAGTCAGGCTAGTTCTTTTTTGGCACTACTTTTATTTGGCACTTCTGTATTACATTCACAAAGACAGTAACAATGAGCTTTTTTTGCAACATGCCTGATTCACTTCCAGGCTATCTTTAGTGACCAGATTAACACTTGGGTAGTTGAACATAGGTATTAACTATTTTTCCCACACTATTTATATAAACTAGTTTTGAACTTTCCTTTTCCTTTAGGGAATTTCTAGCAGTATAGCAATTTTGGCTCCATCCTATTGGCTGTTTGGTGTACCACCCAGCTTATCCAGCTGTAGATGCTTGATCTGCAGAGCTGCTTTTCCTTTTCTTTAGAATTGTTCTAAAACCCAAGTGCAGTTGTGACTATCATCCTATTTCTAAGTCTTATGCTATTATTTATGGTAATGAACTAATTGATTACCATAAATCACACAAGCAATAGCTAAAGATATATCATTATCTCCAATACTATGTATAATTCCACAACCAGTAACATTGGTCCATTATAAATTATTGGCACTTAAATGTGCATTTTCAATATTAGTGGCAAGTTGACCTGACAACACAGAGTTTATTCTTCTTCTTGTTTTGATTATTGTCTTGAGTCCAGTTACTGGTTTATTAGTCCTTACGTCCCTTCAATATCTGCAGAATTCCATGAAGACATTCCCAGGTCTCTTCCTCCCATCAGGGATTCTAAAACACTTCTTTCTTTCTTATTAATTGTGAATTGTGTACAGGATTTGCCCAGTTGTGTCATGTATGAATTTCCATTTTAATTTCCTTTTTGTACCACTCAGTATAGCAAAGAGCACTAACTGAGCAGTTAATACTTGACATATATGTCTATCCTATATTTGCTAACATAAATTTCCATAGGTTTTTACAGCCTGGCTTGACAAAGCCCTGGATGGAATGATCTAGTTGGGGATGGTTCTGCTTTGAGTAGAGGATTGGACTAGATGACCTCCTAAAGTCCCTTCCAACCCTAGTTTTCTATGATTGTATGATAGGTATTGGAAGTTCCCATTAGTGAGCCATTGTTCTAGGTATAAGCAAGAGCTTTCAGCCTTCTCCTGAGGGTTGCACCTAGCTACCTATACCCGTTTCCATGTCTGGTGTCTTTCTTCTCTTCTTACTTGCTGTGACGTGGTGTTATTATAGATATTCCTTCAAGAGGATGCCCCTAGGTAACTGAAGCCTAGGACATATGTGTTTTATCTCCCTATCCTGTCCCTGGCCTCAAATCTGACTGGGGAGTGTGGGGCTTTGCATGTTTTCCCTTTCTCCTGGCCATCTGTGGGTGGAGGTTCAGCCCAGCCAGGTTGCAGTTTATCTTATTTTGGTCTGGGCTCTGGCCGCCTCCTAGGACTTTTGCTGTGGAACCATTAAAAAAAGTAAAAAAAAAAAAAAATCACAGCACAGTGCACTGTGTTCTGCAGCCTCCTTGCCTCCCCTCACAACATCTCTGGTCCACCAGGTGTTATTATTATCATGAGCATGAAAAAAGAAAAAGAAAAAAGAGCAAGCCCATACCAGCCTGTCAAGCAGTCCTTGGACCTCTCCCCCAGGCTTTTCTGGTGCTAACAGGGTCAGTTTTCAGTCTGCTTGGGTATACTCACTCCACCCCACACACCCTTCAGAGTGAGCACAAAGAATTAAGGGGTTTTTTTATACCCCCTTCTCTGGGTCTGCTGAAGCACAGATTAAAAAAAGGAAATCCTTAGCACTTCCTAAGTCCTCAGTCTTCCATTTCCACTTAGCAGCAGCCCCTCCGCTAAGGGAGAAGTTATCCTAGCCAGCTGGGTTTCCACCCTGCCAAGCTCTGTCTCCCTCCACCCCTTTAGCCAGCTCCTCTCATTTGGTCTGGGGAGGGTCAGCCAAACCCGCCTGGTCAGCTGATCTGGTCTTCTGCTCCTTGGATACAGGTGCCATTCTCCCCTCCCTCTGCTGGGTCCTGCAGCTAGCTACAGGCTGGGCTTTACAAATGTGAGCTCAGAACAAGCTGCTCATTGTCTCCTGTCTAGTTGGGGCTTCTCTTGATAGCTGAGATCTTCACCCTTGCTATACTGGCAGGCATAGGTGGAGGGAGAAAAAATTATTTGGTGGGGTTGAGTGTGTGTGCGCATGAACCCCCTCTCCCCCAGCAGGTAAGTCTGTGAAGGAAAGGGTGGGGGGATGGTGAAGGGCCATGGTGTAGGGCAGATTGAGGCCGCAGTGGTAAGGGAGGGAGCAGGGCACAGGCAAGACCCACTCACCCCAGCCCCTAATCCTGTCTGTGCCTGACTCCCTCCCTCATCTCTGAAGCTTTGATCTACCACCCCCCAATCTGTGGCAGTGAGGGAGGTAGTGGGGCTGGGGCAGGGGCAGGCCCTAGAGAGCTGAGGCAGGGTGTGGGATGGAGCTGTGGGTGGCTTGTCCAGGGGGCACCTGGCGCAGGGAGAGGGAAGCGGTTCCTGCCACTATGCACACCCTGGAAGGGCACAGGGGTTGTGTGGGATATGCGCATGAGATGAAGGCAGGCTGCAGGCTGGGGGCCGGGCTCTTCCCAGCAGGGGGGGGCAGTTGGGCTGCACTGCACTCAGGGTGGTCAGCAGCGGTGCTGGGAGCAGGGGCTACAGTGAATTTTGTGGTGGCTGCAGTCCCCCTGTAACCCTCCCCCCCAGTGCTGCCAGTGCCCACGCTGAGCGCAGCCCAGCCCAGCCCCTTTCCACCGGGAAGAACCTGGTGCAGCTCTGGTCCCAGCCCGCAGTGGTAGGCTGCTCTGCCCTATGCAGATCTGGGGGCACATGCCCCCCGTGCTTCCTGGGGTGTGTGTAGCAGCAGAAGCTGTGCCCCCTGGATGAGCCACGTGCCACTCAGTCCTGTGCCCCTCCCCACTGTGCAGTGCCTGCCCTAGGTCCACTCTCTCCCTCACCACTGTGTGCACACCCCTCCTCACTCCTGCTGCAGCCACCAGAAGCCCACAGCTGAGCTGTCTTGAGGTCCTACTGCTGCCCTGTGTCTGGGGTGGGGGGCTAAGCACCATTATTCCTCCCCTTCTGTCACCTGTGCTGGCAGGGTCTTTCCTTACAGCATGTACTCCCCTCCTTTTCTGGGCTACAAAGGCCTGAGTCTTAAACCTTTCCTTCCCTGGCTCCCTCTTCCCTGTAACAGGGTTAGGGTTCCCTGTTACAGAGATACATGAACAATCCCTTTCACTGCCCTCACAATCCTCTGGGTCAGAAGGAATTTATAAACCACCTCCTGAAAATGGGCCTGGAAACAGAAATGTATAACTCTACTGGAAAATTTTAGCCTTAATATTGACAGTGGCTTTATGGTGCGTTACAATCTGACAAATTTTGGGGATGTGGTGGCAGTTAATACTCCAAGTTGTGGCAGCAACCTCTTCAAATCTAAGTCATGACACCTATGGGGACTAGGTGGATGCAAACAAGCACACAGCAGTGTAAATTTAATATACCCTGTATTCACACTATCATCCAAGTGATCAATTTGCTGAACAGCAGGGATTATGCAGGGTCAAATACAAATCCAAAGTGCATTGCTATTTTATTCTTTTTATATCTTAGAAGTGCTTGTGTCAAGCTTGCATCACTGCCTACACATGATCAATCATGTTTCGCGATGTGAAACTTTCCATTTGCAGATTAATGTACGATTAATGTACAATTAATTATTTAATTACAGCATCCCTACATACATTTACAGGTATGCACCAGGTTTTGGCTGTGCTTTTCTTACTTATTATGGAAGGATGTACTGATCCTGTCCATCCCAGGATGCTCTTGACCAGATTCCAAAAGTTCTGATGTAGTGTTTTCCACAGGACTTTAGACTTGCAGATTTTAACACTTAGTGCTTTTATGGACTACACCTGTGAGGCACTAGACATTGGCTATTTCCAGAGGAAGCATATAAGGCTGGGCAAAGTCATGGTTTCCTTTTGATAGAACCAACTACTAGAAGGAAAGGTAGGTAGGAGAAGGAGCTAAGACAGAACCTTTTTATCTGATCCTGACTACACCCAAAGGAAATAATTTGAAATCTGCCCTTGCTGCTAACTTAATGGCATTGTAACTATGATCAAAGCATGTATGTTTCCTATGTGCTCTACTTTTTACTTTATATTGGCAGGGAATGGCATTTTCTCATCTAAGAGATTTTTATTTTTTTTTTGGCTACTGTAAATCTGTTAGCTCTGCATGTTTATTTTAGGGTACATATACTTGAATATTTTTGTTGTTCTTTAAATTTCTGGCTTCTTTTTGCTCCACTGATTAATGATTGGATTATTTAAAACAAAAAAGTTACACTGTGTTTTTAGGGACTAC
Source organism: Crocodylus siamensis (assembly GCF_052110815.1). NCBI lineage: Eukaryota > Metazoa > Chordata > Crocodylia > Crocodylidae > Crocodylus > Crocodylus siamensis. The sequence continues at coordinate 84,281,176 of NC_143395.1, read as the reverse complement.
ATATTTTCCAGCATGGGGAAACTCACTGGCACAAAGCTCTGTCGTGGCATTCCTCTCTGTTTCTAAGAACCAATCTAGGGAACAGTTGATTAATGCAGCAAGCATCCAGCCCAGTGATCAGGAAAAGGGGTTATTCTGAAAAAAAAATCATTGAAACTGTCTGCTCACTGCACAGCATCCATTAAAAAGGCAAATGGGATGAAGGCTGTATTAGTAGTAGAGAATACTAAGCAAACCATTACGCTGTTGTCATATCATGCAATTGGCAGTCCCTGGTGGAATAGTATGCAAACAATCATTCACTGTTTCATACTGGAGATATTATTGCCGTGTAGGGGGATGGTCACAAAAGTAAGAATAAATCTCAAGAATCTATATTATTAAGAAATGTTAAGGAACTTTAAATAATACCTATATGAATGAAGGGGACTTTAAGGAACTTAATGAGAGCTTTCAAAATCATAACTTGAGCTGATATCATTAGTCAAAAAAGTGTTCGTACTTATAGATGTGATGGTGTTTTACGTTTGGGTTTAGGTTTGTGTATGTAGGGGGCTTAACTATGTGTTGTTTAAATTTGGAGGGGTCTAATCTAAAAAAGAATATTTGAAGTACATGGATAAATTCTATTAAATAGATTAATTATAGTAAATTTAAGATAGTAAGAATGGTTGAAAATGTATATATGGTTGAAAAAACAAAAAGGTGGGACTAAGAAGAAACAAATAGGCCTGATACACAAGCCTGGATATCCTTTTCTTGAATGTAAACCATATGTTCCCAGTTCAAGCCTTCCTTTTGCTTTTAAGTTATCTATAAAATGTGTCACTTTCTCAGATTTGTTTAGTATTTCCGTCTCAGGCTTTTTCCATGCCCACACAAGCTTCTTTTATTCTCCATCGTTTTTCCATTATGAGTGTGAGATCATGTGCTATTGTTTCCACTCCCAGAAACATGTAACAGCAAATGTAATTTGCCCTTCTACCTCCTGTCCTTTTCAGCTGTGATGGCACCTAAGGATTCATTTAATACCAATGTAGAAAGCATATCTTTGGCAAAAAGGAAACAAAAGAACACTTTTTTTGCTTGTTTAAAGAAAAATTCAGAAGTTTATTAGCAGTATGTAATTTCTTTTGCTTTTTTCCCATAAAACCTATAAAAAGGCAAAATGTCCTGTAATTGCTTTGCAGTCATAATTTTTGCACCTGTTTAAAGGACCTGACCTTGACTTCTAGAGTGCATTCGTCTCTGTAAATTTAATAGAATTTATACTCTGGCTGAGTCGCTGTTGCAGGCACCTGTCCAGATATTCCAAATCTGTTTTGGAGGTGCAAGGTGCTGACTTTTAGCAGCTGTTTTGTGAACACTGCACCTCACTTAAAAAACCAACAAAACGAGTGTTCTAATTTGAACAACCCTGGTAGCTTCTAATAAAATAAATGCTTATTAATGTTACCTGTGGCATGGATTTATAGTCATAGATAAAAAAGGGAATGATTTTAATCTCTGCAATGTCCTGCTTGTATCAATGCCCAGTAAATATTCAAGAGGATTTTTCAAGGGTAGGATTGCTTTTACTGGAGTAGCTAGCTGGCCTTCAGTTTCATGACTTACAATATTGTTAGGCATGGAATAATAGTTATGAACATCACTGACTCTTATTTTCTTGCCTGCTTATAAACTTGTGGCCGACAAGTGCTACAAGTGCCACAGACAGGCTCTGTGTGTGGCATGCAGGAGACAGGATAGGGGACAGTGGCAGACAGGGCAGGAAGAAGAGAGCAGAGCAGGCAAGAGTAGGGGCATAGAATGGCAGTTACAAAGGGTTATGGCTAATTTGTGACATCCTGCTGAAAAGGTCGGCTCCCACTGAACTAGTGCATGTGAGTTTTGTTGCTTCGTTGTAACAAGTGTGCAAAGATAAAGTACTGCATTTAATTTTGCTTGCAGTTTTGCCGTGGAATCTCATTTGACTTCAGCAGGCTTCAGAGGTGCAAATTAGTTTTGTTTTTTTTTCATTCATTTCCAATGTGAATCAGATATGTAATGGAAAACGAGCTTAAGTTATGCACAGGGGTCTGGGATAGAAGTTTCATAAACTGGTTTGACCCAAATCAGTTAAGTCTGATACTACATTCAACTAGGTTTATCTTAAACCAGTTTCAGACATTTTGAAGCTGGTTTATGTGCACCGAGCTTCTGTTCTGTTACAGGTTTAAGCCAGTTTCAGTTCACTTAAACCAGTTTGTGTATAACTTCTGTCCCTAGCATTAAGACAACAGAATCTTTGAGGTAGGTCTGACTTGTAGACAAGGGATTGTTTATCTGAGAAAGTTCCAAAATATTTTTTTACAATATTAGATATTTATTTTTTTGCTCCAAAATGAATTGCATATGCAAGACTTGAAGAATGTCTTATGTTGAATATGCTGTTGCTATCATTTGAGATGAAGTGAATACATACATTTTTGGTAACAATAAAGTAGCATCCATGCCATAGAAAAAGGGTAACCAAAGCACTGGACAGAAACTAAAGTGATACCACTTCAGTTCCTGCCTATGCTGCAGACTTCCAGGCACCTTTGTACAAACCATTCATCTCTCTGCTTCTTCAGCTGTAGAAAAAGTACTAATAATATTTTCCTCTTTATTTTTGAAATTGCATGCTCTTTGGGGGAATAACTACAGCTTACTTTGTATGTATATGGAATATAGAACAATTGGATCCTCATCAAGCCCCGTAGGTGCTTCTGTAATATAATCAACAAAAATTCATCCACCTGAAAGAGGTGGTAGTGGGGGGTGGGGGGTATAGGAGGAGAGTGGATAATTATGCAAAATTCTGTGATTTTCATCAAGTGAATAAAATACACAAAAAGATGCTTAATACTACATATTAGCATCTAGGAAGTACCTGTTAATCGATTCAATTTTTTCTTTAAGTACAGAGCCATATGCATGTAAGTATGTGTGCTAAGTTTTACTGTGGAAGGTCTTACTTTTAGGAATTGCATTATAATGTAAGTCTTGGGATCAATTATACTTCACAATCTTAAACCCTTATGGACTGAATCATGAGCCAGCTGTCTGTTGCTGTACAGTATGTATTAATGTTTTCTGTCTACATATCTTATATCTGCACCAGATTCTACCCCACAGGTGACCTTCTGCTGACTCTGTTCTCCTCCTTTTCCAGAAAGGTCAATACAGCCCAGACCTACTGTAGCCTAACAAAACAATTACAAATGAGAAAACAGAAAACATAAATTCTTCTTCAACAAAAGATTTGGGCATATTGGAGGTTCATGGAGGGCAGGGGTATCTGAGGGAGTGGCTATACTAGTGTCTTTACTTCCAACTCTAAGGTTGTAGTGAGACTTCTTCCTGATTGAATCATTACCCACTGAGTACTGGACTTTGTTTCCACCTTATAACTCCCTTTAGAGTTGTCCTTTAGTGGCAAAGTCAATTCATTTGGACCATGTCTATATTAATTCCAAGGTAGTCTTGTGATAGCCACTGAGAAGCATGTACCACTCATCCACTCCCTGCCCAAGTGCAAAATGAGCAATGAGGCAGTGAGACTATCTTCAGGGCGCTAGCCACCACTACTCCTAAACACTATGGAGGGAGATTTTAAGGGTGGTGGCAAGGTACACATTTAAAGCAGCTTCTCTGCCCCATTTCTGAGTTTGGCACAGAGTGGAAGAGGTGTATCAGAAGCATTTATTTATTATATACTTACTTGATTTAGATGCCGCTCTTCCCAACAAAGACTCAGGGCAGCTCACAATAAGGATAGAACAACTTAGAAAATAGGAGAGTGATCAGAGAACAAAAACACTTAACAGAAAACTAAAATATCAATGTAAACAGGCTCCCTAAAAAAAAATCTCGGCAGAAATGTGTTTGCTATATGTGTGCCCAAACAGGAAAGTTGTACAGTGCTTACAAAAGATGTCTGGGATCAGGCTCGGGCGAGCTTCAAGGGATGGAGTTCCATAGCTGAGGAGCAACTAAGAAGGACTTCTCAGACATTTTGCCAAGCAAAATTGATATACTAATCGCACTTATAGGAGGTTGCTTTTGTCAAATTGAAGGAATGAATAGATAAATAATGTTCTCCACTAAACCTGTTCCATTCCACACAGGTCAAACCCAGAAATGAGGCAGAGAAGCTGTCCGGAGGGCATACCTTCCTCCCCTCTAGAGGTCCACCTTTGTTTCCATGGTGTTTGAGAGCAGTAGTGACCAGTGTCCTCAGGGTAGCCTCACCACCTAATTGCTGGATTTGCTTTTGGAGCAGGGAGTGTGTGAGCTTCTCAGTGGCACACTATAGATTGCTTTGAAAGTAAAGGAGAAAGGTCCCTTAGGTACACAGTACCCTGACTTTTGGGGGCCCATAGGTGAAAACCAGCATTTTGAGTTGCTCCTGAAAGCTATTAAAACACAATGAAGCCAGCTATATACTCCTGGTGACCCATCCTGTCAGAAAGAAGGTGAGCCATTATATTCTGCAACAACTGCAGCTTCTGTACAGTTTTCAAGGGAAGCCCTGCATAGAGCACATTACAAAAGTCTAGCCTTGAGATTATGGAGGCTCGGTAGATGGTGGCCAGGTTCATATCTGACAGAAAGGATTAGAGCCTTCTCACCATATGGTGAGAGGCAGTCCTAGCTACATGTGTCACCTGGAGATCCAGGTATAATAGGGATCCAGGAACACCCCAAGTCTATTAATCTGAGTGACAAGGAGGGGCTGACTCCATCAGTTATAGGTGCCTCCTCTAAGTCAAGTGGTCTGCTCACCAGATCCACCTCTTTCTTGTCTGGATTTAGTTTTAATTACTTCACCTGCATCCAGTCCTCAACTGCAACCACTCAAATTTCTTGAACCCAAACCCAGACCCTGCTACCTGCAGGCAACAGAAGGAGAGGAAAGGGTGGCAGACCCCTTCTGGGAGTCAGATTTTGGGGACTTGCGGGGGAAAAGAGATGCAGCAGGCAGCTCAAAAGAGACTCAGACCTGGAGGTCAGGAGCAGCTAAAGCATTGGGAAAGGCTGCAAAGCAGAGGGAGATAAGGAGGTTCTAGCTTGCAGGTGGTGGGTATGGGCAAGAGGAACTCCTGAGAGCTGGAGAAAGGAGGCTTGGTGACTCCAGACAGAAGTAACCTTTTCTGTAACCCTGGAGGATTTGAAATAGCACGTAACAAGGTCCAGTGATCATTTTGTAAAAAGAGAGTATATATGAGGGATCGTCCCCACAAAGGGGCAGAAAAAGTCATTAATGAAGTGTGGGCATGGATATGGGGGTAGTAAGGAGGCCTTGATAATAGCCCTATGGTCTCAAGGGCAGCCTTCTCATGACTACATATTGGTTATTATCAACTCGCGGCAGGTAAGGAGCAGGAAGTAGAGCAGGCTGGGAAATATGACAGGAAGAGGTGGGGACCAAAGCCCAGGCCTATGACAGGTAGACTCAGTGTCAGTTAAACACTGGAGTTGTAACTGTACTTTGCTAGACACTTGGAGCCAGTCAAAACCTCTGACCCCTTTGAACAGAGGGACAAAGAATGTCATGGATTCATTCAATTCAGCATGACTAACATGAGATGCATACATGTCTTAGACTGTAAGTCCTTGATGAGCAAAGACCTAGTATTATATGAATTTGTGATGAACCCATCACAAGGACTCTGGAATCTGATTTTGTATAAATAGGGAGCAACAATTAAATAGCTCATGAAATAGGTTTGAGTATACACTGTCAAATATGTGCTGCAGAATGCACTTTTTAAAAATATCTTCACCATTTTGAAGGAAAATTTGGGCTAACTGATCTGACTGATGGAATTCTGTCTTCCCTGGCTGCTGCTAAACCTTCCCTGCTGGAGACATCCTATCCCTAAAGTTCATTATATTCTTAAACAGCCCTTTAAGTGAATGAGATTTGCCCTCCTGACGCTTGAAGCAGCTTAAAACCCTGCTTTGGAAACTGTATGTTTCATAGGTTAGTCCTTGTGCTTATGGGGAGCCACACTACAGGAATGCCATCTAGACTACTAGTACAGAACCCCAGTGAGTTGATGTCTTTCCCTCATGGGCTTGACGGATGTTGTGGCAGAGAAGTGTGACGTCTACTCTCTAATAAAAAAACCTACTATTGGCACTTATTCTGCCAACTGTTACCTCTGCCAGGGGATGCGTTCATGGAATTCAATTTAGACACTCTATGGATTTTGAGCAGGTGATTTGACTCTTCCTGTGGAGACTAACTAGTTGCATTATAGTGTCTGGATACTTCCAATGGGATTAATCAGGAAACGTTAATTGCACCAAGATAATAAAAGTGGTGTAATGGGAAGGCGATTAACATGGGGGGCGGGAAGCTTTTTTCTTAACAGTGTGGGGTATCATCATTATTATCTTTTAGAACAGGTGGTCTAACAGCACGGAAGGAAACATGGTGCTGAAAAAAAGAGAGAAAAAGGGAAGATGCAGAGGAGAGAATCAGCAGGAAATGCAGGGTTTGTTTAGATAATTCAAATAACTTGCTCTAGTTTATATGGCTGGCGTGTACCAGGAAATATAGTACTCCAAAAATATAAAGGGTGGGGGCAAGACAGCAGGGTTTGACACTGTTTTGTTTGGACATGTGAGCAGGTGAACTGCCTTTACTTTCTTTTATAGAGCTTAATGCTATTTTTTTTCTTCTGAAAAAAAAACAGATGGAGATATTTATAGATACATCTTTATTTTTTTTTGTTTCAGAAGTCTCAAACAAAGGTTGAATGTGTTAGGACCATGAGGTTTTGAACTTAGGGTAGCCAGGCCAGCAAATGGAGGCTGGTTCCTCAGCACCACTCCACAGCTGGTTAGATGCTAGCCGCAGCCCAGTCCAGCTTGCTTCCTCCCGTGAACACATTATTAAGGAGTCAAATGACCAGGGGAAATATGTAGGTACTGTAAGCCCTTGACAGGAGGGCTATAAAAGCCCTCCTATTTCCTGTGGGGCTTGTCCTAGCAACATTGCTTACGTGTTTGCTCTTTGGACTTCTGCCTTGCCACAGTCTCTGCCCCTGCTCTGTTTGGACCTTCTGGTTCTGATCTACCATTTTTCTTGACCATAATGTTGTCTCAACTCTTGGCCTGAAGATACAGACTGACTGACAAGTGATAATAACTGGTATGACCCCAGCCTGCCTAGGGTAATTTGCTGAGTGACTACATGCAACCCAATCAGTCCTGTCATAATGGGTATTTGAGGTGTGTAGGACCCACCCAAAACATTATCATGTAATGTACTCATAGTTACCACTGACTTCAATAGTCTTTGCATTGGGATCATAATGCTTCCTGGAGTATATAGCTAGGGTAGGTAACCTGGGGAAATTGTGTGGTAGTGAAAGATAGGAACCTTCCTTTTTAAAGACCCTTTTAAATAAATAAGTGGAGCAATGGCACAGTACTTTCACCACTGCTCAAACCTTTGTGCAGCAGGCCCAGTGGCTTCTTTGAATAGGAAAGTTGTGCTGAGAATACACCAAAGATGTGAATGTAAAGCTGTGAAGTCTCCTTTGGTATGTTCTTATTTTGCTTTGATAGTGACTTTTGTTGGTTTGCCTTCAGTTACTTGGTAATAGCCTTAAGTTGCATGGAAAGAAATGCAATAAATTGAACTTGTATTTGCAGTCATTCTTAAATGGAAGTACAAGTGGTGGTAGCTTTGTATGTCCTTAAGTAAATTATACTTTCAACCCCTTAGTGGTCTGAGAAAAGAAAGTAAAGAGAAGTTACCTGTCCAGATTCTGCCTCATCTATCAGTTCTCTCTCTCATTACAGTCAAGCACTCCCTTCTGGAAGAAATCTGAATTGGAGCATCCTGGCTAGCTGAAGTTAACAGTGGATGGGTATTGCCCTAATCATCCTGGAACAGTTCTATGTAGATAGTGCTAATTGCATAAACACCTTTCTCTACATAGAGGCAATGGACAATAGATCTATGTATTCATGACTGTACTGCCTTCCTACTTCCCTCATCCTAACCCATCCCTTCCTTTTTTGTGATAGCATGTTGAAGACAAAGAATAGTACCCTACAGAAAAGCAGGGCCCTGTAGAGTACACCTACTACATGCTCAAACTGTCAGCCAAATCCCATCTCTGTGCTTCTCCTTAGGCAGTGAAATTGAACCTGATTGTCTGCACCTGAGGATTCTGGGAAAGGAGCATTATTTACCCCTTATAAAAAATCAGAACAAAGAACCAGTCTTAGCAATAAAATATACAAAACCAAGCTGGGATTCTGTAAGTGCAAAGCAATACTTATCCCTGCATGTGGTTGTAGAGAGCTGAGTGGTATTGCATATGTGCGTATTTAGTATTCAAAATAAATATTGGAGAATTGGACTCCACGGTGTCGCGCCCTGATGACTGGTGCACCCTTGACCTGCGAGCCTGGGTCGGCACGACCGGCTTGGCGCGAGGGGGGATTTATGACCAGACAGGTGGGTGTTAATGGCGAGCAGGAGTCAGATGATTTAAAGCGTAATGGTTACATAGAAAGTTTATTTTACTTACGCTACTGATGTGATGCAGCGTAGGCAGAGGAGTTGATTTATTCAGTTATAGCATGCAGATATTATGTTACCCAGCATTTACAGGGTGGGTAAGAGAATTACTTGTTACAGATTCCGAGTGATTCATATAAGCCATTGCAGTCTGCAAATTACCAAGAGCTCTTGATAAGAAAGATAACGAGGGAGATAATTGAGCCGGCAAGGACGGGGTTACACTGAGATAAGGATTGAAGGCGGGGAGATGTTTGTAAGAGGCCACTTTACAAACTGCGTCTCCTGGTGTGTGTGTTGAGAGTTCTTCGCTTTGGGCGGAAGTTCTTTCAAAGTTATACTTGGCCAGGTGACCAATTACTACTCGCCAGGCATGAATAATTAACGAGTTGGCACTTGTGCTCTCTTTGTTTGCTCAGGTTTCAGAAAAAAGGGGGATTATTTTTTGCTTGGATGGTACTGGTCCTGTGTGGTCACAGGAGGGCGAGCATAGTACATTATTTAATTTTACAACTTCATTAAAGGTAGTTTCATTTTTATCTGGTCACCATGGGTACCGATATCTTTCGTGCTGAGTTGTCAAGGTTAGTTTCTCTCTCTCATATGGGAGCTCAAGTGATTTGAAATGAGGCACAGACAGGGGTGTGTATATGCAGCACTGTTAATACAGAAGGATAGACCACAATTGCAGAGTTTGTTGTGTTAGCCTCTAACCTTTTGCCATCTGACATTTTGCCATTGGCATCTGAAATCAAAGACTTTGATCGTTGACACACGGCAGGCAAAAACTGTGCGGGTAATGTCCTAATATGAATCAAAGTGTGAATATTGACTCTAGCATAGTAAATTAAAACTTAATAAAAAAATGCTGCATGGGAATTTTTGCTAGCAGGCATGCATGTGCACTTGTGTGCACATGTGTATGTGTGTGCACATGCATGTGTGTTTTCTATAGTAAAGATATTGTTGCCTAGGTGAACTACACTACTGCAATCCAACAACTTTAATCAAGGAACAACATACATATAGACTTGCTCACTAACTTGGTATTCCATGAAGGTTTAATCATGGAAATTGTTCTCCATATTTATATTAAGAGTTCAGGCTCCTGTTTTGTTTGCTTGTCAGAACAGTATATTGGCTTATGTAAACACTTGTGCAACAACATATGTTGAAATATGTGCCATAGTATAATCTTAAATTAGCAGGGTCAGAGTTTTTCTCTCTATTTTAGATTGCACTAACTTTTTCCCCCTAGAAAAAACTGAGACACCTAGACCTCCTGCTGCTGAAGTCTGATTCTGTCTCCTTGAAGAGAAAAAACAAATGCACCAAAGGGAAAAACAGTAAAGATGAGCAATGCAGCCTCTGTTACTGATGATTATTCTTGCTTGCGCCTTTGTTCCTAGGGAGTGACAAAACTGTGGTATGCTTTCTTTATGAATAACTCTGACACTTGGCAACCTGTACCAGTGTCAGGCTGTGTAGGATGTATACCTGGTCAGCGTCTCAAAGCTATGTTGCAAAAGATTCAAGACAGCTAAGCCAGAGTCTTTTTGCATTCTGTTAAAGAAAAAAAGAGAGACAGAGAAAGAGGGGAAATGAAGAAAAAAGGTATTGTAGATGAAGAAAGGACCTATGGAGGAGGGGTGGTTAGCCATGTTAACCTGAAGTCAGGCAGAAAATATGGCATAGTGGCAACTTAAGGCTAACTGGTTAGTCACCTTTCAGTCTTTAAGGTGCCATCCTGCCCTACTTTCTGCATAGAGGAGAGGTTGACGGTAGGAACACAAGTCTCACACTGCAGTTGGGATTCATGACATAGCCGAAGCTGGTAAAGGTAGTCCTCTAGGTCCTGTTCTTTGGCTTGGCCTGGTCAGTCCATCTTTCAGGATTAGGGCAATGAAGACCCAACACAGTACCTTCAGATGTATCCCAGCGATACACGACTTGATGGTGGATTCAAAGGCTGTTCATTGGTACAGCTTCACCCCTCCATTAATTCCTGGTTTACCCAAAGTTTAATACCAAGTGCCTGGCAGTGATAGCAGCACTTCTGTTCAGGCAGCAGTGATATGGTTGCTCATTTTCATGGCTCACTGTAATCTACCCAATTCCTTCTAAAATCCATATCTCATACGTGTTAACAACTTTCTACTTTTTTAATGATCTTTATGTTCCACTAATCAAATAATTCTTTCTTTTGCAGTTCTATTTGCTGCTCCCTTAATGCAGTTTCTATTTCACAGCCCTGTAGGTTGTTTTTTAACTCTAGCTAAAACATCAACTCAGCTGTGGATACTAACTCAGGTGAATGTCAATTCAGGTGTGTAAATAACTTTCAGTGAAGCATTGGATGCACTGTCAAGATGCTTAAAAGGATTGATTTTGTTATATGAATCAGAAAGAGATGTCATTTAATTCTGATGACAACAGGACTAAAGAAACACCATCGTTTGCTTATTTTTAGTCTTGTTTTTAGTGTGGTTTTTATACATTATCTAGGCTGTTGCAAATTAATTCACATTTCAATAAAGTTTATATGTGTTTTTGCTTTGATCTTAAACTGAATATTAAAGCCCTAACATATTAGTGAAGTTTTTAGTTTATTTTTACCTAGAAAAATGTGAGTTATGTTTTATGTGATGATGTACTACACAATCTGCACCCCCTTTTTTAATATCATAGATCCACCCACGACAGGAGATAAAAAAACATGAAAACTCATTCCTTTCAACTTTCAGCCAATCTACTGATCTGGATTTGGTATCAAATCAGGGATGCCACATACATTAAATCCAGTTTCCAACAAGTTTGATCTACTGACATTTATCCTCAAAGTTTCTTTGTTTACTAGTTATATTCTGAACCCTGTCTTTGGTAAATATCTGTAGACATTTTTATTTAGACTAATTCAGCTTCTTGCTCTTGAATTTTTACTAGCTTTTTAGAAAACGTGTTTATGTAACAGGCTAAGTTGAACTGTTGTTATTTAGACATCTGAGGGGTTTTTTTATTTACTTTGCTAACAGTACAGGAGGGGGTTATATGAAAGTAATTTTTTCAAAGCAGTTTAAAACAGGAAATATGCTCAAAGGAAAGTCAAATACTAATACAACCCAACATTTGGTTTTTTTGTTTCCATAAGGCCAAGATCTTGTTGTCCTTTCAGAAGAGGCTGCCCAAATTCTCTGATGGAGTGGCTATCAAGGAAGTTGTGTGATAGGAAATGACATTGTGTTATATGAGTTTTATTTTGCTGTACCCCAAGTCCTTTAAAGTGTATTGGGTCACCAAATTTCCTACAGCGGCTGGAATTAATGCGCAATATGCCGCCAAGGCATGCAAACACCGACACCATTAAAGTGGTGCAAAAGCGTTTAACCTGCTTTAAAGTGTTGTGCACAAACGCCCCTCATTTCTTCTACACCTGGCCTAAGAAAACAGCTAAGGGATGTCAACAGGCTGAGATGGATGAGGGAGGGTAGTAAAACAGTAAATTTGGATATGCAGCTACACCTCAATTAAAAAAAAAAAGAAACAAAGGGCGAGTCTGGATGACAGAAATCTTTCTGATTTTGCTGTCTTGAGTTGGGTTGTGTGTAACTTCACTGGAGAACATTGAAGTGTGATTATTTAGGAGGATTCTGTGCCCTGGAAAGATTGGTGTGTGTGGTGGGTAATGTCATCCTCATGGTATCCAAATCCTCCGCAGTCACCATGGTGGCAGCATGTGCAGAGTACCCACCCTTAGATATATTTGGAAGTCTCAACACCCATGCTTTTGTCACCAAGGCCTCTATACTTGCTGGCATGTTGTGCAGGTCTGCCTTCAACTCATCCTTTATTAGCTTCCATTTCTTTTTAGTGTCTTCAGAATCTCTGAATTTTCCTCCCAGGGAAGCGACCTAGTCTCAGAATTGTCCTCCCACAAACTGTCTTTGTCAGATGAAGTCAATTTTAACAGAGATATGCCTATAAGCTGCTTAGCACAGTTCCTCACTGAAGGCTCTGCAACAAGTATGTTAATCCCACATCCCTGAGAGCTGGTCCTTTGCTCCTAGACCCAGTAGCTGCCATAGTGTCAGGCCACTGACCAAATAGAAACCGTGGTGAGATTTCATTACTTTATTGAAAGTTGATTCTTCCCTTTGATCTCAGAAATGTGAGTTTAAGAGCATTTTCTTTCCATCCCTGCTTGTGGCTTCTGATCCAAGGCACTTTACTTCTGTGTAGGTGCCTGAGTTCAACATTGTGGAGCTGTGCAATGTGAGTAGGAGGAGATGCTGTCTTGGGATTACTCGCTTCATCACTGTAGTTATCTACCCTAATTATTAGTGTGTTGCTTAGCTACCTGGGTCTGAAGCTTGGGACTCTTGAAAAGAGTAGAGAAACAAAACTGTTTGAATGCCTCCCAAATTGTTAGGAAGGAGTACACAGATCTGGATCTAAGTTTCTACTTTCCTTTAGATATGTGACCACCATGGAAACAGATGGGTGAGGACCGAGGGGAAGAGTCTTATCGACAAAACTTAATAAAATAGACCAGACCTTTGAGAAGCTGCTGCTGCACTTGTGTTTCAGGGTTGTTTGGATGTCCTCTTCTCTGTGGATCTAATGACCGTGAAGCAGGATAGAGTTGAATCTTAATAAACTAACCAAAGTGTGTGTGTGTGTGTGTGTGTGTGTGTGTGTATGTGTGTGCATGCACATGCACGCGCACGTGTGTGTGAAATGATCTTCAGCCTATGAAAGTTTCTGCGCTTTCTTCTCCCCACCACCCCCACCCCATATATATATATATAGAGAGAGACAGAGACTGGGAGGGCACAAACTTTCATAGGCTGAAGCTCAGTTCATCAGATACTGTGAAAGGACATGGACAAAGCTGTGTATAAGAAGGAGAGAGAAAACTGAGTACAAAAGCAGAAGGGAGGGCCAGAGAGGGAGAAAGGGGAAGGCAGCTGCCTGGTGAAAGAGGGTGTAGTGAGAGGAGGACACTGGACAGGTTTTTCCCTGTCTTTATCAGGATGCCTGTCATAACCAAGGGCTGGCTGACTATAGCTAAGTGTGGAAATTAGTTTCTTACCCTGATTTATTTTTTACTTTTTTTTACTGCTCAGCTGTAATCCTGGTATGATTGTCAAGGGATTAGGTTGATGGTTAGTATCTGTCCCAGTGGTAACAGCCCCAGTCCTTCCTCCCTGGTTTGAGATGACATCCTTCCTTAGATGAATGACCTTAGGTAATACTACGCTTGGTCTTAGTACCTCTCATAAGCAGATCCCAGGAAAAGTCTGGCTGCCATTTGATTCAGGACACTTATGATGCATGCTAGAATATATTGTTCAGATTTCATAGATTTCATAGACATTAGGGCTAGAAGGGACCTCAGAAGATCATCGAGTCCAGCCCCCTACCCAAAGGGCAGGAAGTCAGCTGGGGTCATAGGATCCCAGCAAGATAAGCATCCAACTTACTCTTGAAGGTGTTCAATGTAGGTGCTTGAACCACCTCTGATGGCAGGCTGTTCCAGACCTTGGGGGCCTCGGACAGTAAAGAAATTCTTCCTTATGTCCAGCCTGAAACGGTCTTGCAGGAGTTTGTGACCGTTCGACCTAGTCATCCCTTGGGGCGCTCTGGTGAACAAACGTTCCCCCAGATCCTGGTGGTCACCCCTGATAAACTTATAGGTGGCCATCAGATCACCCCTGAGCCTGCGCTTTTCCAGGCTAAAGAGTCCCATGTCTCTCAGCCTATCATCGTAAGATTTTCCTGACCTCTGATCATGCGCGTGGCTCTCCTCTGGACTCTCTCAAGCTTCTCCACATCCTTTTTGAATTGTGGAGCTCAAAACTGGACGCAGTACTCCAGCTGCGGCCTCACGAAGGCCGAGTACAGTGGGAGAATGGCGTCCCGGGATTTGCTCGAGAAGCATCTATGGATGCAAGCCAGCCTTTTGGTCGCTTTACTAGCCGCAGCATTGCATTGCAGGCTCATGTTCATCTTGTGGTCAGTGATGACCCCCAAGTCTCTTTCTTCTGTAGTGCTAACCAATGTAGCACTGCCGAGCCTATAAGGGTGCTGCAGGTTTTTCCTCCCAAGATGGACAACCTTGCATTTTTCGGTATTAAACACCATCAGGTTCTCGTCTGCTCCTTTACTGAGCTTGTCCAGGTCAGCCTGGATCACCCGCCTATCTTCTGGCATGGATGCTTTGCCCCAAAGTTTGGTGTCATCGGCGAACTTGACCAATCCATTTCAGGCCTGGATCTGGCAGTGCTTTAAGCTTGTAGAAAAGGGATATGTGTCTACAGTGTTTGGGATTGTAGCTCTCCTCTCCTCCCTGCCAAGTCTCTCACTTGTGAAATTGACTTTGGCATATATGCTGCTTCCCTGCAACTTTCTGGCTGCTCTTTTGTTCCCAGATGCAGTAGCTTCCATGCTTCTCTGGTCTGATCTGAATCGCTCCTGATTAAGGCAATTGTCTCCCACATATCCTAAGTATGGGCCTTGCCTATATCTCCTAGCTCAAGATTCTGCTGTGCAGGATACTATTCATCTCATAGCTTGTGAAATATTTATTGAAGCAGGAACTTTTGGCTTGGACTCCTCATTTCCAGGTGAGTAAACTAGCCACCAGGGAAAAACCTCATGCTTATTTGTGTACATATATGTGTGCACCCTCTCTCTCAGGGCATGTGCACACATGAGAGTGGAAGGAATCAGAGTGCCCATCGATCTGCAACCTTGGGGGGGAAAAAAGCATACAGCCCTTTGTTAGACCTCGACTCCGGGTGGCACCTAACAACTAGGGATGCGCCAATTCAGTTGCTCATGGATCCTGTTACTCATTAGCCAGGCCAAACAGGGAGCAAATGTTACTTGCACACATTGCTTGCAACAACTTTATTTAGAATGGAGACAGCTTCAGACAAGGGTCCCAAAAAACCAGCAAACTGAGGACCTGCACTGAACTTTTTTCCCACATTTATACGCTTTGGTTTATGCTCATTACCATTCATTCTACCCTCGCCCCTCCTATGTTCCACCCACTTCTCCTCCCATCTCAAGCTTCACTCCTGTTTACTGTTTGCTTCATCAGTATGGGATTGCCTATGCATTTTACTCATTTACCTGTCTTTTGCTATGAGCGCATGTCTAAGACCTTGACTTTTCTTCGGTCACTGGGTGGACTTTGACCAAAACCTGGAAGCTTTTAGAGGCTTCTTCACCAATCACTATTCACCTTTTTGCATGGATTCTGTTACCAATTACGTGCTGTTTTCCACATTCCAGTCTTTTTTTCTGTTTCACGTTGTATCATCTTCTACATTCCTGAAGCTTCATTTCATTCGCAGCACACAGACTCACACAGACTCACTTGCTGCTTTTTCCTCAGAAAATGGTTGACACAGTTAAGATGGTTACTTAGCATAAGCAAATGGCTGGCTTAGATATCATTCTGCCTTGTGGTTAGCAGTTTCGCTAGGCCACAGGCCATGCCTTTATTCAGCTGCAGATTCAATGCTTCCTGAAAATCCACATAGTGTTACCCTAACATCCTTATAGTCTGTTGGCTAAGGAATTTTTTCCCAGGAAACTGGATCTCTGAATTTTAAATTCTCAGAGATGGGAATTGAATCTGGATGATTCTCTAATTGTTGAACTATTGGATGGAAGGGAAATGCCTCCTAAGTAGCGTAAGTAGAGGTGGGCAACTGGGGAGTATCTCTAGGTATCAACTTAGAGGTGCAAGACTGGCGCTTGCCTCTGCTGCTGGCCCAGCTGCCAGCGCAGCTACTCCCCCAGGTGCCAGGGCACAGAACCAGCTTGCTATGCCTCTGGTACTTCCTTTGGCACTGTCTTTAAAGAATATACTGCTCTCTTCTAAGGTGTGAGGGGTTTTGTTCATAAACTTGAAAGTTGAATGTTGGAATTCTAAGGACCAGATTTCTTTTTCCAATTTATTTTAGATTTTTTTGGGGGGGAGGAGATGGGAATAAACTTGGTATTGCAGGGAGGGACTGAAATTTGACTTTTTGGGAACTTGGTGGCATGGTTCTTGAGTTGGCTGATTGAAGTGTGAAATATTTTGGGGGGTTTATTCAGTCAGGGAACAGAAAATATCACATGACTTACCTGAAAAACAGCAACTTAATAATACAGCATGCAGTCCCTAGAATAAAGTAAATGTGAAAATTTGTACAGTATTTTCCTTGAAAAATTCAAGGGGAACAATTTGCAAATAGAAAATTCCTAAGGTTTTGTTGTTGTTGCATATTATTTGTCACAATAAAGCATTTGTCTTCATAAGCCGTAACAGCACAAAACACGTAAAACATGCTTATCTCTTAAAGATATAAAGTAGTTCCACTGAAGTCACATTAATATTTGTCAAACTGGACAGTAAGTGCCATTTCAGGAGTGGAATTTCTTATTACTTTGCTTGTTACATAAAATCTGCTTAGACTGGTCTATTTCACATTTTTATTACTTGTGGAACTGTAGCACAATATGGCACAGAAATATGACACTATGCAAAGGGATGCAAAAAATATAGGGTTTTTTTTCTCTCATATAGTCTATCTTCCTTCAGAGTAGCAGGTACATATTTGGAAAAGAAAGAAGATAGGGTAGGCTTGGGCAGAATAAGTGGTAAACAGAGCCTGCAGTATTTCTGACTGTCAGAGATAGTCATTCATCACTATAAGTAGGGAGGCATATTTCTAATAAAGAAGTTTTTATTTATCATGTTTATCCAACTTCTAGAATATTTATCTTATTAGGAGATTGCCACAGCTGACTTGTAAGTCTCACTTATTAAAGTATACTGAGAAATGACTATTGATGGGATTATAGAACTGTCCTATAAAATACCATTTAAAGTAAAAAATGAGTGGAATGGAGTCTTATGACAACCTTAAAATATGCAGAGATTTGATAGGGTCATGCACAAACCGACACTCAATCAAAATTTATGAATATTTCACTAGACCTTTATGTGAAGGAGAATTATCTTTATTTATTGGTGCTAATAGGTATTGGTGGGGTATATTGTAAGAACATTATTTTTCACACTACCCAGATTTATGAAAACAATTATTTTCCTTTCAGATTTTCTTTAGGAGTTATTTATGAACTGCTCAGTTTTTGAGTCTGATCCAAAGCCCAGTGAAGTCCCCATTTCTTTAATGGTCCTGGATATACCTCTCCCTACACCAAGCTAGATACACAAATGGTCTTTTAAGTCCCAGGCGTGGTAGTGGAATGTTCAGCATCTAATTATACTATGCCAGTGCCTCCCAATCTGTGGTACAGGTATCAGCAGTGATACTCAGACAACCTCTCAATGGTACATGTTAACAGATTTATTATAATTACTTTATATGACAACAATTTGCTGGTGGTACTTAAGGTTGAATAGAAAAATTTGCTGGTGGCACTTAAGGTTGTATCATTTTAACCCGGTGGTGAACCACCTGTCAGAGTTTGGGAACCGCTGCCCTATGTAGTAAATAGACAGAATGTAGGGCAGGGTGATACTAAATGGAGTGCTGTGCGCCTGTGGATGTAATGAAATCACCCCTTGGGCAAGGAGACCTAATACCTAGTCAATAAGAAATGCTAATGAGAGGTGTGGGTCTGAATCCTTGCATCTCAGATTTAGGAACTTGTGAGGTTGATATCTAAAACACCTTCCTGACTTAAAGCATCCATGCCATCTCTCTGAGCATGTTCACTCTTTTCTTTTTAAAAGGCAGGTTAAGGAGGGCCTACAATCCATGACTCCAGCATCCTGATCTAGTCACTAGTCTGTTACAAAAAAAGAGGGACAACAATATCGTGATTGGTTGCATGCATTTGCGTGCGTGTGCGTCCCCGGGAAGTGACTGGTTACTGTGCTTCATGACCTACATCAACAATACTATGTTTCTGGTCTGTGTTAGTCTATTTTTGATCTTGCTGTTAATGAGTTATATACAATGCTGCAGCACGTAGGGCTAACTAAGCTGACTAGCTTCAAATGCCAGCCAATCCCTTCCCTGATTTAGGCTTCAACCTTGCCCATAGTTAAGTCAATGGTAAAATTCTTATTGATTTCAATAGTGCAGGAATGGGCCTTATAAAAAACCCCCCATAAAATGTGACACCTGAATTTTGTAACAAGAACAGTATTTAGGTTTGTTCTCAAACAGCATGTTAAAATCCAAACTCTGTCAAATTGGAGCTGTGGAAACCTGACTGGGCCCACATACATATAATCATATTTCAGAGGTGGATACAAGCAAATGCAGGTGGCTGACTGAAAACTACAATTTAAACACCTAGATAAAGTAACAGGTGTTTCCCATTGAGTGAATTATCATTACAGCATGCAGCTTTCTTGTGTTAAATCCTGGAGAACAAAGAACTTTTCCCTATGACACTAAATACTGCTTAGTTTAAAAAATATCTGGTCTTTCTACTGACAAAGATAGAAAATACTCTGTTCACTTACTTCATGGTGTTAAACTGATCAAATATATAACAGAACCTAAAGGCAGACTTGTTAAGTATTCTCACCAGTACATTGAGGTTGATCTCCATTACCTATTGTATTCAATTAATACCTCATTTTGTTCTGTTGCATGAGCGAATCCTTTAAACTCCAAAGCTTTGATTTTGTTTTGCATTTGTGAGTAACTTAATTATTTAAACTTCCATGTAAATACTGAAATACTGTCCCTGTGACTTAAGATACATGGCTATTCTCTCAAGGTTTTAAGATGTTTGCTTTGATTTTTAATGTCTATATAATGATATTCTGCTATCGTTTCTATTGTATGCAGGTGCTTTGCAAAATTAACTCTGTACCTGCTCCCATTCCCATTTTGGATTGGAATAGTAAGATATGTAGAAGGTAAAATTGAGTTGCCCATCTAAAACTCTGCAGTATGCTTACATGAGTGAAAGCATACAACTAGAGAAGAATGTGTATATATCAGGTGTTTCAGAATAAGTTCAGGAGAAAAAAGTCTTCACTGTGAAAGGGGCAGTGGAAACCCTATGGTACCTAGGCAGTAAATACTCAAATACCTATGAAGGATCTATGGGGTGCAATGGTGCAGTTATACATCCCTTTGACTCCTGCTCCACCCAAACATTAAAACCAAGTGCCTGGGAGGGGCAGCAGTGTTTCTATCCAGGCATCTCTAAGAGAATTATTTGACCTTGTGGCTCATTGTCTTCTCCTTGATTCCTGCTAATCTCTCTCTACTCCACAGGTATTAATGAGCCTCTGTCCCTTTTAATAGTATTGTTGTTCCACTATTCAAACTATTATTTCTTCTGTAATTTAGCTGTTTGTTAGTCATTCCTGGCCTCTCTTCTATTTCCAGCCCCGTAGAGTGTTTTTAACTGTAGCTAAAATGCAGGTATGATAATATTAACTCAGACATAGAAATGATGGACAGTGAAGTATCAGAGGCACTATCAAAATGGTTAAGAAGACTAAATTTTGTTTTATGAATCTAAAAAAGAGACGTACACTTAACTATAATGACTATAGGACTAATGACCATCTTTTGTCTATTTTTTTTACCTAGTCTGTTGTGGTTTTTTTAAACTGAATATATAATCTAGCAAATTAGTGTACATTCCTATACTTATATTTGTTTTCACTTTCATGTTAACTTGAATAATATAGTGGTAGTATATTAGTAAAGCTTCTAGTTTCTTTTTAACCAGATAAAAAATAGTGTTATATGTGATGATGTACCACACCATCAACATCCCCTTTTCAAAATCCTAGATTTGCACATGCACATGAATCATATGATATTTAAGTCCCACTTGAATTCAAACTTTTTAGATTTGCCTGTGACCCTATTGATTTACGTAATTCCTTTCTCTCTTTCTTGCCAACACAAAAGGGATTAGGCCTGGAAACAATCCAGGAAGTTCCTGAATTCTAATACTACTTGTGCCACTACTCTTACCAAGGTCAACCTACTTTACTTCCTAATGTTTCATTCATGTAGGTGGTAACGTGGCAAGAAGGAGAGGCTAGATGGAAACAGAGCTTCTCTGTTACACACATAACAAAATCTAAACTTTTACTTACCACTGTGTGACATTATAAGTTTTAAATTCAACCATATCGATGTTAAAGTTTCCATTTAAAATGGTGATGAATACCAATTAACACAACCCAATTTAAATCAGAAATACTTTCAGTGTCCTGTGCACATTTTTCCTAAGAACATTTGTTGCAACCGAAAAGCAATTTTATCTTTGTCTCCAGAATGTCTGGATCAATATCTCTGTGTAGGTATGTATGTAGCAATCAGTACCTTTCCTAACACAGAAAGGTAAAAAACAGAGCAGCAAATTTTCTTCAGTGTAAAGGTAAATGGTATTGATTGGAGCTACTTGGATTTTTACCCCAAACAGTGGCTACAAAGTATCAAATGACCATTTTTCTTGTATTCTCTGCTCTGATACACCTGCCTGCATACATTTGAACATCCATAAATAGGAAGAATAATGAAGCATAAAGGTTTCTCAGACAGCCCAAGAAGAAGAGTATGAAAGGTCAAAACCTTGAGGAAAAGGGCACTTCTAATCTAAATTATCCAGCAATTAATTTGTATACCCCCTTGCCTTTTTTCATTGGAGAGCTGATCATTTAACAGAGTTTATGTAACTGAAGAAACATAATCAAATTATACCGTTGAAGAAGAAATACGATAGATGTAGCTAAATCATCAACAAGTAAGCCTCTGAGACTGCTTGCCTATAGGGACTTTCTGAATGATAATCTCTTCAAATGAAAGAATTTTAACGGATCATTGGATTGTATGGGTATGCTTAGAAAGGATGTTCAAGAGCCACAAAAAGCATCTTCATAGAAACTGCCTAATGTTGCAAAGGTGTTTTTGCACCTGTCAGGGAACAGCCATGATAGTCCAAGCTCATTAATGCATCATTAACTCCCAGTTTGAAATGTGTGGACTCATCCTAACCTGATATGGGAAGCGTGGTTTGTCAATTAGCTCCTGTCAGCGACTTCCACAAATACTTCAGAATTCTGCCTCCGAGGAATCCTAGAGAATAATTCCAAAGATAATTCCAAAAGACTGTTCCCTCAGTGCATGGGAAGCACTGATCTTTATCCCCTACCATGCTTAGTTACCCAACATGACAGATCCAAGTTTCTGCTAGTCATAAATGTATGAAGAGATTAACTTGGCTCCTATTAGCTTAACTTTAAGGGCAAGAATTTGTCCTATGTTCTAGGTCCACTATACTGAAACTGGTCTATATTGATAAGAATGTGATCCTATTCACGTACGAATGTAAAATAGATTAATGTATGAAAAAGGATTCAGGAGCTTTGATGCCCTACACAATCACTGAGGAGAGTAGGATGCCAAAGAATGCGATCCACAAAAGGCAACAGGATGATCGAGTTTCCTGAGGGTGGCAGTCACTTGGAAACACTAAGGATAAGGATAATATGTGATCCAAAGAAGGGAATAACTTATTCTGGAGTGTAGGGATGCACTTTTTCACTGAGCCTGAATTGCTGGAGTTAGGTGACTACATTCTTTCTTTCCAAAACAGAGGCAGGGTTGGGGTGAGGGGGGGAGGTTGTTTGCTTGTTTTTAAATCAACCCCTCTCTCCACTTAGAGTTCAAGTGGATGGGATATGAACCCATATTTTCCAACTCCCAAAAGTGTGCCTTAAACACCAGGCTGATATTTTCAGTTCCTCTTGTTCTAATAGTTCCACTTTTCACATAATAATAATAATAATAGTAAATGGGATACAAGAGTATGTGAATCTGTAGCCTAGTGTTTGGACACTCACTCGGGTAGGGTAATATTGGTTCCAGTCCCTTCTTTAAATATAAAACAGTGAAGTATTCACTAGATTTGGGATTGGAACCCAGGTTTTTAATCACTGTAGTGTCCAGTTCACTCTTTCTCTGCCCCAATACATATATAGTTATTCCATGAAAAGTGGAACAGGTTAAAAAAAAAGGACTGGGAAATATTTTAGGCATGCTATGAGAGTGCCTATTAAACCAGGCCCCAGAGCTGAGATGAGTAGAATCCTAAGGAGTCTGAGAATCCCAATGAAGTTGAGGGATGAACTAGGCCCTTAATGTTTAGTACAGTCTAGGCCTGCCTAGAAATAGGCCTGCCTAGAAATAGAATTTTAGGCATCTAAATTCAGGATCCTATAGAATGAGTCATCATTGCCTCAGTATCTAATTGGGAGGAGGTATTAAAGATTTCATACTTCATTATTTTTATTAATGACTTGGAGGATTAAGTGGTGGTGATGATCAGTTATTCTCTGTGCCCAGAAAGAAAAAGAAAATAACAGCCTTAAATTGAAAAAAAAGAAATTTACCAGATAGAACTTGTTCTCCATGGGGTTGGTTAAGTACTGGAGCCGATTACCCAGAGAAATAGCAGGCTTTTCATCACTGAAATTGTTTAAGTAAAGGACTTGGCTAGGATGTCATGGACAGGAATGAACCTACCTTGAGTAAGTGATTGATTCTTCCCAGCCCTGCTTTTCCTTAATTTGGCCACCTAATAGGTTGCTTTTTAGCCAGCATTTATCTGTTTCTTCTTAAATGTTAATTTTACATGTATGAATCGTATTAAGGCAGTTGAGGATTCAGTAAGTAGTCATCCCTTTGTTTGTCTGCTGAGGTGTCAGGTACATTAAGCATATTCTTAATACACCTAAAAGAGAAGGAGAAGGATCCCCCAATATTTTTCCAAAGTCTAGTAGTTAAGGCAAGTTTTAAGCTCTTTTTATGCTGATAACAGATTGAATACTACTCCTTGGGTGCTTCTACACATGTCCCTATGGCGCTGTTGTTACTACTCAGTCACGTAGCATTTCCTTTTGGAAGTACTAGATGAAGGTGCAATAACAGCTCATACTGCACCATGCCAATGGCACACAGTTATTTTTAGCTACTAGGTTGCCATAACAACACGCTATAGTGAGTGAGTGTGTTGCTATGACGATGTTGCTGAGGCATCATGGTTTGTTCCTGTCAATGCTACATCACTGTACCACATTGCAATGGTGACATAGCATCTCCATGCCCCTTACTGTCTAAAATGTAAATATTGGGCACAAATGCTCGATGCTTTGGTTTCCTTATTCTGACCACTAGCAGTGGCTAACATCACCATGTACTAATAAAAGCCTGACCTATTGAAGCCAATGGTGAAATTTTAATTGACTTTACCATGCTCTGGAATAATTCTTAATTGTGCCTAATATAAATTGGAATTACTGTATCAGGTATCAGCTACTAAAAGTTAGATTTTTTTACTTCCCTCCTATATATATTGATGGACAGCTTCTAATAGGTTGTAAATGATCTGCTCATGTTTAAATAGGGATTGAAATAAAGCTGGCCAAATCTTGACCAATTTCATAATTCGCAAAGTAACACAAAGAGAACAGGTTCCCTTTCAAAGATAAAATAATATTTCACAACCATTTCTCTTGCCATTCAAAGATATCAGGGATGCCCAAACAGTATAGTTTAGGTGAATTTAAGGTATAGTGGTGAGGAAATACCCAATAGATTTGCCAAAATACTTGATTTGTTAATTTGTTAACCAAACCAAAATGAAAAACATAGAAAACAAAATGAAACAGAATGGTTTGTGTAAGTCTGAAACAGATTTTTTCTTTTATTTTCCATAAAAGGAGAGAAAAAATATGTTGGGTATATATTCTGGTTTAGCCAAAATGAAATGTTACCCTTCATTTAACTTTCATTTTACTGTTTTACCCTTCATTTTAATTTTGGAAGTTTTAATCCCATTTCATTAAATACTGGTAATTAAAAAAAAAAATTGAAACATAACTTCCAACTTCAAATTATTTTTTTTTCATTTACAGCAGAAATTGCTCACCTATAAATATGGATTTAAAATGTTTTAGAGTAGACACATTTCCTGTTAAAATTTGTAGGGTTTTAGAATAATTCCATGGAAGTTTCTCTCTAATTTTTACAGAACTCATTGCTTCTGTTGTGTTGCATAACTGTTTTCCTTTCTGATCACTACATGCATATGTGAAATTATTTATGTTATATATGATTTATATAATTTATTCATAAATGTCATGCCATTTTTTCACCAGATTATTCATTCAGCACTTCTGATAGTTTGCATACAGAAAATGACAGTATCCACATCAGCCATGTGTGACCCAAGGGTGAAGGGCAGTATGTGAAGCAACCCAAACCCTGGATCAGTGGACAGAGGGGCTGGTGAATACAGTCACAGAGGCAGAACGGCGGAGGCGGGGGGGACATGGAAGAGGGGGATCCACTGTCCCAGGCTAGCATGCCATTCACCATCAAGTCTCCTCCTCTACCACAGGCACTGCCAATGTGGGCCAAGGGATATGGATTATCCAGCCTGAGGCAGGGGTTGGTCTAAATGATTTCTGGATGTCCCTTCCAGCCCTACTTTTCTATGATTCAATTATGTTTATCATCAAAGCTTGTGAGCCCCTTTCAGGACTCATACATCTCCTAGTAGACCATCTCCTGCAGAAGGAGTAAAGCATACAGGACAGGGGATGCCATAACACAGTAATAAATTTAGGTCCTCCAGTGCCAGGAATGCTTCAGTTTTGGAAATGTTGGGAAGAAAGTATTGCTTGTACAGTGATGGAGAGAGAGTTGGGGAGCTACACCTGCATTCCATGAGAGGGCAGTCTCTGTGTGCACCTGAGAACCCAAATCTCGACTGGACCATGTTTTCAGGGGACAGACAAGTAATGGAGAAGTACCCACCTCAATTTCTTGAGAGGGTACCAACATCTCTCTGCTTGTCAACCCATTCCTCCAAGCCAACAGAGCCCACTGCTTAGGCAAAGCATGTCCTGCCCTTAGGATCTGATTTCATAAGTGGTCTTCAGAGTAGCACAGTGCAATTCCTGGCACTGACATGATAGGGAGTCAAAGGAAGGGTAAAGATAGGAGGACAGGAACCTTTCCTCATAACTCATGACCCCCAGCCCCCTCACCACTTTTGTTGCCCTCTGCCAGACTCTCTCCAATTTGTCCACATCCTTCCTGTAGTGGGGGGCCCAAAACTGAACACAGTAATCCAGATGTGGCCTCACCAGTGCTGAATAGAAGAAAGTACTCCTCAGCTGTGTTGTGGCATATACCCAAAGTCCTCTACCACACCTTGAGGCAATTAAAGGGGCACTTGAGAGTCAAACTTCTGAAGAAACAGTTGAAGTTTTTCTGCCTGTTTGGAAGCCAGCTTCTTGCCCCAGCTGACTTCCTGACGTTTGGGCGGGGGGCTGGACTTGATGATCTTCCAAAGTCCCTTCCAGCCCTAATGGGCTTCAAGAACTATATAGGGATTCAAGAACTAGGGGAGAAGATAGGCCAGATCCCCAATAAGAGTAGAGATGGGGACTACATTGACCTCTATGCTGCAGGTTCTGGGAGGCATATTGCCCATTCTCCACCAACCCAGTGTTGGGAGGTTGGAGTCACAAAAGATCCTGGTATCATAGGCACTGCCTGCCCAGCCAGCAAAGGCACGGTGAAGCAACAACAATGGTAACAATGTCCTGCATTGATGGAGTAGAAGCCCTTTCATTTTATTATTGCCATGCAATCTTGGGGAGGGCAGAGCGTGGGTATGTGGGTGCCATTGATAGCCCTACATAGCTGAGGAGGCCCAGGCAGAAGAAACCAGAAATAACCTTGTGTTAGTTGCTGGTATATATGATATGGTTTGCCAGTATATTCTGGATGAGCAGGCACACCTCCTGAACTGCAACTGGTTGGTGATGGAGCAGAGGCTGTTGATAATGGCAGGACTTGGGCTGAGAGATAAGGATCTGGAGTACTGCATCCAGTTTTGGGCTCCGCAATTCAAAAAGGATGTGGAGAAGCTTGAGAGAGTCCAGAGAAGAGCCACACACATGATCAGAGGTCAGAAAAACAGACCTTAAGACGACAGGCTGAGAGCCATGGGGTTCTTTAGCCTGGAAAAGTGCAGGCTCAGGGGTGATCTGATGGCCACTTACAAGTTTATCAGTGGTGACCGCCAGTTTCTGGAGGAACGTTTGTTCACTGGAGTGCCCCATGAGATGACCAGGTAGAACGGTTATAAACTCCTGCAAGACTGTTTCAGGCTGGACATAAGGAAGAATTTCTTTACTGTCCGAGCCCCTAAGGTCTGGAACAGCCTGCCATCGGAGGTGGTTCAAGCACCCACATTGAACACCTTCAAGAGTAAATTCGATGCTTATCTTGCTGGGATCTTATGACCCCAGCTGATTTCCTGCCCTTTGCGTGGGGGGCTGGACTTGATGATCTTCTGAAGTCCCTTCCAGCCCTAATGTCTATGAAATCTGTGAAATATCATAGCTCCTGCTCCTTGATCATTAAGCAGGGGCTAGGAGCTTTCTGCTGCTGGGCCAGGAGGACACAGACCCTGCACCAGCTTCAGTGGCAGAACCCTCCCTGGCAGCAGGCAGCTCCCAGGGGCAGGGAGAAATCTCCCACCCCCTGCTGCACCCTGTTGCTTGCCTGACCGGGAGAACATTTGCTCCAGGTCAGGCATTCGTACACGCACTAGTGCTTAGTAAGTAATCTAGAGTAAATTTGCTACTTGCATTTGCAGGTAGAAAGTTTTCTCATGATTAGTAAGCATCTGCATGTGTAGATAGTGACCCTTACTATGCATCAATTAGCTCTAATCTCAAGTAAAGCATTTCATGTAGATGTGCCCACTGGATAATTAGCATCTAGATTGTGGGCCACTCAGGGAATCAAGTTGCTAAAGGGGGTCAGTAAAAATAAGCAGATTCCAGGGACAAACTGGGTAAGGAATCCAGGATGTTAATCCAAGAAAAAGATTTCATAGATTTTATAGACATTAGGGCCCTCACAGGAGGAACGTTGCAAGATCATCAGGTCCAGCCCCCTGCCCAAGAGGCAGGAAGTCAGCTAGAGTCAAAGGACCCCAACAAGATAAGCATCCAAATGTTTCTTGAAAGTGTCCAGAGTAGGATGCCTCTGGAGGGAGTCTATTCAGGCCTTGGGGGTTCAGACAGTTAAGAAGCTTTTCCTTATGTCCAGTCTAAAATGGTTTTGGAAGACTTTGTGACCATTGGACCTTGTCATCCATTGGGGTTCTCTGGTGAACATGTGTTTCAACAGGTCCTGATGCACACCCCCTAAGTACTTATAGGCTGCTATCAAGTTATCCCTAAGCCTTCACTTCTCCATGCTGAAGAGTCCCATTGCTCTCAGCCTCTCTTTATAGGGCCTGTTCTCTTGCCTTCTGATCATGTGCATGGCTCTTCTCTGTAGTCTTTCAAGCTTCCCCAGGTCCTTTTTGAATTGTGGAGCCCAGAATTGGAGCAGTACTCCAGCTGTAGTCTCACCAAGGCTAAATACAATGGGAGAATGAAATCCTGAGACTTGCTTGAGAGCACTGAAGGTCAAGCGACAGACTGAGTCAGGAAGCTCAAGGATGAGGCAGAGAGCAAAATCAGAGAGCAAGTCAAGTGGAGAAGCCAAGAGATTAAGCAGAGAGTAGAGTCAGAACACAAGCTGGAGGCAACAACAAGGTGTCTGAGATCAGGTAGAGACCTACTGCGCAGAAACTTCCTGATCCAGGTCAGGGGTTCAGATAGGGGAACTGAATAGTCAGGTTACCCTGACTGGCAACTCTGATGCTAGTGAGTGTTCAGGCTAAGGACATGGCTTCCAAGCTGTGGCCTGACACTCTATGAGCAACACATCATCCATGCCATCTAGAAGGATGATGTTTTCTGGCCAGATAGAAGTTGTCTGTCCATAGGTTCAGTAAATGCCCTTGCCATTTGGTTGGGCTACTAAGCCCAGTGCATTAGGGCTCATACTATCATGATGATGTCTGTGCCCAACCACAGATAAGCATTCACAGGGCCATCTCTGGGGGAGGGGGGGGCACAGATTGGGGCGACTGCCCCTGGCCTTGTGCTTTGGGGGGCCCCACGGAGCCAGGTGAAGCAGCGGTAGCACTGAGCTGGGTGGAGTGGCAGCTCTGCATCCAGCCGCTCTTTGCCCTCCCTCCCCACCTGCTGCTGCTGCTGCTGCTGATAGCAGTGGCAACTTCTTCAGGTCCAGGGCCTATGGGATTGGAATGGGGGCAGGGCCTCACACGGGCTGATTTGCCCTGAGCCCTACACTCTGCTTGGGTCACCTCTGGGCATGCAAATATCCCTGAGCCTCTGTAGAGATGTAATTAGGATGCCAAGGATAAATTCTCAGGTCCCCTTGCCTCTATGAGAGGTATCCATGGCAGGGTGCAGAAGCAGAAACTGAGGCAAAGGAACAAAGGAAGAGACTTGTTTCTGGTTCCCTCTGGATGCATCTGGGCAGGGAAGGAGGGAACGACTATTGTGCATAGGAGCAACTTGGGTTGTATAGTCCTCTGGGGCAGCCAGCCAGTCAGGGCTGCCCTGTGCTCTTAGCACCTTCCAGCAGATCAGGAAGCCCACAGAGAAGGCTGAGATGCATGCACAGGGGCCCCTGGCTGTAGACTGTTGTCAGCACAGGTGGGTCTGCACAGCTTCTGCTCCAAACACCAAATGCTTTATACATTTCTCAACTGATCGGGGTTCTGACTGGTTATACCTAAGAACTCAACTTCAACTGGTTGATTTGAACACCAGCATGAACCCTAAGAGCTTTCAAGTGAATTTTCAATCTGCAGCACAGAGAATTAGACCTAGAAGCTCTACTACAGCTTAAAGGAATTTTACAAGATATTCAACCTATTGCCTTTGAAATTTCTTCCTTTTTTACCCCTGTGGTTTACCTAAAAACAAATCAACAAAATATTGTGGAGTAGATCAGATCATGTTTTATGCAGAATACGTGGAGGTACAAGAACTATAAAACTTTCAAACATTATTGTGATTTATTCAGTACACTCAGTGGGGAAATAGACAATTCAGACCTACATGCATCTGAAGGTATTTGGTTCCCTTAAAACCTAGGTTTTTCTACAGTAACCAGGAACGTATAGCTTGTCTGAAATTGATAATACATAGAATTTTATAATATACACTAGGACGACTCCTTTATTGGTACACTTGATGTTGTGCCCTTGCGTGCAGCTTTGCTTTATAATCCATCACCCACACTTTTTCTATAACCCCTTTAAAGTAAAACAGAACATTAGTGAAATAAATTACATTATATAAAAAGATACTATCAGATGAAAGGCCCCCATTTTTAATTTACTTTGTGTTGACACAGATTTCTATCTGCTATCACTTTTCCTTATCAGGCTGATGAAATAGAATTTTTGTAGGGGATATATAGAAAATGCCGAGAATGGTTATCTATCATAGTCAAAAAATGTGCTATCTGTCATCAGTGGAGACTTTATTTACTTTTAAAAGTGTTTGCCCATACACAGAATAGCAGTCATAGTGTCCTTGTCTTTTGTTATGAATTGTGTATATATTATAGATGGGCAAGCAAGTACTAAATTACCTAATCCGTCTGGCTGCCCATATGTATTGCTTTACATTCTTATACTATCCTTTATAGTGAACCTAATCAAAGTATAAACACACTCTCGGAATATAAGGGCAAGACATAGGCCTTTGCTCAGCGAAGCATTTAGCTAGATATACTTTTATACTTTTAAGCATGGGAATGGTATGATTTCAGTGGAGTCACTGCAACCGCTCATTCACGTAATATTTGGCATGTCCTCTATACAATACCGGATTCATTGATATTTTATAGTATTTTTCTATGTAACATCTTACCAGAATTATTTGGTGTATAAGCAACACATACCAATGTACACAGCCACTTGTAATTTTACCACAGGTATGAATTCCATGACATTAACGATTCAACTTTAAAGTTACAGACCATTTTCTATAGTAACTAATTTTTCCCCAACAGCTATAGCAACTGAGAGGTCATAATGTGAGGGGTTTGCTTGTACCTCTAAGGTACATAATAATACAAATTGCCATGACAAGATATAACAAAGACTGAAAAGAGCTGGGGAGAAATTGTGATTTCAAAATGTTTCCTATTCCATATGGAGAAATGGAGACAAAAATCCAAAACTTTTCAAAATATTTAATAAAAAATGAGAAAGCACATCTAGAATAACCAAAATGCTAGCGTTTGGCACACTTACTTAGGATGTGGGAAATGCGGATTCCAGGCTTTTGCTTTATTGTCCTTCTTTCTTCCACACTATTCTGGAAAGAAGTTCACAAAAGGATCTCTTGTTGAAACTGTTGGGCTCAGAGGGTAATAATCAATGGTTCAGTGTCTAATTGGCATCCAATATCAAGTACAGTGTGCCAGGGGTTTGTCCTTGGACTGGTTTTATTCAAGATCTTTATCAACGACCTGAAAGACGGAATAGAGTGCAACTGCAGCAAGTTTGCAGGTGACACCAAGATGGAGGGAGTTGTAAATATGCTTCAGGATAGGGCTAGGTTTCAGAGTGACAATGACAAATTGGAGGATTAAGCCAAAAGAAATCTCATGATGATCAACAAGGACATATACAAAGTCCTGCACTTAGGACGGAACAATCCAATGCACCAGTACAGACTGGGAGCTGACTGGCTGGTCATCACTTCTGTAGAAAAGAACCCAGGGGTTATAGTGGACAATAAGCTGAATATATATCAGCAGTGTGCCCTTGCCAAGAATGGTAATGGTATACTGGGCTATATTGGTAGGAGTGTTGCCAACAGGTCAAGGGAAGTGATAATCAGGGATCCTGGTTTTCTCTGAAAAAAAAATCACAAATTCTGTGACAAAAAATAGAAAATTCTTTGACAACCCACCAAAATCTGTTATTAAAATTAAAAGCCTCCTGTAGCCCGCCCCCCCGCAGCCATGCTAGTGCCCCTCTAACCCCACTCAATGCCTTGCCCAGTGCTGCTGGCACCCCTCACTTCTCTCAAAGCCCTCCAGCCCTGCAGGGCCCCTCACTGTCCCCAACACAGCCCCCCCACCCTACTCATGCTTATTGCCCCCATCCACAGCCCCCACCCCCGGCCCTGCCGGGGGGGCCCGCAGCTGCCAAGGCTATAGGGCCAGGGACCCAAATCTGCAGCTTCCTGCCCCCAACACCAAACAGATGCAGCAGAAGCAGCATTGAGCCAGCTTCCCCACTGTTGCTGCCCGCTTGGGTAGGGTTAAGGCCCTGGTGATTATTATCCTCTCTTCAGTACTAGTGAGGCCACATCTGGAGTACTGTGTTCAGTTTTGGGGACTCCACTACAGAAAGGATGTGAACAAATAGGAGAGGGTCCAACAGAGGTCAACAAAAAAGGTGAGGGAGGTTAGGGGCCATGACTTATGAGGAAAGACTGAAGGAATTGGGCTTATTTAGTCTAGAGAAGAGAGACTGAGAGGGGACTTAATAGCAGTCTTTAACTACCTGAAACAGGGTTTAAAATAGGATGGAGCTAGACTGTTCTCAGTGGTGACGAATGTCAGAAAAAGGAGCAATGGCCTCAAGTTGCAGCAAGGGAAGTTTAGGTTCATTATTAGGAAGAATTTTCTTACTAGGAGGTTAGTAAAACACTGGAACAGGTTACACAGAGAGGTGGTGGAATCTCCATCCTTGGGGGTCCTTAAGACCTGGCTAGACAAAGCTTTGGCTGGGATGATCTAGCTGGGGATGGTCCTGCCTTGAGTAGGGGGTTGGTCTAGATGACCTCCTGAGGTCCCTTCCAACCCTAATTTTCTACAGTTCTATTAATTAAGGTATAATCTCCCACACTGAAGATCTGCTCCCTTGTTTATAATCCATTTAAAGGGTTTATAGGGATTTGTTATGTTATAAATCCAATTGAAAAAGATATATATAAAAGCAAACTATAGAAGTGTTGCATCCTGGGAGTCCTTTATCTTTTTCTAACAGCAATTTTAGTAGATAAGTATCTTCTCTTGAGTGCTGTAGTCCAAAATAGAATTGTTTTATGTTTTCTTTGTTCGTAAGGTGACCTAATAGTTGGGTCCACCTCTAGGAACAAAGAGACTAAACTGCTTTTTCTTAACTATTTTATTAAGCTTCACCTCTGAATACAACATCCAGAGACAAGGGTTATTTTAAGTATTCATCCAGAGACAAGAGTTATTTTAAGTATTAGCTAAGTGCAGCTGTTAGCAGAAGCATTAAACAAAAGATTAATCATATGAAAGTCTGTTGATGAATCCCAATAATTATTTTAGAGAAGACAATTACGGGCAAACTAGTTAAATCTGGTAAAGAATTCAATGTGCAGATACTTGAACTATTAACAATAGAAATTTTACATAATGTCAAAATCTGAGGAGAACTACTAGAGACAAGGAAACTATTCTGAGGAATTCTATAACAATGCAAATTAAGATCCCATTCTTAAGAAAAGCTTAGGAACTTCAAGAATCAGGCCCAGTATGGGATAAACTAAGTACAAATTACAGGACTAAATATTAATCCTGTGCGAATAGGGAAGTATTCAATTTGGATTTGGATTCAGCCAATTTGGAGGACAATGATTTGATTCAGTGATTTGAATCACTGCCCCCATCTGATTCAGCCAAATCAGAATTTCGGATTCGGTGCTGCTTTGGCACTGATTCGGAGATGTGGATTAGCTGGGGAGAAGCAGGCATAGGCGGGTGGCTGCAGGTTCTCCTGTGGCTTCTCCAGGGTCGGGGGAGCAACGGGAGAAGCTCCTCTGGCTGCCCTGCCTGGACCCAGCCCCTGCCTGGGTCAGCCTGCAGGCACTTAAAAAAAAAAAAAAAGGCCCCATACTTACTGGCTGCAGCAGTAGGGATCAGGGGCTCTGAGGGCTTGTGGCAGAGCACCCCCCCTCACCATGCAGCGCGAGACAGTGAGGGGCAGTAGGGATCACCCCACCCACCTGGCACCTATACAGCAACTGCCCTATGGCATGGGTGCAGCAAAGCTTGGCAGGGTGCTGTACACTATCTGGGAGCTGGGACTGCTGGAGCTGAATGGTGCCTATGCCACTTGTGGCACTCATGCTTCAGGCTGGTCACCCCTATCTCAAATACATACTGGGATATGGGTTACTCTTCATTATAAATTTGGGAGCACAAGAAATGCTTGCTTAGAGCAAATTACATTGGGGAAGCTATGATGAATGAACAGCTCCATGTCTGGTGCTTCCTGTCCTTACATATTGGTTTGGCTTCCCTATCTATTTGGAATGGAAAGGGAAAAGATACAAAAGAAAAAAATGTGGTGTGATGTTCTAGTCTAAAAGGTGTAATGTCATGTGTAGCAGCTGTAACTCTACAATTTTTCCACCTATGTCAGTAAAAATGGGTGCAGCTTCAATAATAGGCAGCACATAATAACATAGACCTAGGCTGCACTGATTACATATTATTTGGCTGTATGCCCTCTAAGAGCCTTGTGTGGTCCTCAGGCCTTAGAGGTTTGAACTCTTGACATCTTCCATAGAAAGGCAAATTCTGTCCTTTCTGTTGTGACTGAAGATAATTTGACAAAGAAAAAAAACCTGATGAGTTTTCTAATTCCCCACAGGAAAGGAAAAACAAAACAAAACAAAACAAAACAAAACAAAACAAAACAAAACAAAAGAAACAAACTAAAAAACCCCAAGAAAAGCTGCCTAGGGAAAACCTCTATTACACAATTTGCCAAAGGTTAAAAGTAATGGCTACGATCCTGTAAAGTAGTCAATGGGAGATTGAGATTGACATCAATAGGGCCAAAACTTTGCATGTAAGTTCACTGGAGTACAGACACATACACAGATGAAATATTTATGTAAATTAAACCCAGGCATGGGAGTATGAAAATCGTAAAATCCCAGAAATTAAAAATCGATTAAGTTATTCATGCACTTGTCCTACCAAGAAAGACTTGGTTCTGTAGTATGGTATATCTCCAGTGTTTTGTCCACTCAGTGTTGAATGACTGAAAAATAGGGCTTCCACCAAAGAATAGGAAATGCACAAGTACAACAGCAGCACATAAACACCAAGCTAAAGCAGAGTGCTGAAATTAAAAACCTACAGTTCCCCTTCTGCAAATAAAAGAATAATTAAATTAAAAAATAGTCTTTCTTTGCCAGGTGATTGCATTTTTCTATGACTATCATCTTTTTTTTCAGTGCCAGTGAAAATGTAAATGCAAGCCTATGACAGTAAAGGTTTTTTGTTTCATTTTGACAAGAAAATTTCAAATTAAACATCAATAATGTTGTGATTCCTAATGCCAATAAAAAAATTAAGGGAGCTGGAAAAGTCTAGGGGCAGTTTTTTAAAAAGAGTGTGAAATGAAACATCAAGGGTGCCATGCTGGTCTGAAAAATTTAGAGGGGTGAGCACTGTGAAAGCCTGGGATTTCTTTCTCTCTTTTTTTTTTTTTTATGAATGAATATGAGGGGTAGTGCTGTTCACTGAGAAACCCAGCTGTCGAAGTCTATGATTTTTTCCAGCTACTGCACATATAACACAATAAAATGAAAATGTAACTCCTTCTGAAAGTACCAGGAAGCCCTTTCTAGATTAAAAAAGCTGAAGAGCCCTATATGGGAAGACACCACTATGCCAGCCATTGTCATTACTATGCCCCTGCTTTCATCATGAAGATTTAGAGGTAAGTATACTGCACAGTGTTCTAAGTAAGTATACTACGGCCAGTGTCCTTTAAAGAGTTAACATTTGGTTTTCAGTGCCCAAACTAGTTAATCCAGAAATGAATGTCTGGTACTTACTCATCAGCATTCAAAATAACTGTTACAAAATGAAGGAGGGTACAGGAAAAACATGAAGAGAGATAAGAGAGTAGTAAAAACAAGGGAAAGGAAAAAGTCATTTTTCTTTTAGGCTTCCTTTTCTCCAGAGCCAAACAATTGACTTGTGGTATGTTCTGCTGGCAGACTATTAATTGACTAAGGCAGCTTATACAGCATTCATGAGGTTTTGTTTGATAGCCTATCATTTACATTCATATGTAGAGGTTGATCATGCAGCTCTTATGCACATGGATAGTCTTTATTCATGCAAGTAGTCTGACTTCAATTAGACTATTTATCTTATATGAGTAGGTATTGCAAAGAATTGCAAGGTATGGCTAATAAACTGGATGTGAATCCCCCAGCCACTTCATAAACCCCATGTGGTGTGAAATCTTACCCAGAGATTCTTTGTAAGAATCCTATTAGAGATCCGCCTCTTATTTTCCACTGTGGGATTAGTTTGTCCAGCAATTCACAAATGAAGTGCCTACCTCTAAACTCAGCTTATCGAAGAAAATCCACAAGAAGCCATGTGCACCAACACTGTCCCATGGTACCTCTGGCCTTACCAGCTCTTTGACAGTCTGGCTTTGGTAGAGCTGTGCAGTATACACTATAATGAATTCTTTTCTTAAAGTAGCTGATGCATTCAGTAAAGAACCTAGGTCACATGATATTTGGGTGAAGGTCTATATGGAGCTCAGCTTTTATTAATAAAGTACATTTTAGATCTCATGATTGTATGGAAAAAAACCTTGAAAAACGCAACTTAAATGGCTCCAATAATTAAAGGCAAATAGATTTTTTGAATGCTCCAAGGTTGACAGTACTGAAAAAGACTGTTCTCTATTGGATCTGAGATTGGGAGTTAGCAATTACGCAGCGATCATCTGCACCCACCCTTCCCAAGTCTTCCTAATCTGATTAAACTGCCCAACTTCTTGAATGCAAAATCAAAAAGATGTGAAAGGGCATGGAAGTAGCTGATCTTCTCTTCCAGGTGTAGATAGATACAGAGTGGGTTACTTCCATATTTCTGTGTAGGTCCTCATGGTAAAGGTACTATTCCTGAGTCTGGGGCTTCTCCTGATTGCTTTTGTGATGGCATGTCTGCACTGTAATAAAAAAACAAAAACAGAATGGAATATAATGAAAGATATATACAAGCTTACTTAGAACTTTAAGAGTGTCAGGTGCCTAATTACCTTTAAAAAATCTAGTCCCAAGTCTATTTTCAAAAATGATTAAGGGACACAGGTACATTCAATGTCACTGGAATATAGGTTTGTTAGGGTTAGAGCTACAAGGCGACTTAGGCCCCTACAGTGGCAATTCATAGAATGATAGAGAAGCAGGGCTGGAAAGGACCTCCAGAGCTCTTCTAATCTAACTCCCTGCTGAGGCAGAATCATCCCTATCCAAGCCATTCTGTACAATGCATAATCTAAACTAGTGGTTCTCAACCTCTTTGCCACAGTGGACCACGCTTGCAGCTGTCTATGTGTTATGTGGGCAGCACCCACACAACTTACTTCCTGTGCATTTAAAAATGCTTTGTGTTTGTTATCTGAGACTAATGCAATATAAATCAATATTTTGTAACACCTCTCGTTTCTGCACTGTCAGATGTCTTTACCTTTTTTTAACATGATGTCACATGGGCCACAACAGTGTGCTGATTGGGCCGCATGCGGCCCTCGTGTTGAGAACCACTAATCTAAATTCTACATAAGACTGCTGTCAACCCTGATACAGCACAGACCTAACATCCTAATCCCAATAGGATCTCAGGCAGCATCTCCTTAATCAATGTTTTAACTCCCTATCCTTGGAGTATTCCAGTTTAGGAAAGATTAGTAAAGGCTCTCTCAATTCTTCCTATCAAAGCTATTCCATATAGCTTGAAATAATTATTCATAGGGCCAGAAAGGGAGCAAACAGTTTATAGCCTCTGGAGGGTTGTATTCCAGCTCCAATGCTTAGTTAAATATTTAGTGTAAATGTTAGACAACCTAAATGCAGAAATTTTTACTAGCTCCACCTATAATACTGTTTTACAAAATAAATGTCTCAACTAAAGAACATACCAAACAGCATAGCAAATACATTTATACCATATAAAATGTTTAGGACTGTAAAGCTATTTTAAAATGTACCTGGAATTAGAAAGCAAGAATGTGGGAATCAATGCTTGGTTTTAGAAGGTATAGCATTGGCTTGAAGTCAGTGTTTACACATATGAGGCCTGATTCTTCATTTTGTTACATAAGGGAGTGTGGCTAGCCTAAAAACTTGCATTAAGGTGGTTATTATGCCCCTTAGTTCTTGTAATCCAAACTTGTTGGATTGATCCCCTGATTCTTTTGAACTTTGCATTTGCATTATTACATGATGGCACCGTGAATTCTAGTTTAGAACTGAAAGATCTGTCAGAAAATTAAATCATACTTACATGCCAATAAAGTAAAGCTTTATTAATCAGGGAAATAGAACAATAGTCCATAACCTTTAAATGTTCTAGTTGATTCTACAACAACATTTTCTACGGCTGTTAGAACTAATGTCTCAGATCTATCTCAGAACATTTTTATAGTATTGATTTTATTATTATTTTATGCTCAATAAACTTCTAGGTTTTTTTTTTTTTAACAGTTACATGGGATTTGCTTGAACAATAGATAGTCTCCCTGGAAAAGGAGGCTTTAAACAATTTTGAATGTACTACATGTCAGTGAAATGTAGATTCTATTATGTAGCTATTACATTTCAGTCTGCAGTATGTGCAGACAAGAGCATTTTGTTTGATTAATTCTGTGAAAGATCTACTATTAAAATATTAATATATTTTAAATAGGCATATCCACTTAGTAAATGAGATATCATCAACTTTCTATATTGCCAACATTACAATATTTATCTGTTTCTGTGCTAATGGTATCCATAATTGTATGATCTTAAAGAAAGAAAACATACATGTGATTGAACAAGGAATAGTGTCTGTTCTCTGCATTTATGAGATATATCTCTATCTATTCCTTGTGTTACTTATGAAGAACTGAAAATACAACAAAATAAAAACCCAACTTCCCTTTTTAAATGAATGTAACATTAATAAAAATGCACAGTTTTCTAAAGAAATTGTATATTTCATAGACATTAGGGCTGGAAGGGACCTCGGGAGATCATCGAGTCCAGCCCCCTACCCAAAGGGCAGGAAGTCAGCTGGGGTCATAGGATCCCAGCAAGATAAGCATCCAATTTACTCTTGAAGGTGTTCAATGTAGGCGCTTGAACCACCTCCGCTGGCAGACTGTTCCAGACCTTGGGGGCTCAGAGAGTAAAGAAATTCTTCCTTATGTCCAGCCTGAAACGGTCTTGCAGGAGTTTGTGACCGTTCGACCTCGTCATCCCTTGGGGCACTCTGGTGAACAGACGTTCCCCCAGATCCTGGTGGTCACCCCTGATAAACTTATAGGTGGCCATCAGATCACCCCTGAGCCTGCGCTTTTCCAGGCTAAAGAGTCCCATGACTCTCAGCCTGTCATCGTAAGATCTGTTTTCCTGACCTCTGATCATGCGCGTGGCTCTCCTCTGGACTCTCTCAAGCTTCTCCACATCCTTTTTGAATTGTGGAGCCCAAAACTGGACGCAGTACTCCAGCTGTGGCCTCACTAAGGCCGAGTACAAGGGGAGAATGACGTCCCGGGATTTGCTCGAGAAGCATCTATGGATGCACGCCAGCATTTTGGTCACTTTACTAGCCGCAGCATCGCATTGCAGGCTCATGTTCATCTTGTGGTCAATGATGACCCCCAAGTCTCTTTCTTCTGTAGTGCTAACCAACGTAGCAATGCTCAGCCTATAAGGGTGCTGCAGGTTTTTCCTCCCAAGGTGGAGAACCTTGCATTTTCCGGTGTTAAACACCATGAGGTTCTCGTCTGCCCATTTGCTGAGCATGTCCAGGTCAGCCTGGATCACCCTCCTATCTTCTGGCGTGGATGCTTTGCCCCAAAGTTTGGTGTCATCGGCAAACTTGGCCAGTCCACTTCTGACTCCAATGTCCACATCGTTAATGAAGATGTTGAACAGTATGGGTCCCAGGACAGAGCCTTGAGGGACCCCACTGGTCACAAGGCACCACGATGAGTGACTGCCATCAATCACAACCCTCTGGGTCCGACCACCAAGCCAATTTCCCAGCCAGCGGATCGTGGTGGAGCCAAAGCCACAATCGGCCAGTTTGGCCAAGAGGTGATCATGGGATACCAGATCAAAGCTTTTTTGAAGTCAAGATATATGACATCAATCTCTTCTCCTTTGTCCAGGTGATAGGTCACCTGGTCATAGAAGGAAATGAGATTGGTCAAACAAGACCTACCCGCAACAAACCCGTGCTGGCTATCCCTTAGAATGTTAGCCTGGGCCAGTCCCTCAAGGATGGCCTCCTTAATAAACTTTTCTAAGATCTTCCCCAGGATAGAAGTCAGGCTAATGGGCCTGTAGTTAGCCGGATCCACTCTCCTCCCTTTCTTGAAGATCGGCTCCACATTGGCCTTCTTCCAGTCTTCAGGCACTACACCAGAGCGCCAGGAGTTTTCAAAGATCTGTGCCAGGGGCTGGGCTATGACGCTCGCCAGCTCCTTGAGTACCCTGGGTTGCAGGTTGTCAGGGCCAGCTGACTTGAAGGTATCCAGCTTCTCAAAGTGTTCCTTCATGAGGTCAGCATTGATGAAGGGTAGGGGATCCCCCTCACCCAGATTTCCCTGTCCCACAGCAGGCATGGGCATCCCGTGTGACTGATAAAAGACTGATGCAAAGTACCTATTTAATAGGTTGGCTTTTTCCTGGGCATCAGTTGTCAGTTGCCCCATCTGGTTTAGCAGGGGTCCAACATTGCCCTTGCTTTTCCTCTGGCTCCCCACATATCTGAAAAAGGACTTTTTGTTGTCCTTGATGCCTGAAGCTAGTTGGGGTTCAGTTGCAGCCTTGGCTTTCCTGGTTTGCTCCCTGCAGGACCGGACCAGCGCGGAGTAATCCTCCTTGGAGGTGAATCCCATCCTCCATCCTTTGTAGGCTTTCCTTTTTAGCCACAGTAGGTCCGCTAGGTCTCTGGAGAGCCAGGGGGGGCTGCTGTGCCTTCTTGCTGCCTTTCCTCTGTGTTGGAATAGATTTAGCTTGTGCACTGAGGATCGTTTCCTTGAGAAGCAACCACTCTTCTTGAACTCCCAACTCCCTGGGGTCATGGTCCCTGAGGGCCTGACTGACTAGCCTCTTGAGCTTGTCAAAGTCAGCTTTTCTGAAGTCAAGGACCTCTGTGTTGCTGACTGACTTGCCAGCTTTATGGCGGATGGTGAAGGTGATCAGCTCGTGGTCGCTGTCACCCAACTTCCCATCAATCACTAGGTCGCCAATTAGGTCGTCCCCCATAGCCAGTACCAGGTCAAGCAGCGCTTTGCCTCTCGTTGGCCCATAGACTTCTTGAGTCAGGTAGAGGTCATCTATAAGCATACACAGTAGGAATTTATCCACACAATATTCCCAAGAAAAACTATTCTCTTATTTCAAAATCCCATATGGATATAATGTAAGCATGTATATGTTTTTATTTGGATACCTTAAAATTAAAATTCAAGGCTGAGAAAGATATGAGTGATGTCTATAAATACACTGGAGGTAAAGGCTAAGAAAGGAGAAGAGCTATCTAAGCTAGAAGAAAATGTTGGCATAAGAGAAAATAGGTTTAAAGGAGCCATGAATGAATTTCGACTAGAAAGTGAAATAATTTTTCCACTGGCCTGTCTAGGATTATGAAAAGAGGGGTGCTGATGATGTGGCTTATCATCACAAAGAACACAACACCTTTTTCTCCAGTTAAAGAGAATCTAGAAGCTCTGCCAATATGCTAGTTGGCTAGCACTATATTATTCAGTTTAAATTAAAACAAAAGCAAATATAACTGTTGGAATATGCACTAATTTGCTACATTATATATTAAGTTTTAAAATAACACAACAAACTAGGTACACGCACAAAAAAGAATAATAGAAAATCAGGATTGGAAGGGACTTCAGGAAGTCATCTAGTCCAATTCAGTTATCCAAGTAGGACCATCCCCAACCAGATCATCCCAACTAAGACTTTCTCTATCTGGGTCTTAAACAATGCCTACAAGGATG
Source organism: Crocodylus siamensis (assembly GCF_052110815.1). Taxonomy (NCBI): domain Eukaryota; kingdom Metazoa; phylum Chordata; order Crocodylia; family Crocodylidae; genus Crocodylus; species Crocodylus siamensis. Next base: position 84,239,598 of record NC_143395.1, on the reverse strand, counting down.
GAGATAGAACAACTTATCTGGGTAATCTGTTCAAGTGTGTTACTACCCTCCTAGTGCAAAAGTTTGTCCTAATATCAACATAACTTCCCTTGCTGCAACTTGAGACCATTCCTCTTTGCTGTGTTATCTGCCATCACTGTGAGCAGTTTAGCCTCTTTGTAAGCACCCTTTGGGTAGCTGAAGGCTGCTATTAAATCCCTATTCAGTCTTTTCTTTTCCAGACTAAAGAAACCCAGTTCCCTCAGTCTCTCCTCAGAAGTCATGAGCCTCAGCTCCCTAAAGACACCCATTACCTTCCACTGGATTCTAATCAGATTTGTTCACATCCTTTTGGGGGGTGGGGAATGGAAACCATACCCCAGATTTGGCCTCACCAGTACTGAATAGAAAATAATGATCACTTCCCATGATCTTTTGACAATACTGCTATCAATGCAGTCCAGTATGCCATTAGCCTTCTTTGCAACAAGGGCACGCTGTTGGCTCATATTCAGCTTATTGACTATTGTAACCCCCCAGTCCTTTTTCTGCAGACGTACTGTGCAGCCAACCTGTCCCCAGCCTGTACCAGTGCATGGGACAGTTTCATTCTAAGTGCAGGACTTCACACTTGTCCTTACTGAATCTCAAAAGACTTATTTTCATCCAATCCTACAATCTGACTAGGTCTCTCTGAACCCTAACCCTACCCTCCAGTGTATCTACTACTCCCATCAACTTGGTGTCATCTGCAAACTTACTGAAGGTGCACTCACTGCTCACTGATGAAGATATTGAACAAAAACATCCCCAGGACCAACCCCTGGAGCACTCCACTTGATACCAGCTGGCAATTAAACATCAAGCCATTGACTACTACCCTCACAGCCTGGTGACCAAGGCAGTTTTCTATTCACCTTACAGTCTATCCATCCAATCTGTACTTCCTTAGCTTGCTTGCAAGAATGTTGTTGGAGGCTGTATCAAAAGTCAAGGTACATCATATCCATTGATCTCCCCACATCCACAGAGCCAGTCATCTCATCATAGAAGGCAATCAGTTTGGTCAGGCATGACTTGCCCTTGGTGAATCAATGCTGACTTTTGCTAATCACCTTCTCCTCCAAGAATGTGAAAATGAATTTCTTAAGGACCTGATCCATGATTTTTCAAGGGACTGAGGTGAGGCTGACTGGTCTGTGGTTCCCTAGATCCTCCTTTTCCCTTTTTTAAATATGGGAACTATTTTTGATCTTTTCCAGTTGTCCAGGACCTCTCCCAATCACCATGAGTTTTCAGAGATGATGGCCAGTGGCTCTGCAATTACATCAGCCATTTCCTTCAGCACCCTTGGATGCCGCTTGCCTGGCCCCACAGACTTGTATATCTCCAGATTTTCTAAGTTGTTCCAAACCTGATCTTTTGCCACAATTGATTGCTCACTTCCTCCCCAAACTGAGCTGCCAGAAGCAGTAGTGTGAGAGCTGACCTTGTCTGTGAAGACTGAAGTGAAAAAGGCATGGAATACTCCAGCCTATTCTTCATCTTCTGTCTCTAGATTGCCTCCCTTACTAGCTACAATTCCAATTGCACCTTGGCCTTCCTGTCTTCATCCCTGCATGCCAGAGCACTTATACTTCTCTCTAGTTGTTTGTCTAAGTTTCCACATCACATAAGCTTCTTTTTTATGCTTTGGCTCACTAAAGAGTTCCCTGGTAAGCTGGTCTTCTGCCATATTTACTAGATTTTCTGTTGGGAAGTTTGTTTGTTTTTTCCTGTGCCCTCAGTAAGGTTTCTTTAACATTCAGCCAGTTTGCCTGGACTCCTCTCTCCCATAGACTGGCCTTCCAGGGGATCATGTCCATCAGTGCCTTGAATGAGTCAAAGTCTGCTTTTCTGAAGTCCAGAGACGATACTCTGTTGCTCTGCTTTCATCCTTTCCTCAGGATCCTGACCTCAATCATTTCATGGTCACTGCTGCCCAAGTTGCCATCCACTACTACATTTCCCACCAATTCTTCCCTGTTTGTGAGCAGCAGATCACAAAAGCATAGCCCCTAGTTGACCTCCCCAAGGCTTGCACCAGGGAGTTGTCCCCAGCACTCTCCAAGACAAGAACTTCCTGGATTGCCTGCACGCTGCTCTATTGTCCTTCCAGCAAATACCAGGGTGATTTAAGTGAACCACACATAACATGAACAGCATAACCAAACAGAGATAAAGGATTATGCAGGTCACAGTGCCAAACTGCAGAGCCCTTGGGATTTCTGGGTTTAATAGATAGGCCTACTGAGGAGAAACCAATAAATAACCAAATTAGTATTTGTGCATGTGATAAGTTTGTGAAGCAAACGAATATGCTGACAGGACAGAACATGGACAGTATGATGACCAAAGAGAAACCAATCAACAATGCCAAGAGATGAAGAGTGAGAGGGGAGAAAGGATAAAAAAAAGAGCAGCGAGGGTGGGAATTCAAGCCACTATAGACAGAGGGCACACCACCAGCCTGTCTCACCTATTCCTTTGTGGCGGGGGGTGGACCTTGGCCTTCAACCTCCAGGCTTCTGACATTTGACATTCAAGAAAGAACTTCAGGGTGAAGCTCACGTACTGGCCAGATGCATCTCCCCTCTGATGGCAGCTCTAGGACTGGTAGATATAAAATTGTTTGCATTATTCTTATCTGCTATCACTGTGTATCAATAAAATTAGTCTATTTTTGAATGGAGAGGTCATGGTTGGTCTGAGGGCTTGAGTCTGCCTAGAACAAGGTATCTGGGTCATTTAAGAGGCCTATCTCCAGTTTCATACTGAAGCTCTGAACAATCATATAGCTTTTTCACATACTTTTTTACATAAAGCACAACTCCTCTCTCTGTTCTCCCTTGCCTATCCTCCTTGAACAGTTTATACCCATCCATGACTGTGCTCCAATCATGTGAGCTACCCTACCAAGTCTCCATTATTCCAATCATGTCATAGTTCTGGGAGTGTGAGAGAACTTTCAATTCTTCCCGCTTATTTCCCAGGCTCTATGTATTCATGTACAGACAGGTGAGATAACTAGCTGATTACCCTACTCTCTTTGGAAGTAAGTGAATGCTTCCCCTTTTGCCTCCTCCTGCTTGCACTTCCTCCAGGTCCATACACCTTCCAACTTAGCTCAGGGCTTTGATCTCCATCCCCCAGTGAATCTAGTTAAAATCCTTCTTAATAGATTAGTGAGCCTTGCTGAGAAGATGCTTTTGCCTTTCATTGTCATGTGTATCCCATCTCTTCCTACCATTCTTCTTGGAACAAAATCCATCTGCACTGCCATGCTTTAATCTTCAGAATGCATCTGCTTCTGCCCGGCTCCCAAAGCAATGGAGACAGGGCACAGTGGGCAACCTGGCTGTGCCCTGCATACAAATCTGGGGGGCACATGCCCCCATGCCTCCTCCAGGGTGTGTGCACTGGTAGGAACTCTCCCACACCCCTAAACAAGCTGCCCAGAGCGTGCCATCCCATGACCCACCTTGGGGTCCCATTCACCCCAGGCCTTGCCCCTGCCTCTGCCCCACTCCCTCCCTCACTGTTGGGGCCTCAATCTGCCCCCTTTGTCCCTTCCCCTTCCCCCATGCCTGTTCTCACCAACACACTTACCTGCTGAGCACTGCTCCACATGTGACTGGGCTATGGCTTGATGTCTGTGTTGGTGTCTGTGTCTGTGCATGCCCCTCCCTCTCTGGCCTTCCACTACCTCTGCACATACCACTCACAGATTGTCTGTGTATCACTGGTAGTATGCATATCACAGTTTAGGACTTGCTGTTTTAGGGTGAGAAAAGTCAGCAAACATTCCATGTACATTTTCATGTGAGTTCCAAGGAAAGAAGCCTATATAATTTAGTGTTACTTTCATCACATTTAAAATGCACAACTAGTCATTTCATAACATTATTTACATTTTAAAACCTGTTTAGTACCATTTACTGCAATTTTATATTACAATACTAATGTTGAGTTAGCACTGAATTCAATTCCTTTCTCAAGTGCAGCACTGAATTGTTCTTCTCTCTTTTTAAGTAATCTTTCCCTTACCTCATTTCCAATAAATTTTAACATACATTAAGTATGCTACTGCTCCTCTCACAGAAGTACTTATATGGCACTTTCATTCTGTTTTTAGACTAATAATATGACTTAATTATATATGATGCCAAGATTATAAATGATTGGTTTGTCTTCTGAAAATGCAAATTGATTTCACATACTGCTTCTCCTGTCTCTTTTTAAAATGGGCTCAGAATTCAAGGGTTAACATCTGCTTTGAAGTAAATTTTTAGATATTTGACTCCAGTGATGGCAGTTGTTATATGGTATTTCTCTTTTTTTCATGGATATTTTCATACTTGTATTTTTTTTATTTTTTTTCCTGCTTTGCTGGCATTTTTTATGTCTGTGAAAAAAAGGATTTAGACTTTCTCTAGGGGCGATGCATTTTGATATATACTTTAGGATTAAAATCCGAGTGAAATGTGGAGAATTTTTCTTCATGGGAGGGTTTAAATTACACAAGAATACAGAACAAGGAAATTAGATCTGTAAGCACAGCTGCAGGACAGCTTTGACAGGTGGGTGGAGTGAGGAAGGAAGAACATGGCAGACATTTTGGGGAAATATACTAGCAGTGTATTGTTGGCTGCAGATATGTAAGCTGTCTAGATTCCAGCTAGTAAAGAGAAGTAGAGTGGCTTACTCAGTGAAGTGAAAAGTATACTATACCCTTCATGAGCAGTAATGAGCACCCTATCTCCCCAAACTTTCTATTAGCAGGCTGCAGGAAAAAAGAGTACAACTTCCCTGTGGCCCTTTGCGCTTTCTTATCTCCTATCCTTAAACTTCAGGGAGTGAAATCAGGGAAAGAAGAGCCTTCTGGCTTCCTAAATCTTCCTCTTTTGATCACTAGTGAGGAAACAAAGTATGCTGCAGATGTCTTCATTTATCAAACCTCCCCAATCTGTAGAAGGGGCCCTAGAAGAGTTAAACAAGGACAAAGTATGCTAATGCCTTTTCTGCACTGAGGATTCTGCAAAGGGTTGGTTTTCCTCATTCCTAAGTAAAAGGTAGTAAATAGGTCACACAGTGCTTGTGAAAGCTTTTACAGAAAGAACTATGGTAATGGAACATTTTCAAATTTCATTTGGCTACAAATCTGTTTAGACTGCACAAATTATTCCATGGTCACTAATAAAACTGCGAGAGAAGCAGAATGCAACACATTATAAATATTAACATATACATAGTAATATAAGTAAAGACCTGAGACTGTTTACAATATGATTTCAATGTTGTCCCTGTTCCTTTTCTTCCCTCCATTTTATTTTGTTGCACTCCAGGCCTCTTATTAATACCAGGGTGAAGCATAATTTCCCTTTCTCCATTTTTTCTCAAAACCTCTGTACAGCCTAGACTTCTGTCATAATGTCTGTGTTCTGTTCTGTGGTTAAACAAACACACTGTCTTCCAGGGCTATGAATCCAGCAAAAATACTAGAACAGTAATAAAATGAATAGGCCTATTGATAAAAATAATATAAGCAATATTATTAATTATTTTTAAAACATTATATACATTTCAAAGTGTATATCTTCTTTATTGATTGTCACAACTTGCAATTCATAGATTCATAAAGTCATAGATTGTTAGGGAATGAATCGTTATGCGGTCATTGAGGTAGATGTTGTCTACCTGGACTTCAAGAAAGTCTCTGTTTCTCACCATTCTCATAAAAAAAATAGGCGACTGTGGCATTGATGCCTACACAGTCAGATTGGTGGCAAATTGGTTTGATGGTTGCAAACAAAGTAGTGGTGGATGGGTTGTTTTTGACCTGGATGGATGTGGGTAGTGGAGTTCCCCAGGGCTCGGTCCTCGGGCCTATGCTATTCAACATCTTTATCAGCAACTTGGAGGTGGGTGTAGAAAGCACGGTGTCCAAATCTGCTGATGACACAAAGATGTGGGGAGAAGTGGGAACATTGTAGGGGAGGGACAGAATCCAACGAGATCTAGACAGGTTCCAGAGGTGGGTGGATGAGAATAAAATAGAATTCAGTACAGACAAGTGAAAAGTGCTGCATCTAGGGAGAAGGAACCTGCAACATATCTATAGGCTGGGGAACACCCTTCTCAACAATGCAGTGGCTGAAAGAGATCTTAGAGTCATTGTTGACATGGACATTAACCACCAGTGCCAGGAAGTGGTCAGTAAAGCTAACTGCACCTTTTCATGTATCCACAGATGCATCACTCGCAGGCCCAGGGAGACGATCCTTCCCCTCTATGTGGTGCTGGTCAGGCCACAGTTGGAGTACTGATTCCAGTTCTGGGTGCCGCACTTCAAGAGGGATGTAGCTAACCTTGAGAAGGTTCAGAGAAGGGCCACTCACATGGCCAGGGGGCAGCAGTCCAGGTCCTACGAAGATAGACTAAAGGGCCTGAATCTATTCAGCCTCCACAAGAGAAGACTAAGAGGGGATCTGGTGGTCACCTATAAACTCGCCAGAGGGGACCAGTGGATAATCGGTGAGGCTCCATTCCCCCAGGCACCACCTGGGATAACAAGAAATAATGGCTACAAATTGATTGAGAGCAGGTTCAGACTTGATATCAGGAAGCATTACTTTATGGTTAGGGCTGCCAGGCTCTGGACTGGGTTCCCAAGAGAGGTGCTCCTCTCCCCTACCTTGGGGGTCTTCAAGAGGAGGTTAGATAGATATCTGGCTGGAGTACTATGATCCTTGTTCCTACCCAGGGCAGGGGGTCAGACTTGACGATCGGTTCAGGTCCCTGCCAACCCTAGAAACTATGAAACTAGGGAAGGGACTTTGTAGACATCAGGTCCAGTTCCCCTGCAGTAGGCAGGAAAAGACAACTGGACTCAAGTGACTGTCCAGTGTGGAAGAAATCAAACTTTGCGTTGTGGTTGAATCAGAACTGACAGAGCCAGCTTTTCTTTATTTAGGGCTATACTGTGATCACAGGGAGAATTCCATACAGCAAGGGGAATCATCCACTTGTCTGTTCCAAAGGATTTCTCAGACTCTCTAAGTTTACAAGCATATTTACACTAAAGACAGAGAAAGAGATAAAAAATACACCTTGGAGAAACAAAACAATAGTAAATTACACAGAAACTTAGAAAGTTTACTTAAACAACTATCTATGCATAGGGCTATCCCAAGGCATGCAGGAATGCACAGGGCAAGATATCAAGATAACCCAAGGAATGCAGGAATGCAGATTCCTTATCTCAGAACATTTGAATTAAGCAGTATCAGCACTTCTGGTCTTTGTCTGTTTTTCTAGTCAAGTAAGCCAATTACTTCTACACCAGTCTCCTCTTGAAGATTTCCAGGGTAGACTGCACCACCAATGGAGGGAGTTTATTCCACAGTCTGGACACCCTGACTCTGAAGGAGTTTTTCCTGGAATTGAGCCTGAAGCGGCTGTCCAGGAGTTTGTATCCATTTCTCCTGGTATTCCCTAGGGATGCCCTGGTGAACAGCTGTTCACTGAGTTCTTGATGTATACTCCAATGTAGCAGTAAACCATGAACAGGTCCCCTCTCAGCCTTCTCTTCTGTAGGCTGAAGAGGCCCATGTCCCTCCGCCTCTCCTTGTATGACTTGTCTTGCTAGTCCCTGATCATACAGGTGGCTCTTCTCTGGACCCTCTCAAGTTTCTCCATGTCCTTGTTGAAGTGTGGCACCCAGAACTGGATTCATTACTCCAGGTGTGGTCACAGCAGTGTGGAGTACAGTGGGAGTATCACTTTCTTACGTTTATGTTAGATGTAATGGTTAATGCATGCCAGCATGTTGTTTGCCCTCCTGGCCACAGCAGCACACTGCCGGCTCATGTTAATGCAATGGTTGATTACTAGCACTAAGTCCCTTTTGGTCATGGTGCAAGTCAAATTGTCACCACCGAGCCTGTAGGTATGTTGGGGCTTGTTTGCCCCCATATGGAGCACCTTACACTTCTGAGTGTTGAACTTCATCTGTTTTCAGTCTGCCCAACTCTGCAGCCTGTCCAGATCTGCCTGTATCTGTAGCCTACCTTCTGGCATGACCATGCTCTCCCATAACTTGGTTTCATCCACAAACTTGGCCAGCGAGCTTTTCACCCCCACATCCAAATCATTGATAAACATGTATAAAAGTACCAGTCCAAGCATGAACCCCTGAGGGTTCTATGATCCTGAGGGATACCACTGGCCATTTCCTGCCAGGATGACACAGATCCATTCATGAGAACTCTCTGGGTCCTACCATAGATTTAATAGATTTCATGGATTTCTAGTGTCAAAAGGGACCTTGTAGATAATCGAGTCTGACTCTGTCCTCTAGGCCAGATAGAATGCTGGGCAGCTGGGTGCCTTTCTAATCTCTTCTTGAACACCTCTAAGGTAGGGGAAAGCACCACCTCCTTTGGAAACCCATTCCATATTTTGGCAGCCCTCACCATAAAGAATTTCTTCCTGATATCCAATTGAAATCTACTCTCCTTTAGTTTGTGACTATTATTTCTAGTAACCCTGAGGGGCACCCTGGTAAACAGAGTATACCCTATTTCCTGCTGACCCTGTATGATGAGTTTGTAGACAGCCACAAGACCACCTCTCAGTCTTCTCTTGCAGAGGCGGAAGAGATTCAGGTCCCTCAGTCTGTCTTCATAGGATCTTACCCGCAGGCCCTCAACCATATGAGAAGCCCTTCTCTGAACCCTCTCAAGGTTATCCACATCCCTTTTGAAGTGCAGCACCCAAAACTGGATAGAGTACTCCAACTGTGGCCTGACCAATGCTCCACAGACGGGAAGTATCACCTCCCTAGACCTGCTTGTGATGCACCTACTAATGCAAGAAAGAGTGCAATTAGCCTTACTTATTACCTTGTCACATTGGTGACTCATGTTCATTTTTGCATCAACTAACACTCTGAGATCCCTTTCCACTGCCATGGTACTCAGAATGGTATTTAGGTGTATTGGAGTTTCTTTCTCCCCAGTCTATAGGTATATCGGAGATTTTTCTTCCCAGGTGCAGCACCTTGTACCATGTTAAACTGTATTCTAGTCTGATCCGCCCACTTTCCCAGACTATCCAAATTCATCTGAATTTGCTCCTTGCCCTACAGTGTGTTTACTGTACCCCATAGTTTGGTGTCATCTGTGAATTTAGACAGAATGCTTTAAACTCCCTCACCCAAATCACTGATGAAGAAATTGAACAGCACTGGTCCAAGGACAGAGCCCTGGGGAATACCACTGCCCACATCTCTTCAGGGAGAAACCACCCCATCCACCACTACTCTCTGGGTGCATCCCATAAGCCAGTTTTTCACATACCTTACTGTGAAAAAATCCACATCACAGCTACTCAGTTTGCTTGTAAGAACTGGGTGTGACACTGTGTTGAAAGCCTTTTAAAAGTCCAAGTAGATAACATCTATTTCCACCCCTGCATCTAAGCACTTTGTGACCTGGTCATAAAAAGAGACCAGGTTCATAATGCAGGATCTGCCTGCTATAAACCCATGCTGATTTCCCCTTAACATTGTATTACCCACTGCCCCCCCCAACCCTTCCCCCAACGGTGATCCTTTTTGATTTTTTTCTAAGGTCTTGCCAAGAATAGAGGTGAAGCTAACCAGCCTATAGTTACCTGGGTCCTCCTTTCTACCCTTCTTAGAAAAAGGGACCACATTGGTCCTTTTCCAGTTTTCTGGGACCTGTCCTGATTTCCACGAGTGCTCAGTTGCGCCATTGTTTTCACTATAACACCAGCCAATTCCTTTAATACCCTTGTGTGAAGATCATCAACTTAAATATGTCCAGCCCCTTCAAGTGCCCCATTCACTAGGTCAGCACTCACCATAGGTGGATTGGTATACTATGCAGCCTGCTTTCCACCCACTGAACGGTTGAGCAGTTTAGCCCACAATCTTACAATTTTCCCACAAGGATATTTTGGGATGCTAAATCAAAAGCCTTTCGGAAGTCTAGGTATATAATGTTGACTTTCTCTCTTGTGTCCAGATGGAGAGAAACCTGTTCATAGAAGGAGATGAGATTGGTAAAACAAGATCTTCTTGCAATGAAGCCATGCTGACTGTCATTCAGAATCTTACCTTCAACAAGCATATCACATACAGATTCTTTAATGAGTTTTTCCAGGATTTTTCCTGGGATGGAAGTTAGACTAATTGACCAATAGTTGCCCAGTTCCTCCCTCTTCTTCTTGAAAATGGGAATAATGTTGGCCCTCTTCCAATCCTCAGGGATCTCCCCTGTGTGACACAATTTCTAAAAGAGTTTTGCCAGGGGTTCTGCAATGACCTCAGCCAGCTCCATCAGGGCTCTTGGGTGAAGTCCATCTGGTCCTGATGACTTATACATGTCTATTTTTTCTATGTTTTTCTATCATATTTTTCTGTATTATATAGTAATTTTGTGATGTCTGTTTCCTTGGCATTGTTCCATGTAGAATATGCCAGAGTTATTAAAGAACATTGATTGCATCAGTTCATAAAGTAGGTTTTTATTCACTAAATATTTTGACTTAATTTTTTATTGATGCTTTTCCATGAACAGTTTTTTCTTTAAAAATCCAAAGTGAAGAAACAACAAATACAACTGGTGGCCGTCAGCTAAGAAAAAACTTCCTAAGAATAGTAATTACTTGATTCTGCAGAAAAAAAGGAATAATTACTGTCCTGGCCATTTTGACAGCTGACTGAATTAAAAATTAATCAGAATCCACCAAAAAAGTGGGAAAATAGTTTGACTGCATCATCGGTATGCATTCCTACACACAAGGCTTAAACTTCAATTTTCATAACAGTGCAGCATATATTGTAAATGGATTGTCTTTACAACTCATTCATACCATGACCACCTGTTCAATTCTCTTATGTTGTGTCTAAATATCATGAGTCAGTGTGCTTAATCATTTCTGGAAGGGCCTGAAATGTCACATTCCCATGGAAAATCAGTAAAGTGAGCAAAGCTCCAGACCAAAGCAGGTCCAGCTGATACTTTAATACTCTTGATTTTATTTTATTTGTAATTTTTTTATTCTTACCTGCTGAGAATGAAAACAGGATGATTTTGAATTATACACCACATTTCCATCAAATGTTAACCTCTTTTATTGTGATTAGAATTTTACATTAAGTGTTAATGCTTTTTACTAAGAAGCAGGTTAATTGTATCATCTATTTTCAATTAGCTCTAATAGAGTGCATGTATAGCTTCAGAGTCTATTGTGCATGTCCTCATAGAGATGGGGAAATGGAGTAAAAGCGATTATTTTGATGTCCTGATAAATTATGTTCCATATTATGTTAGATTAACAAAATGCATGACTAATGTCCCATGTACACATGAGCTGTGACAGCATTTCTGAATGTTAATAAATCTGAGAGCTGGCTGATGTCCAGTCCTTTTTTATAGTTAATGCAAATTAAATCCACATCTTCTCATTATACTTAGTAATTTACTTCTAAATGCTCAAATTTAGCCATTATTGTTGGCAACCTTTATACTGTAGCTCTCCAGACTGAACCTAAAAAATGCAAATTTATTTTTAGACTGAGTTCTGAAGACTGATCAGTGTTATGGAAGCACATTGTAGTCATAATGAGCAGAATGAAAGTGCTAAGTTTTACAGTCAGCTGTAGCTGAAAATACATTCCAGACTGAAATAGTCTGGTTTTCTTTTCTTTTTTTTTGGGTGCAATTTTTAAAAAATTGTTATTATTTAAGACAAACTTTTAATTACACAGTAAAATTTAAGCATTAGATAGCTGAGCTGGCCTTGTTTAGGAGAGGGTGAAGAGGACCATGCAGCTACAATTTGGTTATGGGTCCTAAGGAAAGAGAGGACAGGAAATATTTTTGATCCCAGAAAGAACAATTGAAGGGTGAAGCCCTATCCCTTGGCACTCATCAATCTGCAGTAAGAACACCGCTTTCGAGCTCTTTGTATAGTGCAGTGTAATCTGTTCTTCAGTATTGTCTCCCAGTAATTTAGTGCTGAACTGTACATACATTCAGGGAGTTTAGCTGAAAAAATATCTGACCAAACTTGGTTCACCTGAGGTTGTGCACTAAGTAGATTGGGTAAATCTGTGCCTGACCTAACCAAATGTATATATGTGATCAGAGTACAGCCCCAAGCTGGGAAAGCCCAGCCACTCACCCCAGCCCTGGGGCTACTCTTTTCTAACCCTTTCATACCCATGGGGCTATATTTAGCCCTCCAGCACTCCCACGCCTACATAGACAATCCCTACCCCCACGTACCCACAAACAACCCTCGGCCACAGACCCACTATCTCCCCCACCCCAAATTCTACCCACTTCTCCCCCAACCCCAGCTTATTTAGATCATGTTCCTGGCATATCTCCCAGCACCAACAAACTTCTGAAGAAGTGGGACGCAATCTACAATCATGTGGCTTAAAGTAAGTTGTGTGATCATAGATCAAGTCTCAGGAACATCTACATATGCAGGTGTCAGAGAGTGCAGGGGTCAGTTTCTCATCTGATGCAAATCAGTAAAGAACTAAGTTGATTTATACCAGCTAAAAATTGGGACCTGCAACTGTGGCTATCCCTAGTGCAAGGTTGTTAAAGGTGGTAAAGCTATTTGACCCCTCTCCAATTTTATACTTTTGGAAGAACTAGTCACAATCTAGATTATATTGAAATGTAATGTTTATTTAGCAGGGGTTAGGTTATTTTGCATATTCATGATGAATGTAATGTACAGATGAGTGTTTTAGCTATTACTTTAGGGACTCAGGTCAATTAAATACATGTCCCTTAAGAAGAATCGTCTTTGAAACGTTTCTGTAGTACAACGGTAAATGATAAACAACTGGAAAATTGCATTTGCCAGAATGATACCTCCATAGCAGTTCTTCAACATTTTTCCTGTTGTGAAGATCCTTAAAAAATGCAGCAGAAAGGGAGGTGAACATGTTTTATTCAGAGAACAAAGCTAAACACTTCTTAGATACTAAAGGATAACTGTAAAAAATGGAAACACCTTGCTCATTTAAATAGGAAGAGTAAATCAGATTTTGTAAAGACAGCAAGATTTTTTTGTTCTCTTGGGCGAACATCCAAATTATTTAGGAGGGAGAAAAACATAATTTCTCCAATGAAGATAGACTTAGAGTCTACTTGGATATGCATTAGAAACCAACCACTACCCTCCCCTACCATCCCTCCTTTGATATCTTTGCTTTGGAATCTGGCAGTAAGCAGGAATGATTTAGATTGATTAACTAATCCAATTACCCCAGAATCATTGTATTGCTATAAAGGTAGGATGGTATTTCCTATATTTATAATAGTTTTTTTTTTTAAAGTCTCTAGGATTTCTGGTTGTGTATAAGTCTAAGCATAATAGCTGAGCAAGTCTACATGTTCATTAATGTGCTGTAATTACAGCGCATTAAATTTACTACCTATAATAATAGGTACTAACTTAATGAGCCATAATCAGGCTACTGTTTGTTAGTGTAGATGTTTCTAGTACACATTAGTGCATTAGCACACTTTTTGAATGACACACTAATGCTAGGTAGAATTAGTCCAATGGGCTTTAAGCATCTCATGTAGATGCGCCCACCGGGTATAAATAAAACTCCTCTGAATAAGAAAAATGAAGGGGTATCAAGTTCTTTTTTACCTTTACAGTACTTGATTCTGCAAATTCCTACTCATGTGAGTAATTTTTAAACACAAAGATAATCCCATTTGAATTAAATGTTGCTTTTTGAATACTGAGGACTGCTCACAAGTTAAGAATTTGAAAGATGTACCCTCTTTTTTTATGACATATATGAGGTATTTGTCTCTTTCTATGATGTAAGTCTTGGACGCTTATAAAGCATATGCATGACCAATTTCTTTGAGGTCATTGAAGTATAGGTTTTCTTCCTACATGAGTGTTTTGAGGCAGCATTTCTCAACCCATGGCTCCCAATCCAAAAGTGGGTTGCAAGAGTATATGAAAGGATCACAAACACATTTTAAAAATAGATTCTCCTTTAAAAGGAGAAAAATGTGGAAAAATGTGGCTTTTCCCTCACAGGCTGGCAGAGTCCCAGCCTGCAAGGGACTGCTTAGGGCTTCTTGGGGGCCCCCAGATTCAATACCCCCTCACCCCACAGACTGGGGGATTGGGGCCTGGGAGCAGTGGGCAATGTCAGGAGTGAGGGGCAACGGGTCAGGATTGGCCAATGATGTTTACAAATGGTTCCTGGTACAAAAAAAGTTGAGAACCACTACTTTAGCATAGTGCAAAGGCTATTATGCCAGAAATGAACCCTTCTGGTTTGGATCATTCAAAATATTGCAGGACATGAGCATAGCAGGTGCTTTTTTAATCAGCAAACTATATGCTCATTGCTGTATTTGCCCAGGATTTTTAAACATAGCTTGAGTTTCTAAACTAGAATACTGTAAATGCATATGATTTTCAAAAAGTTCTGAATAGTCACCCTCTGAAAATCATACTCCCTACAAACTTTCAGTTTGAACACCCAAACTCATCAGTCACTGTTGGGAACATCATTCAAATTAAAAAAAGAAAAAAATATATGGTTGGGAAATTTTAGCTTAAGTAGAGATTTTTACATATTTCCTCATCCTCTGTCAAATAAAGTAGCCTTACCAGTCAACAGAGTTATATTCCAGGCATCTTTTCTAATATGATCTATTCTTCTATACTTAGAGATGTTCATAAGACAAACATTGTTCCTAAACCTCTGACTGGATTCATGCAGGTAGATACTTTCCCCCACATAGTCCCAGAGTTAAACTTCTAAAAATCTTTCTTTCTTCTGCTTTGGTATGTTCTTTTTCCTAGCCTATTTTTGTGCCCTACTTTTCTGTTTAAGCTTCATCTAATCCATCTCCTACTTCCCTATTCTTGTTCTTTATTTGTTTTATGAACTATTTTCTTTCCTATTTTCTGTTTTTTATTGTTTATGTTCTCACAAAGTGACCTAATTCAGCAATGCTTTGTAGTAAGCACAGCCTAGAACTCTGTGCTTGGCTCCATGTGCTGCAATAATTTTCATTCTCTTTCATTTTTCACTCCTTTCTGAAATCCAATCTCAGTCCAAAAGGAAAAAAGGTAATTTATAGAATCTTGGTCTGCAGTCCTACTTTGTATTCATTTGAAAATGTATTATATTAAATAGTGTTAATCTGATTTTAAATGTACTTTTCATAGGAATTAAGACTATGATGTAGGCAAAAGTGTACTAAAAATTCTAGAAATGAGACATCTAGTAATCTAAAGTTTTGACAGGTTAGGTAAGCAGAAGAAGAGCTGTTTCTATTCAATAAGGTCAGCATAATATTATATTCACAAACTAAATACATAAGTATTTTCATATCCAAGTGGAAGAAGTTGACATTAAATCACATTTCTATTGGTGGTTCTTCATTAAAAGCTATCAGACATGCCATATGCTACATTTTAGCTTTCATAGCATGAGAAATGATAGTTGCCCATGACAATCAGAAATAAATGAGAGCCAAGTTAGTTCTTTAAACTAGTTTTAAGTATATTAGATGGAAAAAGAAAATAATATCAGTAGAAAAGGTGCCCTTTCTATTTTTTCTGAGTTATAACATTGTCAGGACCTCAGCTGTTTATATGAAAAAGGCTGAGGTGAAAAGCGCTTGTGAGGAGATGTGTTTGACATCTGGCAAAAGGAATTATATTGTAATGGGTTTAAAGGGAAAAGCAATTTGCAAATTTTGTTCTTTGGTCTCTTGTGTTTTTCGAGCAGTCTGTATCAACTGCTGGATACGGTGCAAAGAGGGCATGGACCTACAGTTTAGCTGTGCCATACATGCATGGTGAGCTCTGAGCTCACTGCTAGGTCAGTGTGGCACTAGCAAACTCTGAACATCCTAGATGATTAGGGCTGGATCTAACCAGAGCCCTTGCTTTCACTCAGCTCAGGAACTCAGGTGATAAATGCTGCTACTGTTCACCACTCCCCATCTCCCCAGTGAGTGCTGAATTCAGTAGCAGGGGAAAGGAGATGAATAGGCAGGAGGAAATGTGAAGGCAGGAAAGATGCTCACCATCTGAGTGCCAGAGCTACACCAACACAGGAGTCCATGCCAAGAGCTCACTTGTGATGATACTGCCACCTCCCCCTCTGAATCAGCCCCTGGATAGTATTTTCTCTTTAGATATTATGTTAGACAATGAGTGCATCTACATGAGATGCTCACTGCACAGTAATCTAATAACACTGCACGGTAGTGTGCTGGGCAAAAACTGTGCTAATAAGCTACTACACAGTAAGTGTCATTAAAAACTCATGCACCGGCGCTACTGCACAGTAACATAAGTTATTACACATTGATTTAGTACTTGTTAGACAATTACTAAATAAGCAGTAACTACGGCACATTAATGAACATGTAGACATGCCCAGTGACTAGCAAATAGGTTTCTTCCCATTTGTCTCTAGGCAAGATTTTATCTTTAGTACTAATTAGATGTTACAGTGTTTTTGGCTGAATTATTCACAACTATCTCCTATTGTTATCTTGCATGACACAGTTTCTAGAAATAACAACCAGTAAGCAATTCAAGGAATGACACCCCAAAACTTCAAAAATTATTTAAAATTTACTTCTGAGTTTTCCACGTCTTATGAAACACATGTCAAGCCTTTGCTCTAAGCACTTCTTAACCTTTTTTGCTGTCTGATTAGCCCAATCATTACCATAAATCAACTCTTGAAGCTAAAACCCTATTTCTTATTTCCCCTTTTTCTTCTGATTTCCAATGAGGTTTTCATAGGCTATGTCTGTGCTGTGGAAGCAAGACATTTAGTCTTGTTGCTGGTATGAATACCACATGTCTCTGGAGGCTGGAGGGCATGGCAACCACCTGCACTTAGCGGAGGTTGTGGCGGAGGCATGGCAATGGGGAGCTCCTGCAGGCAAACATGGCAGTGTCAGCGGTAGGGAGAGAGGGGCGGTGATCACCAATTGGTGGTTGGAAACCACTCACAGATGCTGCTGGCAGCACTGGCAGCAGCCAGTGGCAAGCAGTGACTGCCCACAGGTGCCATCAGCAGCACTGGTGGTGCTTTTTGCAGGGGGTGCACCGCCAACCTCAGAGGATGCATGTGCACCTGTGTGCAACCCCTACACATTGCCAATGGCTGCTGGTGAAATAAACTCTGCTTCTGATGAGAGTGTGTCAATTCTAGAAAAGATGTGGTGAAGTTACCATTCAGGGACATCCCTGACACTGCATTGAAGGCTGGGATTTCTGACATGAGCAGCAGCTCTGGTTTGGGGCATGTCAAAACATCCTCACTGCCCTTATTTCTGAGTCTGACATGTGGTGGAAAAATAGCTTGATTGATGAGTATAGCTCCTCAGTGGCATGACTGAGTATTCTGCCACTGTGGTGTAGACACATCTTTTGATATCTCACAATAGCAAATGTGCATTTACAAACTCATTTTCAACCAGGTGGGGCAGATGGCGAGTGGCAGTCATTAGCAAATTTTTGATGGGATGGGATTATGAGATCCATTCCTTATTGTCCCGTATTTTGCAGTTAGTTCTTCTACAAGTACTGTTCATACAAAGTCTGGAGCCTCCTCATGTACAGGCAGAGACAACTAAATAGGTCAATAGTGGGGGAGTCTATATGAGCAATTAATGCACAGCAATAATCTCTGAAGCCATTTGAAGCAGAATAAGCTACTCCCAGATACAGTGTCTATACATGGTCCTGAGACAGCAGCAATTTGAGCAGGGGTGGAGCAGCCCTGGGCTGGCAGGCAGCATAGTGAGTCAGCCCCGGGCTATGGGTGGTGGCATTAGGTGGTGTCAGGGCATGCTGGGTCATGATGGTGCTGAAATTGTGGAGCCATGTGGCTAGATGGCAGCCAGGACTCCATCCCCCAGCCGGCTGGCCTGACCAGGCACAATTTACACCTGCAGTCAGCATCTACATATGCATTTAATTGCAGTAAATTATCTTAGTGTAAGTTAGTACTGTCACCAACAATACTATCTTACACCGGCATAAATTAGTTTATTGCAGCCTAATAGCATTGCATGTGTAGACAGTGATGCTTTACTCTGCAGCTAATTAGTCTACTCTGCAGTAAAGTGCATATGTAGATGCAGCCAGTATGTGTTAATTTATTCCCCTAGTGATCTCTATATTTTCATGTCCTGTATCACCACTGTCAAAGCTTTTCTCCTTTAATTGATGGTAATAAAGTAAGTCTGGATCTACACAGTAATTCCAGAGTGATACAGAATAGAAAGGTTCTTGACCCTATTTCTATTCTGTATTCCCACAAACAACTGTCATTTATGATTTACTGGTTTCCTTCAGGGAGCTTCAATGACAAAGTAAGTGTGAGGAGTTAGATACTTATTATATACATTAGTGTTTCTGATTTATACTGACTTACCATGTATGATTCCTGGCATTAATCCAGGGCCATCCCTAGATGTGGACAGATACTAACATTTTTTCCAGGTTAAATCCTGGCAGAGGACTGATTCCAGTGGCAAGATGAAAGGCATATAACTAGAGTTGCTGTTGCTGTTGACTGCACGGGGGGCTCAGTCCTGCTCAGTGCTTTACTTTTAAGAAAGTGAAGAAGCCCAGGTCTTCATTTTGACTACTCACATTTAATGTTAAGTATTTGTTTCAAATCCAGAAGCAGCAGCAGCAGCAGTCTGGAAAAATAATAGTTCTGTCCTGGTGGCCTTCATGTCTAAACTGTAGCTACTGCGAAAATTAAGCCTGTTGAGAAATTCTAAAGCTCAGGAACTTAAACTTTTTGTCAACCTCATACTTTCGGATACACTGTAATGGGTGGGAAAGTATTGTCTCAACCTGCAAAGCTTTCTGAGATTTCAAGACATTTCAAAAAAAGCAAAGACCCCTCTAAAATATATTGTTGTTGTCATTTGGTTTTGTTTTTTGAAAGTGGGGAAAGGAAGATTACAAGAAGGCAACATAAAAGTCCTCTCCCCTCTCTTATTATTGAAACTACGCCTTCTCTATCCCACATGTCCTGACCAGTCACCTACTGGCTATTCTTATCTTTATTTTTCAAGGTTAAGTCCAAAAATTCCGTCCGAGACCAAGAAAGCTTTTTCCACTGAAAATGTTGGTATAACTGCTGAATTCCCACTGAAAGTTCAGTATTCATTCATTTGTACTTCTAAATGAAAAATGCTTTTGTCAAAATAGCATGACTCTATGTATACATACTTAATTGCTTCAACATGGTGTATGAAAAATAATTTTACTAGATATCTTGTCGTTGGAGGACTTCATAGCTAAAAACTATCCAGATCCTTGAACTTATTTTCATAATTCTGTATTGAAGCAATCAAGTAAATTTATGTTTTCTATATTCATGACATTGTGCATTCTTTTTGTGAGGGCCCAAGGCAGGGTCATTCAAAGTAAATGGTTCGGGTTAAGGTAAACAAAAGTAGAAATGTTCATTTGGAACCTTACAAGAGTGCTAGCATACAGCTCTGTGAGCTAGGTCCTACTTGTACAATCTTCTTTTAACTAACTATACATTCTGGACCCTTTATTCTGATTTAATAGGCAATAATTTACTCTGCTGCTTTTTCAGGTAGATCATTATGGCATAGACCTTTCTATGAACTAGAGACTTTTGTTTGATTTCCTGGCTAGTATAAGTGGCACAATCCTTTCACAGGAGTATGCTAAGACCAGGAGTATATTTTTTGAGATTATGAGATACCTGAACATTTTCATATTAAGTTAACCAAATACTGGCTAAAGGGTTTACTAATATAAAGGTAAGTGAATTCAACTATCGTGTTTATTAATAAAAATATTATGCAGTGACATTCAGACAGGCCCTGGACACAGAAGGATGAGATGGCTGAGCATCAATATAAAGCAAAATCTAATGAATATACTGCTGCTTTACAAAACTGGTGTTGATATTCCAGTGTTTAGCTAGTGTACAAGCATCTCAGCAATTGATTGAACATTGTCTCTTAAGAAGTTTATTATACATCTTTGAAATTCTAAGTTATGTTGATTTAAATCATTAATTGTTATTATGTTCATATGGGATAGAAAGCAGTCTTGCAAGACCTATTGGAATCACTAGTGTTGTTCAGAGGCTTGTGTTATGTATGACTGCTCAGTTAGAAATCAAAATGAATGAAACAATGCCATTGTTGGAGTCCTTGGCTCAGAGTGATTTCTGAATAGTACACATAGCCCCACATTCTGCTGTTTCCTTTGGCAGGCTAGCTTCAGCATACACACACACACGCACACACACTCTCTCTCTCTCTCCCTCTCCCTCTCTGTCTCTAGGAAAATATGCAGAACTAAGAACAGTTTGGAAGAGATCTAGTTAGATATAAATGATTTGGAACCTCTGACAATCTAGTAGGTGCCATTAGCATTGACAGTAGTAATAAGCATTAATTTGTATATTGGTACTTTCATATTAAATGCTATGCTCTGAACACTACTGGTAACACCTAGATAAAATATTTTGTTCATATGTAGCAGTGTAGGTGAAATAATTATAGAGACACTAGCTTTATGTTACATATATACTGGGCCATTTTAGACAAGTGAAGTCATTTGGCAGAAAGGGATCAGCCTTTCTGATAATAAGATTTTCCCAGTTTTACTTAGTGACATTCACGTTTCAAAACCCATAAAAGTCAGTGGAGTGATCCCCCAAATGAAGACCCAAATGATAATGTGAGCTAAAATGGAAAGTCTTTATTTATTTTGTTCTCTCAGACTGGCCAGGAAATCCATGATCAATTAAATTGAGCCCATTGAATAAGTATGATAACAGAGAGGCTTTAAGTAACTCTTCAGTAGTGGAGGTAAAGGAAAGCATATGCTGCCTGATCAAAAATTCAATATATTTTAGGTTGCATAGTAATTTTTATACAGGGCTACCATATAAAAATCTATTATGAAGACCCTTTATAGGTAACACATAAAACCTTTATAAAGGGCTTTACACTGGTGAAAAGGTTACAGAAGATGATTTCATAAAACTTCTCTATGTGGGAAGCATGGCTGAACAAAAAACTAAGATAGGAATGGGTTAGCTGTCTATTACAAAACAATATATAATGTTCTCTTATGGGTTGCAGTGCACTCAGGTGGCAATGTTCCTCACTCCATTGAAGCTTTATTTATTAAACTATATAATAATAATTTTCTTATCTTTATAAGTTAAATGAAGAGTTTGTTCCCCTAGTATAAATTCAGAAATATAAAATACACAGAATAGGTGAAAATTGGATGGATATTTGAAAAGGAAGCAGGATTTTCATCTTGGAAAACTATTTAATGAAACTTTTAAAATAAAAAATAATAAAAATAATTTAGAAAAGTATCAAGTTTGCAAAGTCTCAAAATTGTAACACCAGGAATTTCATAAGAATAGGGCTGCACTATTGCCTAATGTATGTGTGTTGTGTTAGTTTTTTATTTTGAGGTTTTGTCTGAAATAGAAAAAACCCCTCAAACATATCAAAGGTGTGAAGATGCATATTTTAACCACCGTATACCCTTTGTACTAATTTTACTGGATAAAAATGAAAGGCTCCAAAATACACTATTACAATATCATCATTCAATTTATTTTGATGAAAAAATAAAAACAAACAGTTATGGTAGAATAAAGCAAAGAATAGGCATTATCGGAGTTTAAGAGTTTATTAGAAAAACATGAACCATTTAAATTAACCCAAATGACCAACGTGTCAGTTCAAAAGAAACATGTGGTTTAATTTGTTAAACTGTAACCTTTGCTATATTAGAAAAATACTTTGACACAAACACTTTACAAATGTCAGCAGAAAATCCATACTCCATTTCTTCACATTGGTTTTGTGACACAGTGTTTGCTGATATTCGACAAGGGATAAGTTACGATTGATTTCCTTCCGCCCCTACTCTTTTCTCTTGTATTACAGGGAATTAAAGGGCAAAAATGACCTGTTTTTTTTTTCTTCCCAAACAATTCATATGGATATGCTACAGTAGGTAAACGTAAATGCTGCCTGGAACTTAAAGGTCAACAGCATCTCTCAAAAAAACTTCTGAATGGTAACAGTTGAAGTGGAGGCCAGAAACTTGCAATAAGCAAAAGTAATACAGACAGTGCAGTACTTCTCAGAGAAATTTATGCCTCAGAGTACTCTTCTCTGCTTTTCCTTGTCTAGATTGTTCTTTTATATGGTGAGCATCAAAGGAGACTTCAATGGGAAAACCATTTTGATGTTAAGAACAGATAAACCTTTCTTATTAGTACAAAGGGAAATGACTTAAGTTTCCAGCTGTCCCTTTAAGATAATGTTATCATCTGAGTGCTCGAGGCTTTCCATGCCTAAATATTCAGTTTGCTTCCCCTTTAAATAGGGATGGCTGTTGTGCTAATCTATTTTGAATAAACAGTGAAATTAAACAAAAACAAGTCATCACTTGTGAAAAACAGATGAGAGGCAGATTCTGTTTATAGCTTCACTCAGATGTATAAATGTCCACATGATCTAACCATGAGAATTTAGATATGAGTTGAGAGAGGGAAGGTTTTGTTATGGGGATTTTTTTTTTCTGTATAGATTTGTGTTGATAAATCACAAAACTGAAGGAAGCCAATGATTTTTTTTTCCTACGGCACAAAGAGTATAAACCAATAAAATCATAAATTTCACATGAACCTAGGAAATAAAATAATATTCCCAAAGGCTTGGGGTTAATAAAAACAAATTCTCATAAGACATATCTGGTTTTAGATTCTCTCAGATCTGGAATATCTCCATCAATTCAAATGAAATGAGTATGTATCAGTGACCACCAACCAGTCTATCTTGATGGACTGGTCGAACACAGAGCCTCTGACTGTAGATCTCAGTCTGTCAGAGGCTCCACAGTCAAGAGCAGCGGGATGCATGAGGCTGGGCTGAGCCATACCCCTGCCACCCGGGCCAGGCTGGGTGTGTGCCCAGGCAGCTTTTCTGGGCAGTGTGGGAGGTGAGGGGTAGGGCAGGAACAGGGGCAGGGCGCAGGTGGTGGGGGGTTACGGGGCAGGGCAGGGAGTGGGCCAGGAGCTGGGGGTGGGGCAGGTTGGGGTGGTAGATCCTGGGGTGTCCTTCACTTACAAAAAATGATCTTCACCATAAAAAGGTTGGAGACTACTGATGTATATCAAGGCCAAAAGGTAGAGTAGAAGTCAATGGGTGTGCGGCCAGAAAAATGGATGCTTTCCTGGAAGTGAGTTACCCTAGGCTTTAGTTTATATCCGGTCCTAATGGGGTAGAAAGTTTTCCTAAAGCTGTTTATTCATTTTATCAAATGAATAGTAATTGAGAGATGTAGAGGGTGGCTGGGGAGGGCTGGACAGTGCCTAGCCTGCGACACTCAGGCCACCAACAGATGTTGGCTTTGTTTTGGGGTTAAACCATTTTATCTGGGGACAAAGGACAGTCATTCAGCTGACCATCTTTGTCCTAGGATAAATTGTAAAAACAGTTCAAAGTATAAGAAGTACTAATACTTATCCCAGGATATCACCCAGTATGTCTGAATGCATTACTGAATCGGTGTCAGAAAAGATGAACACTAATCCCAGAATATTTGTGTTCCAGGGCAAACACAGGCACAATTTGTTCAGGGACAAATGTCAGTTCCTAATTTTAGAGCATTTTTTTCTGGGAAGCAGGAGATGCAGATTTAAACCTCCTCTGTATCCTATAACTTGGGTCTCCTGCTCCCTGGGCAAGTGCCCTAACCATTGACCTTAAAGGTATGTGGGTCATGCTCTTCTCCTCTTCTGACAGGGGCACATGCAGGGATTATTTCACCGCTACAGAATCCCAAACTCTGTATAAGTACCTGGAAAAAAACCAGTTATATGTCTATGCACCTGCCATGTAGAAAGTAACGTGAAATAAGATGTTGCCTTATGTCTCTCCTGGAATATATTTAAGTATAAATATGCTACTATCAGATAGCTGTCAGTTTGGAGTACTAAAGGTATGTTACATTCTGTACTAATTGCAGGGAAGGCCATAATTATTTTTTTTTTACAATACCAGGCTTGAATTTTTCATATGTGATTTAATCCAAGTTCTTCTTTTTTTATTATGTGTCATGAAAGTGTCCAAGCATTCCTTCTTTCAGCATACATGTTATGCAAAAGGGACTGTATCCCAACTCTTGCTTATATATGATAAAAGAGTTCAGCATAGTGGCAAGTTACTAGATATATCAGTGTTTTCCATACAGTACAAATGAGGAAATACACATGGACTTATTCTCTTGATTGAGAGGAGTTCAGCAAAAACTGACTAGTGTAGGTGACTCCAGAATATTCACTCAGATTCAATGTATTTCAAATAAATCATAAAACACAGTGGGTTTAATTTGTTATTTAACATTAATAAAAAGTCCACATCTGAACATTAATTGCACTTTCACTTTTTGGCTGTCAATGATCCTTTTCAGTTGCCAAAAACTGGCAACCTTAATAAGTAATACATTAACAAATAATAATAAAGTTGAATTAAAAGGGAGGGGAACAACAACATTGTTTTATTCATTGTAACAACACTGAAATCAGAAAACCCAGGGGTCTTGCTAAATAGGAAAGTGGACCTTTCTAAAAACTTTTTTTTTTTGTTCATAGACCAAATAGCTTAAGTATTCATTCCTCAAGATGTATATTACCATATTGCTTAATAGATCTTAGTGATGTGATACTTAAACCTTTTTGATTAAGCTCCTGTTGAACTTTAGATTGCAATAATCAACGGTCTGTACAATTTAAATTTTAGATTATTTAAGAAGTCTTCAGAAGCACAGACATTATAATATGAGATGATTATTGTAGTTGTTATGAAAGAGGTTGTTTAAATCCAGTGGGAATGTTCATCAGCATACTGTAATCAGCAACTACTGAGAATGCTTAATTACAGTTATTTAGGTGACATGTTGATGCAGTAGTAGTGGTGTTGAAAGCAGAAAAGTTGCATGAATTAGCACTTGTAGCCATGTGAGAGGATATTAAAAGGCATCAATATCAATGTGGAACGTCTGATTATGTGGCTGTTTGTATTAATTTGCCATACCATACAAACTGCTGTATTCAGCATAAAGATTGTTGGGCTTACATTTTATTTCATCTGTGATAATCAAAAGGGAAATCATTGTATCTTATTTGATTGTCCAGACTCAATTCTCATGGTAGATTTAAACAAAAATATTTTTTCATAGGCAAACTTTTGAAAAATATGATACAGGTATAGATATTTCTTGTAATTCCAAATGAATTTTTCATCATCTCCAGGATCACTTTTCTACATGGATTAGGTACTGAAACTAATCTAGAACAAATGATAACTATGTAATTTTGCACATTCTTGACTTTTAAATTGGTAAAATAGTGCATTACAATAATGATCATTGTCTTAAGGTATTGCTTTTAAAATCCTAGAGTGCAAGATCCCATAAGTTTAAGGTACATCAAGTATGAAGTCAATATATGTTTACCACAGAAGTTCTCAAACTTTAACAGACTACATCTAAAACTGAAAATATATTCAATACTCTGTCTTTACTTATTATTTTTTATACTCAAACCCACTTACAACCAGGTTTTGGACCACCTGCTACCAGTGATGTAAATATATGGATGTGTTGCACTTTGATTAAAATGCAGAGTATAATTTATATTTAGCATCACATAAACTGTAATTATGCTAAACTGGGAGTGAGTCAACTGAATATGAAATTTGCAAAATACTGTAGATATTAGTACTATTTGTCCCAAGTCTATATTGAGGTTGCATTTTTTTTTACATAGCATGTAGAATTTTGCAAGATAGTGAAATAAGTAAATACATAACATTTTCATCTCAGTGATGGAATTTCCTATGGCTTCACTTCTGTTGCTACACTGTTCATATCTTTCATTATGCAAGACAATGAGGCTATGGCCCTGATCAGGAAGCAGCCTTTCTTTATCATGGGCAGCAGCAGTTAACAAAGTTATTACATCTTAAAGACCTAACAATTGAAACAACATTTCAACAAGTGAACACTAACAGCAATAAAAAAAGTAATTATTTCATTATTTGGTTTTCAAAAATATTTAAATTCTGTAGACTATATATAGAAAAATTCTGCCAATTGTTACTGATAACCAATAGGTGGGGTCATACCTAAATCATGGTTTCATAGATTTTGTAGTTGCCCATAAAAAATAAAAACTTAATATAAATAAGTTTTTATTAAGTCTTCTCCTGGGCAGGACTTGCAGTCCACCTGTGAGGGGAAGGAGTCACCTGGCAGGCAGCACAAAGCGGGCAGCAGACAAAATAGTGGCTGCTCCCTCATCACTCCTCCCCCTTGGGGCATCTCCATTAATCAGTGATAAGGGGTGGAACCTCTCTTCCAATCAGCACTGAGGGGCAGGGCCACCATGAAATGACTGCAAAATGGGCTCTTCATGCTGGGATTAAGCTGCAAAAATGGCTTTGTCTTGCTGTGAGTTAAGTATGCCCCTATCCATGGGCTTCTCTACCTCACATGAAATGGCTCAGCAAATTGGAGTAACTTCTTAGAAGTTAGTGAAACCCTTTTAATCCACTTCTGATTAAATTCTATGTTTAATTACTTGCCCTCATCATTGTAGTATATGAGTACCCAGTAAGAATAAAAATGTGCTACCATCCAAGCCTCACTCCAATGCATTCGCATGCACCTAAGGCTGTGCATAGACAAAACGAGAGGCGTGTGTACATGAGACTTTAAAGTGGGCTAAATGGTTTTGTACTGCTTTAATGGTGCTAGTGTTTGCACACCTCAGCAGCATATTGCATATTAATTCCAGCCGCTGCAGGATATTCGGCAGTGTAATGCACCTTAAATGACTTGGGGCACAGCAAACTAAAACTTCTTCAAGGAACTTTAGTTTGCTGCCCCTCCAGGCACGGAGCAAAGCACTGAGCTCTGTGCAACTCCATGGCTCTGCAGGAAGCCTGTGTAGGCAGCCTAGCAGCAGCTCAGGAAAGCAGGCTCTACCCAAGAAAAGTGACAAACCCCATCTTCCCTCCTGCCCCTGAAGCCTGCCTGCCTGAGTTGTGCAGGGGGCTGGTGCTTCCCTCTGTGGCTATGGTGCCCCCCAGGACCACCCAAGCCAGGTGCCTGTGGGTGGGTGCCACCTGAGGTGGGGGCACTGCTGCTGTGGAGGGAAGCACCAAACCCCCTACAGCCCAGGGACCTCTCCACCTGCCAGCAGTTCAACTTCCCCACCAGAGAGGCAGGTAAGTCAGCAGGGTGTGTGCAGGACACAGGGAGTTAATCAGCCCTAAATTAAAGCAGTGTTTTTTAAAACACTTCAATTTAAGGCCCCTGTTTTCTCTACACATGCTAAGATGTAATGGAGTTCTGGGGATTAGTGTAATGGAGATGACTGGCTCCTTTGCATGGACAGAAAGAGACCCTTTCTCGCTACCTAGTAATATGGTATAATATTTGCAAATTATAATCTTGAGAGAAGTTAAATAACATAAGAGACAAATGGAAAATATTGGTTAAAATCAGTTAAAAAATTCTAACATCAGAAAATCATGGGTTTTATTCCAGCGGAGCACAATCCTGTATGGAAATTGTGGATGTCTGGAACATCAATTCATGGTAAACAGGGGATTTGCAAATCCTATTCTAAAATGCTAACGCTTTCTGAATGTATCTTTTAAAAATAATTAATTTCATAAGCTGCTGCTAATTGATTGTACTTAATATTTTCATTACTGTCTCCTGTAGGTTTTAGTTTTTCCATGTCATGTGATTGTCTGTGATGTATCCCAAACTGTCATCTGTCTGTTGAGTGGAGGAACATCTGGAGCCGAGATTATGAAGATTGTGACATTTTCTTGTGCAGAAGTAGCAAGTATGTAAGGCCCATTGTAGGGAAAACCAGGATAACAACATCCTCTGGTTTGGCATATTTCCTTCTGCTTGCCATTTTGAGTATATGCTTATTTAAGAATTATAATTAGAAAAAGTACCTGAGCAGATTAATAATTCAGATGCTTTATAGCTAATCTTTAAAAGAGACAAAAAACTCTGATGGTATTTAGGCATTCTCCTGATGTCTGTAAAATAAGAAGTGACTCATACTTTAATCACTTTACATTGAAGCTGCTGCTTGGAGCTGACCTGCAATAATAATTATAAAGCTCTCTTCCACGTTTTTTTTTTAAGCAGTATATAAAGGAATCTTGAAAAGCCTTTTTCCCCCCAAAAGAAGTGATTAATTAGCAGATCCCTTTGTTCAAATTAACCATTCAGAATTTGTCTACCTTGGAAAACATTATGGCAGGAGAAAGGACTTTAGGGCAGGGCTAGGAAGCAAGGAGAGACAGCAGCTCAGGTTGTACTGGTATCTGTTGTGGGGCATCATTGTATATATTTTCTTCCACTTCTCCCCATTTATGGGAGCTGTGTTTAGTGGACAATAACGAACTAGAAAACACATACTGATTGCATGAAATATCTAGGGTTTTCTTTCTATCTTGTGGTCAGTTCAAGGCTTCAGGAGAATTCCACAGTAGCTTATCGTTAGCAAATGATGCAGAACCAAGTATTAACTCAACTAGTGGTAATGTTAAGACAGGTTTGATGTGGATGAATGTTTCAGAATTTGAAAGGAGAAAAAAAATAAAAGTCAACTTTCAGGTATTCATATACAGATGAATTTCCTTTTATTTTGACTGTTTGGCATATATTGGCAAAGATGATGCCATTTATTTACAAACTACCTTAAAAATTACATCTTTCTTTCATGATGGTATTTTAACTTGCTCCTCCTTTTACCCTTCTATCTAATGGCAAAGAAAATGATGCTATTTTCTTTTATTGGTATGTTTTGCAGATAAAGAAGTTATAGTTGCATAGATTTTAAGGACAGAAGAGACCATTAGATTATTTATTTTTATTTCCTGTATAAGTTATTTCAGTTTTGACCCCATTGACTTAAATGTGCCTTCTAAAACAGCATCAGTTTTGATTGAAGATTTCAAGAAATAGGGAGCCCACCAGCTCCACAGTACTTTGTTCCAATGGTTAGTTTAAATCAAATATTTGGTTTTCTTTTCCTCTCTCCCCTCTAACCCCACTCCTGTTCATTTGAAAGTCTTTGCAGAATTTTTACTATAACAACATTCAGATCTTCCTTAGTATGATTTTGCAGCAAATGAATAGTTTTTGTATAATTGTAAGACATCAGGCCTCTGAGATTTTCATAACTAATTTCACCCTTTTTCCACATCATTGTTTTTAGTTGTTACATAAAAGAAACAAAGGAAAAATCTAAAACATCAATAAAATAACAAAAAGAGGGTGAAGTTTTAGATGTTTGTTAAGACAGTGTGTGAATTGAATAGTTTGTTGCTGGAATAGAATGAACTCCCAGCTGCTACATAATGCTGAAGTGTTTAATTTTAAAGCAGAAAACAACAGTATTGTGGCAATGTCCTATTACAATGATTTTATTTTGTTATATTGAATGCCTTCTGTAAATATCACCATTTTGTCTCATAGGTAGTAGTGCAACAAAATGACAGTTGCTTACCCCGCCATTATTGTTTTGATGAATTCTGAGTGGTTTAGGTACCACTCAATTATAAACCTCCTTATATATAAACCTACAAATTCATGTTAATTATAAATAAGCTAGCTTTGGATTGAAGTTTACCTTATAATAAATTTTATAGTTGGGTGCCATCCTAAGCATTTCAATCCATATTTTAAGTGCACAAATAAATGACCTCAGTATGAGTAGTGTAGTCTTCAGAATCAGGTCATCTAAAATATACATCTGCTTGGGTTTAGGTAGCTAACATTAATAGCTAACATTTAAAAGTCAAATTTTCAAAAACCCAACCACCCATCAATTTAACACAATTTTCACTGAATTTAATATGGAAGAGTCACATGCTCAGAAGAGCACATCTAATAGATTTACTATATAGAATATGCTTAATAAGTGAAAAAGACAGTATGCTAACAAGCAGATATATTATTTTTAATTCATTCTCTGTGGTCACAGTTAAGGGTTTTTTTGTTTTTGTGGGAATTTTTCCCTGTACCCATGAAGGAAAAATTTATTCAGATTGGATTTAACATAACTCCAAGAAGAAATACATCCTGTGAAAATTCAATGTTATTAATTTTGATAGTATAATTAATAATGTTAATCAAATCTACTTGTACAATGAATAAACAAACTATCATCTTTTTTAATGTAGCTTCATTTGTATTTTTTCTCTCTTTCTTCTTAGTACTACTAAGTTGCTATTTTTAAAATGTTGCTTGCTGTGTTACCATTTCTTTGGGCTCTTTTTATTATATCTTCCAGCCCAAGGGAAACTTTTTGCATGTCTGTCAAATGTGAGAAAGAACTTGATGCTGATCCTATTACTCTGATAGGATATTTTTTTTATGGGAAAACCAGAAAACAAAACACCACAAATCCTAGCCTGAGCTCTTTCTTAGTCCAAGCTGAACCTATAGCCACTAGCACATTTTCACCCCCAAGCTCTCTGACCAGATCTCTAAGGATATCATTAACAGTACCATATACTCAGTGTAGGAAACTGAAGAGGCAAAAGATGTAGTCTGCAGTGGACTGTATGCCTTGCCTATATAATAAACCAAACCCAATTACATGTGATGTGACATGTTCTTGGGAGAAAGCAGCTGCAGCTACACAAAGCACAAAACTAATTTAGAAAGCCAGTGTTCCGGTGTTAGATGTGAAATAGGTGACAACATTTGCCATTACTCTTTGGTAGAGTACAGACTATTAAAAGTTTTAAAAGCCTTTTCTGCATGATTTCTGGATGATATATATTTTTTTCTCCTTTCTTTCTTACTTACTGCCCTGCTTTCTTCTTCTTTTTTTCTTAGAGACTTCCCTTGTAGAGGATTCCAACTAAAATGCAGTTTTAGGTAATGGAACAAACTGATAGAAAGCTATGATTGAATACTGCAGTCACACAGATAGTTCCATAAGCTTGTCACAATGTTGACTTTGAAAGCAGTTAGATAGTAGGATTTTCAGTTCTTTTTTGAATCAATGCAGATCTATTTTAGAATTGCAGAAAAGCACTGCAGGATATATATTTGTTGTTCATAAAATGCAGTTCTCAAGTAGTTAAGAAGATTTTTGGCAAATCCTTGCCCCACTAAAATCAGTGGCAAAACTTCCACAGCCATGATTTCACCCTTGGTCTTCATTCATTCATATTCATCAATACGCTAGTCACATATAGGAGAAAAACAACATTCTCTTGTTACTGAATTATGGACTGGGAACATTGTATCCTTTTCCATTGTGTGTATCTATCACTATTCAGTTATAATCACTACAAAATATTTAATAGTACTTCTTAGGGCTTTTAACCAAGAAAAATCAGATTATCATTTGAGTCAATTAAAATGCATTGCAAACTCATTTGTGATGGAGAATTCTGAAGTACTTTCTAGCATAGTTTTTTAAGAAATAAAAGTTGTGTTTCAGAAAAAGGAAAAACTATATCCTGAATTAGTATGAAGGTTGATTTTTTTCTCTGTTTATAAAGTATAACATGTCAATTACTGTGTGCTTTTTTGTTTGGTTGTGGTTTTTTGTTTTCTTGTTTTTAATGCCCAAGTTTCTCAGATTGGAAGCCCATTTAATATTTTTAATGGATTTTAATGATTTATTTATTTTGGTCAGACAAATCAATATTTAAATTTTCTCTGTATCTGCGTCCCATTTTCCTCATTCATGCAGCCTTTAAAATATTGGTTAATGAAAAGTATCAAGAATACATATATATCTTAATGATGAGCATGAACTATATGAATATATTAAAATATATGATTTTACAGATCAGTGTTATCAATTGGAGCTTTCCATGACAAGCTATTAATCTTTGGAATACACTGTCCAATGTGGAGAAAGACTATCTGCAAGCATTATTTGTCATATACAAAAATTTACTGTAGACAAAAATAGAACATTGCTACAGACATTCATCATTTCCCCCCTTTATTACATAAATAAAATATGAATAAATTAACTGTATTTAAGCTCCCTGTTGGGCCAGTAAAATAAACATTTAAACAATGTTAGCAAGAATTGAGGCAGATTCTCAATTACTTTAATTATTCAAACATTGTAATATTTATTTTTGCCATTATTCATAAACTTTAGCTGTTTTAAAATCTAATCTAAGCTTTGACTTTGGGAATTCTAGATAACAAATGGACAATGTTTTTTGGTACCTTTTTATTGTTGTTTGTGTTACTATTTATATTACATTAGTGACCCTGACGTAATGGCAATGTTGTACTAGACGCATGATGACAGATTCTGTTCCACTTATTGAACATCTTAATGGACTTAGTTGTGTAGCAAAGACGAGCCTCTGTCTCTGCTAACATGTCCCTGCTTGTCTGCCGGGTCTCTGCTGGTATGACCGACTCCCACTTTCCGCGTTACACGCCCAGAACTCGCCTGCCATGACTTTGATGATAATCCTCTGGTTCAGATGGACTGCCTGGCGCGTGCATGTCTGGAAGTGAGACAGCGTATCCCCCCTCCTCATGCATGGGTCCACGAGAACCTCACGGAGCTTAGCGGAGGGGGATGAAAAAAAAAATGCTGCCACCTTAAGCGGTCGTTTTGAGTTCTGCCCCTCCTCGAGCAGGGCCTGTTCTACTTCTCAGGAGCCTTGCTCCGTGGATGTCTTCAGTACGTCCTGCTGAGCGTGCCCCGTGGCCCCAGCCCCAGGGACTTCGCTGGCCGCCCAGCCGCCCTTTGCGACCCGCCCGGGCTTGCCTGTCTGCACTCTTCGCAGCGCCTGTAGCTCCCATGTGCCGCGGTCACTCCGCCCCCTCTCTGGGTCACTACTTCCGTTGCGGGACCCTCTGCGGTTCTCTGCCGCTGCCCCCAGAACGTGTGCGTCCAGCTTCGGGCAGTGCACATCCGCCCCTCCGCATCCTCGCCAGCCTCCGCTGCCTGCTGCAGCCCTTCCGCCCCCGCTTCCGGCTCCGGCGTGGCCTTTGAGCCAGGCGCCGCCGCCATGCACCTGTGGGCGGTAAGTGATTGCTTCCGCTTTTGGCTCAGCGCCCGAGGAGCTCTTGGGAAGGGAGCTGCCCAGCCAGCCTCACAGCTCTCTGGCCTGCCGGCTCCAGCACACTTCCCACCCCTCAAGACGCTGTCCGGCGTTCTTCCTACCTGTCTCCTCTCCCTTATTTCTCCTTGTCCCTCCTCCTGGCATCTTGACAAAAAGTCCACCACCACATTTAACTTTCCCAGGTTATATGCAAGCTGGAAGCGAAAAGGCTGAAGAGCCAAAGCCCATCTCATTATCCGGGCATTGTCCGTTTTGGCTGTATGCAGCCACCTCAAGGGGGCATGGTCCGTCACTAATTTAAACTCCCGGCCTAGCAGATAATACCGAAAGTAGCCCACTCCCCACCGAATGGCTAGGCACTCTCTTTCAATAGTCGAATACCTTTTCTCGGTGTCATTTAGCTTCCTGCTGGCATACGCGACCGGCCGCTCCACCCCATCGGCCTCCTGTGACAGCACCGCGCCCAAGGCATATGCGGAGGCATCCGTCTGCAATGTAAACGGGGCAGAGAAATTGGGGGTGTGTAGCACTACCTCTTGAGATAAGGCTTCCTTTAGCTCTTCGAACGCCCTCCGGCGTTCTTCCATCCACTCGATCCTTCCCATCCGTTGGCCCTTTGTGGTTTCCACCAAAGGTCCCGCTATCTCTGCGAATTTAGGAATAAAATGTCTATAGTAGCTCATCAGGCCGAGGAATGCCCACATCTGTCTCTTTGTGAGTGGGGGATTATACCTTTTGATGGCTGCAATTTTAGCGACCAAGGGTCGTACTTGGCCTTGCCCCACTAAGAACCCCAGATATTTGGTTTTCTGTCGGCCTCGGGTTGGCTGTCAAACCTACTTGCTGCAACTCTTACAGGACGGCCCGTAGAGCCTGCAAGTACTGTTCCCAGGTTTCCTTAAAGATGACGATATCATCGATATACGCCACTGCGTATCCCTGGTGGGGCACGAGAACCCAATCCATCAGCCTCTGGAATGTGGCCACCGCCCTGTTCAGTCCGAAAGGCATTCTTTTTAATTCGAATAAACACCACGGGGTACCAAAGGCTGTTTTCTGCTGGTCTTCCTGGCGTACTGGAATCTGCCAGTACCCTTTGGACAGGTCGAGGGTTGAGATGAACTTGGCCTGCCTGATTTTTTCCACTAGCTTATTAACGTGTGGCATCGGGAAGGCGTCGAACTGGGTTAAAGTGTTCAGTTTCCTAAAGTCCACGCGCAATCTCAGGGTGCCATCGGGCTTTTCCACGGGCACCAGGGGGCTGTGCCATGGGCTCCGGGAAGGTGTTATGACCCCTTGCTTTAACATCTGTTCCAGCTCCTTCTTAATGGGCTGGCACTTGTAGCGGGGAATGCACCGCCACTTCTCCCATGCTATTTGGCCCCCCTTAGTAACAATCTTATGCTCTACCCCTGACGCTTTCCCCGGCTGATCCGAGAAAACGTCCTGAAATTCTCTAACTAGTCCCTCCAGATGTTGGCGTTGCTCCCTTTCGAGCTGCTCCCCTAATGGTATCCTGTCTTGACCCGGAGCGCTCCCTGGGCACCTCTACCACCCCTCACTCTCGGGGTCAGGGGATAGTAAGAGTCCTTCTGACTCATGCCACTCCTTTAATAAATTAACATGATAGATCTGCCTTCCCCGTTTGGTCCCAGGACGTATCACTTCATAGTCCATGGGACCCACCTGCCTGGCGATCATGAACGGCCCTTGCCACTGGTTTAGAAACTTACTATTGGAGTCTGGCAACATTACGAGCACCTTTTGGCCTACGCTTAGTTCCCTCTCCTGGGCTAGGCCATCGTAATTCTCCTTCTGTCTAGCTTGGGCCTTTCCCAAATTGGTCTGGGCTATCTCCCACAGCTGTTCCCTCTGATTCCACACATACTCGTTTGCCTGCCTTCCTGGGCTAGATCCGACTTCCCACCCTTCCCATATGATATCAAGCAGGCTACGTGGGTGATGCCCAAAGGTTAGCTCGAAAGGTGAGTAGCCCATGGACGCCTGAGGGGCATCTCTCACTGCGAATAACAGCGGGGCAATCATTAGGCTCCACTTCCTGGGTTCTGTCTGTGCACATTTCCTAATCATGCCCTTCAACGTGCCGTTAAAATGCTGTACTAGTCCGTTAGTCTGAGGGTGATAAACTGCCGTTCTCAAATGGCAGATCTGGAGCATGCTACACAGTGCCCCCAACACCGCCGACATAAAATTAGAGCCCTGGTCTGTGACAATTTCCCGGGGAATCCCAAATTTGGACACCCATCACATCAATTCCTCTGCGATCCTGGCCGCCGTGACCGTCCTAAGGGGAATGGCATCGGGAAACCTCGTAGCGTAATCTATTAGCACCAGTATGTACTGCTGTCCTGCTATACCTCGCAGGAGCAGCTCTACCACATCCAATGCTATCCTCGAAAAGGGTTCGCAGACTATGGGCATGGGTTGCAGGGGTACCCTGGGGGCTTTACAGGTGCTTACCCTTTGGCACGCTTCACAAGTACGACAGTGCCTTTCTACCTCCTCATACAAGTGTGGCCAAAAACACCAACGGGTCAGGCGGGCCTCCGTCTTATTCTTGCCTAAGTGCCCCCCAGGGGATTCTTATGTGCCAGCCACAGCAGCTGTACCCGGTAAACTCGGGGAATAACTAGCTGGGTCACCTCCTCCCCCTCTGTGCCGCCCCACCTAATTCTATACAACAATCTGTTACGGACCTCCATTCTAGGGACCGTCTCTGTGCGATCAGGGGGCCTTACCTGAGGGTCGGCATCTGGGCCCTCCGTCTCTCAAAAGGACGCAGCTCTGGATCTGCCTCCTGGGCTGCCCGGAACTGCCCCGCCTGGGCCAGGTCTTCCAGTGCCAGGTCTCTCGGTGTCCCCTCTCTGGCACCTAGTAGGCCCTCTCTGCTTATGCCTGGGTGTGTTGCAACCAGGTCGAATATCTCTGGCCAGTCTCAGCCTAAAATCATAGGGTATAACATCTCCTTCTTTAGTCCTACTGGGAGGTCCCTTTGGATGCCTTGCACCCGCACCGTCAACAGGCATCAGTCCACGTAACTCTTCTGTCGGTGTAGGCAAATCATGCTTACCCCCGAACACCAGGGTGCTTGCTCCCAGTTAATTAGAGATGGGCGAACCAGAGACTGCGCGCAGCCCGTGTCTATTACTGCCTGGACCAGGCTCCCCTCCAGCCAGGCCTGGACCTCGGGCAAGGGCTGTATGTAGCTTCTGTCCCGACTGCCAATCCCACACTCCATTGGCTCGATTTCTGGGGATGCCCCGTGCCCTGCTCGCACGGCTGTTACACCTGGCTCGGTGGGTGCTCCCGCCTGCCCCGCTTGTGGGCAGTTCTGGGCCATATGACCCCTCTTCCCACAGGCAAAACAAGTTAGGTTAGGGAGGCTCACCTTCCGGCCACCTTTGGATTCAGTGCTGCATCCTGCCAAGGAACCCACCCCCTTTGCATTCCGGGTGCGTCGTCGGTCCCCTTGGGCTACCTCAAAGGGGTCCACCAACTGCAGCGCCTCACAAGAAGTCATGGGGCAATGACACCTTACCCAGTTCTGTGTATCCTCCTCCAAGTCATTGATGAATTGCTCCAGGAGGATCTGGTCAAACATCCGCTCTTTAGACGAGGATTCCGGTCTGATCCACTTGTTCAGGGCATCTGTCAGATACTGCCACAGCATCCGCAGGGATTTTACATCACCTGCCTTCCTTTCTCTGAAGGCCCAACGGTGCTTTTCTGGAGTAATCTCCAACCGGCGCAATAGCCCCACCTTCACTTTATTATAATCTAAGGCATCGGCTCGTGACATCTCTCAGTATGCCGCCTGTGCCTGGCAGATTAACAGCGTGCCCAGTTGGCCCGCCCATTTAGTTCTGTCCACGCCAGCCACCAAGGCCACCCTCTCGAATATTTCTAAAAAGGCCTCCGGATCATCCTCCAGTGTCATCTTGGGCATCCGGGATTCCCCTGTGCCCTTCGGGGCCCACATCTGTTGTTGCCAAAAATGTTCCTGTATCGTAGTCTGCCGCATGGCTTGTTGTTGCTGCTACTGCAGCACTTGCACTAGCAGGCTCATCACCTGCTGCAGTGTCTCTGTCCCAGAAAGGTTCGCCTGGTGCTCCATTACCACTCCCTGTTGCTGCTACAGAGGTCACTGCCGAAAAGCTTAGAAAAATAAATGCTTTCAGCCTTCCCAGCCAATGCACCAATGTAGCAAAGACGAGCCTCTGTCTCTGCTAACGTGTCCCTGCTTGTCTGCTGGGTCTCCGCTGGTATGTCCAACTCCCACTTTCCGCGTTACACAGCTCGAACTCACCTGCCATGGCTTTGATGATAATCCTCTGGTTCAGATGGACTGTCTGGCGTGTGCACGTCCGGAAGTGAGACCGCGTATCCCTCGGTGATCTAGTGAGGGCTCCTCCAGCCCTACACCCTCACCCGAGCCTCCGCAGCAGGGGTTCCTTCCCTGCCCCCCTCCTCACGTGTGGGTCCACGAGAACCTCGAGGATCTTAGTGGAGGGGGACCAAAAAAAAATGCTGCCACCTTAAGCGGTCGTTTTGAGTCCTGCCCCTCCTCAAGCAGGGCCTGTGCTACTTCTCAGGAGCCTTGCTCCGTGGATGTCTTCAGTACGTCCTGCTGAGTGTGCCTCATGGCCCTGGCCCCAGGGACTTCGCTGGCCACCCAGCCACCCTTTGTGACCCGGCTGGGCTTGCCTGTCTGCACTTTTCGCGGTGCCTGTCACTCCCGTGTGTCGCAGTCGCTCCACCCCGTCTCTGGGTCACCGCCTCCGTCGCGGGACCGTCTGCGGTTCTCTGCCGCTGCCCCCAGAACGTGCTCGTCCGGCTTCGGGCGGTGCGCATCTGCCCCTCCACGTCCTCGCTGGCCTCTGCTGCCCGCTGCGGCCCTTCCGTCCCTGCTTCCGGCTCCGGCACGGCCTTTGAGCTGGGCGCCGCTGCCGTGCACCTGTGGGCGGTAAGTGATTGCTTCCGCTTTTGGCTCAGCGCCCAAGGAGCTCTTGGGAAGGGAGCTGCCCAGCCAGCCTCACAGCTCTCTGGCCTGCCGGCTCCCGCACAAGTTGTCCACGTACAATTCTATTCTGCTCTTCTCAAGGCCTGAGTATCCATCAATCCATCTACTGTTGTAACAAGTGTCATTGTACTGTTAAGACCGAGTCACAAAAAAGTATCAACGATACTTTTTCAAGTATCAAGGAACGAGTCCACCTATTCTGTTAACAGTTTTTCAGGCACTAGAGCAGAGGGGAATAGAATTACAGGGCATGTCTACAAGACACCTTTACTGAGCAATAAATGAATTAGTTCTGCAGTAAATGTCTTGTGTCTACATGTGTGCCCCTATTTGGCTGGAGCATATTAATTTAACTATAGGGTCCTTTACTCCACAGCAAGCAATGCATGTGTAGATTGCTGATGCAGCTGGCTGGGACATGAGGGTGCTTCAGTGCAAGGACTGCCTGCTGACTAACCCCACATTGAAGCACTCTGGTGTCCCAGCCAGCCCCTCTGTAGCATGTTGAGCTGGGGGGGGGCGGGATGAAGGTGCAGCTCCAGGGTGGTAGGCTGATCCCTGGACCCCCTCCCAGCCAGGGTTGCTCTGATTTGGCTTCATGTGCTGCACTCCTGGGCACATGTTCAAATGGCATGCTCAGGAACAGTAAACTCCAGAGCAACAAACCACAGAGTTTATTCATGTGCATTAATTGTACATGTAGATACCCCTGCAGTTATGTGCTTAAATCCATTTTTATGCCTAATAGGGGGAATAGAATCTAGCCCTGAGTAAACACTTAGGGCAGAATCCTATTTCACTATACTTGCCCGAAGGGCAGTTTCTTGTCACATAACTGCCATTGTCAATGTCATTAAAGCAATGGAGTTACAATTCCTTAAAGAAGGGTTGAATGTGGCCCTGGGGTCTTTTCTTGGATTACTGCATATTTATTTAGTATTTGTTTATACAAGTACTAAATAAATGCTCAGTCGCAACTGCACAGTAACGTCTCACGTAGATGCGGCCTATGTCTATAATATATAACAGTTTACATTGGGAAAGCAATACATAAGTATACTTCTCAACAGCTTTACACAGGGCAGAGGAGATGCTCAAGAGCAAGCAGCAGCTGTTAAAATCTTGGGTATTCCTGTAGTGATAAAAGAGAATCCTAACCTTTACCCTTCATGGGTTAAAGTTGAAGTGATTTTGGCTTATGCTATGCTGCCAGCCATGCCTGTATGGCCACACACACTGAACAGCTTAGAGGGAACACTAACTTTCAGATCTTGAGTAATCCAGTGAGCCAGATGACATTACTCTGCAGGTTGGGTCTGGTTGGCATTTGAGCAACCCTGCAATGGGGTGTCCCATGAACAATGTTTCTGGCCCAGCTGACTTTGTATATACCAATAGTTTCAGCCTAGCAAAGATATGGCTCTACGTCAAACATAAAACTTATGTAGATTGTTTTTTGTTTTTTTCAGGAAGAAGAGAGGCAGTTATTGGCTGTTTAATGACCAAATTCTGGTTTGCTTGATGAGGAGCTCTTTCCAGGAAATGAGAGTGGATGCTTCAGGGTTGTTTTGAATATACTTCATTGTATATTCCTTTCTCTCACATATACAGGTGCTGGCTAGCACAACAGAATCAAGTATGAATTTACTAATTACTGCTGAAATCCTGCAGTGATATTTGTACAAGGACACCATTGTGGTTTGGACTTCGTGAATTACTCTATTTTTAATAGTGTGCTATAGTCTATATTTATAAAACACTTTACTCACTTTAAGGATATATTGACATGCTGGTTGAATTTGATTCACAAAAGTTGTAGCTATCTCCGTGTGCTCTGCACTAACTAATTCATAATTCAAAGGACTGTTTTTGCAGTGAGTGCCTTTCACATCCCATTATCTCAAATAAAACCTAGAGCTGATTTCCACTTTCATCTAAGGTCTAAATCCATAATATTAAATAGCCTTTTAAACTAGTAAATAATTTTTTTGCAGATTTTGCAGATCTTTTTTCTTCCTTTTCAAGAACAACAACAATAAAAACGTGAATCATTTTCAATTAAAAAGTTTTGGTTTTGACTTTGAAAACAAAAAATAAATACTTTCTGTTTCTAATTTTCACTGGGAAATAATAATCCCCCCCCAGGATATTTTGAAAAATAACTTTTAGATTTTTAGATGTTTTGTGCAAAAATAATTACATCTCTCAGTAATGGACCTAACTTGCTTAGGATTTGCTATCTTCCACAATTCAATTACAGTCTTTAAATATTCATCACAATACTAAAAAAAATGCAGTCATATTAAGCCATTGGAAGATTGTGCCAATTTCTCTTTTGTTTGCTTGCATTAAATTAATGTGGTTTCCTTCTCTCATTCCTTTCTGTACAACAGATACATCTTTGGTTAGTCATTTGGTTTTATTTTTTGGCTTAGAAGTGCATAAAGAATAAATGAAATGGTGACTTCCTTTGCTTTTCCTAGCAAAAAGGCCCAAAGTAACTCTTGAATGGATTTATCTTCTCCCAGATTTTTGAGAAATATGCCTTCCTTACAGAAGAGTAGCATGCTCTTCCAGCACCTGGGGTAGGGACTAAATTATGCTGAGCAATGGAGAACCTGGGGGGAGCGGAAAGGGGAGCCCTGGGCTAGCACTTTGAGGCAAAGGGTGGGGGGTGTACAGTGCATGCATCTGTTGATGATATGGAGCTTTTCAGTCTCTCTAAATGTTTTGTCATACTGTCTGCAGCAAACTGACAAGCAAGCAAGCCAGCTGGGAGCTGATAAGAGTTTTTATCATCCAATTAGCAAAACAACTGCCTCTCTCCATTAGTTCAAACTGCTTAACCAGCTTACCAGCTGGTCTTCTGATTAACTCCAAAAGCCCTGTTCTGTCTCCTTGCCTGTCCCAGTGGAACTGGAGAGAAGCACACACACAGACGCCTCTCGGCATTAGCTAGCATACAACATGCCTACGGTCCTTGGGGCTGGGGTCCATGCTCTAGGAGATGGGAGGGAGAAATAGAGGGAGGGAGATTTCCTGCTTGAGCAGTGAGGGGGGTAGGGCACGAGGAAGCCAGCAGACCCTGCCATGCCTGCAAATGCCTTCTGGAGCTGCAAATCTCAACCAGGAAACAGAGGGGAGGGGCCAGGCCTGCTGTGGAGAAAAAGCCCTGCCCAGCTCAGAGAGCATGCCAGGATGGTGCGGGATTCTGATTTAACTTAAAGCAGCAAGGGGTCTGGGACAGACATTACATAAACCAGTTTGACCCAAATCAGTT
The DNA here is from genome assembly GCF_052110815.1 of Crocodylus siamensis. NCBI lineage: Eukaryota > Metazoa > Chordata > Crocodylia > Crocodylidae > Crocodylus > Crocodylus siamensis. Next base: position 84,197,996 of record NC_143395.1, on the reverse strand, counting down.
AAGTCTGAACAGATTGAATTTTATTAGTAGATGTTTAGCATTGTGAATCCAAAAAGATGACGAAAGCCAGTAGGGAAATACAAATCGCCTGAGCAAGCGGCTAACATTAGAGGAATGGGAGTGAGGAGAGGAATGCAACTAGGTTACAGGAAATACAGTGTTAGCTAATTAAGCCCGGCAGTGGGGAGGAGGGGAGTGGGGGAACGGAAGGGAGGGGGGTTGCAACACTGAGAGAGAAAGAAGATAGATCCACACAGACCTGTACAATGATCCACAATGGTGAAGGAAGTAGGTCGAAGAAAGTGTCTCAGTCCATATGAAGACTCATTGTGGGGGTCCTCTTTGGGTGGAGTGGGGTGGTTTGTTGCTGAAGAGTCCTCCCAAAGTGAAAACCATCATGTGCAGAGGAGGGTTCAGGCGATCCCCTCTGGGTCTGTTCTGGTGACAGTCAGTCTGGTGGGGTTGAAGTACTAGCATTGGCCCATGATGTGCTCCATGTAGAAGTTGTGGGACCAGCAGATCATGTTGGACACCATGAGGCAGCACATCAGCTTGGCATAGTGGCAGGAGATGTGGCAGGCATGAAGGATGCTCTCTTTGCTGGGGTCCCAGACTCTGAGCATCCCCACGATGAGCATGTTGACCATCACGTTGTAGCTGTGACTCCTTAGGATGTTGACCAGCAGGGTGTACTTCTCCTGCTTGTGAGCCTGGGCATTGGTGAAGGCCTGGTGCCAGTTCTCTAAGGGGATGGTCACATTCACGATCACGATCTTCTTGGCCTCTTTGTTGGTGATCACGAAGTCGGGGCGCATCTGTCTCTTGCAGCCCGGGATGGTGCAGTTCATGGAGATTTTCCCTGCTGCAGCCAGGATGGCCCTCATCAGGCAGTCCTGGGCACCATTTTGGCAGAGCTGCCATTCTACATTAAATGATCCTACATTCAACCACATTGATGTGAAACCAGCTTCAGCCATTTTCAAACTGGTTTATGTGCACTGAATATCTGTTCTGTTACAGGTTTAAACCAGTTTCTGATCACTTAAACTGATTTATGTGTAATGTTTGTCCCTAGCCCATTCGATCAGCAAAGATTTCTGCTTTGGAAAACATACCATAGGGAGGGGGTGGGCATAAAGTTATAGGTATAGTGTTTGCCCCCCAAAGTCTCTATGAGGTGATGCATGTGAACAGCCAGATAAGGAACTGTACTCAAGAGCATGGCTTGGTATTCAGGTTTTCCTGAGTGAAGGGAAAGGAGAAAAGCTAGAGTCCTGTCAGCTGGTGATCTGGGTGGACACTGCATTCTTGAATTTAAACTTTTAAAATGCATTTAAAAACAGGTTATTGCTCTGATATCTTCTTTTATGAGTCTATTGTCATATCTTAGTCTCTCAACATATTGTTACTGATTTCTTATGCTTGTTCTTGTTTATTACAATCAATCCTTTTTGCTGTCTTTTTACAAACCACTTTTCAGTGATACTTGTGATTCTAGGGTATTTGACCATGCAGGCTTGTTCATTCTACAGAAAGGGGGATCCACCTTTCTGAGCACATGACCAGATATGGACATGGCCCTTCTAGCTGCAAAATTTTCTCACTCTGGCTAGCAAGACCAGAGGGGAATAGATAGGACTGAGGCACTACAGGCCAAAGAGTTGGCCTCTGGCACATTTCAACTAGTTCTCAGTGGTCAAACAATAGATCAGAGAGAGTTTTGGGGCAGAAAGGCACCCCACAGGTGTGAAAGCTACTTGGGAGTGTATCCCAGAGGCAGACCCAGGTCGGGTCATGTCACACCACCTTCTTTGTATTTGGTATGGTCATTACATATGTACCACATACAATTCTATGGGTGTTTACCCACAACAGATATTTTGGGGGTCAGAGTAGGATGCAAATGTGTACATATACACAGTAGAGACCCTAGTTCAAAAATAGTTCAAGGACAAATTCCTGTACCTCTCTATTTGGATACTAACATTCACTTGAATTAGAAAATGGTTTCTTAACATGCTATACTAATAGCAAGCAATTCAGATGAGATTTTCTCTCTGAAAATTCAGGCATCACAGACAGTTTTTTAGAACTAAATGAGTTGGTTAATTTTATGAATACAAATGACTTTTCCAAATATCAGTATCTATATTTGGTTTTATCAGCTTCCCCAAATACTTATTTTAATAAGAAAGTATTTTGGGGATTTGTGTTGCTAGAACATTCTCATATGCAGTAGTCATTGTAGAACACTTTTCTTTATTATTTCTAATATTCTTTCTCTCTAAAGCCGCGAGTCCCTCACACATACTTAGAATAAAGATATACAAATCTTTAGTATCTACCACTGATTTTTTCCCCCTGTCTCATCTTGAGCCTCGAGTTCAGCCTCTCATCATCAAGATGCATGACTGCTATCATTTCTTCTCTGACTAATCCTGCTTTCTCCCCACCTTCTTTCATTTTCCAGTCTTATATTCATGCCCTATACTCATGAAAATATTCTTTTGTGACCCAGAGGACACTTTCTCTTGAATTTCTGTATTCTGACATGGAAAACAAAACAAAACAGCCCACTCCCTCCCTTCTCTCCCCCCTCCCCCCCCCCCCCACACAAACACACCTTCTGGCTACAGAATACAGTGCCTGAAAAGAAAAAAATATTTTGGCTAAAAAGTTACATTTGTATTTTAAGCTGATGTATTTATATTTAGTCTGTTGTTACAGTACTTTTTAGTAGTTACAGGCAACATCTACATGAGACATTGCTTGCATAGTTCTAACTGCACAGTCATTTAGTACTGCATAATCAAGTACTAAATGACTGCACAGTAATTGGCATTACTGCACAGTAGCATCCCTTCATGGCTTCCAGGTAATGCTGACTGCACAGTAGCTTGACACTATGGTGCAGTAGCATTGTGTCATGGTTCATGCTCCTCGACAGTACAATACAGTACTAATGAGCTACTGCGCAGTAAGCGTCTCATGTAGAATTGGCCATAGTTTGGTTTCTTCATGTCCTATCATTGTTCTCTCCAATTGTGTTATATTTTCTATGATACCCCATGGCCATGAGCATGCATGACTTTTTTGCCATCTCATCTCTTAGAGAGGGGGCAGTGTTGCATGGGTAGTCCAAATGGAAAGCTTAGCTTACTGACTAGAATGACAGCATAAGGAGACAAAACTTTATTTCAATCTGGCATCTCAGCAGGCTTGCCAAATTAATTGAGGTGGGGGTGGACTTACTTTTGCTTCTTTTAGTTAGGGCTAATAGTTACAGGGCATGTCTACATGAGATGCTTTTCTGTGCAGTGTCAACACATGATGCTTTACTGAGTGTTAGATTAGTCTAATTCACAGTAAGGTGTCACTGTCTACATGTGCATTGGACCTACTGTACAATAAATTAATCTAATGTGCCATTTGCTTAGTACCAGCACATACAGGCAGTTAAAGTTCAGTAATGTGTATGCAGATAACTGGCAGTAATTTTGCTCCCAGTGAGCCCAGACAGCAGCAGGCTACTACTACCTGGCTAGGTCACAATGCAGGGGGAGCTGCAGGGGCAGCTGTCTCCTGGCATTGTGCACACTGGGTCCCAATGTGCATGGGGCCAGAAGACAGGTGCCCCTGCAGCCAGCACAACTTTCCTTTTTTTCTGTTCTTGTCTATGCAGTCCTCCATTTGCAGTAACTTATGTTTCAAACACTTCCTAGTTCTTACTCTGATACTCATTTTTAAGGACATCAGCCAATGATGAACCATGAAAGAGAGGCTAAACATACCTAACGGCTAGATATCCAATGTAACATTTTTCTATCTTGCATTGTCCCATATCTGTTAATGTCTATACATTGTGTTCACACACTACTGATCAGCTTTCCTGGCCCTGTGCACATCAGGACTGACCCCTGTGCCCCCTACCAGTCCCCTGGGCTGGCACCTGGGAAAGCCTGGAGCTCCCCTGGCTGCTGCAGGGGGACAGGGCAGAGTAGGAACAGTCCTGGACTGAGCTGCAAATCTACTTCAAACAGGGCACATGTGTAGTCACATCTTACTTCACCTTATTTTACTGTGTAGTAACCTTACTGTACATTAATTCCACATGTAGATGCACACATGGGGTTTCAATTTGCATATGGGAAAAATTGAAGAAAAACAGTTTTTATTTTCAAGTGCAGTTTCAATTATTTTTCCATAGGGGGAAAAATAACCGTTTTTTCCAACAAGTTTTTGTTTTATCCATCTGCCTAGATGTTGTTTCTGGATGCACATGAAGTTTAGGGTGAGGCAAAGCTAAGAAGGCATTCAGATATAGGATCATTGGAAACCAGAGCTGAAAGGGACCTCACAAGGTCATCTAATCCTAGCTGGCACATACATGTCATACAGTGCCTATTGTGTAAGAACTTTGACACGTGATCGGGTCTTTTAGGAACCACTGTCATACTAAATAAAAATAGCAATATTCACGGCAGTGCTTCAGTTTCTTTCTTGTCATGGATACACCAAACTTATTGGTATTGCTATGCCTCCTGAAGCATCTGATTACAATGCCTGTCTGTACTGATACAGCATTGGTAGGTTTGACTTGTTTGGTGGGGAGGGGGCTGTGAACTTTAAAGAAAGGTTGGTAGTAGAGCTGGCTGAAAAAATGGTAAAATTAATTTTTTCTTTTATAGAACTTTTCTTGAAATTTTTAAAAATAATCAAGTAGTTTTAGTCATTTAAAAGCTATCCGTCTATCTGTCCTACAGCCACCCATAAATGTGATAAATCACTGTCAATATGAAAGTTCAATGTAGGTCTCATGAAATTGCTAGCATGTCTTCCCTTTGGCAATTAAAAGTGCTGCGGGCAGTATTTGTTTGCTTGTTTTTCATATATTTTACAACTGATTAAGGTAGCATTTTTTTCATGCTAATGTTTGTTTCTTTCTGTGAAGGTGTGGGTAAATATTTTGCTGATTTGATATTCTTGGAAACATCCTTTATGCTAAAATTACACAAGTGTTAGTATAGCCTTGCTCTTGTTATTTATTTTAACTTATTTTCTCCAGTGAGTAAGCCTGATTTTTGTAGCTACTGCAAACATTCATGTCTCACTGTAAGCAGTCATGTTGGTTGTTTAATGTATGAAAACTTTATAAGTTAATAAAAAGTCATTTGTTTATAAGTAAAATGTAAAGCGTATTTTGTAGCTATAGTAATATTGTACTTTTCAGCATTAACACTATAAAGGATATCATTAACCAGACCCCATGATTAAAGCATAATTGAAATGCTACTTGATTTCAATATTTAAGAAAAGAATGTACTCATTTACATAATGCATTACTGCAAGATGACCATGTATTACTACTAATGTCCACTTACTACTTTTACAACAGTAATTTCCATGATGCATGGTATTTAAAATTGTAAGAAAAGAAATTGTAAACATTGAGTGATAAAATGTAATTCCTCAAGATGCATTAACACATAACTGAGTGACAATCTAGGATTTAAAGAAGTAGCATTTTTGGTAGCTTAAAAACAGTATTTTATTGTTTTAAAACAGTATTCATGTTTTAACATATGCTTGGGGGGCTTTAATCTATTCTTGTTTTCTCTTTAATTAGCTGATAGTTTCTTTCTACAGGATAGCATTAACTTGAGAAAGATAATTTAAAGTCTACATTTTAATTTAAAAATCAGTTATATTCAATAAGAAAAAATATTTAGCCGTAAATGTTGTTTAAGTTTTTTTTAAATCATATATAGAGAAGAGGATTATTTTGCCTTTGCTTTGGGAGAGAAAGTAAAAAAAAAAAAATAGTGCTGTTTGGTTGTTGTGCATTTTTAAAAACTAAACAATAGTCTTTATTCTGATAATTCTGTTTTTTAATTTAGAAAAGGTTTTGGGGAATCATTATTATGTAAAATATAAGGTGTGGTGGGGTATGTGCACTTGGAGGTGTGTGTGTAATATACATATAGTACATTTTATATATATATATAAATAAAGTGTGTGTGTATATACATATATATAAAGTAGTTTTTAATATATTGTTGAATATTAATGCAAATAAATAATTATATGTATGAGAAAAAGGATATATCCAAAAGAACCTAAGAAATATGCAATTAAACATTTTTATCTTTTTCTTTCTATTACTATACATGTCAAATCTGAGATCAGTGTGTAGATTACTTGCATATCAATGCCTTGCATTTACAACCATTCATATAATGTGCTCATTTAATTTCATTTTGAAAGTATGTATTTACCTGTACATAATCAGTCACTATCTGATAAATATAAATGAATAATAATTTTACACGATGGAAATTTTTCCTAGTAGAATGGAAGGCTAATCAGTTTCTCAACCCTCTTACTTGGATGCTGTCACTTCTAGAAGAACATCACCCTTTTCTTCAGCGGTTGTCTAAAATAAACCAAAATCAGAAAGCTCTGGAGGCTGATAAATATGGAGAAAATTTATATTCATTTATGTGAATGTTGAAAAAGATTTGTTTCGATTCAGATTTTGTGCAAGGAGGTAACATTGGCTTGTTTTATC